>NC_060146.1:6090212-6790174 GCF_021461385.2 Schistocerca piceifrons | reverse complement strand
GTACTTAAGTCGGCATTGCGCCCTTTTGTATTTAATTCCGATGCAATTTCTGTGTTTCATCGTCAATGAGAAGGTCAGACGGATACAGTAAACCTGAAGTGAAGCATCGGAATCTATAACTAGTGTCACAGGAATGGTTCCAAACATAGTCAGTAAGAAGAGTCAGTCTTCTTCTACTTAAGTCGGCATTGCGCCTTTTATATTTAATTCCGATGCAATTTCTCTGTTTCATCGTCAATGAGAAGGTCTGAGGGATACAGTAAACCTGAAGTGAAGCAACGGAATCTAAAACTAGTGTCACTGGAATGGTTCAAATCATAGACCGTAGGAAGAGTCAGTCCTCTTGTACTTAAGACGGCATTGTGCCTTTTCTTCTATTTAATTCCGATGCAATTTCTGTGTTTCATCGTCAGTAAGAAGGTCACAGAAAACCTAAAGTGAAGCATCGGAATCTATAACTAGTGTCCCAGGAATGGTTCAAAACATAGTCAGTAAGAAGAGTCAGTCTTCTTGTACTTAAGTCGGCATTGTGCCTTTTGTATTTAATTCCGATGCAATTTCTGTGTTTCATCGTTAATAAGAAGGTCCAAGGGGACACAGTAAACCTGGAGTGTAGCATCGGAATCAATAACTAGTGTCACAGGAACTGTTCAAAACATAGACAGTAGGAAGAGTCAGTCAACTTGTACTTAAGTCGGAATGTGGCTTTTGTATTTAATTCCTATGCAATTTCTGTGTTTCATCGTCAATAACAGTGTCAGAGGGATACAGTAAACCTGAAGTGAAGCATCGGAATCTATAACTAGTGTCACAGGAATGGTTCAAAGCATAGACAGTAAGAAGAGTCAGTCTTCTTGTACTTAAGTCGGCATTGTGCCTTCTGTATTTAATTCCGATACCATTTCAGTGTTCCATCGTCAATAAGAATGTCCAAGGGATAAAGTAAACCTGAAGTGAAGCATCGGAATCTATAACTAGTGTCACAGGAATGGTTCAAATCATAGTCAGTAAGAAGAGTCAGTATTCTTTTACTTAAGTCGGCATTGTGCCTTTTGTATTTAATTCCGATGCAATTTCTGTGTTTCATCGTCAATAAGAAGGTCCAAGGGATACAGTAAACCTGGAGTGAACCATCGGAATCTATAACTAGTGTCACAGGAATGGTTCAAAACATAGACACTAAGAAGAGTCAGTCTTCTTGTAGTTAAGTCGGCATTGTGCCTTTTGTATTTAATTCCGATGCAATTTCTGTGTTTCATCGTCAATAAGAAGGTCCAAGGGACACAGTAAACCTGGAGTGAAGCATCGGAATCTATAACTAGTGTCACAGGAATGGTTCAAAACATAGTCAGTAAGAAGAGTCAGTCTTCTTGTAGTTAAGTCGGCATTGTGCCTTTTGTATTTAATTCCGATACAATTTCTGTGTTTCATCGTCAATAAGAAGGTCAAAGGGATACAGTAAACCTGGAGTGAAGCATCGGAATCTATAACTAGTGTCACAGGTATGGTTCAAAACATAGACAGTAGGAAGAGTCAGTCATCTTGTACTTAAGTCGGAATGTGGCTCTTGTATTTAATTCCGATGCAATTTCTGTGTTTCATCGTCAATAACAGTGTCAGAGGGATACAGTAAACCTGAAGTGAAGCAACGGAATCTATAACTAGTGTCACAGAAATGGTTCAAGCATAGTCCGTAAGTAGAGTCAGTCTTCTTGTACTTAAGTTTGCATTGTGCCTTTTGTATTTATTTCCGATGCAATTTCTGTGATTCATCGTCAACAAGAAGGTCCAAGGGATACATTAACCCTGAAGTGAAGCATCGGAATCTATAACTAGTGTCACAGGAATGGTTGAAAACATAGACAGTAAGAAGAGTCAGTCTTCTTGTACTTAAGTCGGCATTGTGCCTTCAGAATTTAATTCCGATACCATTTCTGTGTTTCATCGTCAATAAGAAGGTCCAAGGGATACAGTAAACCTGAAGTGAAGCATCGGAATCTATAACTAGTGTCACAGGAATGGTTCAAATCATAGTCAGTTAGAAGAGTCAGTATTCTTTTACTTAAGTCGGCATTGTGCCTTTTGTATTTAATTCCGATGCAATTTCTGTGTTTCATCGTCAATACGAAGGTCCAAGGGATACAGTAAACCTGGGGTGAAGCATCGGAATCAATAACTGGTGTCAGAGGAATGGTTCAAAACATAGACACTAAGAAGAGTCAGTCTTCTTGTAGGTAAGTCGGCATTGTGCCATTTGTATTTAATTCCGATGCAATTTCTGTGTTTCATCGTCAATAAGAAGGTCCAAGGGATACAGTGAACCTGAAGTGAAGCATCGGAATCTATAAGTAGTGTCAGAGGAATGGTTGCAAACATAGTCAGTAAGGAGCGTCAGTCTTCTTGTACTTAAGTCGTTATTGCGCCTTTTGTATTTAATTCCGATGCAATTTCTGTGTTTCATCGTCAATGAGAAGGTCTGAGGGATACAGTAATCCTGAAGTGAAGCATCGGAATCTAAAACTGGTGTCACACAAATGGTTCAAATCATACACAGTAGGAAGAGTCAGTCTTCTGGTACTTAAGTCGGCATTGTGCCTCTTCTATTTAATTCCGATGCAATTTCTGTGTTTCGTCGCCAATAAGAACGTCCAAGGGATACAGTAAACCTGAAGTGAAGCATCAGAATCAATAACTAGTGTCACACGAATGGTTCAAAAGATAGTCAGTAAGAAGAGTCAGTCTTCTTGTACTTAATTCGGATTTGTGCCTTTTGTATTTAATTGTGTTTCATCGTCAACAAGAAAGGTCCAAGGGACACAGTAAACCTGGAGTGAAGCATCGGAATCTATAACTAGTGTCACAGGAATGGTTCAAATCATAGACAGTAAGAAGAGTCAGTCATCTTGTACTTAAGTCGGCATTGTGCCTTTTGTATTTAATTCCGATGCAATTTCTGTGTTTTATCGTCAATAAGAAGGTCCAAGGGATACAGTAAACCGGGAGTGAAGCATCGGAATCTATAACTAGTGTCACAGGAATGGTTCAAAGCATAGTCAGTAAGAAGAGTCAGTCTTCTTGTACTTAAGTCGGCATTGTGCCTTTTGTGTTAAATTCCGATGCAATTTCTGTGTTTCATCGTCAACAAGAAGGTCCAAGGGATACAGTAAATCTGGACTGAAGCATCGGAATCTATAACAAGTGTCACAGGAATGAATCAAACATAGTCGGTAAGAAGAATCAGTCTTTTTGTACTTAAGTCGGCATTGTGCCTTTTGTATTTAATTCTGATGCAATTTCTGTGTTTCATCGTCAACAAGAATGTCCAAGGGATACATTAAACCTGAAGTGAAGCATCGGAATCTATAACTAGTGTCACAGGAATGGTTCAAACATAGAGAGTAGGAAGAGTCAGTCCTCTTGTACTTATGTCGGCATTGTGCCTTTTCTATTCAATTCCGATGCAATATCTGTGTGTCATCGTCAATAAGAAGGTTTAAGGGATACAGTAAACCTGGAGTGAAGCATCGGAATCTATAAGTAGTGTCACAGGAATGGTTCAAAACATAGACAGTAGGAAGAGTCAGTCTTCTTGTACTTAAGTCGGCATTGTGCATTTTGTATTTTATTCCGATGCAATTTCTGTGTTTCATCGTCAATAAGAAGGTCTGGGGGATACAGTAAACCTGAAGTGAAGCATCGGAATCTATAACTAGTGTCATAAGAATGGTTCAAACATAGACAGTAAGAAGAGTCAGTCTTCTTGTAGTTAAGTCGGCATTGTGCCTTTTGTATTTAATTCCGATGCAATTTCTGTGTTTCATCGTCAATAAGAAGGTCAAAGGGATACAGTAAACCTGGAGTGAAGCATCGGAATCTATGACTAGTGTCTCAGCGATGGTTTAAAAACATAGACAGTAAGAAGAGTCAGTCTTCTTGTACTTAAGTCTGCATTGTGCCTTTTGTATTTAATTCGGATGCAATTTCAGTGTTTCATCGTCAATAAGAAGGTCCAAGGGATACAGTAAACCGGGAGTGAAGCATCGGAATCTATAACTAGTGTCACAGGAATGAATCAAATCATAGTCGGTAAGAAGAATCAGCCTTCTTGTACTTATGTCGGCATTGTGCCTTTTGTATTTAATTCCGATGCAATTTCAGTGATTCATCGTCAACAAGAAGGTCCAAGGGATACATTAAACCTGAAATGAAGCATTGGAATCTATAACTAGTGTCACAGGAATGGTTCAAAACATAGACAGTAGGAAGAGTCAGTCTTCTTGTACTTAAGTCGGCATTGTGCCTTTTCTATTTAATTCCGATGCATTTTCTGTGTTTCATCGTCAATAAGAAGGTCCAAGGGATACAGTAAACCTGGAGTGAAGCATCGGAATCTGTAACTAGTGTCACAGGAATGGATCAAAACATAGACAGTAGGAAGAGTCAGTCTTCTTGTACTTAAGTCGGCTTTGTGCCTTTTGTATTTAATTCCGATGCAATTTCTGTGTTTCATCTTCAATAAGGATGTCCAAGGGATACGGTAAACCTGGAGTGAAGCATCGGAATCTATAACTAGTGTCACAGGAATGGTTCAAAACATAGTCAGTAAGAAGAGTCAGTCTTCTTGTACTTAAGTCGTCATTGTGCCTTTCGTATTTAATTCCGATGCAATTTCTGTGATTCATGGCTAACACGATGGTCCAAGGGATACATTAAACCTGAAGTGAAGCATCGGAATCTGTAACTAGTGTCACAGGAATGGTTCAAAACATAGACAGTAAGAAGAATCAGTCTTCTTGTACTTTAGTCGGCATTGTGCCTTTTCTATTTAATTCCGATGCAATTTCTGTGCTTCATCGTCAATAAGAAGGTCCAAGGGATACAGTAAACCTGGAGTGAAGCATTGGAATCTATAACTAGTGTCACAGGAATGGTTCAAAACATAGACAGTAGGAAGAGTCAGTCTTCTTGTACTTACGTCGGCATTGTGCCTTTTGTATTTAATTCCGATGCAATTTCTGTGTTTCATCGTCAATAGCAAGGTCCAAGGGATACAGTAAACCGCGAGTGAAGCATCGGAAACTATAACTAGTGTCACAGGAATGGTTCAAAACATAGTCAATAAGAAGAGTCAGTCTTCTTGTACTTAAGTCGTCATTATGCCTTTTGTATTTAATTCCGATGTTATTTCTGTGTTTCATCGTCAATAAGAAGGTCAGAGAGATACAGTAAACCTGAAGTTAAGCATCGGAATCTATAACTACTGCCACAGGAATGGTTCAAAACATATACAGTAAGAAGAGTCAGTCTTCTTGTACTTAAGTCGGCATTGTGCCTTTTGTATTTAATTAAGATGCAATTTCTGTGTTTCATCGTCAGTAAGAAGGTCAGGGGGATACAGTAAACCTGAAGTGAAGCATCGGAATCTATAACTAGTGTCACAGGATTGGTTCAAAACATAGACAGTAAGAAGATTCAGTCTTCTTGTACCTAAGTCGGCATTGTGCCTTTTCTATATAATTCCGATGCAATTTCTGTGTTTCATCGTCAATAAGAAGGTCAGAGGGATACAGTGAACCTGAAGTGAAGCATCGGAATCCATAACTAGTGTCACAGGAATGGTTCAAAACACAGACCGTAAGAAGAGTCAGTCTTCTTGTACCTAAGTCGGCAATGTGCCTTTTGAATTCAATTAAGATGCAATTTCTGTGTTTCATCGTCAAGAAGGAGGTCAGATGGATCCAGTAAACCTGGAGTGAAGCATCGGAATGTAAAACTAGTGTCACAGTAATGGTTCCAAACATAGACAGTAAGAAGAGTAGGTCTCCTTGTACTTAACTCGCCATTGTGCCTTTTGTATTTAATTCCGATGCAATTTCTGTGTTTCATCGTCAATAAGAAGGTCAGCTGGATACAGTAAACCTGAAGTGAAGCATCTGAATCTATAACTAGTGTCAGAGGAATGGTACAAAGCATTGACACGAAGAAGAGCCAGTCGTCTTGTACTTGAGACGGCATTGTGCTTTTTGTATTTAATTCCGATGCATTTCCTGTGTTCATCGTCAATACGACGGTCAGGGGGATACAGTAAATCTGAAGTGAAGCATCGGAAGCTATAACTACTGTCACAGGAATGGTTCAAAACATAGACAGTAAGAAGAGTCAGTCTTCTTGTACTTAAGTCGGCATTGTGCCTTTTGTATTTAATTCCGATGCAATTTCTGTGTTTCATCGTTAATAAGAAGGTCCAAGGGATACAGTAAACCTGAAGTGAAGCATCGGAATCTATAACTAGTGTCATAGGAATGGTTCAAACATAGACAGTAAGAAGAGTCAGTCTTCTTGTACTTAAGTCGGCATTGTGCCTTTTGTATTTAATTCCGATGCAATTTCTGTGTTTCATCGTCAATAAGAAGGTCCAAGGGATACAGTAAACCTGAAGTGAAGCATCGGAATCTATAACTAGTGTCACAGGAATGGGTCCAAACATAGTCAGTAAGAAGAGTCAGTCTTCTTGTACTTAAGTCGGCATTGCGCCTTTTGTATTTAATTCCGATCCAATTTCTGTGTTTAATCGTCAATGAGAAGGTCTGACGGATACAGTAAACCTGAAGTGAAGCATCGGAATCTATAACTAGTGTCACAAGAATGGTTCCAAACATAGTCAGTAAGAAGAGTCAGTCTTCTTGTACTTAAGTCGGCATTGCGCCTTTTATATTTAATTCCGATGCAATTTCTGTGTTTCATCGTCAATGAGAAGGTCTGAGGGATACAGTAAACCTGAAGTGAAGCAACGGAATCTAAAACTAGTGTCACTGGAATGGTTCAAATCATAGACAGTAGGAAGAGTCAGTCTTCTTGTACTTAAGTCGGCATTGTGCCTTTTCTATTTAATTCCGATGCAATTTCTGTGTTTCATCGTCAGTAAGAAGGTCCAAGAGATACAGGTAACCTGAAGTGAAGCATCGGAATCTATAACTAGTGTCCCAGGAATGGTTCAAAACATAGTCAGTAAGAAGAGTCAGTCTTCTTGTACTTAAGTCGGCATTGTGCCTTTTGTATTTAATTCCGATGCAATTTCTGTGTTTCATCGTTAATAAGAAGGTCCAAGGGACACAGTAAACCCGAAGTGAAGCATCGGAATCTATAACTAGTGTCACAGGAATCGTTCAAATCATAGTCAGTAAGAAGAGTCACTATTCTTTTACTTAAGTCGGCATTGTGCCTTTTGTATTTAATTCCGATGCAATTTCTGTGTTTCATCGTCAATAAGAAGGTCCAAGGGATACAGTAAACCTGGAGTGAAGCATGGGAATCTATAACTAGTGTCACAGGAATGGTCAAAACATAGACACTAAGAAGAGTCAGTCTTCTTGTAGTTAAGTCGCATTGTGCCTTTTGTATTTAATTCCGATGCAATTTCTGTGTTTCATCGTCAATCAGAAGGTCCAAGGGATACAGTAAACCTGGAGTGAAGCATCGGAATCTATAACTAGTGTCACAGGAATGGTTCAAAGCATAGTCAGTAAGAAGACTCAGTCTTCTTGTAGTTAAGTCGGCATTGTGCCTTTTGTATTTAATACGGATGCAATTTCTGTGTTTCATCGTCAATAAGAAGGTCCAAGGGATACAGTAAACCGGGAGTGAAGCATCGCAAACTATAACTAGTGTCACAGGAATGAATCAAAACATAGTCGGTAAGACGAATCAGTCTTCTTGTACTTAAGTCGGCATTGTGCCTTTTGTACTTAATTCCGATGCAATTTCTGTGATTCATCGTCAACAAGAAGGTCCAAGGGTACATTAACCCTGAAGTGAAGCATCGGAATCTATAACTAGTGTCACAGGAATGGTTCAAAACATAGACAGTAAGAAGAGTCAGTCTTCTTGTACTTAAGTCGGCATTGTGCCTTCTGTATTTAATTCCGATACCATTTCTGTGTTTCATCGTCAATAAGAAGGTCCAAGGGATACAGTAAACCTGAAGTGAAGTATCGGAATCTATAACTAGTGTCACAAGAATGGTTCAAATCATAGTCAGTTAGAAGAGTCAGTATTCTTTTACTTAAGTCGGCATTGTGCCTTTTGTATTTAATTCCGATGCAATTTCTGTGTTTCATCGTCAATACGAAGGTCCAAGGGATACAGTAAACCTGGAGTGAAGCATCGGAATCCATAACTAGTGTCAGAGGAATGGTTCAAAACATAGACACTATGAAGAGTCAGTCTTCTTGTTGGTAAGTCGGCATTGTGATATTTGTATTTAATTCCGATGCAATTTCTGTGTTTCATCGTCAATAAGAAGGTCCAAGGGATACAGTAAACCTGGAGTGAAGCATCGGAATCTATAACTAGTGTCACAGGAATGGTTCAAAACATAGTCAGTAAGAAGAGTCAGTCTTCTTGTACTTAAGTCGGCATTGTGCCTTTTGTATTAAATTCCGATGCAGTTTCTGTGGCTAATCGTCAAAAGAAGGTCAAAGGGATACAGTAGACCTGGAGTGAAGCATCGGAATCTATAACTAGTGTCTCAGCGATGGTTAAAAACATAGACAGTAAGAAGAGTCAGTCTTCTTGTACTTAAGTCGGCATTGTGCCTTTTGTATTTGATTCGGATGCAATGTCAGTGGTTCATCGTCAATAAGAAGGTCCAAGGGATACAGTAAACCGGGAGTGAAGCATCGGAATCTATAACTAGTGTCACAGGAATGAATCAAAACATAGTCGGTAAGAAGAATCAGTCTTCTTGTACTTAAGTCGGGATTGTGCCTTTTGTATTTAATTCCGATGCAATTTCTGTGATTCATCGTCAACAAGAAGGTTCAAGGGATACATTAAACCTGAAGTGAAGCATCGGAATCTATAACTAGTGTTACAGGAATGGTTCAAAACATAGACAGTAGGAAGAGTCAATCTTCTTGTACTTAAATCGGCATTGTGCCTTTTCTATTTAATTCCGATGCAATTTCTGTGTTTCATCGTCAATAAGAAGGTCCAAGGGATACAGAAAAGCTGGAGTGATGCATCGGAATCTTTAACTAGTGTTACAGGAATGGTTCAAATCATAGACAGTCGGAAGAGTCAGTCTTCTTGTACATAAGACGGCATTATGACTTTTGTATTTAATTCCGATGCAATTTCTGTGTTTCATCCTCAATAAGGATGTCCAAGGGATACGGTAAACCTGGAGTGAAGCATCGGAATCTATAACTAGTGACACAGGAATGGTTCAAAACATAGTCAGTAAGAAGAGTCAGTCTTCTTGTACTTAAGTCGTCATTGTGCCTTTTGTATTAAATTCCGATGCAATTTCTGTGTTTCATCGTCAATAGGAAGGTCCAAGGGATACAGTAAACCTGGACTGAAGCATCGGAATCTATAACTAGTGTCACAGGAATAATGGAAATGGAAATGTCGTGTGGCAAGGGCCTCCCGTCGGGTAGACCGTTCGCCTGGTGCAGGTCTTTCGATTTGACGCCACTTCGGCGACCTGCGCGTCGATGGGGATGAAATGATGATGATTAGGACAACACAACACCCAGTCCCTGAGCGGAGAAAATTTCCGACCCAGCCGGGAATCGAACCCGGGCCCTTAGGATTGACAGTCTGTCACGCTGACCACTGAGCTACCATTCACAGGAATGAATCAAACATAGTCGGTAAGAAGGATCAGTCTTCTTGTACTTAGGTCAGCATTGTGCCTTTTGTATTTAATTCCGATGCAATTTCTGTGTTTCATCGTCAACAAGAAGGTCCAAGGGATACATATAACCTGAAATGAAGCATCGGAATCTATAACTAGTGTCACAGGAATGGTTCAAACATAGAGAGCAGGAAGAGTCAGTCTTCTTGTACTTATGTCGGCATTGTGCCTTTTCTATTCAATTCCGATGCAATATCTGTGTTTCATTGTCAATAAGAAGGTCCAAGGGATACAGTAAACCTGGAGTGAAGCATCGGAATCAAAAAGTAGTGTCACAGGAATGGTTCAAACATAGACAGTAGGAAGAGTCAGTCTTCTTGTACTTAAGTCGGCATTGTGCCTTTTGTATTTTATTCCGATGCAATTTCTGTGTTTCATCGTCAATAAGGAGGTCTGAGGGATACAGTAAACCTGAAGTGAAGCATCGGAATCTACAACTAGTGTCATAGGAATGGTTCAAACATAGACAGTAAGAAGAGTCAGTCTTCTAGTACTTAAGTCGGCATTGTGCCTTTTGCATTTAATTACGATGCAATTTCTGTGTTTCATCGTCAATAAGAAGGTCCAACGGATACAGTGAACCTGAAGTGAAGCATCGGAATCTATAACTAGTGTCAGAGGAATAGTTGCAAACATAGTCAGTAAGAAGAGTCAGTCTTCTTGTACTTAAGTTGTTATTGCGCCTTTTGTATTTAATTCCGATGCAATTTCTGTGTTTCATCGTCAATAAGAAGGTCCAAGGGATACAGTAAACCGGGAGTGAAGCATCGGAATCTATAACATGTGTCACAGGAATGGTTCAAAACATAGTCAGTAAGAAGAGTCAGTCTTCTTGTACTTAAGTCGTCATTGTGCCTTTTGTATTTAATTCCGATGCAATTTCTGTGTTTCATCGTCAATAGGAAGGTCCAAGGGATACAGTAAACCTGGACTGAAGCATCGGAATCTATAACTAGTGTCACAGGAATGAATCAAACGTAGTCGGTAAGAAGAATCTGCCTTCTTGTACTTAGGTCAGCATTGTGCCTTTTGTATTTAATTCCGATGCAATTTCTGTGTTTCATCGTCAACAAGAAGGTCCAAGGGATACATTTAACCTGACGTGAAGCATCGGAATCTATAACTAGTGTCACAGGAATGGATCAAACATAGAGAGTAGGAAGAGTCAGTCTTCCTGTACTTATGTCGGCATTGTGCCTTTTGTATTTAATTCCGATGCAATTTCTGTGTTTCATCGTCAATGAGAATGTCTGAGGGATACAGTAAACCTGAAGTGAAGCATCGGAATCTAAAACTAGTGTCACAGGAATGGTTCAAATCATAGACAGTAGGAACAGTCAGTCTTCTGGTACTTAAGTCGGCATTGTGCCTTTTCTATTTAATTCCGATGCAATTTCTGTGTTTCGTCGTCAATAAGAAGGTCCAAGGGATACAGTAAACCTGTAGTGAAGCATCAGAATCTATAACTAGTGTCCCAGGAATGGTTCAAAAGATAGTCAGTAAGAAGAGTCAGTCTTCTTGTACTAAATTCGGCATTGTGCCTTTTGTATTTAATTCCGATGCAATTTCTGTGTTTCATCGTCAACAAGAAGGTCCAAGGGACACAGTAAACCTGGAGTGAAGCATCGGAATCTATAACTAGTGTCACAGGAATGGTTCAAATCATAGACAGTAAGAAGAGTCAGTAGTCTTGTACTTATGTCGGAATGTGACTTTTGTATTTAATTCCGATGCAATTTCTGTGTTTCATCGTCAATAAAAGGGTCAGAGGGATACAGTAAACCTTAAGTGAAGCATCGGAATCTATAACTAGTGTCACAGGAATGGTCCCAAACATAGACACTAAGAAGAGTCGGTCTTCTAGTAGTTAAGTCGGCATTGTGCCTTTTGTATTTAATTCCGATGCAATTTCTGTGTTTCATCGTCAATTAGATGGTCCAAGGGATACAGTAATCCTGGAGTGAAGCATCGAAATCTATAACTAGTGTCACAGGACAGGTTCAAATCATAGTCAGTAAGAAGAGTCAGTCTTCTTCTACTTAAGTCGGTATTGTGCCTTTTGTATTTGAGTCCGATACAATTTCTGTGTTTCATCGTCAATAAGACGGTCAAAGGGATACAGTAAACCTGGATTGAGGCATCGGAATCTATAACTAGTGTCTCAGCGATGGTTAAAAACATAGACAGTAAGAAGAGTCAGTCTTCTTGTACTTAAGTCGGCATTGTGCCTTTTGTATTTAATTCCGATGCAATTTCTGTGTTTCTTCGTCAATAAGAAGGTCCAAGGGATACAGTAAACCGGGAGTGAAGCATCGGAATCTATAACTAGTGTCACAGGAATGAATCAAAACATAGTCGGTGAGAAGAATCAGTCTTCTTGTACTTAAGTCGGCATTGTGCCTTTTGTATTTAATTCCGATGCAATTCCTGTGATTCATCGTCAACAAGAAAGTCCAAGGGATACATTAAACCTGACGTGAAGCATCGGAATCTATAACTAGTGTCACAGGAATCGTTCAAAACACAGACAGTAGGAATAGTCTGTCTTCTTGTACTTAAGTCGGCATTGTGTCTTTTCTATTTAATTCCGATGCAATTTTTGTGTTTCATCGTCAATAAGGATGTCCAAGGGATACGGTAAACCTGGAGTAAAGCATCGGAATCTATAACTAGTGTCACAGGAATGGCTCAAAACATAGTCAGTAAGAAGAGTCAGTCTTCTTGTACTTAAGTCGGCATTGTGCCTTTTGTATTTAATTCCGATGCAATTTCTGTGTTTTATCGTCAATAAGAAGGTCCAAGGGATACAGTAAACCGGGAGTGAAGCATCGGAATCTATAACTAAGGTCACAGGAATGGTTCAAAACATAGACAGTAGGAAGAGTCAGTCATCTTGTACTTAAGTCGGAATGTGGCTTTTGTATTTAATTCCGATCCAATTTCTGTGTTTCATCGTCAATAACAGTGTCAGAGGGATACAGCAAACCTGAAGTGAAGCACCGGAATCCATAACTAGTGTCACAGAAATGGTTCAAAACATAGACGCTAAGAAGAGTCAGTCTTCTTGTAGTTAAGTCGGCATTGTGCCTTTTGTATTTAATTCCGATGCAATTTCTGTGTTTCATCGTCAATAAGAAGGTCAAAGGGATACAGTAAACATGGAGTGAAGCATCGGAATCTATAACTAGTGTCACAGGAATGGTTCAAAACATAGACAGTAGGAAGAGTCAGTCAACTTGTACTTAAGTCGGAATGTGGCTTTTGTATTTAATTCCGAAGCAATTTCTGTGTTTCATCGTCAATAACAGTGTCAGAGGGATACAGTAAACCGGGAGTGAAGCATCGGAAACTATAACTAGTGTCACAGGATTGAATCAAAACATAGTCGGTAAGAAGAATCAGTCTTCTTGTGCTTAAGTCGGCATTGTGCCTTTTGTATTTAATTCCGATGCAATTTCTGTGATTCATCGTCAACAAGAAGGTCCAAGGGATACATTAACCCTGAAGTGAAGCATGGGAATCTATAACTAGTGTCACAGGAATGGTTCAAAACATAGACAGTAAGAAGAGTCAGTCTTCTTGTACTTATGTCGGCATTGTGCCTTCTGTATTTAATTCCGATACCATTTCTGTGTTTCATCGTCAATAAGAAGGTCCAAGGGATACAGTAAACCTGGAGTGAAGCATCGGAATCCATAACTAGTGTCAGAGGAATGGTTCAAAACATAGACACTAAGAAGAGTCAGTCTTCTTGTTGGTAAGTCGGCATTGTGCCATTTGTATTTAATTCCGATGCAATTTCTGTGTTTCATCGTCAATAAGAAGGTCCAAGGGATTCAGTAAACCTGGAGTGAAGCATCGGAATCTATAACTAGTGTCACAGGAATGGTTCAAAACATAGTCAGTAAGAAGAGTCAGTCTTCTTGTACTTAAGTCGGCATTGTGCCTTTTGTATTAAATTCCGATGCAGTTTCTGTGGCTCATCGTCAAAAGAAGGTCAAAGGGATACAGTAAACCTGGAGTGAAGCATCGGAATCTATAACTAGTGTCTCAGCGATGGTTAAAGCATAGACAGTAGGAAGAGTGAGTATTCTTGTACTTAAGTCGGCATTGTGCCTTTTGTATTTAATTCGGATGCAATTTCAGTGTTTCATCGTCAATAAGAAGGTCCTTGGGGTACAGTAAACCGGGAGTGAAGCATCGGAATCTATAACTAGTGTCACAGGAATGAATCCAAACATAGTCGGTAAGAAGAATCAGTCTTCTTGTACTTAAGTCGGCATTGTGCCTTTTGTATTTAATTCCGATGCAATTTCTGTGATTCATCGTCAACAAGAAGGTCCAAGGGATACATTAAACCTGAAGTGAAGCATCGGAATCTATAACTAGTGACACAGGAATGGTTCAAAACATAGTCAGTAAGAAGGGTCAGTCTTCTTGTAGTTAAGTCGGCATTGTGCCTTTTGTATTTAATTCCGATGCAATTTCTGTGTTTCATCGTCAATAAGAAGGTCCAAGGGATACAGTAAACCGGGAGTGAAGCATCGGAATCTATAACTTGTGTCACAGGAATGGTTCAAAACATAGTCAGTAAGGAGAGTCAGTCTTCTTGTACTTAAGTCGGCATTGTGCCTTTTGTATTTAATTCCGATGCAATTTCTGTGTTTCATCTTCAATAAGAAGGTCCAAGGGATACAGTAAACCGGGAGTGAAGCATCGGAATCTATAACTTGTGTCACAGGAATGGTTCAAAACATAGTCAGTAAGGAGAGTCAGTCTTCTTGTACTTAAGTCGTCATTGTGCCTTTTGTATTAAATTCCGATGCAATTTCTGTGTTTCATCGTCAATAGGAAGGTCCAAGGGATACAGTAAACCTGGACTGAAGCATCGGAATCTATAACTAGTGTCACAGGAATGAATCAAACATAGTCGGTAAGAAGAATCAGTCTTCTTTTACTTAGGTCAGCATTGTGCCTTTTGTATTTAATTCCGATGCAATTTCTGTGTTTCATCGTCAACAAGAAGGTCCAAGGGATACATTAAACCTAAAGTGAAGCATCGGAATCTATAACTAGTGTCACAGGAATGGTTCAAACATAGAGAGTAGGAAGAGTCATTCTTCTTGTACTTATGTCGGCATTGTGCCTTTTCTATTCAAATCCGATGCAATATCTGTGTTTCATCGTCAATAAGAAGGTCCAAGGGATACAGTAAACCTGGAGTGAAGCATCGGAATCAAAAAGTAGGGTCACAGGAATGGTTCAAACATAGACAGTAGGAGGTGTCAGTCTTCTTGTACTTAAGTCGCATTGTGCCTTTTGTATTTTATTCCGATGCAATTTCTGTGTTTCATCGTCAATAAGAAGGTCTGAGAGATACAGTAAACCTGAAGTGAAGCATCGGAATCTACAACTAGTGTCATAGGAATGGTTCAAACATAGACAGTAAGAAGAAGCAGTCTTCTAGTACTTAAGTCGGCATTGTGCCTTTTGCATTTAATTATGATGCAATTTCTGTTTTTCATCGTCAATAAGAAGGTGCAAGGGATACAGTGAACCTGAAGTGAAGCATCGGAATCTATAACTAGTGTCAGAGGAATGGTTGCAAACATAGTCAGTAAGAAGTGTCAGTCTTCTTGCACTTAAGTCGTTATTGCGCCTTTTGTATTTAATTCCGATGCAATTTCTGTGTTTCATCGTCAATAAGAAGGTCCAAGGGATACAGTAAACCGGGAGTGAAGCATCGGAATCTATAACTTGTGTCACAGGAATGGTTCAAAACATAGTCAGTAAGGAGAGTCAGTCTTCTTGTACTTAAGTCGGCATTGTGCCTTTTGTATTTAATTCCGATGCAATTTCTGTGTTTCATCTTCAATAAGAAGGTCCAAGGGATACAGTAAACCGGGAGTGAAGCATCGGAATCTATAACTTGTGTCACAGGAATGGTTCAAAACATAGTCAGTAAGGAGAGTCAGTCTTCTTGTACTTAAGTCGTCATTGTGCCTTTTGTATTAAATTCCGATGCAATTTCTGTGTTTCATCGTCAATAGGAAGGTCCAAGGGATACAGTAAACCTGGACTGAAGCATCGGAATCTATAACTAGTGTCACAGGAATGAATCAAACATAGTCGGTAAGAAGAATCAGTCTTCTTTTACTTAGGTCAGCATTGTGCCTTTTGTATTTAATTCCGATGCAATTTCTGTGTTTCATCGTCAACAAGAAGGTCCAAGGGATACATTAAACCTAAAGTGAAGCATCGGAATCTATAACTAGTGTCACAGGAATGGTTCAAACATAGAGAGTAGGAAGAGTCATTCTTCTTGTACTTATGTCGGCATTGTGCCTTTTCTATTCAAATCCGATGCAATATCTGTGTTTCATCGTCAATAAGAAGGTACAAGGGATACAGTAAACCTGGAGTGAAGCATCGGAATCAAAAAGTAGGGTCACAGGAATGGTTCAAACATAGACAGTAGGAAGTGTCAGTCTTCTTGTACTTAAGTCGCATTGTGCCTTTTGTATTTTATTCCGATGCAATTTCTGTGTTTCATCGTCAATAAGAAGGTCTGAGAGATACAGTAAACCTGAAGTGAAGCATCGGAATCTACAACTAGTGTCATAGGAATGGTTCAAACATAGACAGTAAGAAGAAGCAGTCTTCTAGTACTTAAGTCGGCATTGTGCCTTTTGCATTTAATTATGATGCAATTTCTGTTTTTCATCGTCAATAAGAAGGTGCAAGGGATACAGTGAACCTGAAGTGAAGCATCGGAATCTATAACTAGTGTCAGAGGAATGGTTGCAAACATAGTCAGTAAGAAGTGTCAGTCTTCTTGCACTTAAGTCGTTATTGCGCCTTTTGTATTTAATTCCGATGCAATTTCTGTGTTTCATCGTCAATGAGAAGGTCTGAGGGATACAGTAAACCTGAAGTGAAGCATCGGAATCTAAAACTAGTGTCACAGGAATGGTTCAAATCATAGACAGTAGGAAGAGTCAATCTTCTGGTACTTAAGTCGGCATTGTGCCTTTTCTATTTAATTCCGATGCAATTTCTGTGTTTCGTCGTCAATAAGAAGGTCCAAGGGATACAGTAAACCTGGAGTGAAGCATCGGAATCCATAACTAGTGTCAGAGGAATGGTTCAAAACATAGACACTAAGAAGAGTCAGTCTTCTTGTATTTAAGTCGGCATTGTGCCTTCTGTATTTAATTCCGATACCATTTCTGTGGTTCATCGTCAATAAGAAGGTCCAAGGGATACAGTAAACCTGGAGTGAAGCATCGGAATCCATAACTAGTGTCAGAGGAATGGTTCAAAACATAGACAGTAGTAAGAGTCAGTCAACTTGTACTTAAGTCGGAATGTGGCTTTTGTATTTAATTCCGAAGCAATTTCTGTGTTTCATCGTCAATAACAGTGTCAGAGGGATACAGTAAACCGGGAGTGAAGCATCGGAAACTATAACTAGTGTCACAGGATTGAATCAAAACATAGTCGGTAAGAAGAATCAGTCTTCTTGTACTTAAGTCGGCATTGTGCCTTTTGTATTTAATTCCGAAGCAATTTCTGTGATTCATCGTCAACAAGAAGGTCCAAGGGATACATTAACCCTGAAGTGAAGCATGGGAATCTATAACTAGTGTCACAGGAATGGTTCAAAACATAGACAGTAAGAAGAGTCAGTCTTCTTGTACTTAAGTCGGCATTGTGCCTTCTGTATTTAATTCCGATACCATTTCTGTGTTTCATCGTCAATAAGAAGGTCCAAGGGATACAGTAAACCTGGAGTGAAGCATCGGAATCCATAACTAGTGTCAGAGGAATGGTTCAAAACATAGACACTAAGAAGAGTCAGTCTTCTTGTTGGTAAGTCGGCATTGTGCCTTTTGTATTTAATTCCGATGCAATTTCTGTGTTTCATCGTCAATGAGAAGGTCTGAGGGATACAGTAAACCTGAAGTGAAGCATCGGAATCTAAAACTAGTGTCACAGGAATGGTTCAAATCATAGACAGTAGGAGGAGTCAATCTTCTGGTACTTAAGTCGGCATTGTGCCTTTTCTATTTAATTCCGATGCAATTTCTGTGTTTCGTCGTCAATAAGAAGGTCCAAGGGATACAGTAAACCTGGAGTGAAGCATCGGAATCCATAACTAGTGTCAGAGGAATGGTTCAAAACATAGACACTAAGAAGAGTCAGTCTTCTTGTACTTAAGTCGGCATTGTGCCTTCTGTATTTAATTCCGATACCATTTCTGTGTTTCATCGTCAATAAGAAGGTCCAAGGGATACAGTAAACCTGGAGTGAAGCATCGGAATCCATAACTAGTGTCAGAGGAATGGTTCAAAACATAGACAGTAGGAAGAGTCAGTCAACTTGTACTTAAGTCGGAATGTGGCTTTTGTATTTAATTCCGAAGCAATTTCTGTGTTTCATCGTCAATAACAGTGTCAGAGGGATACAGTAAACCGGGAGTGAAGCATCGGAAACTATAACTAGTGTCACAGGATTGAATCAAAACATAGTCGGTAAGAAGAATCAGTCTTCTTGTACTTAAGTCGGCATTGTGCCTTTTGTATTTAATTCCGATGCAATTTCTGTGATTCATCGTCAACAAGAAGGTCCAAGGGATACATTAACCCTGAAGTGAAGCATGGGAATCTATAACTAGTGTCACAGGAATGGTTCAAAACATAGACAGTAAGAAGAGTCAGTCTTCTTGTACTTAAGTCGGCATTGTGCCTTCTGTATTTAATTCCGATACCATTTCTGTGTTTCATCGTCAATAAGAAGGTCCAAGGGATACAGTAAACCTGGAGTGAAGCATCGGAATCCATAACTAGTGTCAGAGGAATGGTTCAAAACATAGACACTAAGAAGAGTCAGTCTTCTTGCACTTAAGTCGTTATTGCGCCTTTTGTATTTAATTCCGATGCAATTTCTGTGTTTCATCGTCAATGAGAAGGTCTGAGGGATACAGTAAACCTGAAGTGAAGCATCGGAATCTAAAACTAGTGTCACAGGAATGGTTCAAATCATAGACAGTAGGAAGAGTCAATCTTCTGGTACTTAAGTCGGCATTGTGCCTTTTCTATTTAATTCCGATGCAATTTCCGTGTTTCGTCGTCAATAAGAAGGTCCAAGGGATACAGTAAACCTGGAGTGAAACATCGGAATCTATAATTAGTGTCACAGGAATGAATCAAAACATAGTCGATAAGAAGAATCAGTCTTCTTGTACTTAAGTCGGCATTGTGCCTTTTGTATTTAATTCCGATGCAATTTCTGTGATTCATCGTCAACAAGAAGGTCCAAGGGATACATTAAACCTGAAGTGAAGCATCGGAATCTATAACTAGTGACACAGGAATGGTTCAAAACATAGTCAGTAAGAAGAGTCAGTCTTCTTGTACTTAAGTCGGCATTGTGCCTTTTGTATTCAATTCCGATGCAATTTCTGTGTTTCATCGTCAACAAGAAGGTCCAAGGGACACAGTAAACCTGGAGTGAAGCATCGGAATCTATAACTAGTGTCACAGGAATGGTTCAAAGCATAGACAGTAAGAAGAGTCAGTCATCTTGTACTTAAGTCGGAATGTGATTTTTGTATCTAATTCCGATGCAATTTCTGTGTTTCATCGTCAATAAGAAGGTCCAAGGGATACAGTAAACCTGGAGTGAAGCATCGGAATCTATAACTAGTGTCACAGGACAGGTTCAAATCATAGTCAGTAAGAAGAGTCAGTCTTCTTCTATTTAAGTCGGTATTGTGCCTTTTGTATTTAATTCCGATGCAATTTCTGTGTTTCATCGTCAATAAGAAGGTCAAAGGGATACAATAAACCTGGATTGAGGCATCGGAATCTATAACTAGTGTCTCAGCGATGGTTAAAACATAGACAGTAAGAAGAGTCAGTCTTCTTGTACTTAAGTCGGCATTGTGTCTGTTGTATTTAATTCCATTGCAATTTCTGTGTTTCATCGTCAGTAAGAAGGTCCAAGGGATAGAGTAAAACGGGAGTGAAGCATCGGAATCTATAACTAGTGTCACAGGAATGAATCAAAACATAGTCGGTAAGAAGAATCAGTCTTCTTGTACTTAAGTCGGCATTGTGCCTTTTGTATTTAATTCCGATGCAATTCCTGTGATTCATCGTCAACAAGAATGTCCAAGGGATACATTAAACCTGACGTGAAGCATCGGAATCTATAACTAGTGTCACAGGAATCGTTCAAAACATAGACAGTATGAATAGTCTGTCTTCTTGTACTTAAGTCGGCATTGTGCATTTTCTATTTAATTCCGATGCAATTTCTGTGTTTCATCGTCAATAAGAAGGTCCAAGGGATACAGTAAACCTGGAGTGAAGCATCGGAATCCATAACTAGTGTCACAGGAATGGTTCAAACATAGAGAGTAGG
Organism: Schistocerca piceifrons; assembly: GCF_021461385.2. Taxonomy (NCBI): domain Eukaryota; kingdom Metazoa; phylum Arthropoda; class Insecta; order Orthoptera; family Acrididae; genus Schistocerca; species Schistocerca piceifrons. Next base: position 6,770,046 of record NC_060146.1, on the reverse strand, counting down.
AAGAGTCAGTCCTCTTGTACTTATGTCGGTATTGTGCCTCTTCTATTCAATTCCGATGCAATATCTGTGTTTCATCGTCAATACGAAGGTCCAAGGGATACAGTAAACCTGGAGTGAAGCATCGGAATCTATAAGTAGTGTCACAGGAATGGTTCAAAACATAGACAGTAGGAAGAGTCAGTCTTCTTGTACTTAAGTCGGCATTGTGCCTTTTGTATTTTAATCCGATGCAATTTTTGTGTTTCATCGTCAATACGAAGGTCTGAGGGATACAGTAAACCTGAAGTGAAGCATCGGAATCTATAACTAGTGTCATAAGAATGGTTCAATAATAGACAGTAAGAAGAGACAGTCTTCTTGTAGTTAAGTCGGCATTGTGCCTTTTGTATTTAATTCCGATGCAATTTCTGTGTTTCATCGTCAATAAGAAGGTCAAAGGGATACAGTAAACCTGGAGTGAAGCATCGGAATCTATAACTAGTGTCTCAGCGATGGTTAAAAACATAGACAGTATGAATAGTCAGTCTTCTTGTACTTATGTCTGCATTGTGCCTTTTGTATTTAATTCGGATGCAATTTCTGTGTTTCATCGTCAATAAGAAGGTCCAAGGGATACAGTGAACCGGGAGTGAAGCATCGGAATCTATAACTAGTGTCACAGGAATGACTCAAAGCATAGACGGTAAGAAGAATCAGCCTTCTTGTACTTATGTCGGCATTGTGCCTTTTGTATTTAATTCCGATGCAATTTCTGTGATTCATCGTCAACAAGAAGGTCCAAGGGATACATTAAACCTGAAGTGAAGCATTGGAATCTATAACTAGTGTCACAGGAATGCTTCAAAACATAGACAGTAGGAAGAGTCAGTCTTCTTGTACTTAAGTCTGCATTGTGCCTTTTCTATTTAATTACGATGCAATTTCTGTGTTTCATCGTCAATAAGAAGGTCCAAGGGATGCAGTAAACCTGGAGTGAAGCATCGGAATCTATAACTAGTGTCACAGGAATGGTTCAAAACTTAGTCAGTGAGGGTAACCAGTCTTCTTGTACTTAAGTCGGCATTGTGCTTTTTGTATTTAATTACGATGCAATTTCTGTGTTTCATGGTCAATAAGAAGGTCCAAGGGATACAGTAATTCTGGAGTGAAGCATCGGAATCTATAACTAGTGTCACAGGAATGAATCAAACATAGTCGGTAAGAAGAATTAGTCTTCTTGTACTTAAGTAGGCATTGTGGGTTTTGTATTTAATTCCGATGCAATTTCTGTGTTTCATCGTCAACAAGAAGGTCCAAGGGATACATTAAACCTGAAGTGAAGCATCGGAATCTATAACTAGTGTCACAGGAATGGTTCAAACATAGAGATTAGGAAGAGTCAGTCCTCTTGTACTTATGTCGGCATTGTGCCTTTTCTATTCAATTCCGATGCAATATCTGTGATTCATCGTCAATAAGAAGGTCCAAGGGATACAGTAAAACCTGGAGTGAAGCATCGGAATCTATAAGTAGTGTCACAGGAATTGTTCAAACATAGACAGTAGGAGGAGTCAGTCTTCTTGTACTTAAGTCGGCATTGTGCCTTTTGTATTTTATTCCGATGCAATTTCTGTGTTTCATCGTCAATAAGAAGGTCTGAGGGATACAGTAAACCTGAAGTGATGCATCGGAATCCATAACTAGTGTTACAGGAATGGTTCCAAACATATTCAGTAAGAAGAGTCAGTCTTCTTGTACTTAAGTCGGCATTGTGCCTTTTGTATTTCATTCCGATGCAATTTCTGTGTTTCATCGTCAATAAGAAGATCCAAGGGATACAGTAAACCTGTAGTGAAGCATCGCAATCTATAACTAGTGTCCCAGGAATGGTTAAAAACATAGTCAGTAAGAAGAGTAAGTCTTCTTGTACTTAAGTCGGCATTGTGCCTTTTGTATTTCATTCCGATGCAATTCCTGTGTTTCATCGTCAATAAGAAGTGCCAAGGGACACAGCAAACCTGGAGTGCAGCATCGGAATCTATACCTAAGGTCACAGGAATGGTTCAAAGCATAGACAGTAGGAAGAGTCAGTCATCTTGTACTTAAGTCGGAATGTGGCTTTTGTATTTAATTCCGATGCAATTTCTGTGTTTCATCGTCAATAACAGTGTCAGAGGGATACAGCAAACCTGAAGTGAAGCATCGGAATCCATAACTAGTGTCACAGAAATGGTTCAAAACATAGACGCTAAGAAGAGTCAGTCTTCTTGTAGTTAAGTCGGCATTGTGCCTTTTGTATTTAATTCCGATGCAATTTCTGTGTTTCATCGTCAATAAGAAGGTCCAAGGGATACAGTAAACCTGGAGTGAAGCATCGAAATCTATAACTAGTGTCTCAGGAATGGTTCAAAACATAGTCAGTAAGAAGAGTCAGTCTTCTTGTAGTTAAGTCGGCATTGTGCCTTTTGTATTTAATTCCGATGCAATTTCTGTGTTTCATCGTCAATAAGAAGGTCAAAGGGATACAGTAAACATGGAGTGAAGCATCGGAATCTATAACTAGTGTCACAGGAATGGTTCAAAACATAGACAGTAGGAAGAGTCAGTCAACTTGTACTTAAGTCGGAATGTGGCTTTTGTATTTAATTCCGAAGCAATTTCTGTGTTTCATCGTCAATAACAGTGTCAGAGGGATACAGTAAACCGGGAGTGAAGCATCGGAAACTATAACTAGTGTCACAGGATTGAATCAAAACATAGTCGGTAAGAAGAATCAGTCTTCTTGTACTTAAGTCGGCATTGTGCCTTTTGTATTTAATTCCGATGCAATTTCTGTGAATCATCGTCAACAAGAAGGTCCAAGGGATACATTAACCCTGAAGTGAAGCATGGGAATCTATAACTAGTGTCACAGGAATGGTTCAAAACATAGACAGTAAGAAGAGTCAGTCTTCTTGTACTTAAGTCGGCATTGTGCCTTCTGTATTTAATTCCGATTCCATTTCTGTGTTTCATCGTCAATAAGAAGGTCCAAGGGATACAGTAAACCTGGAGTGAAGCATCGGAATCCATAACTAGTGTCAGAGGAATGGTTCAAAACATAGACACTAAGAAGAGTCAGTGTTCTTGTAGGTAAGTCGGCATTGTGCCATTTGTATTTAATTCCGATGCAATTTCTGTGTTTCATCGTCAATAAGAAGGTCCAAGGGATTCAGTAAACTTGGAGTGAAGCATCGGAATCTATAACTAGTGTCACAGGAATGGTTCAAAACATAGTCAGTAAGAAGAGTCAGTCTTCTTGTACTTAAGTCGGCATTGTGCCTTTTGTATTAAATTCCGATGCAGTTTCTGTGGCTCATCGTCAAAAGAAGGTCAAAGGGATACAGTAAACCTGGAGTGAAGCATCGGAATCTATAACTAGTGTCTCAGCGATGGTTAAAGCATAGACAGTAGGAAGAGTGAGTATTCTTGTACTTAAGTCGGCATTGTGCCTTTTGTATTTAATTCGGATGCAATTTCAGTGTTTCATCGTCAATAAGAAGGTCCTTGGGGTACAGTAAACCGGGAGTGAAGCATCGGAATCTATAACTAGTGTCACAGGAATGAATCCAAACATAGTCGGTAAGAAGAATCAGTCTTCTTGTACTTAAGTCGGCATTGTGCCTTTTGTATTTAATTCCGATGCAATTTCTGTGATTCATCGTCAACAAGAAGGTCCAAGGGATACATTAAACCTGAAGTGAAGCATCGGAATCTATAACTAGTGACACAGGAATGGTTCAAAACATAGTCAGTAAGAAGAGTCAGTCTTCTTGTACTTAAGTCGGCATTGTGCCTTTTGTATTTAATTCCGATGCAATTTCTGTGTTTCATCGTCAATAAGAAGGTCCAAGGGATACAGTAAACCGGGAGTGAAGCATCGGAATCTATAACTTGTGTCACAGGAATGGTTCAAAACATAGTCAGTAAGGAGAGTCAGTCTTCTTGTACTTAAGTCGGCATTGTGCCTTTTGTATTTAATTCCGATGCAATTTCTGTGATTCATCTTCAATAAGAAGGTCCAAGGGATACAGTAAACCGGGAGTGAAGCATCGGAATCTATAACTTGTGTCACAGGAATGGTTCAAAACATAGTCAGTAAGGAGAGTCAGTCTTCTTGTACTTAAGTCGTCATTGTGCCTTTTGTATTAAATTCCGATGCAATTTCTGTGTTTCATCGTCAATAGGAAGGTCCAAGGGATACAGTAAACCTGGACTGAAGCATCGGAATCTATAACTAGTGTCACAGGAATGAATCAAACATAGTCGGTAAGAAGAATCAGTCTTCTTGTACTTAGGTCAGCATTGTGCCTTTTGTGTTTAATTCCGATGCAATTTCTGTGTTTCATCGTCAACAAGAAGGTCCAAGGGATACATTAAACCTAAAGTGAAGCATCGGAATCTATAACTAGTGTCACAGGAATGGTTCAAACATAGAGAGTAGGAAGAGTCATTCTTCTTGTACTTATGTCGGCATTGTGCCTTTTCTATTCAAATCCGATGCAATATCTGTGTTTCATCGTCAATAAGAAGGTCCAAGGGATACAGTAAACCTGGAGTGAAGCATCGGAATCAAAAAGTAGGGTCACAGGAATGGTTCAAACATAGACAGTAGGAAGAGTCAGTCTTCTTGTACTTAAGTCGCATTGTGCCTTTTAGTATTTTATTCCGATGCAATTTCTGTGTTTCATCGTCAATAAGAAGGTCTGAGAGATACAGTAAACCTGAAGTGAAGCATCGGAATCTACAACTAGTGTCATAGGAATGGTTCAAACATAGACAGTAAGAAGAAGCAGTCTTCTAGTACTTAAGTCGGCATTGTGCCTTTTGCATTTAATTACGATGCAATTTCTGTTTTTCATCGTCAATAAGAAGGTGCAAGGGATACAGTGAACCTGAAGTGAAGCATCGGAATCTATAACTAGTGTCAGAGGAATGGTTGCAAACATAGTCAGTAAGAAGTGTAAGTCTTCTTGTACTTAAGTCGTTATTGCGCCTTTTGTATTTAATTCCGATGCAATTTCTGTGTTTCATCGTCAATGAGAAGGTCTGAGGGATACAGTAAACCTGAAGTGAAGCATCGGAATCTAAAACTAGTGTCACAGGAATGGTTCAAATCATAGACAGTAGGAAGAGTCAATCTTCTGGTACTTAAGTCGGCATTGTGCCTTTTCTATTTAATTCCGATGCAATTTCTGTGTTTCGTCGTCAATAAGAAGGTCCAAGGGATACAGTAAACCTGGAGTGAAGCATCGGAATCCATAACTAGTGTCAGAGGAATGGTTCAAAACATAGACACTAAGAAGATTCAGTCTTCTTGTACTTAAGTCGGCATTGTGCCTTCTGTATTTAATTCCGATACCATTTCTGTGTTTCACCGTCAATAAGAAGGTCCAAGGGATACAGTAAACCTGGAGTGAAGCATCGGAATCCATAACTAGTGTCAGAGGAATGGTTCAAAACATAGACAGTAGGAAGAGTCAGTCAACTTGTACTTAAGTCGGAATGTGGCTTTTGTATTTAATTCCGAAGCAATTTCTGTGTTTCATCGTCAATAACAGTGTCAGAGGGATACAGTAAACCGGGAGTGAAGCATCGGAAACTATAACTAGTGTCACAGGATTGAATCAAAACATAGTCGGTAAGAAGAATCAGTCTTCTTGTACTTAAGTCGGCATTGTGCCTTTTGTATTTAATTCCGATGCAATTTCTGTGATTCATCGTCAACAAGAGGGTCCAAGGGATACATTAACCCTGAAGTGAAGCATGGGAATCTATAACAAGTGTCACAGGAATGGTTCAAAACATAGACAGTAAGAAGAGTCAGTCTTCTTGTACTTAAGTCGGCATTGTGCCTTCTGTATTTAATTCCGATACCATTTCTGTGTTTCATCGTCAATAAGAAGGTCCAAGGGATACAGTAAACCTGGAGTGAAGCATCGGAATCCATAACTAGTGTCAGAGGAATGGTTCAAAACATAGACACTAAGAAGAGTCAGTCTTCTTGTTGGTAAGTCGGCATTGTGCCATTTGTATTTAATTCCGATGCAATTTCTGTGTTTCATCGTCAATAAGTAGGTCCAAGGGATACAGTAAACCTGGAGTGAAGCATCGGAATCTATAACTAGTGTCACAGGAATGGTTCAAAACATAGTCAGTAAGAAGAGTCAGTCACCTTGTACTTAAGTCGGCATTGTGCCTTTTGTATTAAATTCCGATGCAGTTTCTGTGGCTCATCGTCAAAAGAAGGTCAAAGGGATACAGTAAACCTGGAGTGAAGCATCGGAATCTATAACTAGTGTCTCAGCGATGGTTAAAGCATAGACAGTAGGAAGAGTGAGTATTCTTGTACTTAAGTCGGCATTGTGCCTTTTGTATTTAATTCGGATGCAATTTCAGTGTTTCATCGTCAATAAGAACGTCCTTTGGGTACAGTAAACCGGGAGTGAAGCATCGGAATCTATAACTAGTGTCACAGGAATGAATCCAAACATAGTCGGTAAGAAGAATCAGTCTTCTTGTACTTAAGTCGGCATTGTGCCTTTTGTATTTAATTCCGATGCAATTTCTGTGATTCATCGTCAACAAGAAGGTCCAAGGGATACATTAAACCTGAAGTGAAGCATCGGAATCTATAACTAGTGACACAGGAATGGTTCAAAACATAGTCAGTAAGAAGAGTCAGTCTTCTTGTACTTAAGTCGGCATTGTGCCTTTTGTATTTAATTCCGATGCAATTTCTGTGTTTCATCGTCAATAAGAACGTCCAAGGGATACAGTAAACCGGGAGTGAAGCATCGGAATCTATAATTTGTGTCACAGGAATGGTTCAAAACATAGTCAGTAAGGAGAGTCAGTCTTCTTGTACTTAAGTCGGCATTGTGCCTTTTGTATTTAATTCCGATGCAATTTCTGTGTTTCATCTTCAATAAGAAGGTCCAAGGGATACAGTAAACCGGGAGTGAAGCATCGGAATCTATAACTTGTGTCACAGGAATGGTTCAAAACATAGTCAGTAAGGAGAGTCAGTCTTCTTGTACTTAAGTCGTCATTGTGCCTTTTGTATTAAATTCCGATGCAATTTCTGTGTTTCATCGTCAATAGGAAGGTCCAAGGGATACAGTAAACCTGGACTGAAGCATCGGAATCTATAACTAGTGTCACAGGAATGAATCAAACATAGTCGGTAAGAAGAATCAGTCTTCTTGTACTTAGGTCAGCATTGTGCCTTTTGTATTTAATTCCGATGCAATTTCTGTGTTTCATCCTCAACAAGAAGGTCCAAGGGATACATTAAACCTAAAGTGAAGCATCGGAATCTATAACTAGTGTCACAGGAATGGTTCAAACATAGAGAGTAGGAAGAGTCATTCTTCTTGTACTTATGTCGGCATTGTGCCTTTTCTATTCAAATCCGATGCAATATCTGTGTTTCATCGTCAATAAGAAGGTCCAAGGGATACAGTAAACCTGGAGTGAAGCATCGGAATCAAAAAGTAGGGTCACAGGAATGGTTCAAACATAGACAGTAGGAAGAGTCAGTCTTCTTGTACTTAAGTCGCATTGTGCCTTTTGTATTTTATTCCGATGCAATATCTGTGTTTCATCGTCAATAAGAAGGTCTGAGAGATACAGTAAACCTGAAGTGAAGCATCGTAATCTACAACTAGTGTCATAGGAATGGTTCAAACATAGACAGTAAGAAGAAGCAGTCTTCTAGTACTTAAGTCGGCATTGTGCCTTTTGCATTTAATTACGATGCAATTTCTGTGTTTCATCGTCAATAAGAAGGTGCAAGGGATACAGTGAACCTGAAGTGAAGCATCGGAATCTATAACTAGTGTCAGAGGAATGGTTGCAAACATAGTCAGTAAGAAGAGTCAGTCTTCTTGTACTTAAGTCGTTATTGCGCCTTTTGTATTTAATTCCGATGCAATTTCTGTGTTTCATCGTCAATGAGAAGGTCTGAGGGATACAGTAAACCTGAAGTGAAGCATCGGAATCTAAAACTAGTGTCACAGGAATGGTTCAAATCATAGACAGTAGGAAGAGTCAATCTTCTGGTACTTAAGTCGGCATTGTGCCTTTTCTATTTAATTCCGATGCAATTTCTGTGTTTCGTCGTCAATAAGAAGGTCCAAGGGATACAGTAAACCTGGAGTGAAGCATCGGAATCCATAACTAGTGTCAGAGGAATGGTTCAAAACATAGACACTAAGAAGAGTCAGTCTTCTTGTTGGTAAGTCGGCATTGTGCCATTTGTATTTAATTCCGATGCAATTTCTGTGTTTCATCGTCAATAAGAAGGTCCAAGGGATACAGTAAACCGAGAGTGAAGCATCGGAATCTATAATTAGTGTCACAGGAATGAATCAAAACATAGTCGATAAGAAGAATCAGTCTACTTGTACTTAAGTCGGCATTGTGCCTTTTGTATTTAATTCCGATGCAATTTCTGTGATTCATCGTCAACAAGAAGGTCCAAGGGATACATTAAACCTGAAGTGAAGCATCGGAATCTATAACTAGTGACACAGGAATGGTTCAAAACATAGTCAGTAAGAAGAGTCAGTCTTCTTGTACTTAAGTCGGCATTGTGCCTTTTGTATTCAATTCCGATGCAATTTCTGTGTTTCATCGTCAACAAGAAGGACCAAGGGACACAGTAAACCTGGAGTGAAGCATCGGAATCTATAACTAGTGTCACAGGAATGGTTCAAAGCATAGACAGTAAGAAGAGTCAGTCATCTTGTACTTAAGTCGGAATGTGATTTTTGTATCTAATTCCGATGCAATTTCTGTGTTTCATCGTCAATAAGAAGGTCCAAGGGATACAGTAAACCTGGAGTGAAGCATCGGAAACTATAACTAGTGTCACAGGACAGGTTCAAATCATAGTCAGTAAGAAGAGTCAGTCTTCTTCTATTTAAGTCGGTATTGTGCCTTTTGTATTTAATTCCGATGCAATTTCTGTGTTTCATCGTCAATAAGAAGGTCAAAGGGATACAATAAACCTGGATTGAGGCATCGGAATCTATAACTAGTGTCTCAGCGATGGTTAAAACATAGACAGTAAGAAGAGTCAGTCTTCTTGTACTTAAGTCGGCATTGTGCCTGTTGTATTTAATTCCATTGCAATTTCTGTGTTTCATCGTCAGTAAGAAGGTCCAAGGGATACAGTAAAACGGGAGTGAAGCATCGGAATCTATAACTAGTGTCACAGGAATGAATCAAAACATAGTCGGTAAGAAGAATCAGTCTTCTTGTACTTAAGTCGGCATTGTGCCTTTTGTATTTAATTCCGATGCAATTCCTGTGATTCATCGTCAACAAGAATGTCCAAGGGATACATTAAACCTGACGTGAAGCATCGGAATCTATAACTAGTGTCACAGGAATCGTTCAAAACATAGACAGTATGAATAGTCTGTCTTCTTGTACTTAAGTCGGCATTGTGCATTTTCTATTTAATTCCGATGCAATTTCTGTGTTTCATCGTCAATAAGAAGGTCCAAGGGATACAGTAAACCTGGAGTGAAGCATCGGAATCCATAACTAGTGTCACAGGAATGGTTCAAACATAGAGAGTAGGAAGAGTCAGTCCTCTTGTACTTATGTCGGTATTGTGCCTTTTCTATTCAATTCCGATGCAATATCTGTGTTTCATCGTCAATAAGAAGGTCCAAGGGATACAGTAAACCTGGAGTGAAGCATCGGAATCTATAAGTAGTGTCACAGGAATGGTTCAAAACATAGACAGTAGGAAGAGTCAGTCTTCTTGTACTTAAGTCGGTATTGTGCCTTTTGTATTTTAATCCGATGCAATTTTTGTGTTTCATCGTCAATAAGAAGGTCTGAGGGATACAGTAAACCTGAAGTGAAGCATCGGAATCTATAACTAGTGTCATAAGAATGGTTCAATAATAGACAGTAAGAAGAGTCAGTCTTCTTGTAGTTAAGTCGGCATTGTGCCTTTTGTATTTAATTCCGATGCAATTTCTGTGTTTCATCGTCAATAAGAAGGTCAAAGGGATACAGTAAACCTGGAGTGAAGCATCGGAATCTATAACTAGTGTCTCAGCGATGGTTAAAAACATAGACAGTATGAATAGTCAGTCTTCTTGTACTTATGTCTGCATTGTGCCTTTTGTATTTAATTCGGATGCAATTTCTGTGTTTCATCGTCAATAAGAAGGCCCAAGGGATACAGTAAACCGGGAGTGAAGCATCGGAATCTATAACTAGTGTCACAGGAATGAATCAAAGCATAGACGGTAAGAAGAATCAGCCTTCTTGTACTTATGTCGGCATTGTGCCTTTTGTATTTAATTCCGATGCAATTTCTGTGATTCATCGTCAATAAGAAGGTCCAAGGGATGCAGTAAACCTGGAGTGAAGCATCGGAATCTATAACTAGTGTCACAGGAATGGTTCAAAACATAGACAGTAGGAACAGTCAGTCTTCTTGTACTGAAGTCGGCTTTGTGCCTTTTGTATTTAATTCCGACGCAATTTCTGTGTTTCATCTTCAATAAGGATGTCCAAGGGATACGGTAAACCTGGAGTGAAGCATCGGAATCTATAACTAGTGTCACAGGAATGGTTCAAAACTTAGTCAGTGAGGGTAACCAGTCTTCTTGTACTTAAGTCGGCATTGTGCTTTTTGTATTTAATTACGATGCAATTTCTGTGTTTCATGGTCAATAAGAAGGTCCAAGGGATACAGTAATTCTGGAGTGAAGCATCGGAATCTATAACTAGTGTCACAGGAATGAATCAAACATAGTCGGTAAGAAGAATTAGTCTTCTTGTACTTAAGTAGGCATTGTGGGTTTTGTATTTAATTCCGATGCAATTTCTGTGTTTCATCGTCAACAAGAAGGTCCAAGGGATACATTAAACCTGAAGTGAAGCATCGGAATCTATAACTAGTGTCACAGGAATGGTTCAAACATAGAGATTAGGAAGAGTCAGTCCTCTTGTACTTATGTCGGCATTGTGTCTTTTCTATTCAATTCCGATGCAATATCTGTGATTCATCGTCAATAAGAAGGTCCAAGGGATACAGTAAACCTGGAGTGAAGCATCGGAATCTACAAGTAGTGTCACAGGAATTGTTCAAACATAGACAGTAGGAGGAGTCAGTCTTCTTGTACTTAAGTCGGCATTGTGCCTTTTGTATTTTATTCCGATGCAATTTCTGTGTTTCATCGTCAATAAGAAGGTCTGAGGGATACAGTAAACCTGAAGTGATGCATCGGAATCCATAACTAGTGTTACAGGAATGGTTCCAAACATATTCAGTAAGAAGAGTCAGTCTTCTTGTACTTAAGTCGGCATTGTGCCTTTTGTATTTCATTCCGATGCAATTTCTGTGTTTCATCGTCAATAAGAAGATCCAAGGGATACAGTAAACCTGTAGTGAAGCATCGAAATCTATAACTAGTGTCCCAGGAATTGTTAAAAACATAGTCAGTAAGAAGAGTAAGTCTTCTTGTACTTAAGTCGGCATTGTGCCTTTTGTATTTCATTCCGATGCAATTCCTGTGTTTCATCGTCAATAAGAAGTGCCAAGGGACACAGCAAACCTGGAGTGCAGCATCGGAATCTATAACTAGTGTCACAGGAATGGTTCAAAACATAGACAGTAAGAAGAGTCAGTCATCTTGTACTTAAGTCGAAATGTGACTTTTGTATTTGATTCCGATGCAATTTCTGTGTTTCACCGTCAATAAGAGGGTCAGAGGGATACAGAAACCTGAAGTGAAGCATCGGAATCTATAACTAGTGTCACAGGAATGGTTCCAAACATAGACACTAAGAAGAGTCAGTCTTCTTGTAGTTAAATCGGCATTGTGTCTTTTGTATTTAATTCCGATGCAATTTCTGTGTTTCATCGTCAGTAAGAACGTCCAAGGGATACAGTAAACCGGGAGTGAAGCATCGGAATCTATAACTAGTGTCAAAGGAATAATTCAAAACATAGTCGGTAAGAAGAATCAGTCTTCTTGTACTTAAGTCGGCATTGTGCCTTTTGTATATAATTCCGATGCAATTTCTGTGATTCATCGTCTACAAAAAGGTCCAAGGGATACATTAAACCTGAAGTGTAGCATCGGAATGTATAACTAGTGTCACAGGAATGGTTCAAAACATAGACAGTAGGAAGAGTCAGTCTTCTTGTACTTAAGTCGGCATTGTGCCTTTTCTATTTAATTCCGATGCAATTTCTGTGTTTCATCGTCAATAAGAAGGTCCAAGGGATACGGTAAACCTGGAGTGAAGCATCGGAATCTATAACTAGTGTCACAGGAATGGTTCAAAACATAGTCAGTAAGAAGAGTCAGTCTTCTTGTACTTAAGTCGGCATTGTGCCTTTTGTATTTAATTCCGATGCAATTTCTGTGTTTCATCGTCAATAAGAAGGTCCAAGGGAACCAGTAAACCAGGAGTGAAGCATCGGAATCTATAACTAGTGTCACAGGAATGGTTCAAACATAGTCAATAAGAAGAGTCAGTCTTCTTGTACTTAAGTCGGCATTGTGCCTTTTGTATTAATTTCCGATGCAATTTCTGTGTTTCATCGTCAATAAGAAGGTCCTAGGGATACAGTTAACCTGGACTGTAGCATCGGAATCTATAACTAGTGTCACTGGAATGGTTCAAACATAGTCAGTAAGAAGAGTCAGTCTTCTTGTACTTAAGTCGGCATTGTGCCTTTTGTATTTAATTCCGATGCAATTTCTGTGTTTCATCGTCAACGAGAAGGTCCAAGGGATACATTAAACCTGAAGTGAAGCATCGGAATCTATAACTAGTGTCACAGGAATGGTTCAAATACAGAGATTAGGAAGAGTCAATCCTCTTGTACTTATGTCGGCATTGTGCCTTTTCTATTCAATTCCGATGCAATATCTGTGATTCATCGTCAATAAGAAGGCCCAAGGGTTACATTAAACCTGGAGTGAAGCATCGGAATCTATAAGTAGTGTCACAGGAATGGTTCAAAACATAGGCAGTAGGAAGAGTCAGTCTTCTTGTACTTAAGTCGGCATTGTGCCTTTTGTATTTTATTCCGATGCAATTTCTGTGTTTCATCGTCAATAAGAAGGTCTGAGTGATACAGTAAACATGAAGTGAAGCATCGGAATCTATAACTAGTGTCATAGGAATGGTTCAAACATAGACAGTAAGAAGAGTCAGTCTTCTTGTACTTAAGTTGGCATTGTGCCTTTCGTATTTAATTCCGATGCAATTTCTGTGTTTCATCGTCAATAAGAAGGTCCAAGGGATACAGTAAACCAGAAGTGAAGCATCGGAATCAATAACTAATGTTACAGGAATGGTTAAAAACATAGTCAGTAAGAAGAGTCAGTCTTCTTGTACTTAAGTCGGCATTGTGCCTTTTGTATTTCATTCCGATGCAATATCTGTGTTTCATCGTCAATAAGAAGGTCCAAGCGATACAGTAAACCTGGAGTGAAGCATCGGAACCTATAAGTAGTGTCACAGGAATGGTTCAAAACATAGACAGTAGGAAGAGTCAGTCTTCTTGTACTTAGGTCGGCATTGTGCCTTTTGTATTTTATTCCGATGCAATTTCTGTGTTTCATCGTCAATAAGAAGGTCTGAGGGAAACAGTAAACCTGAAGTGAAGCATCGGAATCTATAGCTAGTGTCATAAGAATGGTTCAAACATAGACAGTAAGAAGAGTCAGTCTTCTTGTAGTTAAGTCGGCATTGTGCCTTTTGTATTTAATTCCGATGCAATTTCTGTGTTTCGTCGTCAATAAGAAGGTCAAAGGGATACAGTAAACCTGGAGTGAAGCATCGGAATCTATAACTAGTGTCTCAGCGATGGTTAAAAACATAGACAGTAAGAGGAGTCAGTCTTCTTGTACTTAAGTCTGCATTGTGCCTTTTGTGTTTAATTCGGATGCAATTTCTGTGTTTCATCGTCAATAAGAAGGTCCAAGGGATACAGTAAACCGGGAGTGAAGCATCGGAATCTATAACTAGTGTCACAGGAATGAATCAAAACATAGTCGGTAAGAAGAATCAGCCTTCTTGTACTTATGTCGGCATTGTGCCTTTTGTATTTAATTCCGATGCAATTTCTGTCATTCATCGTCAACAAGAAGGTCCAAGGGATACATTAAGCCTGAAGTGAAGCATTGGAATCAGTAACTAGTGTCACAGGAATGGTTCAAATCATAGACAGTAGGAAGAGTCGGTCTTCTTGTACTTAAGTCGGCATTGTGCCTTTTCTATTTAATTCCGATGCAATTTCTGTGTTTCATCGTCAATAAGAAGGTCCAAGGGATACAGTAAACCTGGAGTGAAGCATCGGAATCTATAACTAGTGTCACAGGAATGGTTCAAAACATAGACAGTAGGAAGAGTCAGTCTTCTTGTACTTAAGTCGGCTTTGTGCCTTTTGTATTTAATTCCGATGCAATTTCTGTGTTTCATCTTCAATCAGGATGTCCAAGGGATACGGTAAACCTGGAGTGAAGCATCGGAATCTATAACTAGTGTGACAGGAATGGTTCAAAACATAGTCAGTAAGAAGAGTCATTCTTCTTGTACTTAAGTCGGCATTGTGCTTTTTGTTTTTAATTCCGATGCAATTTCTGTGTTTCATCGTCAATAAGAAGGTCCAAGGGATACAGTAAACCGAGAGTGAAGCATCGGAATCTATAACTAGTGTCACAGGAATGGTTCAAAGCATAGACAGTAGGAACAGTCAGTCTTCTTGTACTGAAGTCGGCTTTGTGCCTTTTGTATTTAATTCCGATGCAATTTCTGTGTTTCATCGTCAATAAGAAGGTCCAAGGGATACAGTAAACCGAGAGTGAAGCATCGGAATCTATAACTAGTGTCACAGGAATGGGTCAAAGCATAGTCAGTAAGAAGAGTCAGTCTTCTTGTACTTAAGTCGGCATTGTGCCTTTTGTATTAAATTCTGATGCAATTTCTGTGTTTCATCGTCAATAAGTAGGTCCAAGGGATACAGTAAACCTGGAGTGAAGCATCGGAATCTATAACCAGTGTCACAGGAATGAATCAAACATAGTCGGTAAGAAGAATCAGTCTTCTTGTACTTAAGTAGGCATTGTGCGTTTTGTATTTAATTCCGATGCAATTTCTGTGTTTCATCGTCAACAAGAAGGTCCAAGGGATACATTAAACCTGAAGTGAAGCATCGGAATCTATAACTAGTGTCACAGGAATGGTTCAAACATAGAGATTAGGAAGAGTCAGTCCTCTTGTACTTATGTCGGCATTGTGCCTTTTCTATTCAATTCCGATGCAATAACTGTGATTCATCGTCAATAAGAAGGTCCAAGGGATACAGTAAACCTGGAGTGAAGCATCGGAATCTATAAGTAGTGTCACAGGAATGGTTCAAAACATAGACAGTAGGAAGAGTCAGTCTTCTTATACTTAAGTCGGCATTGTGCCTTTCGTATTTTATTCCGATGCAATTTCTGTGTTTCATCGACAATAAGAAGGTCTGAGGGATACAGTAAACCTGAAGTGACGCATCGGAATCTATAACTAGTGTCATAGGAATGGTTCAAACATAGACAGTAAGAAGAGTCAGTCTTCTTGTTCTTAAGTTGGCATTGTGCCTTTCGTATTTAATTCCGATGCAATTTCTGTGTTTCATCGTCAATAAGAAGGTCCAAGGGACACAGCAAACCTGGAGTGCAGCATCGGAATCTATAACTAGTGTCACAGGAATGGTTCAAAGCATAGACAGTAGGAAGAGTCAGTCTTCTTGAACTTAAGTCGGCATTGTGCCTTTTCTATTTAATTCCGATGCAATTTCTGTGTTTCATCGTCAATAAGTAGGTCCAAGGGATACGGTAAACCTGAAGTGAAGCATCGGAATCTATAACTAGTGTCACAGGAATGGTTCAAAACATAGTCAGTAAGAAGAGTCAGTCTTCTTGTACTTAACTCGGCATTGTGCCTTTTGTATTTAATTCCGATGCAATTTCTGTGTTTCATCGTCAATAAGTAGGTCCAAGGGATACGGTAAACCTGAAGTGAAGCATCGGAATCTATAACTAGTGTCACAGGAATGGTTCAAAACATAGTCAGTAAGAAGAGTCAGTCTTCTTGTACTTAACTCGGCATTGTGCCTTTTGTATTTAATTCCGATGCATTTTCTGTGTTTCATCGTCAATAAGAAGGTCCAAGCGAACCAGTAAACCGGAAGTGAAGCATCGGAATCTATAACTAGTGTCACAGGAGTGGTTCAAACATAGTCAGTAAGAAGAGTCAGTCTTCTTGTACTTAATTCGGCATTGTGCCTTTTCTATTAATTTCCGATGCAATTTCTGTGTTTCATCGTCAATAAGAAGGTCCTAGGGATACAGTAAACCAGGACTGAAGCATCGGAATCTATAACTAGTGTCACAGGAATGGTTCAAACATAGTCAGTAAGAAGAGTCAGTCTTCTTGTACTTAAGACGGCATTGTGCCTTTTGTATTTAATTCCGATGCTATTTCTGTGTTTCATCGTCAACAAGAAGGTCCAAGGGATACATTAAACCTGACGTGAAGCATCGGCATCTATAACTAGTGTCACAGGAATGGTTCAAATACAGAGATTAGGAACAGTCAGTCCTCTTGTACTTATGTCGGCATTGTGCCTTTTCTATTCAATTCCGATGCAATATCTGTGATTCATCGTCAATAAGAAGGCCCAAGGGATACAGTAAACCTGGAGTGAAGCATCGGAATCTATAAGTAGTGTCACAGGAATGGTTCAAAACATAGACAGTAGGAAGAGTCAGTCTTCTTGTACTTAAGTCGGCATTGTGCCTTTTCTATTTAATTCCGATGCAATTTCTGTGTTTCATCGTCAATAAGAAGGTCCAAGGGATACGGTAAACCTGAAGTGAAGCATCTGAATCTATAACTAGTGTTACAGGAATGGTTCCAAACATAGTCAGTAAGAAGAGTCAGTCTTCTTGTACTCAAGTCGGCATTGTGCCTTTTGTATTTCATTCCGATGCAATTTCTGTGTTTCATCGTCAATAAGAAGGTCCAAGGGATACAGTAAACCTGAAGTGAAGCATCGCAATCTATAACTAGTGTCCCAGGAATGGTTAAAATCATAGTCAGTAAGAAGAGTCAGTCTTCTTGTACCTAAGTCGGCATTGTGCCTTTTGTATATCATTCCTCTGCAATTTCTGTGTTTCATCGTCAATAAGATGGGCCAAGGGGCACAGCAAACCTGGAGTGCAGCATCGGAATCTATAACTAGTGTCACAGGAATGGTTCAAAACATAGACAGTAAGAAGAGTCAGTCATCTTGTACTTAAGTCGGAATGTGCTTTTGTATTTAATTCCGATGCAATTTCTGTGTTTCACCGTCAATAAGAGGGTCAGAGGGATACAGTAAACCTGAAGTGAAGCATCGGAATCTATAACTAGTGTCACAGGAATGGTTCAAAGCATAGACTCTAAGAAGAGTCAGTCTTCTTGTAGTTAAGTCGGCATTGTGCCTTTTGTATTTAATTCCGATGCAATTTCTGTGTTTCATCGTCAATAAGAAGGTCAAAGGGATACAGTAAACCTGGAGTGAAGCATCGGAATCTATAACTAGTGTCTCAGCGATGGTTATAAACATAGACAGTAAGAAGAATCAGTCTTCTTGTACTTAAGTCGGCATTGTGCCTTTTGTATTTAATTCGGATGCAATTTCTGTGTTTCATCGTCAATAAGAAGGTCCAAGGGATACAGTAAACCGGGAGTGAAGCATCGGAATCTATAACTAGTGTCAAAGGAATGAATCAAACATAGTCGATAAGAAGAATCAGTCTTCTTGTACTTAAGTCGGCATTGTGCCTTTTGTATTTAATTCCGATGCAATTTCTGTGATTCATCGTCAACAAAAAGGTCCAAGGGATACATTAAACCTGAAGTGTAGCATCGGAATGTATAACTAGTGTCACAGGAATGGTTCAAAACATAGACAGTAGGAAGAGTCAGTCTTCTTGTACTTAAGTCGGCATTGTGCCTTTTCTATTTGATTCCGATGCAATTTCTGTGTTTCATCGTCAATAAGAAGGTCCAATGGATACGGTAAACCTGGAGTGAAGCATCGGAATCAATAACTAGTGTCACAGGAATGGTTCAAAACATAGTCAGTAAGAAGAGTCAGTCTTCTTGTACTTAAGTCGGTATTGTGTCTTTTGTATTTAATTCCGATACAATTTCTGTGTTTCATCGTCAATAAGAAGGTCCAAGGGAACCAGTAAACCGGAAGTGAAGCATCGGAATCTATAACTAGTGTCACAGGAATGGTTCAAACATAGTCAGTAAGAAGAGCCAGTCTTCTTGTACTTAAGTCGGCATTGTGCCTTTTGTATTAATTTCCGATGCAATTTCTGCGTTTCATCGTCAATAAGTAGGTCCTAGGGATACAGTAAACCTGGACTGAAGCATCGGAATCTATAACTAGTGTCATAAGAATGGTTCAAACATAGACAGTAAGGATAGTAAGTCTTCTTGTACTTAAGTCGGCATTGTGCCTTTTCTATTTAATTCCGATGCAATTTCTGTGGCTCATCGTCAAAAGAAGGTCAAAGGGATACAGTAAACCTGGAGTGAAACATCGGAATCTATAACTAGTGTCTCAGCGATGGTTAAAAACATAGACAGTAAGAAGAGTCAGTCTTCTTGTACTTAAGTCGGCATTGTGCTTTTTGTATTTAATTCGGATGCAATTTCAGTGTTTCATCGTCAATAAGAAGGTCCAAGGGATACAGTAAACCGGGAGTGAAGCATCGGAATCTATAACTAGTGTCACAGGAATGAATCAAAACATAGTCGTTAAGAAGAATCAGTCTTCTTTTACTTATGTCGGCATTGTGCCTTTTGTATTTAATTCCGATGCAATTTCCGTGATTCATCGTCAACAAGAAGGTCCAAGGGATACATTAAACCTGAAGTGAAGCATCGGAATCTATAACTAGTGTCACAGGAATGATTCAAAACATAGACAGTGGGAAGAGTCGATCTTCTTGTGCTTAAGTCGGCATTGTGCCTTTTCTATTTTATTCCGATGCAATTTCAGCGTTTCATCGTCAATAAGAAGGTCCAAGGGATACAGTAAAGCTGGAGTGAAGCATCGGAATCTATAACTAGTGTTACAGGAATGGTTCAAAACATAGTCAGTACGAAGAATCAGTATTCTTTTACTTATGTCGGCATAGTGCCTTTTGTATTAAATTCCGATGCAATTTCTGTGTTTCATCGTCAATAGGAAGGTCCAAGGGATACAATTAACCTGGACTGAAGCATCGGAATCTATAACTAGTGTCACAGGAATGAAACAAACATAGTCCGTAAGAAGAATTATTCTTCTTGTACTTAGGTCGGCATTGTGCCTTTTGTATTTAATTCCGATGTAATTTCTGTGTTTCATCGTCAACAAGAAGGTCCAAGGGATACATTAAACCTGAAGTGAAGCATCGGAATCTATAACTAGTGTCACAGGAAAGGTTCAAACATAGAGAGTAGGAAGAGTCAGTCTTCTTGTACTTATGTCGGCATTGTGCCTTTTCTATTCAATTCCGAAGCAATATCTGTGTTTCATCGTCAAAAAGAAGGTCCAAGGGATACAATAAACATGGAGTTAATCATCGGAATCAAAAAGTAGTGTCACAGGAATAATTCAAACATAGACAGTAGGAAGAGTCAGTCTTCTTGTACTTAAGTCGGCATTGTGCCTTTTGTATTTTATTCCGATGCAATTTCTGTGTTTCATGGTCAATAAGAAGGTCTGAGGGATACAATAAACCTGAAGTGAAGCGTCGGAATCAATAACTAGTGTCATAGGAATGGTTCAAACATGGACAGTAAGAAGAGTCAGTCTTCTTGTACTTAAGTTGGCATTGTGCGTTTCGTATTTAATTCCGATGCAATTTCTGTGTTTCATCGTCAATAAGAAGGTCCAAGGGATACAGTAAACCAGAAGTGAAGCATCGGAATCAATAACTAGTGTTACAGGAATGGTTCCAAACATAGTCAGTAAGAAGGGTCAGTCTTCTTGTACTCAAGTCGGCATTGTGCCTTTTGTATTTCATTCCGATGCAATTTCTGTGTTTCATCGTCAATAAGAAGGTCCAAGGGATACAGTAAACCTGAAGTGAAGCATCGCAATCTATAACTAGTGTCCCAGAAATGGTTAAAAACATAGTCAGTAAGAAGAGTAAGTCTTCTTGTACTTAAGTCGGCATTGTGCATTTTGTATTTCATTCCGATGCAATTTCTGTGTTTCATCGTCAATAAGAAGGGCCAAGGGACACAGCAAACCTGGAGTGCAGCATCGGAATCTATAACTAGTGTCACAGGAATGGGTCAAAACATAGACAGTAAGAAGAGTCAGTCATCTTGTACTTAAGTCGGAATGTGACTTTTGTATTTAATTCCGATGCAATTTCTGTGTTTCATCGTCAATAAGAAGGTCCAAGGGATACAGTAAACCGCGAGTGAAGCATCGGAATCTATAACTTGTGTCACAGGAATGGTTCAAAACATATTCAGTAAGAAGAGTCAGTCTTCTTGTACTTAAGTCGGCATTGTGCCTTTTGTATTTAATTCCGATGCAATTTCTGTGTTTCATCGTCAATAAGAAGGTCCAAGGGATACAGTAAACCGGGAGTGAAGCATCGGAATCCCTAACTTGTGTCACAGGAATGGTTCAACACATAGTCAGTAAGAAGAGTCAGTCTTCTTGTACTTAAGTCGGCATTGTGCCTTTTGTATTAAATTACGATGCAATTACTGTGTTTCATCGTCAATAGGAAGGTCCAAGGGATACAATTAACCTGGACTGAAGCATCGGAATCTATAACTAGTGTCACAGGAATGAATCAAACATAGTCGGTAAGAAGAATTAGTCTTCTTGTACTTAGGTCGGCATTGTGCCTTTTGTATTTAATTCCGATGTAATTTCTGTCTTTCATCGTCAACAAGAAGGTCCAAGGGATACATTAAACCTGAAGTGAAGCATCGGAATTTATAACTAGTGTCACAGGAAAGGTTCAAAACATAGACAGTTAGAAGAGTCAGTCTTCTTGTACATGAGTCGGGATTGTGCCTTTTGTATTTAATTCCGATGCAATTACTGTGTTTCATCGTCAATAAGAAGGTCAGAGGGATACAGTAAACCTGAAGTGAAGCATCGGAATCTATAACTAGTGTCACAGGAATGGTTCAAAACATACACAGCAAGAAGAGTCAGTCTTCTTGTACTTAAGTCGGCATTGTGCCTTTTGTATTTAATTCCGATGAAATTCCTGTGTTTCATCGTAAACAAGAAGGTCCAAGGGATACAGTACACATATAGTGAAGATTCGGAATCTAAATCTGGTCTCACAGGAAATGTTCAAATCATAGTCAGTAAGAAGAGTCAGTCCTCTCGTACTTATGTCGGCATTGTGCCTTTTCAATTTAATGCCGATGCAATTTCTGTGTTTCGTCGTCAATAAGAATGACGAAGGGATACAGTAAACCTGTAGTGAAGCATCGGAATCAACAACCGGTCTCACAGGAAAGGTTCAAAACATAGAGAGTATGAAGTGCCTGTCATTTTGTATTTGAGTCGTCATTGTGCCTTTTGTATTTAATTCGGATGCAATTTCTGTGTTTCATCGTCAATAAGAAGGTCAGAGGGATACAGTAAACCGGAAGTGCAGCATCGGAATCTATAACTAGTGTCACAGGAATTGCTAAAAACATAGACAGTAAGAAGAGCCAGTCTTCTTGTACTTAAGTAGACATTGTGCCTTTTGTATTTAATTCCGATGCAAATTCTTTGTTTCATCGTCAATAAGAAGGTCCAGAGGATACAGAAAACCTGAAGTGAAGCTTCGGAATCTATAACTAGTGTCACAGGAATGGTTCAAAACATAGACAGTAAGAAGAGTCAGTCTTCTTGTACTTAAGTCGGCATTGTGCCTCTTGTATTTAATTCCGATGCAATTTCTATTTTTCATCGTCAACTAGAGTGTCAGAGGGATACAGTAAACCTGAAGTGAAGCATCGGAATCTATAACTAGTGTCACAGGAATGGTTCAAAACATAGGCAGTTGGAAGAGTCAGTCTTCTTGTACTTTAGTCAGCATTGTGCCTTTACTATTTAATTCCGATGCAATTTCTGTGTTTCGTCGTCAATAAGAAGGTACAAGGGATACAGTAAACATATAGTGAAGCATCGGAATCTAAAACTGGTCTCACAGGAAATGTTCAAATCATAGTCAGTAAGAAGAGTCAGTCTTCTTATACTTAAGTCGGCTTTGTGCCTGTTGTATTTAATTCTGATGCAATTTCTGTGTTTTATCGTAAATAACAAGGTCCAAGGCATACAGTAAAAATATAGTGAAGGGCCGGAATCTTTTCTGGTCTCACAGGAAATGTTCACAACATAGGCAGTTGGAAGAGTCAGTCTTCTTGTACTTAAGTCAGCATTGTGCCTTTACTATTTAATTCCGATGCAATTTCTGTGTTTCGTCGTCAATAAGAAGGTACAAGGGATACAGTAAACATATAGTGAAGCATCGGAATCTAAAACTGGTCTCACAGGAAATGTTCAAATCATAGTCAGTGAGAAGAGTCAGTCTTCTTATACTTAAGTCGGCTTTGTGCCGTTTGTATTTAATTCCGATGCAGTGTCTGTGTTTCATCGTCAATAAGAATGTCAGAAGGATACAGTAAAACCTGAAGTGAAGCATCGGAATCTATAACTACTGCCACTGGAATGGTGCAAAACATAGACAGTAAGAAGAGTCAGTCTTCTTGTACATGAGCCGGCATTGTGCCATTTGTATTTAATTCCGATGCAATTACTGTGTTTCATCGTCAATAAGAAGGTCAGAGGGATACAGTAAACCTGAAGTGAAGCATCGGAATCTATAACTAATGTCACAGGAATGGTTAGAATCATACACAGCAAGAAGAGTCAGTCTTCTTGTACTTATGTCGGCATTGTGCCTTTTTTATTTAATTCCGATGCAATTTCTGTGTTTCATCGTCAACAAGAAGGTCAATGGGATACAGTAAACATATAGTGAAGCATCGGAATGTAAAACTGGTCTCACAGGAAATGTTCAAATCATAGTCAGTAAGAAGAGTCGGTCTTCTTGTACTTAAGTCTGCATTGTTCCTTTTCTATTTAATTCCGATGCAATTTCTGTGCTTCGTCGTCAATAAGAAGGTCCAAGGGATACAGTAAACCTGACGTGAAGCATCGGAATCTAAAAACCGGCTTACGGGAAAAGTTCAAAGCATAGAGCGTAAGAAGAGCCAGTCATCTGGTATTAGAGTCGGCATTTTGCTTTTTGTATTTAATTCCGATGCAGTTTCTGTGTTTCATCGTCAATAAGAAGGTCAGAGGGATACAGTAAACGTGAAGTAAAGCATCGGAATCTATAACTAGAGTCACAGGAATGGTTCAAAACATAGACACTCGGAAGAGTCAGTCTTCTTTTACTTAAGTCGGCATTGTGCCTTTTGTATTTAATTCAGATGCAATTTCTGTGTTTCATCGTCAATAACAAGGTCCAAGGGATACAGTAAACCTGAAGTGAAGCATCGGAATCTATAACTAGTGTCACAGGAATGGTTCAAAACATAGACAGTAAGAAGAGTCGGTCTTCTTGTACCTAAGTCGGCCTTGTGCCTTTTGTATTTAATTCCGATGCAATTTCTGTGTTTCGTCGTCAATAAGATGGTCCAGGGGATACAGTAAACCTGAAGTGAAGCATCGGAATCTATAACTAGTGTAACAGGAATGGTTCAAAACATAGACAGTAAGAAGAGTCAGTCTTCTTGTACTTAAGTCGGCATTGTTCCTTTTGTATTTAATTCCGATGCTAATTCTGTGTTTCATCGTCGATTAGAATGTCCAAGGGATACAGTAGCCCTGAAGTGAAGCATCGGAATCTACAACTAGTGTCACAGGAATTGCTCAAAACATAGACAGTAAGAAGAGTCAGTCTTCTTGTACTTAAATAGACATTGTGCCTTTTGTATTTAATTCCGATGCAAATTCTTTGTTTCATCGTCAATAAGAAGGTCCAAAGGATACAGTAAACCTGAAGTGAAGCTTCGGAATCTATAACTAAAGTCACAGGAATGGTTCAAAACATAGACAGTAAGAAGAGTCAGTCTTCTTGTACTTAAGTCGGCATTGTGCCTCTTGTATTTAATTCCGATGCAATTTCTGTGTTTCATCGTCAATAATAGTGTCAGAGGGATACAGTAAACCTGAAGTGAAGCATCGGAATCTATAACTAGTGTCACAGGAATGGTTCAAAACATAGACATTTGGAAGAGTCAGTCTTCTTGTACTTAAGTCAGCATTGTGCCTGTTGTATTTAATTCCGATGCAATTTCTGTGTTTCATCGTCAATAAGAAGGACAGAGGGATACAGTAAACCTGAAGTGAAGCATCGGAATCTATACTTAGTGTCACAGGAATGGTTAATACATAGACAGTAGGAAGAGTCTGTCTTCTTGTAGTTAAGTCGGCATTGTGCCTTTTGTATTTAATCCCGATTCAATTTCTGTGTTTCGTCTTCAATAAGAACGTCCAAAGCATACAGTAAACCTGAAGTGAAGCATCGGAATCTATAACTAGTGACACAGGAATGGTTCAAAACATAGACAGTAAGAAGAATCAGTCTTCTTGTACTGAAGTCGGCATTGTGCCTTTTGTATTTAATTCCGATGCTATTTCTGTGTTTCATCGTCGATAAGAAGGTCGAAAGGATACAGTAAACCTGAAGTGAAGCATCAGAATCTATAACTAGTGTCAATCGAATTGCTCAAAACGTAGACAGTAGGAAGAGTAAGTCTTCTTGTACTTAAGTCGGCATTGTACTTTTTTGTATTTACTTCCGAGGCAATTTCTGTGTTTCATCGTCAATAACAAGGTCCAAGGGATACAGTAAACCTGAAGTGAAGCATCGGAATCTATAACTAGTGTCACAGGAATGGTTCAAAACATAGACAGTAAGAAGAGTCAGTCTTCTTGTACTTAAGTCGGCAATGTGCCTCTTGTATTTAATTCCGATGCAATTTCTGTGCTTCATCGTCAACAATAGTGTCAGAGGGATACAGTAAACCTGAAATGAAGCATCGGAATCTATAACTAGTGTCACAGGAATGGTTCAAAACATAGACATTTGGAAGAGTCAGTCTTCTTGTACTTATGTCGCCATTGTGCCTGTTGTATTTAATTCCGATGCAATTTCTGTGTTTCATCGTCAATAAGAAGGTCAAAGGGATACAGTAAACCTGAAGTGAAGCATCGGAATCTATAACTAGTGTCACAGGAATGGTTAATACATAGACAGTAGGAAGAGTCAGTCTTCTTGTACTTAAGTCGGCACTGTGCCGTTTGTATTTAATTCCGACGCAATTTCTGTGTTTCATCGTCAATAAGAATGTCAGAGGGATACAGTAAACCAGAAGTGAAGCATCGGAATCTATAACTAGTGTCACAGAAATGGTTCAAGACATAGACAGTAGGAAGAGTCAGTCTTCTTGTACTTAATTCGGCATTGTGCCTTTTCTATTTAATTGCTATGCAATTTCTGTGTTTCGTCTTCAATTAGAAGGTCCAAGGGATACAGTAAACCTGAAGTGAAGCGTCGGAATCTATATCTAGTGTCACAGGAAAGGTTCAAAACATAGACAGTTAGAAGAGTCAGTCTTCTTGTACATGAGTCGGCATTGTGCCTTTTGTATTTAATTCCGATGCAATTACTGTATTTCATCGTCAATAAGAAAGGTCAGAGGGATACAGTAAACCTGAAGTGAAGCATCGGAATCTATAACTAGTGTCACAGGAATGGTTCAAAACAAACACAGCAAGAAGAGTCAGTCTTCTTGTACTTAGTCGGCATTGTGCCTTTTGTATTTAATTCCGATGAAATTTCTGTGTTTCATCGACGATTAGAAGGTCCAAAGGATACAGTAAACCGGAAGTGAAGCTTCGGAGTCTATAACTAGTGTCACAGGAATGGTTCAAAACATAGACAGTAACAAGAGTCAGACTTCCTGTACTTAAGTCGGCATTGTGCCTCTTGTATTTAATTCCGATGCAATTTCTGTGTTTCATCGTCAATAAGAGTGTCAGAGGGATACAGTAAACCTGCAGTGAAGCATCGGAATCAATAACTAGTGTCACAGGAATGGTTCAAAACATAGACAGTTGGAAGAGTCAGTGTTCTTGTACTTAAGTCAGAATTGTGCCTTTTCTATTTAATTCCGATGCAATTTCTGTGTTTCGTCGTCAATAAGAAGGTCCAAGGGATACAGTAAACCTGAAGTGAAGCATCGAAATCTAAAACCGGTCTCACAGGAAAGTTTGAAAACATAGAGAGTAAGAAGAGCCAGTCATCTTGTACTTAAGTAGACATTGTGCCCTTTGTATTTAATTGCGATGCAAATTCTTTGCTTCATCGTCAATAAGAAGGTCCAAAGGATACAGTAAACCTGAAGTGAAGCTTCGGAACCTATAACTAGTGTCACAGGAACGGTTCAAAACATAGACAGTAAGAAGAGTCAGTCTTCTTGTACTTAAGTCGGCATTGTGCCTCTTGTATTTAATTCCGATGCAATTTCTGTTTTTCATCGTCAATAAGAGTGTCAGAGGGATACAGTAAACCTGAAGTGAAGCATCGGAATCTATAACTAGTGTCACAGGAATGGTTCAAAACATAGACAGTTGGAAGAGTCAGTCTTCTTGTACTTAAGTCAGCATTGTGCCTTTTCTATTTAATTCCGAAGCAATTTCTGTGTTTCGTCGTCAATAAGAAGGTCCAAGGGATACAGTAAACCTGAAGTGGAGCATCGGAATCAATATCTAGTGTCACAGCAATGGTTGAAAACATAAACACGGAAGAGTCAGTCTTCTTGTACTTATGTCGGCATTGTGCATTTTGTATTTATTTCAGATGCAATTTTTGTGTTTCATCGTCAACAAGAAGGTCAATGGGATACAGTAAACATATAGTGAAGCATCGGAATGTAAAACTGGTCTCATCGGAAATGTTCAAATCATAGTCAGTTAGGAGAGTCAGTCTTCTTGTACTTATGTCTGCATTGTGCCTTTTCTGTTTAATTCCGATGCAATTTCTGTGCTTCGTCGTCAATATGGAGGTCCAAGGAATACAGTAAACCTGAAGTGAAGCATCGGAATCTAAAAACCGGCTCACAGGAAAAGTTCAAAGCATAGAGCGTAAGAAGAGCCAGTCATCTTGCATTTGAGTCGGCATTTTGCACTTTGTATTTAATTCCGATGCAGGTTCTGTGTTTCATCGTCAATAAGAAGGTCAGAGGGATACAGTAAACGTGAAGTAAAGCATCGGAATCTATAACTAGAGTCACAGGAATGGTTCAAAACATAGACACTCGGAAGAGTCAGTCTTCTTGTACTTAAGTCGGCATTGTGCCTTTTGTATTTAATTCAGATGCAATTTCTGTGTTTCATCGTCAATAACAAGGTCCAAGGGATACAGTAAAAATGAAGTGAAGCATCGGAATCTATAACTAGTGTCACAGGAATGGTTCAAAACATAGACAGTAAGAAGAGTCAGTCTTCTTGTACTTAAGTCGTCATTGTGCCTTTTGTATTTAATTCCGATGCTAATTCTGTGTTTCATCGTCGATTAGAAGGTCCAAGGGATACTGTAAACCTGAAGTGAAGCATCGGAATCTACAACTAGTGTCACAGGAATTGCTCAATACATAGACAGTAAGAAGAGTCAGTGTTCTTGTACTTAAGTAGACATTGTGCCTTTTGTATTTAATTCCGATGAAAATTTTTTTTTTCAACGTCAATAAGAAGGTCCACAGGATACAGTAAACCTGAAGTGAAGCTTCGGAATTTATAACTAGTGTCACAGGAATGGTTCAAAACATAGACAGTAAGTAGAGTCAGTCTACTTGTACTTAAGTCGGCATTGTGCCTCTAGTATTTAATTGCGATGCAATTTCTGTGTTTCATTGTCAATAATAGTGTCAGAGGGATACAGTAAACCTGAAGTGAAGCGTCGGAATCTATAACTAGTGTCACAGGAATGGTTCAAAACATAGACATTTGGAAGAGTCAGTCTTCTTGTACTTAAGTCGGCATTGTGCCAGTTGTATTTAATTCCGATGCAATTTCTGTGTTTCATCGTCAATAAGAAGGTCAGAGGGATACAGTAAACCTGAAGTGAAGCATCGGAATCTACTTAGTGTCACAGGAATGGTTAATACATAGACAGTAGGAAGAGTCTGTCTTCTTGTAGTTAAGTCGGCATTGTGCCTTTTGTATTTAATCCCGATTCAATTTCTGTGTTTCGTCGTCAATAAGAAGGTCCAAAGCATACAGTAAACCTGAAGTGAAGCATCGGAATCTATAACTAGTGACACAGGAATGGTTCAAAGCATAGACAGTAAGAAGAATCAGTCTTCTTGTACTTAAGTCGGCATTGTGCCTTTTGTATTTAATTCCGATGCTATTTCTGTGTTTCATCGTCGATAAGAAGGTCCAAAGGATACAGTAAACCTGAAGTGAAGCATCAGAATCTATAACTAGTGTCAATCGAATTGCTCAAAACGTAGACAGTTGGAAGAGTCAGTCCTCTTGTACTTAAGTCGGCATTGTACTTTTTTGTATTTACTTCCGATGCAATTTCTGTGTTTCATCGTCAATAACAAGGTCCAAGGGATACAGTAAACCTGAAGTGAAGCATCGGAATCTATAACTAGTGTCACAGGAATGGTTCAAAACATAGACAGTAACAAGAGTCAGTCTTCTTGTACTTAAGTCGGCATTGTGCCTCTTGTATTTAATTCCGATGCAATTTCTGTGTTTCATCGTCAATAATAGTGTCAGAGGGATACAGTAAACCTGAAGTGAAGCATCGGATTCTATAACTAGTGTCACAGGAATGGTTCAAAACATAGACATTTGGAAGAGTCAGTCTTCTTGTACTTAAGTCGCCATTGTGCCTGTTGTATTTAATTCCGATGCAATTTCTGTGTTTCATCGTCAATAAGAAGGTCAGAGGGATACAGTAAACCTGAAGTGAAGCATCGGAATATATACTTAGTGTCACAGGAACGGTTAATACATAGACAGTAGGAAGAGTCTGTCTTCTTGTAGTTAAGTCGGCATTGTGCCTTTTGTATTTAATCCTGATTTAATTTCTGTGTTTCGTCGTCAATAAGAAGGTCCAAAGCATACAGTAAACCTGAAGTGAAGCATCGGAATCTATAACTAGTGACACAGGAATGGTTCAAAACATAGACAGTAAGAAGAATCAGTCTTCTTGTACTTAAGTCGGCATTGTACTTTTTTGTATTTACTTCTGATGCAATTTCTGTGTTTCATCGTCAATAACAAGGTCCAAGGGATACAGTAAACCTAAAGTGAAGCATCGGAATCTATAACTAGTGTCACAGGAATGGTTCAAAACATAGACAGTAAGAAGAGTCAGTCTTCTTGTACTTAAGTCGGCATTGTGCCTTTTGTATTTAATTGCGATACAATTTCTGTGTTTCATCGTCAATAAGAAGGTCCAAGGGTAACAGTAAACATATAGTGAAGCACCGGAATCTAAAACTGGTCTCACAGGAAATGTTCAAATCATAGTCAGTAAGAAGAGGCAGTCTTCTTATACTTAAGTCGGCTTTGTGCCTTTTGTATTTAATTCCGATGCAATTTCTGTGTTTCATCGTCAATAAGAAGGTCAGAGGGATACAGTAAACCTGAAGTGAAGCATCGGAATCTATAACTAGTGTCACAGGAATGGTTAATACATAGACAGTAGGAAGAGTCAGTCTTCTTGTACTTTAGTCGGCACTGTGCCGTTTGTATTTAATTCCGAAGCAATTTCTGTGTTTCATCGTCAATAAGAATGTCAGAGGGATACAGTAAACCAGAAGTGTAGCATCGGAATCTATAACTAGTGTCACAGAAATGGTTCAAGACATAGACAGTAGGAAGAGTCAGTCTTCTTGTACTTAAGTCGTAATAGTGCCTTTTGTATTTAATCCTGATTCAATTTCTGTGTTTCGTCGTCAATAAGATGGCCCAAGGGATACAGTAAACCTGAAGTGAAGCATCGGAATCTATAACTAGTGTCACAGGAATGGTTCAGATCATAGACAGTAAGAAGAGTCAGTCTTCTTGTACTTAAGTCGGCATTGTGCCGTTTGTATTTAATTCCGATGCTATTTCTGTGTTTCATCGACGATTAGAAGGTCCAAGGGATACAGTAACCCTGAAGTCAAGCATCGGAATCTGCAACTAGTGTCACAGGAATTGCTCAAAACATAGACAGTAATAAGAGTCAGTCTTCTTGTACTTAAGTAGACATTGTGCCTTTTGTATTTAATTCCGATGCAAATTCTTTGTTTCATCGTCAATAAGAAGGTCCAAAGGATACAGTAAACCTGAAGTGAAGCTTCGGAGTCTATAACTAGTGTCACAGGAATGGTTCAAAACATAGACAGTAAGAAGAGTCAGTCATCTTGTACTTAAGTCGGCATTGTGCCTCTTGTATTTAATTCCGATGCAATTTCTGTGTATCATCGTCAATAAGAGTGTCACAGGGATACAGTAAACCTGAAGTGAAGCATCGGAATCTATAACTAGTGTCAGAGGAATGGTTCAAAACAAAGACAGTTGGAAGAGTCAGTCTTCTTGTATTTAAGTCAGCATTGTGCCTTTTCTATTTAATTCCGATGCAATTTCTGTGTTTCGTCGTCAATAAGAAGGTCCAAGGGATACAGTAAACCTGAAGTGGAGCATCGGAATCAATATCTAGTGTCACAGGAATGGTTGAAACCATAAACACGGAAGAGTCAGTCTTCTTGTACTTATGTCGGCATTGTGCATTTTGTATTTATTTCAGATGCAATTTCTGTGTTTCGTCGTCAATAAGAAGGTCCAAGGGATACAGTAAACCTGAAGCGAAGCATCGGAATCTATAACTAGTGTCACAGGAATGGTTCAAATCATAGTCAGTAAGAAGAGTCAGTCTTCTTGTACTTACGTCGCCCTTGTGACTTTTGTATTTAATTCCGATGCAATTTCTGTGTTTCATCGTCAATAAGAAGGTACAAGGGATACAGTAAACATATAGTGAAGCATCGGAATCTAAAACTGGTCTCACAGGAAACGTTCAAATCATAGTCAGTAAGAAGAGTCAGTCTTCTTATACTTAAGTCGGCTTTGTGCCTTTTGTATTTAATTCCGAGGCAATTTCTGTGTTTCATCGTAAATAACAAGGTCCAAGGCATACAGTAAACATATAGTGAAGGACCGGAATCTTTTCTGGTCTCACAGGATATGTTCACAACATAGTCAGTAAGAAGAGTCAGTTTCTTGTACTTAAGTCGGCACTGTGCCGTTTGTATTTAATTCCGATGCAATGTCTGTGTTTCATCGTCAATAAGAATGTCAGAAGGATACAGTAAAACCTGAAGTGAAGCATCGGAATCTATAACTACTGCCACAGGAATGGTGCAAAACATAGACAGTAAGAAGAATCAGTCTTCTTGTACATGGGCCGGCATTGTGCCTTTTGTATTTAATTCCGGTGCAATTACTGTGTTTCATCGTCAATAACAAGGTCAGAGGGATACAGTAAACCTGAAGTGAAGCATCGGAATCTATAACTAATGTCACAGGAATGGTTAGAATCATACACAGCAAGAGGAGTCAGTCTTCTTGTACTTATGTCGGCATTGTGCATTTTGTATTTAATTCCGATGCTATTTCTGTGTTTCATCGTCAACAAGAAGGTCAATGGGATACAGTAAACATATAGTGAAGCATCGGAATGTAAAACTGGTCTCACAGGAAATGTTCAAATCATAGTCAGTAAGAAGCGTCAGTCTTCTTGTACTTATGTCTGCATTGTGCCTTTTCTATTTAATTCCGATGCAATTTCTGTGCTTCGTCGTCAATAAGAAGGTCCAATGGATACAGTAAACCTGAAGGGAAGCATTGGAATCTAAAAACCGGCTCACAGGAAAAGTTCAAAGCATAGAGCGTAAGAAGAGCCAGTCATCTTGTATTTGAGTCGGCATTTTGCCTTTTGTATTTAATTCCGATGCAGTTTCTGTGTTTCATCGTCAATAAGAAGGTCAGAGGGATACAGTAAACGTGAAGTAAAGCATCGGAATCTATAACTAGAGTCACAGGAATGGTTCAAAACATAGACAGTAGGAAGAGTCAGTCTTCTTGTACTTAAGTCGGCATTGTGCCATTTGTATTTAATTCAGATGCAATTTCTGTGTTTCATCGTCAATAAGAAGGTCCAAGGGATACAGTAAACCTGAAGTGAAGCATCGGAATCTATAACTAGTGTCACAGGAATGGTTCAAAACATAGACACTAAGAAGAGTCAGTTTCTTGTACTTAAGTCGGCCTTGTGCCCTTTGTATTTAATTCCGGTGCAATTTCTGTGTTTCGTCGTCAATAAGATGGTCCAGGGGATACAGTAAACCTGAACTGAAGCATCGGAATCTATAAATAGTGTAACAGGAATGGTTCAAAACATAGACAGTAATAAGAGTCAGACTTCTTGTACTTAAGTCGGCATTGTGCCTTTTGTTTCTAATTCCGATGCTAATTCTGTGTTTCATCGTCGATTAGAAGGACCAAGGGATACAGTAAACCTGAAGTGAAGCATCGGAATCTACAACTAGTGTCACAGGAATTGCTCAAAATATAGACAGTAAGAAGAGTCAGTCTTCTTGTACTTAAGTAGACATTGTGCCTTTTCTATTTAATTCCGATGCAAATTCTTTGTTTCATCGTCAATAAGAAAGTCCAAAGGATACAGTAAACCTGAAGTGAAGCACCGGAATCTAAAACTGGTCTCACAGGAAATGTTCAAATCATAGTCAGAAAGAAGAGGCAGTCTTCTTATACTTAAGTCGGCTTTGTGCCTTTTGTATTTAATTCCGATGTAATTTCTGTGTTTCATCCTCAATAAGAAGGTCCAAGGGATACAGTAAACATATAGTGAAGCATCAGAATCTAAAAGTGGTCTCACAGGAAATGTTCACAAAATAGACAGTAAGAAGAGTCAGTCTTCTTGTACTTAAGTCGGCACTGTGCCGTTTGTATTTAATTCCGATTCAATTTCTGTGTTTCATCGTCAATAAGAATGGCAGAGGGATACAGTAAAACCTGAAGTGGAGCATCGGAATCTATAACTAGTGTCACAGGAAGGGTTCAAAACATAGACAGTAAGAAGAGTCAGTCTTCTTGTACTTAAGTCGGCACTGTGCCGTTTGTATTTAATTCCGACGCAATTTCTGTGTTTCATCGTCAATAAGAATGTCAGAGGGATACAGTAAACCAGAAGTGAAGCATCGGAGTCTATAACTAGTGTCACAGAAATGTTTCAAGACATAGACAGTAGGAAGAGTCAGTCTTCTTGTACTTAAGTCGGCATTGTGCCTTCTCTATTTAATTGCGATGCAATTTCTGTGTTTCTTCAATAAGAAGGTCCAAGGGATACAGTAAACCTGAAGTGAAGCATCGGAATCTATAACTAGTGTCACAGGAATGGTTCAAAACATAGACAGTAAGAAGAGTCAGTCTTCTTGTACTTAAGTCGGCATTGCGCCTTTTGTATTTAATTCCGATGCTATTTCTGTGTTTCATCGACGATTAGAAGGTCCAAGGGATACAGTAAACCTGAAGTCAAGCATCGGAATCTGCAACTACTGTCACAGGAATCGCTCAAAACATAGACAGTAAGAAGAGTCAGTCTTCTTGTACTTAAGTACACATTGTGCCTTTCGTATTTAATTCCGATGCAAATTCTTTGTTTCATCGTCAATAAGAAGGTCCAAAGGATACAGTAAACCTGAAGTGAAGCTTCGGAATCTATAAGAACTGTCACAGGAATGGTTCAATCATAGACAGTAAGAAAAGTCAGTCTTCTTGTACTTAAGTCGGCATTGTAAATTTTGTATTTAATTCCGATGCAATTTCTGTGTTTCATCGTCAATAAGAGTGTCAGAGGGATACAGTAAACTTGAAGTGAAGCATCGGAATCTATAACTAGTATCACAGGAATGGTTCAAAGCATAGACAGTTGGAAGAGTCAGTCTTCTTGTACTTAAGTCGGCCTTGTGCCTTTTCTATTTAATTCCGATGCAATTTCTGTGTTTCGTCGTCAATACGAAGGTACAAGGGATACAGTAAACCTGAAGTGAAGCATTGGAATCTATATCTAGTGTCACAGGAATGGTTGAAAACATAGACACGGAAGAGTCAGTCTTCTTGTACTTATGTCGGCATTGTGCCTTTTCATTTTGATTCTGATGCAATTTCTGTGTTTCGTCGTCAACAAGAAGGTCCAAGGGATACAGTAAACCTGAAGTGAACCATCGGAATCTATAACTAGTGTCACGGAAAAGGTTCAAACATAGACAGTAAGAAGAGTCAGTCTTCTTGTACTTAAGTCGGCATTGTGCCCTTTGTATTTAATTCCGATGCAATTTCTGTGTTTCAACGTCAATAAGAAGGTCAAACGAATACAGTAAACCTGAAGTGATGCATCGGAATCTATAACTAGTGTCACACAAATGGTTCAAAACAGAGACAGTCAGAAGAGTCAGTCTTCTTGCACTTAAGTCCTCATTGTGCCTTTTGTATTAAATTCCGATGCAATTTCTGTGTTTCATCGTCAAGAGGAATGTCAGAGGGATACAGTAAACCTGAAGTGAAGCGCCGGAATCTATAACTAGTGTCACAGGAATTGCTCAATTCATAGACAGTAAGAAGAGTCAGTTTTCTTGTACTTAAGTCGGCATTGTGCCTTTTGTATTTAATTCCGATGCAAATTTTGTGTTTCATCGTCAATAAGAAGGTCCAAAGGATACAGTAAACCTGAAGTGATGCTTCGGAATCTGTAACTAGTGTCACAGGAGTGGTTCAAAACATAGACAGTAAGAAGAGTCAGTCTTCTTGTACTTAAGTCGGCATTGTGCCTATTGTATTTAATTCCGATGCAATTTCTGTGTTTCATAGTCAATAAGAGTGGCAGAGGAATAAAGTAAACGTGAAGTGAAGTATCGGAATCTATAACTAGAGTCATGGGAATGGTTCAAAACATAGACAGTAGGAATAGTCAGTCTTCTTGTACTTAAGTTGGCATTGTGCCTTTTCTATTTAATTCCGATGCAATTTCTGCATTTCGTCGTCAATAGGAAGGTCAGAGGGATACAGTAAACCTGGAGTGAAGCATCGGAATCTATAACTAGTGTTACAGGAATGGTTCACAACATACACAGCAATAAGAGTCAGTCTTCTTGTACCTAAGTCGGCCTTGTGCCATTTGTATTTACTTCCGATGCAATTTCTGTGTTTCATCGTCAACAAGAAGGTCCAAGGGATACAGCAAACGTATAGTGAAGCATCGGAATCTAAAACTGGTCTCACTGGAAATGTTCACAACATAATCAGTAAGAAGAGTCAGTCTTCTTGTACTTAAGCCGGCACTGTGCCGTTTGCATTTAATTCCAATGCAATTTCTGTGTTTCATCGTCAATGAGAATGTCACAGGGATACAGTAAACCTGAAGTGAAGCTTCAGAATCTATAACTAGTGTCACAGGAATGGTTCAAAACATTGTCAGTAAGAAGTGTCAGTCTTCTTGTACTTAAGTCGGCATTGTACTTTCTTGTATTTACTTCTGATGCAATTTCTGTGTTTCATCGTCAATAACAAGGTCCAAGGGATACAGTAAACCTGAAGTGAAGCATCGGAATCTATAACTAGTGTCACAGGAATGGTTCAAAACATAGACAGTAACAAGAGTCAGTCTTCTTGTACTTAAGTCGGCATTGTGCCTCTTGTATTTAATTCCGATGCAATTTCTGTGTTTCATCGTCAATAATAGTGTCAGAGGGATACAGTAAACCTGAAGTGAAGCATCGGATTCTATAACTAGTGTCACAGGAATGGTTCAAAACATAGACATTTGGAAGAGTCAGTCTTCTTGTACTTAAGTCGCCATTGTGCCTGTTGTATTTAATTCCGATGCAATTTCTGTGTTTCATCGTCAATAAGAAGGTCAGAGGGATACAGTAAACCTGAAGTGAAGCATCGGAATATATACTTAGTGTCACAGGAACGGTTAATACATAGACAGTAGGAAGAGTCTGTCTTCTTGTAGTTAAGTCGGCATTGTGCCTTTTGTATTTAATCCTGATTTAATTTCTGTGTTTCGTCGTCAATAAGAAGGTCCAAAGCATACAGTAAACCTGAAGTGAAGCATCGGAATCTATAACTAGTGACACAGGAATGGATCAAAACATAGACAGTAAGAAGAATCAGTCTTCTTGTACTTAAGTCGGCATTGTACTTTTTTGTATTTACTTCTGATGCAATTTCTGTGTTTCATCGTCAATAACAAGGTCCAAGGGATACAGTAAACCTAAAGTGAAGAATCGGAATCTATAACTAGTGTCACAGGAATGGTTCAAAACATAGACAGTAAGAAGAGTCAGTCTTCTTGTACTTAAGTCGGCATTGTGCCTTTTGTATTTAATTGCGATACAATTTCCGTGTTTCATCGTCAATAAGAAGGTCCAAGGGATACAGTAAACATATAGCGAAGCACCGGAATCTAAAACTGGTCTCACAGGAAATGTTCAAATCATAGTCAGTAAGAAGAGGCAGTCTTCTTATACTTAAGTCGGCTTTGTGGCTTTTGTATTTAATTCCGATGCAATTTCTGTGTTTCATCGTCAATAAGAAGGTCAGAGGGATACAGTAAACCTGAAGTGAAGCATCGGAATCTATAACTAGTGTCACAGGAATGGTTAATACATAGACAGTAGGAAGAGTCAGTCTTCTTGTACTTTAGTCGGCACTGTGCCGTTTGTATTTAATTCCGAAGCAATTTCTGTGTTTCATCGTCAATAAGAATGTCAGAGGGATACAGTAAACCAGAAGTGTAGCATCGGAATCTATAACTAGTGTCACAGAAATGGTTCAAGACATAGACAGTAGGAAGAGTCAGTCTTCTTGTACTTAAGTCGTAATAGTGCCTTTTGTATTTAATCCTGATTCAATTTCTGTGTATCGTCGTCAATAAGATGGCCCAAGGGATACAGTAAACCTGAAGTGAAGCATCGGAATCTATAACTAGTGTCACAGGAATGGTTCAGATCATAGACAGTAAGAAGAGTCAGTCTTCTTGTACTTAAGTCGGCATTGTGCCGTTTGTATTTAATTCCGATGCTATTTCTGTGTTTCATCGACGATTAGAAGGTCCAAGGGATACAGTAAACCTGAAGTCAAGCATCGGAATCTGCAACTAGTGTCACAGGAATGGTTCAAAACATAGACAGTAAGAAGAGTCAGTCATCTTGTACTTAAGTCGGCATTGTGCCTCTTGTATTTAATTCCGATGCAATTTCTGTGTATCATCGTCAATAAGAGTGTCATAGGGATACAGTAAACCTGAAGTGAAGCATCGGAATCTATAACTAGTGTCAGAGGAATGGTTCAAAACAAAGACAGTTGGAAGAGTCAGTCTTCTTGTATTTAAGTCAGCATTGTGCCTTTTCTATTTAATTCCGATGCAATTTCTGTGTTTCGTCGTCAATACGAAGGTACAAGGGATACAGTAAACCTGAAGTGAAGCATTGGAATCTATATCTAGTGTCACAGGAATGGTTGAAAACATAGACACGGAAGAGTCAGTCTTCTTGTACTTATGTCGGCATTGTGCCTTTTCATTTTGATTCCGATGCAATTTCTGTGTTTCGTCGTCAACAAGAAGGTCCAAGGGATACAGTAAACCTGAAGTGAACCATCGGAATCTATAACTAGTGTCACAGAAAAGGTTCAAACATAGACAGTAAGAAGAGTCAGTCTTCTTGTACTTAAGTCGGCATTGTGCCCTTTGTATTTAATTCCGATGCAATTTCTGTGTTTCAACGTCAATAAGAAGGTCAAACGAATACAGTAAACCTGAAGTGATGCATCGGAATCTATAACTAGTGTCACACAAATGGTTCAAAACAGAGACAGTCAGAAGAGTCAGTCTTCTTGCACTTAAGTCCTCATTGTGCCTTTTGTATTAAATTCCGATGCAATTTCTGTGTTTCATCGTCAAGAGGAATGTCAGAGGGATACAGTAAACCTGAAGTGAAGCATCGGAATCTATAACTAGTGTCAGAGGAATGGTTCAAAACAAAGACAGTTGGAAGAGTCAGTCTTCTTGTATTTAAGTCAGCATTGTGCCTTTTCTATTTAATTCCGATGCAATTTCTGTGTTTCGTCGTCAATAAGAAGGTCCAAGGGATACAGTAAACCTGAAGTGGAGCATCGGAATCAATATCTAGTGTCACAGGAATGGTTGAAACCATAAACACGGAAGAGTCAGTCTTCTTGTACTTATGTCGGCATTGTGCATTTTGTATTTATTTCAGATGCAATTTCTGTGTTTCGTCGTCAATAAGAAGGTCCAAGGGATACAGTAAACCTGAAGCGAAGCATCGGAATCTATAACTAGTGTCACAGGAATGGTTCAAATCATAGTCAGTAAGAAGAGTCAGTCTTCTTGTACTTAAGTCGCCCTTGTGACTTTTGTATTTAATTCCGATGCAATTTCTGTGTTTCATCGTCAATAAGAAGGTACAAGGGATACAGTAAACATATAGTGAAGCATCGGAATCTAAAACTGGTCTCACAGGAAACGTTCAAATCATAGTCAGTAAGAAGAGTCAGTCTTCTTATACTTAAGTCGGCTTTGTGCCTTTTGTATTTAATTCCGAGGCAATTTCTGTGTTTCATCGTAAATAACAAGGTCCAAGGCATACAGTAAACATATAGTGAAGGACCGGAATCTTTTCTGGTCTCACAGGATATGTTCACAACATAGTCAGTAAGAAGAGTCAGTTTCTTGTACTTAAGTCGGCACTGTGCCGTTTGTATTTAATTCCGATGCAATGTCTGTGTTTCATCGTCAATAAGAATGTCAGAAGGATACAGTAAAACCTGAAGTGAAGCATCGGAATCTATAACTACTGCCACAGGAATGGTGCAAAACATAGACAGTAAGAAGAATCAGTCTTCTTGTACATGGGCCGGCATTGTGCCTTTTGTATTTAATTCCGGTGCAATTACTAGGTTTCATCGTCAATAACAAGGTCAGAGGGATACAGTAAACCTGAAGTGAAGCATCGGAATCTATAACTAATGTCACAGGAATGGTTAGAATCATACACAGCAAGAGGAGTCAGTCTTCTTGTACTTATGTCGGCATTGTGCATTTTGTATTTAATTCCGATGCAATTTCTGTGTTTCATCGTCAACAAGAAGGTCAATGGGATACAGTAAACATATAGTGAAGCATCGGAATGTAAAACTGGTCTCACAGGAAATGTTCAAATCATAGTCAGTAAGAAGCGTCAGTCTTCTTGTACTTATGTCTGCATTGTGCCTTTTCTATTTAATTCCGATGCAATTTCTGTGCTTCGTCGTCAATAAGAAGGTCCAATGGATACAGTAAACCTGAAGTGAAGCATTGGAATCTAAAAACCGGCTCACAGGAAAAGTTCAAAGCATAGAGCGTAAGAAGAGCCAGTCATCTTGTATTTGAGTCGGCATTTTGCCTTTTGTATTTAATTCCGATGCAGTTTCTGTGTTTCATCGTCAATAAGAAGGTCAGAGGGATACAGTAAACGTGAAGTAAAGCATCGGAATCTATAACTAGAGTCACAGGAATGGTTCAAAACATAGACAGTAGGAAGAGTCAGTCTTCTTGTACTTAAGTCGGCATTGTGCCATTTGTATTTAATTCAGATGCAATTTCTGTGTTTCATCGTCAATAAGAAGGTCCAAGGGATACAGTAAACCTGAAGTGAAGCATCGGAATCTATAACTAGTGTCACAGGAATGGTTCAAAACATAGACACTAAGAAGAGTCAGTTTCTTGTACTTAAGTCGGCCTTGTGCCCTTTGTATTTAATTCCGGTGCAATTTCTGTGTTTCGTCGTCAATAAGATGGTCCAGGGGATACAGTAAACCTGAACTGAAGCATCGGAATCTATAAATAGTGTAACAGGAATGGTTCAAAACATAGACAGTAACTAGAGTCAGACTTCTTGTACTTAAGTCGGCATTGTGCCCTTTGTTTCAAATTCCGATGCTAATTCTGTGTTTCATCGTCGATTAGAAGGACCAAGGGATACAGTAAACCTGAAGTGAAGCATCGGAATCTACAACTAGTGTCACAGGAATTGCTCAAAATATAGACAGTAAGAAGAGTCAGTCTTCTTGTACTTAAGTAGACATTGTGCCTTTTCTTTTTAATTCCGATGCAAATTCTTTGTTTCATCGTCAATAAGAAAGTCCAAAGGATACAGTAAACCTGAAGTGAAGCACCGGAATCTAAAACTGGTCTCACAGGAAATGTTCAAATCATAGTCAGAAAGAAGAGGCAGTCTTCTTATACTTAAGACGGCTTTGTGCCTTTTGTATTTAATTCCGATGTAATTTCTGTGTTTCATCCTCAATAAGAAGGTCCAAGGGATACAGTAAACATATAGTGAATCATCGGAATCTAAAACTTGTCTCACAAGAAATGTTCAAATCATAGTCGGTAAGAAGAGTCAGTCTTATTATACTTAAGTCGGCTTTGTGCCTTTTGTATTTAATTCCGATGTAATTTCTGTGTTTCATCCTCAATACGAAGGTCCAAGGGATACAGTAAACATATAGTGAAGCATCAGAATCTAAAAGTGGTCTCACAGGAAATGTTCACAAAATAGTCAGTAAGAAGAGTCAGTCTTCTTGTACTTAAGTCGGTACTGTGCCGTTTGTATTTAATTCCGATTCAAATTCTGTGTTTCATCGTCAATAAGAATGGCAGAGGGATACAGTAAAACCTGAAGTGGAGCATCGGAATCTATAACTAGTGTCACAGGAAAGGTTCAAAACATAGACAGTAAGAAGAGTCAGTCTTCTTGTACTTAAGTCGGCACTGTGCCGTTTGTATTTAATTCCGACGCAATTTCTGTGTTTCATCGTCAATAAGAATGTCAGAGGGATACAGTAAACCAGAAGTGAAGCATCGGAATCTATAACTAGTGTCACAGAAATGTTTCAAGACATAGACAGTAGGAAGAGTCAGTCTTCTTGTACTTAAGTCGGCATTGTGCCTTTTCTATTTAATTGCGATGCAATTTCTGTGTTTCTTCAATAAGAAGGTCCAAGGGATACAGTAAACCTGAAGTGAAGCGTCGGAATCTATATCTAGTGTCACAGGATATGTTCAAAACATAGACAGTTAGAAGAGTCAGTCTTCTTGTATATGAGTCGGCATTGTGCCTTTTGTATTTAATTCCGATGCAATTTCTGTGTTTCATAGTCAATAAGAAGGTCAGAGGGATACAGTAAACCGGAAGTGCAGCAACGGAATCTATAACTAGTGTCGCAGGAATGGTTAAAACATAGACAGTAGGAAGTGTCAGTCTTCTTTTACTTTAGTCGGTATTGTGCCTTTTGTATTTAATCCTGATTCAATTTCTGTGTTTCGTCGTCAGTATGAAGGTCCAAGGAATACAGTAAACCAGAAGTGAAGCATCGGAATCTATAACTAGTGTCACAGGAATGGTTCAAAACATAGACAGTCGGAAGAGTCAGTCTTCTTGTACTTAAGTCGGCATTGTGCCTTCTGTATTTAATTCCGATGCAATTTCTGTGTTTCATCGTCAATAAGAAGGACC
The DNA here is from genome assembly GCF_021461385.2 of Schistocerca piceifrons. Lineage (NCBI taxonomy): Eukaryota > Metazoa > Arthropoda > Insecta > Orthoptera > Acrididae > Schistocerca > Schistocerca piceifrons. The sequence goes on along the minus strand of NC_060146.1, from coordinate 6,728,235 downwards.
AAGGGATACAGTAAACATATAGTGAATCATCGGAATCTAAAACTTGTCTCACAAGAAATGTTCAAATCATAGTCGGTAAGAAGAGTCAGTCTTATTATACTTAAGTCGGCTTTGTGCCTTTTGTATTTAATTCCGATGTAATTTCTGTGTTTCATCCTCAATACGAAGGTCCAAGGGATACAGTAAACATATAGTGAAGCATCAGAATCTAAAAGTGGTCTCACAGGAAATGTTCACAAAATAGTCAGTAAGAAGAGTCAGTCTTCTTGTACTTAAGTCGGTACTGTGCCGTTTGTATTTCATTCCGATGCAATTTCTGTGTTTCATCGTCAATAAGAATGTCAGAGGGATACAGTAAAACCTGAAGTGGAGCTTCGGAATCTATGACTAGTGTCACAGGAAAGGTTCAAAACATAGGCAGTAGGAAGAGTCAGTCTTCTTGTACTTAAGAGTGCATTGTGCCCTTTCTATTTAATTCCGATGCAATTTCTGTGTTTCATCGTCAACAAGAATGTCAGAGGGATACAGTAAACCTGTAGTGAAGCATCGGAATCTAAAACTAGTGTCACAGGAATGGTTCAAACGTAGACAGTAGGAAGGGACAGTTTTCTTGTAGTTAAGTCGGAATTGTGCCTTTTGTATTTAATCCTGATTCAATTTCTGCGTTTCGTCGTCAATAAGATGGCCCAAGGGATACAGTAAACCTGAAGTGAAGCATCGGAATCTATAACTAGTGTCACAGGAATGGTTCAAAACATAGACAGTAAGAAGAGTCAGTCTTCTTGTACTTAAGTCGGCATTGTGCCTTTTGTATTTAATTCCGATGCTATTTCTGTGTTTCATCGACGATTAGAAGGTCCAAGGGATACAGTAAACCTGAAGTCAAGCATCGGAATCTGCAACTACTGTCACAGGAATCGCTCAAAACATAGACAGTAAGAAGAGTCAGTCTTCTTGTACTTAAGTACACATTGTGCCTTTCGTATTTAATTCCGATGCAAATTCTTTGTTTCATCGTCAATAAGAAGGTCCAAAGGATACAGTAAACCTGAAGTGAAGCTTCGGAGTCTATAACTAGTGTCACAGGAAGGGTTAAAACATAGACAGTAGGAAGTGTCAGTCTTCTTGTACTTTAGTCGGTATTGTGCCTTTTGTATTTAATCCTGATTCAATTTCTGTGTTTCGTCGTCAATATGAAGGTCCAAGGAATACAGTAAACCAGAAGTGAAGCATCGGAATCTATAACTAGTGTCACAGGAATTGCTCAAAACATAGACAGTAAGAAGAGTCAGTCTTCTTGTACTTAAGTCGGCATTGTGCCTTTTGTATTTAATTCCAATGCAAATTCTGTGCTTCATTCTCAATAAGAGGGTGCAAAGGATACAGTAAACCTGAAGTGAAGCTTCGGAATCTATAAAAACTGTCACAGGAATGGTTCAAAACATAGACAGTAAGAAAAGTCAGTCTTCTTGTACTTAAGTCGGCATTGTACATTTTGTATTTAATTCCGATGCAATTTCTGTGTTTCATCGTCAATAAGAGTGTCAGAGGGATACAGTAAACTTGAAGTGAAGCATCGGAATCTATAACTAGTATCACAGGAATGGTTCAAAGCATAGACAGTTGGAAGAGTCAGTCTTCTTGTACTTAAGTCGGCCTTGTGCCTTTTCTATTTAATTCCGATGCAATTTCTGTGTTTCGTCGTCAATACGAAGGTACAAGGGATACAGTAAACCTGAAGTGAAGCATTGGAATCTATATCTAGTGTCACAGGAATGGTTGAAAACATAGACACGGAAGAGTCAGTCTTCTTGTACTTATGTCGGCATTGTGCCTTTTCATTTTGATTCCGATGCAATTTCTGTGTTTCGTCGTCAACAAGAAGGTCCAAGGGATACAGTAAACCTGAAGTGAACCATCGGAATCTATAACTAGTGTCACAGAAAAGGTTCAAACATAGACAGTAAGAAGAGTCAGTCTTCTTGTACTTAAGTCGGCATTGTGCCCTTTGTATTTAATTCCGATGCAATTTCTGTGTTTCAACGTCAATAAGAAGGTCAAACGAATACAGTAAACCTGAAGTGATGCATCGGAATCTATAACTAGTGTCACACAAATGGTTCAAAACAGAGACAGTCAGAAGAGTCAGTCTTCTTGCACTTAAGTCCTCATTGTGCCTTTTGTATTAAATTCCGATGCAATTTCTGTGTTTCATCGTCAAGAGGAATGTCAGAGGGATACAGTAAACCTGAAGTGAAGCGCCGGAATCTATAACTAGTGTCACAGGAATTGCTCAAATCATAGACAGTAAGAAGAGTCAATTTTCTTGTACTTAAGTCGGCATTGTGCCTTTTGTATTTAATTCCGATGCAAATTTTGTGTTTCATCGTCAATAAGAAGGTCCAAAGGATACAGTAAACCTGAAGTGATGCTTCGGAATCTGTAACTAGTGTCACAGGAGTGGTTCAAAACATAGACAGTAAGAAGAGTCAGTCTTCTTGTACTTAAGTCGGCATTGTGCCTATTGTATTTAATTCCGATGCAATTTCTGTGTTTCATAGTCAATAAGAGTGGCAGAGGAATAAAGTAAACGTGAAGTGAAGTATCGGAATCTATAACTAGAGTCATGGGAATGGTTCAAAACATAGACAGTAGGAATAGTCAGTCTTCTTGTACTTAAGTTGGCATTGTGCCTTTTCTATTTAATTCCGATGCAATTTCTGCATTTCGTCGTCAATAGGAAGGTCAGAGGGATACAGTAAACGTGAAGTAAAGCATCGGAATCTATAACTAGAGTCACAGGAATGGTTCAAAACATAGACAGTAGGAAGAGTCAGTCTTCTTGTACTTAAGTCGGCATTGTGCCATTTGTATTTAATTCAGATGCAATTTCTGTGTTTCATCGTCAATAAGAAGGTCCAAGGGATACAGTAAACCTGAAGTGAAGCATCGGAATCTATAACTAGTGTCACAGGAATGGTTCAAAACATAGACACTAAGAAGAGTCAGTTTCTTGTACTTAAGTCGGCCTTGTGCCCTTTGTATTTAATTCCGGTGCAATTTCTGTGTTTCGTCGTCAATAAGATGGTCCAGGGGATACAGTAAACCTGAACTGAAGCATCGGAATCTATAAATAGTGTAACAGGAATGGTTCAAAACATAGACAGTAATAAGAGTCAGACTTCTTGTACTTAAGTCGGCATTGTGCCTTTTGTTTCTAATTCCGATGCTAATTCTGTGTTTCATCGTCGATTAGAAGGACCAAGGGATACAGTAAACCTGAAGTGAAGCATCGGAATCTACAACTAGTGTCACAGGAATTGCTCAAAATATAGACAGTAAGAAGAGTCAGTCTTCTTGTACTTAAGTAGACATTGTGCCTTTTCTATTTAATTCCGATGCAAATTCTTTGTTTCATCGTCAATAAGAAAGTCCAAAGGATACAGTAAACCTGAAGTGAAGCACCGGAATCTAAAACTGGTCTCACAGGAAATGTTCAAATCATAGTCAGAAAGAAGAGGCAGTCTTCTTATACTTAAGTCGGCTTTGTGCCTTTTGTATTTAATTCCGATGTAATTTCTGTGTTTCATCCTAAATAAGAAGGTCCAAGGGATACAGTAAACATATAGTGAAGCATCAGAATCTAAAAGTGGTCTCACAGGAAATGTTCACAAAATAGACAGTAAGAAGAGTCAGTCTTCTTGCACTTAAGTCGGCACTGTGCCGTTTGTATTTAATTCCGATTCAATTTCTGTGTTTCATCGTCAATAAGAATGGCAGAGGGATACAGTAAAACCTGAAGTGGAGCATCGGAATCTATAACTAGTGTCACAGGAAAGGTTCAAAACATAGACAGTAAGAAGAGTCAGTCTTCTTGTACTTAAGTCGGCACTGTGCCGTTTGTATTTAATTCCGACGCAATTTCTGTGTTTCATCGTCAATAAGAATGTCAGAGGGATACAGTAAACCAGAAGTGAAGCATCGGAATCTATAACTAGTGTCACAGAAATGTTTCAAGACATAGACAGTAGGAAGAGTCAGTCTTCTTGTACTTAAGTCGGCATTGTGCCTTTTCTATTTAATTGCGATGCAATTTCTGTGTTTCTTCAATAAGAAGGTCCAAGGGATACAGTAAACCTGAAGTGAAGCGTCGGAATCTATATCTAGTGTCACAGGATATGTTCAAAACATAGACAGTTAGAAGAGTCAGTCTTCTTGTACATGAGTCGGCATTGTGCCTTTTGTATTTAATTCCGATGCAATTTCTGTGTTTCATAGTCAATAAGAAGGTCAGAGGGATACAGTAAACCGGAAGTGCAGCAACGGAATCTATAACTAGTGTCGCAGGAATGGTTAAAACATAGACAGTAGGAAGTGTCAGTCTTCTTTTACTTTAGTCGGTATTGTGCCTTTTGTATTTAATCCTGATTCAATTTCTGTGTTTCGTCGTCAATATGAAGGTCCAAGGAATACAGTAAACCAGAAGTGAAGCATCGGAATCTATAACTAGTGTCACAGGAATGGTTCAAAACATAGACAGTCGGAAGAGTCAGTCTTCTTGTACTTAAGTCGGCATTGTGCCTTCTGTATTTAATTCCGATGCAATTTCTGTGTTTCATCGTCAATAAGAAGGACCAAGGGATACAGTAAACATATAGTGAATCATCGGAATCTAAAACTTGTCTCACAAGAAATGTTCAAATCATAGTCGGTAAGAAGAGTCAGTCTTATTATACTTAAGTCGGCTTTGTGCCTTTTGTATTTAATTCCGATGTAATTTCTGTGTTTCATCCTCAATAAGAAGGTCCAAGGGATACAGTAAACATATAGTGAAGCATCAGAATCTAAAAGTGGTCTCACAGGAAATGTTCACAAAATAGTCAGTAAGAAGAGTCAGTCTTCTTGTACTTAAGTCGGTACTGTGCCGTTTGTATTTCATTCCGATGCAATTTCTGTGTTTCATCGTCAATAAGAATGTCAGAGGGATACAGTAAAACCTGAAGTGGAGCTTCGGAATCTATGACTAGTGTCACAGGAAAGGTTCAAAACATAGGCAGTAGGAAGAGTCAGTCTTCTTGTACTTAAGAGTGCATTGTGCCCTTTCTATTTAATTCCGATGCAATTTCTGTGTTTCATCGTCAACAAGAATGTCAGAGGGATACAGTAAACCTGTAGTGAAGCATCGGAATCTAAAACTAGTGTCACAGGAATGGTTCAAACGTAGACAGTAGGAAGGGACAGTTTTCTTGTAGTTAAGTCGGAATTGTGCCTTTTGTATTTAATCCTGATTCAATTTCTGCGTTTCGTCGTCAATAAGATGGCCCAAGGGATACAGTAAACCTGAAGTGAAGCATCGGAATCTATAACTAGTGTCACAGGAATGGTTCAAAACATAGACAGTAAGAAGAGTCAGTCTTCTTGTACTTAAGTCGGCATTGTGCCTTTTGTATTTAATTCCGATGCTATTTCTGTGTTTCATCGACGATTAGAAGGTCCAAGGGATACAGTAAACCTGAAGTCAAGCATCGGAATCTGCAACTACTGTCACAGGAATCGCTCAAAACATAGACAGTAAGAAGAGTCAGTCTTCTTGTACTTAAGTACACATTGTGCCTTTCGTATTTAATTCCGATGCAAATTCTTTGTTTCATCGTCAATAAGAAGGTCCAAAGGATACAGTAAACCTGAAGTGAAGCTTCGGAGTCTATAACTAGTGTCACAGGAAGGGTTAAAACATAGACAGTAGGAAGTGTCAGTCTTCTTGTACTTTAGTCGGTATTGTGCCTTTTGTATTTAATCCTGATTCAATTTCTGTGTTTCGTCGTCAATATGAAGGTCCAAGGAATACAGTAAACCAGAAGTGAAGCATCGGAATCTATAACTAGTGTCACAGGAATTGCTCAAAACATAGACAGTAAGAAGAGTCAGTCTTCTTGTACTTAAGTCGGCATTGTGCCTTTTGTATTTAATTCCAATGCAAATTCTGTGCTTCATTCTCAATAAGAGGGTGCAAAGGATACAGTAAACCTGAAGTGAAGCTTCGGAATCTATAAAAACTGTCACAGGAATGGTTCAAAACATAGACAGTAAGAAAAGTCAGTCTTCTTGTACTTAAGTCGGCATTGTACATTTTGTATTTAATTCCGATGCAATTTCTGTGTTTCATCGTCAATAAGAGTGTCAGAGGGATACAGTAAACTTGAAGTGAAGCATCGGAATCTATAACTAGTATCACAGGAATGGTTCAAAGCATAGACAGTTGGAAGAGTCAGTCTTCTTGTACTTAAGTCGGCCTTGTGCCTTTTCTATTTAATTCCGATGCAATTTCTGTGTTTCGTCGTCAATACGAAGGTACAAGGGATACAGTAAACCTGAAGTGAAGCATTGGAATCTATATCTAGTGTCACAGGAATGGTTGAAAACATAGACACGGAAGAGTCAGTCTTCTTGTACTTATGTCGGCATTGTGCCTTTTCATTTTGATTCCGATGCAATTTCTGTGTTTCGTCGTCAACAAGAAGGTCCAAGGGATACAGTAAACCTGAAGTGAACCATCGGAATCTATAACTAGTGTCACAGAAAAGGTTCAAACATAGACAGTAAGAAGAGTCAGTCTTCTTGTACTTAAGTCGGCATTGTGCCCTTTGTATTTAATTCCGATGCAATTTCTGTGTTTCAACGTCAATAAGAAGGTCAAACGAATACAGTAAACCTGAAGTGATGCATCGGAATCTATAACTAGTGTCACACAAATGGTTCAAAACAGAGACAGTCAGAAGAGTCAGTCTTCTTGCACTTAAGTCCTCATTGTGCCTTTTGTATTAAATTCCGATGCAATTTCTGTGTTTCATCGTCAAGAGGAATGTCAGAGGGATACAGTAAACCTGAAGTGAAGCGCCGGAATCTATAACTAGTGTCACAGGAATTGCTCAAATCATAGACAGTAAGAAGAGTCAATTTTCTTGTACTTAAGTCGGCATTGTGCCTTTTGTATTTAATTCCGATGCAAATTATGTGTTTCATCGTCAATAAGAAGGTCCAAAGGATACAGTAAACCTGAAGTGATGCTTCGGAATCTGTAACTAGTGTCACAGGAGTGGTTCAAAACATAGACAGTAAGAAGAGTCAGTCTTCTTGTACTTAAGTCGGCATTGTGCCTATTGTATTTAATTCCGATGCAATTTCTGTGTTTCATAGTCAATAAGAGTGGCAGAGGAATAAAGTAAACGTGAAGTGAAGTATCGGAATCTATAACTAGAGTCATGGGAATGGTTCAAAACATAGACAGTAGGAATAGTCAGTCTTCTTGTACTTAAGTTGGCATTGTGCCTTTTCTATTTAATTCCGATGCAATTTCTGCATTTCGTCGTCAATAGGAAGGTCAGAGGGATACAGTAAACCTGGAGTGAAGCATCGGAATCTATAACTAGTGTTACAGGAATGGTTCACAACATACACAGCAATAAGAGTCAGTCTTCTTGTACCTAAGTCGGCCTTGTGCCATTTGTATTTACTTCCGATGCAATTTCTGTGTTTCATCGTCAACAAGAAGGTCCAAGGGATACAGCAAACGTATAGTGAAGCATCGGAATCTAAAACTGGTCTCACTGGAAATGTTCACAACATAATCAGTAAGAAGAGTCAGTCTTCTTGTACTTAAGCCGGCACTGTGCCGTTTGCATTTAATTCCAATGCAATTTCTGTGTTTCATCGTCAATGAGAATGTCACAGGGATACAGTAAACCTGAAGTGAAGCTTCAGAATCTATAACTAGTGTCACAGGAATGGTTCAAAACATTGTCAGTAAGAAGTGTCAGTCTTCTTGTACTTAAGTCGGCATTTTGCCTTTTCTATTTAATTCCGGTGCAATTTCTGTGTTTCGTCGTTAATAAAAAGGTCACAGGGATACAGTAAATCGGAAGTGAGGCATCGGAATCTACAACTAGTGTCACAGGAATGGTTCAAATCATAGAGAGTAAGAAGAGTCAGTCTTCTTGCACTTAAGTCGGCATTTTGCCTTTTGTATTAAATTCCGATGCTATTTCTGTTTCATCGTCGATAAGAAGGTCCAAGGGATAGAGTAAACCTGAAGTGAAGCAACGTAATCTATAACTAGTGTCACAGGAATTGCTCAAAGCATAGACAGTAAGAAGAGTCATTCTTCTTGTACTTAAGTGGGCATTGTGCCTTTTTTATATAATTCAGATGCAAATTCTGTGTTTCATCGTCAATAAGAAGGTCCAAAGGATACAGTAAACCTGAAGTGAAGCTTCGGAATCTATAACTAGTGTCACAGGAATGGTTCAAAACATAGACAGTAAGAAGAGTCAGTCTTCTTGTACTTAAGTCGGCATTGTGCCTTTTGTATTTAATTCTGATGCAATTTCTGTGTTTCATCGTCAATAAGAGTGTCAGAGGGATACAGTAAACCAGAAGTGAAGCTTCGGAATCCATAACTAGTAACACAGGAATGGTTCAAAACATAGACAGTTGGAAGACTCACTCTTATTGTACTTAAGTCGGCATTGTGACTTTTGTATTTCATTCCGATGCAAATTCTGTGATTCATCGTCAATAAGAAGGTCCAAAGGATACAGTAAACCTGAAGTAAAGCTTCGGAATCTGTAACTAGTGTCACAGGAATGGTTCAAATCATTGACGGTAAGAAGAGTCAGCCTTCTTGTACTAAAGTCGGCATTGTGCCCTTTGTATTTAATTCCGATGCAATTTCTGTGTTTCATCGTCAATAACATAGTCCAAGGGATACAGTAAATCTCAAGTGAAGCATCGTAATCTATAACTAGTGTCACAGGAATGGTTCAAAACACAGACAGTAAGAATAGTCAGTCTTCTTGTACTTCAGTCGGCCTTGTGCCGTTTGTATTTAATTCCGATGCAATTTCTGTGTTTCATCGTCAATAAGAAGGTCCAAGGGATACAGTAAATTTGAAGTGATGCATCGCAATCTATAACTGTTGTTACAGGAATTTTTGAAAACATAGACTGTAAGATAGTCAGTCTTCCTGTACTTACTACGGCATTGAGCATTTTCAATCTAATTCCGATGGAATTTCTGTGTTTCATCGACAATAAGACTGTCAGAGGGACACAGTAAACTTGAAGTGAAGCATCGGAATCTATAACTAGTGTCACAAGAACGGTTCACAACATAGAGAGAAAGAAGAGTCAGTCTTCTTGTACTTAAGTCGGCAATGTGCCTTTTGTATTTAATTCCGATGCTATTTCTGTGTTTCATCGTCGATAAGAAGGTCCAAGGGATACAGTAAACCTGAACTGAAGCATCGGAATCTAAAACTAGTGTCACAGGAATGGTTCAAAACATAGGGAGAAAGATGAGTCAGTCTTCTTGTACTTAAGTCGGCATTGTGCCTTTTGTATTTAATTCCGATGCTATTTGTGTGTTTCATCGTCGATAAGAAGGTCCAAGGGATACAGTAAACCTGAAGTGAAGCATCGGAATCTATAACTAGTGTCACAGGAATTGCTCAAAACATAGACAGTAAGAAGAGTCAGTCTTCTAGTACTTAAGTCGGCATTGTGCCTTTTGTATTTAATTCCGATGGAAATTCTGTGCTTCATCCTCAATAAGAAGGTGCAAAGTATACAGTAAACCTGAAGTGAAGCTTCGGAATCTATAACTAGTGTCACAGGAATGGTTCAAAACATAGAGAGTTTGAAAAGTCAGTCTTCTTGTACTTAAGTCGGCATTGTGCCTTTTGTATTTAATTCCGATGCAATTTCTGTGTTTCATCGTCAATAAGAGTGTCAGAGGGATACAGTAAACCTGAAGTGAAGCATCGGAATCTATAACTAGTATCACAGGAATGGTTCAAAACATAGACAGTTGGAAGAGTCAGTCTTCTTGTACTTAAGTCGGTTTGTGCCTTTTCTATTTAATTCCGATGCAATTTCTGTGTTTCGTCGTCAATACGGAGGTACAAGGGATACAGTAAACGTGAAGTGATGCATTGGAATCTATATCTAGTGTCACAGGAATGGTTGAAAACATAGACACGGAAGAGTCAGTCTTCTTGTTCTTAAGTCGGCATTGTGCATTTGTATTTAATTCCGATGCAATTTCTGTGTTTCGTTGTCAATATGAAGGTACAAGGGATACAGTAAACCTGAAGTGAAGAATCGGAATCTATAACTAGTGTCACAGAAAAGGTTCAAAACATAGACAGTAAGAAGAGTCAGTCTTCTTGTACTTAAGTCGGCATTGCGACCTATGTATTTAATTCCGATGCAATTTCTGTGTTTCATCGTCAATAAGAAAGTCAGACGAATACAGTAAACCTGAAGTGAAGCAATGTAATCTATAACTAGTGACACAGGAATGGTTCAAAACATAGACAGTAAGAAGAGTCAGTCTTCTTGTACTTAATTCGGCATTGTGCCTTTTGTATTTAATTCCGATGCTATTTCTGTGTTTCATCGTCGATAGGAAGGTCCAAGGGATACAGTAAACCTGAACTGAAGCATCGGAATCTATAACTAGTGTCACAGGAATGGTTCAAAAGATAGGGAGAAAGATGAATCAGTCTTCTTGTACTTAAGTCGGCATTGTGCCTTTTGTATTTAATTCCGATGCTATTTCTGTGTTTCATCGTCGATAAGAAGGTCCAAGGGATACAGTAAACCTGAAGTGAAGCATCGGAATCTATAACTAGTGTCACAGGAATTGCTTAAAACATAGACAGTAACAAGAGTCAGTCTTCTTGTACTTAAGTCGGCATTGTGCCTTTTGTATTTAATTCCGATGCAAATTCTGTGCTTCATCCTCAATAAGAAGGTGCAAAGGATACAGTAAACCTGAAGTGAAGCTTCGGAATCTATAACTAGTGTCACAGGAATGGTTCAAAACATAGAGAGTATGAAAAGTCAGTCTTCTTGTACTTAAGTCGGCTTGTGCCTTTTCTATTTAATTCCGATGCAATTTCTGTGAATCGTCGTCAATACGGAGTTACAAGGGATACAGTAAACCTGAAGTGACGCATTGGAATCTATATCTAGTGTCACAGGAATGGTTGAAAACATAGACACGGAAGAGTCAGTCTTCTTTTGCTTAAGTCGGCATTGTGCATTTGTATTTAATTCAGATGCAATTTCTGTGTTTCGTCGTCAATATGAAGGTCCAAGGGATACAGTAAACCTGAAGTGAAGCATCGGAATCTATAACTAGTGTCACAGAAAAGGTTCGAAGCATAGACAGTAAGAAGAGTCAGTCTTCTTGTACTTAAGTCGGCATTATGCCCTTTGTATTTAATTCCGATGCAATTTCTGTGTTTCATCGTCAATAAGAAAGTCAGACGAATACAGTAAACCTGAAGTGATGCATCTATAACTAGTGTCACAGGAATGGTTCAAAACATAGACAGTCAGAACAGTCAGTCTTCTTGTACTTAAGTCGGCATTGTGCCTTTTGTATTAAATTCCGATGCATTTTCTGTGTTTCATCGTCAATAAGTATGTCAGAGGGATACAGTAAACCTGAAGTGAAGCATCGGAATCTATAACTAGTGTCACAGGAATGGTTCAAACATAGACAGTAAGAAGAGTCAGTCTTCTTGTACCTAAGTCGGCCTTATGCCTTTTGTATTTAATTCCGATGGAATTTCTGTGTTTCATCGTCAATAAGAAGGTCCAAGGGATACAGTAAACATATAGTGAAGCATCGGAATCTAAAACTGGTCTCACAGGAAATGTTCAAATCATAGTCAGTAAGAAGAGTCAGTCTTCTTATACATAAGTCGGCTTTGTGCCTTTTGTATTCAGTTCCGAAGCAATATCTGTCTTTCATCGACAATAAGATGGTCCAAGGGATACAGTAACCGTATAGTGAAGCATCGTAATCTAAAACTGGTCTCACTGGAAATGTTCACAACATAGTCAGTAAGAAGAGTCAGTCTTCTAGTACTTAAGTCGGCACTGTGCCGTTTCCATTTAATTCCGATGCTATTTCTGTTTCATCGTCGAAAAGAAGGTCCGAGGGATACAGTAAACCTGAAGTGAAGCAACGTAATCTATAACTAGTGTCACAGGAATTGTTCAAAACATAGACAGTAAGAAGAGTCATTCTTCTTGTACTGAAGTCGGCATTGTGCCTTTTTTATATAATTCAGATGCAAATTCTGTGTTTCATCGTCAATAAGAAGGTAAAAAATATACAGTAAAGCTGAAGTGAAGCTTCAGAATCTATAATTAGGGTCACAGGAATGGTTCAAAACATTGACAGTAAGAAGAGTCAGTCTTCTTGTACTTAAGTCGGCATTGTGCCTTTTGTATTTATTTCCGATGCTATTTCTGTGTTTCATCGTCGATAAGAAGGTCCAAGTGATACAGTAAACCTGAAGTGGAGCATCGGAATCTATAACTAGTGTCACAGGAATTCTTCAAAACTTAGACAGTTCGAAGAGTCAGTCTTCTTGTACTTAAGTCGGCATTTTGCCTTTTCTATTTAATTCCGATGCAATTCCTGTGTTTCGTCGTCAATTGGAAGGTCACAGGGATACAGTAAACCGGAAGCGAAGCATCGGAATCTATAACTAGTGTCACAGGAATGGTTCAAAACATAGACAGTAAGAAGAGTCAGTCTTCTTGTACCTAAGTCGGCCTTGTGCCTTTTGTATTTAATTCCGATGCAATTTCTGTGTTTCATCGACAATAAGAAGGTCCAAGGGATACAGTAAACATATAGTGAAGCATCAACATCTAATACTGGTCTCCCAGCAAATGTTCAAATCATAGTCAGTAAGAAGAGTCAGTCTTCTTAAACTTAAGTTGGCTTTGTGCCTTTTCTACATAATTCCGATGCATTTTCTGTGTTTCGTCGTCAATAAGAAGGTCAGAGGGATCCAGTAAACCTGAAGTGAAGCATCGGAATCTATAACTAGTTTCACAGGATCGGTTCCAAACATACACAGCAATAAGAGTCAGTCTTCTTGTACTTAAGTCGGCATTGTGCATTTTGTATTTACTTCCGATGCAATTTCTGTGTTTCATCGTCAATAAGAAGGTCCAAGGGAAACAGTAAACGTATAGTGAAGCATCGGAATCTAAAACTGGTCTCACTGGAAATGTTCACAACATAATCAGTAAGAAGAGTCAGTCTTCTTGTACTTATGTCTGCATTGGGCCTTTTCTATTTAATTCCGATGCAATTTCTGTGTTTCATCGTCAATAAGAAGGTCCAAGGGATACAGTAAACCTGAAGTGAAGCATCGGAATCTAAAACCCGTCTCACAGGAAAAGTTCAAAGCATAGAGCGTAAGAAGAGCCAGTCATCTTGTATTTCAGTCGGCATTTTGCCTTTTGTATTTGATTCCGATGCAGTTTCTGTGTTTCATCGTCAATAAGAAGGTCAGAGGCATACAGTAAACCTGTAGTGAAGCTTTGGAATCTATAACTACTGTCACAGGAATGGTTAAAACATAGACAGTAGGAAGGGTCAGTCTTCTTGTACTTAAGTCGGCATTGTGCCTTTTGTATTTAATCCTTATTCAATTTCTGTGTTTAGTCGTCAATAGGATGGTCTAAGGCATACAGTAAACCTGAAGTGAAGCAACGGAATATATAACTAGTGTCACAGGAATGGTTCAAAACATACACAGCAATGTGAGTCAGTCTTCTTGTACCTAAGTCGGCCTTTTGCCTTTTGTATTTACTTCCGATGCAATTTCTGTGTTTCATCGTCAATAAGAAGGTCCAAGGGATACAGTAAACGTATAGTGAAGCATCGGAATCTAAAACTGGTCTCACTGGAAATGTTGACAACATAATCAGTAAGAAGAGTCAGTCTTCTTGTACTTAAGCCGGCACTGTGCCGTTTGCATTTAATTCCAATGCAATTGCTGTGCTTCATCGTCAATGAGAATGTCAGGGGGATACAGTAAACCTGGAGTGAAGCATCGGAATCTATAACTAGTTTCACAGGAGTGGTTCAAAACATACACAGCAAGAAGAGTCAGTCTTCTTGTACTTAAGTCGGCATTGTGCATGTTGTATTTAATTCCGATGCAATTTCTGTGTTTCATCGTCAATAAGAAGGTCCAAGGGATACAGTAAAACTGAAGTAATGCATCGGAATCTATAACTAGTGTCACAGGAATGGTTCAAAACATAGACAGTCGGAAGAGTCAGTCTTCTTGTACTTAAGTCGGCATTGTGCCTTTTGTATTTAATTCAGATGCAATTTCTGTGTTTCATCGTCAATAACAAGGTCCAAGGGATACAGTAAACCTGAAGTGAAGCATCGGAATCTATAACTAGTGTTACAGGAATGGTTCAAAGCATACACAGCAATGTGAGTCAGTCTTCTTGTACCTAAGTCGGCCTTTTGCCTTTTGTATTTACTTCCGATGCAATTTCTGTGTTTCATCGTCAATAAGAAGGTCCAAGGGATACAGTAAACGTATAGTGAAGCATCGGAATCTAAAACTGGTCTCACTGGAAATGTTGACAACATAATCAGTAAGAAGAGTCAGTCTTCTTGTACTTAAGCCGGCACTGTGCCGTTTGCATTTAATTCCAATGCAATTGCTGTGCTTCATCGTCAATGAGAATGTCAGAGGGATACAGTAAACCTGAAGTGAAGCTTCAGAATCTATAACTAGTGTCACAGGAATGGTTCAAATCATTGACAGTAAGAAGAGTCAGTCTTCTTGTACTTAAGTCGGCATTGTGACTTTTGTATTTAATTCCGATGCTATTTCTGTGTTTCATCGTCGATAAGAAGGTCCAAGGATTACAGTTAAACTGAAGTGGAGCATCGGAATCTATAACTAGTGTCACAGGAATTTTTCAAAACATAGACAGTTGGAAGAGTCAGTCTTCTTGTACTTAAGTCGGCATTTTGCCTTTTCTATTTAATTCCGATGCAATTTCTGTGTTTCGTCGTTAATAAGAAGGTCACAGGGATACAGTAAACCAGAAGCGAAGCATCGGAATCTATAACTAGTGTCACAGGAATGGTTCAAATCATAGACACTAAGAAGAGTCAGTCTTCTTGTACTTAAGTCGGCATTGTGCCTTTTGTATTTAATTCCGATGCAAATTTTGTGTTTCATCGTCAATAAGAAGGTCCAAAGGATACAGTAAACCTGAAGTGATGCTTTGGAATCTGTAACTAGTGTCACAGGAATGGTTCAAAACATAGACAGTAAGAAGAGTCAGTCTTCTTGTACTTAAGTCGGCATTGTGCCTTTTGTATTTAATTCCGATGCAATTTCTGTGTTTCATAGTCTTTGAGAGTGGCAGAGGGATAAAGTAAACGTGAAGTGAAGCATCGGAATCTATAACTAGAGTCATAGGAATGGTTCAAAACATAGACAGTAGGAAGGGTCAGTCTTCTTGTACTTAAGTTGGCATTGTGCTTTCTCTATTTAATTCCGATGCAATTTCTGCATTTCGTCGTCAATAAGAAGGTCAGAGGGATACAGTAAACCCGGAGTGAAGCATCGGAATCTATAACTAGTTTCACAGGAGTGGTCCAAAACATACACAGCTAGAAGAGTCAGTCTTCTTGTACTTAAGTCGGCATTGTGCATGTTGTATTTAATTCCGATGCAATTTCTGTGTTTCATCGTCAATAAGAAGGTCCAAGGGATACAGTAAAACAGAAGTAATGCATCGGAATCTATAACTAGTGTCACAGGAATGGCTCAAAACATAGACAGTCTGAAGAGTCAGTCTTCTTGTACTTAAGTCGGCATTGTGCCTTTTGTATTTAATTCAGATGCAATTTCTGTGTTTCATCGTCAATAACAAGGTCCAAGGGATACAGTAAACCTGAAGTGAAGCATCGGAATCTATAACTAGTGTTACAGGAATGGTTCAAAACATACACAGCAATAAGAGTCAGTCTTCTTGTACCTAAGTCGGCCTTGTGCCTTTTGTATTTACTTCCGATGCAATTTCTGTGTTTCATCGTCAATAAGAAGGTCCAAGGGATACAGTAAACGTATAGTGAAGCATCGGAATCTAAAACTGGTCTCACTGGAAATGTTGACAACATAATCAGTAAGAAGAGTCAGTCTTCTTGTACTTAAGCCGGCACTGTGCCGTTTGCATTTAATTCCAATGCAATTGCTGTGTTTCATCGTCAATGAGAATGTCAGAGGGATACAGTAAACCTGAAGTGAAGCTTCAGAATCTATAACTAGTGTCACAGGAATGGTTCAAAACATTGACAGTAAGAAGAGTCAGTCTTCTTGTACTTAAGTCGGCATTGTGACTTTTGTATTTAATTCCGATGCTATTTTTGTGTTTCATCGTCGATAAGAAGGTCCAAGGGATACAGTTAACCTGAAGTGGAGCATCGGAATCTATAACTAGTGTCACAGGAATTTTTCAGAACATAGACAGTTGAAAGAGTCAGTCTTCTTGTACTGAAGTCGGCATTTTGCCTTTTCTATTTAATTCCGATGCAATTTCTGTGTTTCGTCGTTAATAAGAAGGTCACAGGGATACAGTAAACCGGAAGCGAAGCATCGGAACCTATAACTAGTGTCACAGGAATAGTTCAAATCATAGAGATTAAGAAGAGTCAGTCTTCTTGTACTTAAGTCGGCATTGTGCCTTTTGTATTAAATTCCGATGCTATTTCTGTTTCATCGTCGATAAGAAGGTCCAAGGGATACAGTAAACCTGAAGTGAAGCAACGTAATCAATAACTAGTGTCACAGGAATTGCTCAAAGCATAGACAGTAAGAAGAGTCATTCTTCTTGTACTTAAGTCGGCATTGTGCCTTTTTTATATAATTCAGATGCAAATTCTGTGTTTCATCGTCAATAAGAAGGTCCAAAGGATACAGTAAACCTGAAGTGAAGCTTCGGAATCTATAACTAGTGTCACAGGAAAGGTTCAAAACATAGACAGTAAGAAGAGTCAGTCTTCTTGTACCTAAGTCGGCATTGTGCTTTTGTATTTAATTCTGATGCAATTTCTGTGTTACATCGTCAATAAGAGTGTCAGAGGGATACAGTAAACCTGAAGTGAAGCTTCGGAATCCATAACTAGTATCACAGGATTGGTTCAAAACATAGACCGTTGGAAGACTCACTCTTATTGTACTTAAGTCGGCATTGTGCCTTTTGTATTTAATTCCGATGCAAATTCTGTGTTTCATCGTCAATAAGAAGGTCCAAAGGATACAGTAAACCCGAAGTAAAGCTTCGGAATCTGTAACTAGTGTCACAGGAATGGTTCAAATTATTGAAGGTAAGAAGAGTCAGCCTTCTTGTACTAAAGTCGGCATTGCGGCCTTTGTATTTAATTCCGATGCTATTTCTGTGTTTCATCGTCGATAAGAAGGTCCAAGGGATACAGTAAACCTGAAGTGGAGCATCGGAATCTATAACTAGTGTCACAGGAATTTCTCAAAACATAGACAGTTGGAAGAGTCAGTCTTCTTGTACTTAAGTCGGCATATTGCCTTTTCTAATTAATTCCGATGCAATTTCTGTGTTTCGTCGTCAATAAGAAGGTCACAGGGATACAGTAAACCTGAAGTGAAGCAACGTAATCTATAACTAGTGTCACAGGAATTGCTCAAAACATAGACAGTAAGAAGAGTCATTCTTCTTGTACTTAAGTCGGCATTGTGCCTATTTTATATAATTCAGATGCAAATTCTGTGTTTCATCGTCAATAAGAAGGTCCAAAGGATACAGTAAACCAGAAGTGAAGCTTCAGAATCTATTACTAGTGTCACAGGAATGGTTCAAAACATAGACAGTAAGAAGAGTCAGTCTTCTTGTACTTAAGTCGGCATTGTGCCTTTTGTATTTAATTCCGATGCTATTTCTGTGTTTCATCGTCGATAAGAAGGTCCAAGGGATACAGTAAACCTGAAGTGGAGCATCGGAATCTATAACTAGTGTCACAGGAATTTCTCAAAACATAGACAGTTGGAAGAGTCAGTCTTCTTGTACTTAAGTCGGCATATTGCCTTTTCTAATTAATTCCGATGCAATTTCTGTGTTTCGTCGTCAATAAGAAGGTCACAGGGATACAGTAAACCTGAAGCGAAGCATCGGAATTTATGACTAGTGTCACAGGAATGGTTCAAAACATAGAGAGTAAGAAGAGTCAGTCTTCTTGTACTTAAGTCGGCATTGTGCCTTTTGTATTAAATTCTGATGCTGTTTCTGTTTCATCGTCGATAAGAAGGTCCAAGGGATACAGTAAACCTGAAGTGAAGCAACGTAATCTATAACTAGTGTCACAGGAATTGCTCAAAACATAGACAGTAAGAAGAGTCATTCTTCTTGTACTTAAGTCGGCATTGTGACTTTTTTATATAATTCAGATGCAAATTCTGTGTTTTATCCTCAATAAGAAGGTCCAAAGCATACAGTAAACCTGAAGTGAAGCTTCAGAATCTATAACTAGTGTCACAGGAATGGTTCAAAACATAGACAGTAAGAAGAGTCAGTCTTCTTGTACTTAAGTCGGCATTGTGCCTTTTGTATTTAATTCCGATGCAATTTCTGTGTTTCATCGTCGATACGAAGGTCCAAGGGATACAGTAAACCTGAAGTGGAGCATCGGAATCTATAACTAGTGTCACAGGAATTTTTCAAAACATAGACAGTTGGATGGTTCAGTCTTCTTGTACTTAAGTCGGCATTTTGTCTTTTCTATTTAATTCCGATGCAATTTCTGTGTTTCGTCGTCAATAAGAAGGACACAGGGATACAGTAAACCTGAAGCGAAGCATCGCAATCCATAACTAGTGTCACAGGAATGGTTCAAAACATAGACAGTCGGAAGAGTCAGTCTTCTTGTACTTAAGTCGGCATTGTGACTTTTGTATTTAATTCAGATGCAATTTCTGTGTTTCATCGTCAATAACAAGGTCCAAGGGATACAGTAAACCTGAAGTGAAGCATCGGAATCTATAACTAGTGTTACAGGAATGGTTCAAAACATACACAGCAATGTGAGTCAGTCTTCTTGTACCTAAGTCGGCCTTTTGCCTTTTGTATTTACTTCCGATGCAATTTCTGTGTTTCATCGTCAATAAGAAGGTCCAAGGGATACAGTAAACGTATAGTGAAGCATCGGAATCTAAAACTGGTCTCACTGGAAATGTTGACAACATAATCAGTAAGAAGAGTCAGTCTTCTTGTACTTAAGCCGGCACTGTGCCGTTTGCATTTAATTCCAATGCAATTGCTGTGCTTCATCGTCAATGAGAATGTCAGAGGGATACAGTAAACCTGAAGCGAAGCTTCAGAATCTATAACTAGTGTCACAGGAATGGTTCAAATCATTGACAGTAAGAAGAGTCAGTCTTCTTGTACTTAAGTCGGCATTGTGACTTTTGTATTTAATTCCGATGCTATTTCTGTGTTTCATCGTCGATAAGAAGGTCCAAGGATTACAGTTAAACTGAAGTGGAGCATCGGAATCTATAACTAGTGTCACAGGAATTTTTCAAAACATAGACAGTTGGAAGAGTCAGTCTTCTTGTACTTAAGTCGGCATTTTGCCTTTTCAATTTAATTCCGATGCAATTTCTGTGTTTCGTCGTTAATAAGAAGGTCACAGGGATACAGTAAACCAGAAGCGAAGCATCGGAATCTATAACTAGTGTCACAGGAATGGTTCAAATCATAGACAGTAAGAAGAGTCAGTCTTCTTGTACTTAAGTCGGCATTGTGCCTTTTGTATTTAATTCCGATGCAAATTTTGTGTTTCATCGTCAATAAGAAGGTCCAAAGGATACAGTAAACCTGAAGTGATGCTTCGGAATCTGTAACTAGTGTCACAGGAATGGTTCAAAACATAGACAGTAAGAAGAGTCAGTCTTCTTGTACTTAAGTCGGCATTGTGCCTTTTGTATTTAATTCCGATGCAATTTCTGTGTTTCATAGTCATTGAGAGTGGCAGAGGGATAAAGTAAACGTGAAGTGAAGCATCGGAATCTATAACTAGAGTCATAGGAATGGTTCAAAACATAGACAGTAGGAAGGGTCAGTCTTCTTGTACTTAAGTTGGCATTGTGCTTTCTCTATTTAATTCCGATGCAATTTCTGCATTTCGTCGTCAATAAGAAGGTCAGAGGGATACAGTAAACCCGGAGTGAAGCATCGGAATCTATAACTAGTTTCACAGGAGTGGTCCAAAACATACACAGCTAGAAGAGTCAGTCTTCTTGTACTTAAGTCGGCATTGTGCATGTTGTATTTAATTCCGATGCAATTTCTGTGTTTCATCGTCAATAAGAAGGTCCAAGGGATACAGTAAAACTGAAGTAATGCATCGGAATCTATAACTAGTGTCACAGGAATGGCTCAAAACATAGACAGTCTGAAGAGTCAGTCTTCTTGTACTTAAGTCGGCATTGTGCCTTTTGTATTTAATTCAGATGCAATTTCTGTGTTTCATCGTCAATAACAAGGTCCAAGGGATACAGTAAACCTGAAGTGAAGCATCGGAATCTATAACTAGTGTTACAGGAATGGTTCAAAACATACACAGCAATAAGAGTCAGTCTTCTTGTACCTAAGTCGGCCTTGTGCCTTTTGTATTTACTTCCGATGCAATTTCTGTGTTTCATCGTCAATAAGAAGGTCCAAGGGATACAGTAAACGTATAGTGAAGCATCGGAATCTAAAACTGGTCTCACTGGAAATGTTGACAACATAATCAGTGAGAAGAGTCAGTCTTCTTGTACTTAAGCCGGCACTGTGCCGTTTGCATTTAATTCCAATGCAATTGCTGTGTTTCATCGTCAATGAGAATGTCAGAGGGATACAGTAAACCTGAAGTGAAGCTTCAGAATCTATAACTAGTGTCACAGGAATGGTTCAAAACATTGACAGTAAGAAGAGTCAGTCTTCTTGTACTTAAGTCGGCATTGTGACTTTTGTATTTAATTCCGATGCTATTTTTGTGTTTCATCGTCGATAAGAAGGTCCAAGGGATACAGTTAACCTGAAGTGGAGCATCGGAATCTATAACTAGTGTCACAGGAATTTTTCAGAACATAGACAGTTGAAAGAGTCAGTCTTCTTGTACTGAAGTCGGCATTTTGCCTTTTCTATTTAATTCCGATGCAATTTCTGTGTTTCGTCGTTAATAAGAAGGTCACAGGGATACAGTAAACCGGAAGCGAAGCATCGGAACCTATAACTAGTGTCACAGGAATAGTTCAAATCATAGAGATTAAGAAGAGTCAGTCTTCTTGTACTTAAGTCGGCATTGTGCCTTTTGTATTAAATTCCGATGCTATTTCTGTTTCATCGTCGATAAGAAGGTCCAAGGGATACAGTAAACCTGAAGTGAAGCAACGTAATCAATAACTAGTGTCACAGGAATTGCTCAAAGCATAGACAGTAAGAAGAGTCATTCTTCTTGTACTTAAGTCGGCATTGTGCCTTTTTTATATAATTCAGATGCAAATTCTGTGATTCATCGTCAATAAGAAGGTCCAAAGGATACAGTAAACCTGAAGTGAAGCTTCGGAATCTATAACTAGTGTCACAGGAAAGGTTCAAAACATAGACAGTAAGAAGAGTCAGTCTTCTTGTACCTAAGTCGGCATTGTGCTTTTGTATTTAATTCTGATGCAATTTCTGTGTTACATCGTCAATAAGAGTGTCAGAGGGATACAGTAAACCTGAAGTGAAGCTTCGGAATCCATAACTAGTATCACAGGAATGGTTCAAAACATAGACAGTTGGAAGACTCACTCTTATTGTACTTAAGTCGGCATTGTGCCTTTTGTATTTAATTCCGATGCAAATTCTGTGTTTCATCGTCAATAAGAAGGTCCAAAGGATACAGTAAACCCGAAGTAAAGCTTCGGAATCTGTAACTAGTGTCACAGGAATGGTTCAAATCATTGAAGGTAAGAAGAGTCAGCCTTCTTGTACTAAAGTCGGCATTGCGGCCTTTGTATTTAATTCCGATGCTATTTCTGTGTTTCATCGTCGATAAGAAGGTCCAAGGGATACAGTAAACCTGAAGTGGAGCATCGGAATCTATAACTAGTGTCACAGGAATTTCTCAAAACATAGACAGTTGGAAGAGTCAGTCTTCTTGTACTTAAGTCGGCATATTGCCTTTTCTAATTAATTCCGATGCAATTTCTGTGTTTCGTCGTCAATAAGAAGGTCACAGGGATACAGTAAACCTGAAGTGAAGCAACGTAATCTATAACTAGTGTCACAGGAATTGCTCAAAACATAGACAGTAAGAAGAGTCATTCTTCTTGTACTTAAGTCGGCATTGTGCCTATTTTATATAATTCAGATGCAAATTCTGTGTTTCATCGTCAATAAGAAGGTCCAAAGGATACAGTAAACCAGAAGTGAAGCTTCAGAATCTATAACTAGTGTCACAGGAATGGTTCAAAACATAGACAGTAAGAAGAGTCAGTCTTCTTGTACTTAAGTCGGCATTGTGCCTTTTGTATTTAATTCCGATGCTATTTCTGTGTTTCATCGTCGATAAGAAGGTCCAAGGGATACAGTAAACCTGAAGTGGAGCATCGGAATCTATAACTAGTGTCACAGGAATTTCTCAAAACATAGACAGTTGGAAGAGTCAGTCTTCTTGTACTTAAGTCGGCATATTGCCTTTTCTAATTAATTCCGATGCAATTTCTGTGTTTCCTCGTCAATAAGAAGGTCACAGGGATACAGTAAACCTGAAGCGAAGCATCGGAATTTATGACTAGTGTCACAGGAATGGTTCAAAACATAGAGAGTAAGAAGAGTCAGTCTTCTTGTACTTAAGTCGGCATTGTGCCTTTTGTATTAAATTCTGATGCTGTTTCTGTTTCATCGTCGATAAGAAGGTCCAAGGGATACAGTAAACCTGAAGTGAAGCAACGTAATCTATAACTAGTGTCACAGGAATTGCTCAAAACATAGACAGTAAGAAGAGTCATTCTTCTTGTACTTAAGTCGGCATTGTGACTTTTTTATATAATTCAGATGCAAATTCTGTGTTTTATCCTCAATAAGAAGGTCCAAAGCATACAGTAAACCTGAAGTGAAGCTTCAGAATCTATAACTAGTGTCACAGGAATGGTTCAAAACATAGACAGTAAGAAGAGTCAGTCTTCTTGTACTTAAGTCGGCATTGTGCCTTTTGTATTTAATTCCGATGCAATTTCTGTGTTTCATCGTCGATACGAAGGTCCAAGGGATACAGTAAACCTGAAGTGGAGCATCGGAATCTATAACTAGTGTCACAGGAATTTTTCAAAACATAGACAGTTGGATGGTTCAGTCTTCTTGTACTTAAGTCGGCATTTTGTCTTTTCTATTTAATTCCGATGCAATTTCTGTGTTTCGTCGTCAATAAGAAGGACACAGGGATACAGTAAACCTGAAGCGAAGCATCGCAATCCATAACTAGTGTCACAGGAATGGTTCAAAACATAGACAGTAAGAAGAGTCTGTCTCCTTGTACTTAAGTCGGCATTGTGATTTTTGTATTTAATTCCGATGCAATTTCTGTGTTTCATCGTCAATAAGAGTGTCAGAGGGATACAGTAACCCTGAAGTGAAGCATTGGAATCTATAACTAGTATCACAGGAATGGTTCAAATTATAGACAGTTGGAAGACTTACTCTTCTTGTACTTAAGTCGGCATTGTTCCTTTTGTATTTAATTCCGATGCAAATTCTGTGTTTCATCGTCAATAAGAAGGTCCAAAGGATACAGTAAACCTGAAGTAAAGCTTCGGAATCCGTAACTAGTGTCACAGGAATGGTTCAAATCATAGACAGTAAGAAGAGTCAGTCTTCTTGTACTTAAGTCGGCATTGTGCCCTTTGTATTTCATTCCGATGCAATTTCTGTGTTTCATTCTCAATAAGAAGGTCAGAGGGATACAGTAAACGTGAAGTGAAGCTTCGGAATCTATAACTAGAGTCACAGGAATGGTTCAAAACATAGACAATAGGAAGAGTCAGTCTTCTTGTACTTAAGTCGGCATTGTGCCTTTTCTATTTAATTCCGATGCAATTTCTTTGTTTCGTCGTCAATAAGAGGGTTAGACGGATACAGTAAACCTGAAGTGAAGCATCGGAACCTATAACTAGTGTCACAGGAATGGTTCAAAACTTACACAGCAAGAAGAGTCAGTCTTCTTGTACTTAAGTCGGCATTGTGCCTTTTGTATTTAATTCCGATGCAACTCCTGTGTTTCATCGCCAATACGAAGGTCCAACGGATACAGTAAACCAGAAGTGATGCATCGGAATCTATAACTAGTGTCACAGGAATGGTTCAAAGCATAGACAGTCGGAAGTGTCAGTCTTCTTGTACTTAAGTCGACATTGTGCCTTTTGTATTTAATTCCGATGCAATTTCTGTGTTTCATCGTCAATAACAACGTCCAAGGGATACAGTAAATCTCAAGTGAAGCATCGTAATCTATAACTAGTGTCACAGGAATGGTTCAAAACATAGCCAGTAAGAATAGTCATTCTTCTTGTACTTCAGTCGGCCTTGTGCCTTTTGTATTTAATTCCGATGCAAAATCTGTGTTTCATCGTCAATAGGAAGGTACAAGGGATACGGTACACTTATAGTGAAGCATCGGACTGTAAAACTGGGCTCATAGGAAATGTTCAAATCATAGTCAGTAAGAAGAGTTAGTCTTGTTATACTTATGTAGGCTTTGTGCCTTTTGTATTTAATTCTGAAGCAATTTCTGTGTTTCATCGTCAATAAGAAGGTCCAAGGGATACAGTAAATTTGAAGTGATGCATCGCAATCTATAACTATTGTTACAGGAATTTTTCAAAGCATAGACTGTAAGAAGAGTCAGTCTTCCTGTACTTACTACGGCATTGTGCCTTTTCTATCTAATTCCGATGCAGTTTCTGTGTTTCATCGACAATAAGAATGTCAGAGGGATACAGTAAACCTGAAGTGAAGCATCGGAATCTATAACTAGTGTCACAAGAACGGTTCAAATAATAGACACTAGGAAGAGTCAGTCTTCTTGTACTTATGTCGGCATTGTGCCATTTCTTTTTGATTCCGATGCAATTTCTTTGTTTCGTCGTCAATAAGAAGGTCCAAAGGACACAGTAAACCTGAAGTGAAGCTTCGGAATCTATAACTAGTGTCACAGGAATGGTTCAAAACATAGACAGTAAGAAGAGTCAGTCTTCTTGTACTTAAGACGGCACTGTGCCTTTTGTATTTAATTCCGATGCAATTTCTGTGTTTCATCGTCAGGAAGAGTGTCAGAGGGATACAGTAAACCTGAAGTGAAGCATCGGAATCTATAACTAGTGTCACAGGAATTTTTCAAAGCATAGACAGTTGGATGAGTCAGTCTTCTTGTACTTAAGTCGGCATAGTGCCTTTTGTATTTAATCCGATGCTATTTCTGTGTTTCATCGTCGATAAGAAGGTCCAAGGGATACAGTAAACCTGAAGTGAAGCATCGGAATCTATAACTAGTGTCACAGGTATTGCTCAAAACATAGACAGTAAGGAGAGTCAGTCTTCTTGTACTTAAGTCGGCATTGTGCCTGTTGTATTTAATTCCGATGCAAATTCTGTGCTTCATCCTCAATAAGAAGGTGCAAAGGATACAGTAAACCTGGAGTGAAGCTTCGGAATCTATAACTAGTGTCACAGGAATGGTTCAAAGCATAGACAGTTGGAAGAGTCAGTCTTCTTGTACTTAACTCGGCATTGTGCCTTTTCTATTTAATTCCGATGCAATTTCTGTGTTTCGTCGTCAATACGGAGGTACAAGGGATACAGTAAACCTAAAGTGAAGCATTGGAATCTATATCTAGTGTCACAGGAATGGTTGAAAACATAGACACGGAAGAGTCAGTCTTCCTGTGCTTAAGTCGGCATTGTGCATTTGTATTTAATTCCGATGCAATTTCTGTGTTTCATCGTCAATAAGAAGGTCCAAGGGATACAGTAAAACTGAAGTAATGCATCGGAATCTATAACTAGTGTCACAGGAATGGTTCAAACATAGACAGTCGGAAGAGTCAGTCTTCTTGTACTTAAGTCGGCATTGTGCCTTTTGTATTTAATTCAGATGCAATTTCTGTGTTTCATCGTCAATAACAAGGTCCAAGGGATACAGTAAACCTGAAGTGAAGCATCGGAGTCTATAACTAGTGCTACAGGAATGGTTCAAAACATACACAGCAATGAGAGTCAGTCTTCTTGTACCTAAGTCGGCCTTGTGCCTTTTGTATTTACTTCCGATGCAATTTCTGTGATTCATCGTCAATAAGAAGGTCCAAGGGATACAGTAAACGTATAGTGAAGCATCGGAATCTAAAACTGGTCTCACTGGAAATGTTCACAACATAATAAGTAAGAAGAGTCAGTCTTCTTGTACTTAAGCCGGCACTGTGCCGTTTGCATTTAATTCCAGTGCAATTTCTGTGTTTCATCGTCAATGAGAATGTCAGAGGGATACAGTAATCCTGAACTGAAGCTTCAGAATCTATAACTAGTGTCACAGGAATCTTTCAAAACATTGACAGTAAGAAGAGTCAGTCTTCTTGTACTTAAGTCGGCATTGTGCCTTTTGTATTATTTCCGATGCTATTTCTGTGTTTCATCGTCAATAAGAGTGTCAGAGGGATACACTAAACCAGAAGTGAAGCTTCGGAATCCATAACTAGTAACACAGGAATGGTTTAAAACATAGACAGTTGGAAGACTCACTCTTATTGTACTTAAGTCGGCATTGTGCCTTTTGTAATTAATTCCGATGCAAATTCTGTGTTTCATCGTCAATAAGAAGGTCCAAAGGATACAGTAAACCTGAAGTGAAGCAACGTAATCTATAACTAGTGTCACAGGAATTGCTCAAAGCATAGACAGTAAGAAGAGTCAGTCTTCTTGTACTTAAGTCGGCATTGTGCCTTTTGTATTTAATTCTGATGCAATTTCTGTGTTTCATCGTCAATAAGAGTGTCAGAGGGATACACTAAACCTGAAGTGAAGCTTCGGAATCCATAACTAGTAACACAGGAATGGTTTAAAACATAGACAGTTGGAAGACTCACTATTATTGTACTTAAGTCGGCATTGTGCTTTTTGTATTTAATTCCGATGCAAATTCTGTGTTTCATCGTCAATAAGAAGGTCCAAAGGATACAGTAAACCTGAAGTAAAGCTTCGGAATCTGTAACTAGTGTCACAGGGATGGTTCAAATCAATGACGATAAGAAGAGTCAGCCTTCTTGTACTAAAGTCGGCATTGTGCCCTTTGTATTTAATTCCGATGCAATTTCCGTGTTTCATCCTCAATAAGAAGGTACAAGGGATACAGTTAACCTGAAGTGGAGCATCGGAATCTATAACTAGTGTCACAGGAATTTTTCAAAGCATAGACAGTTGGAAGAGTCAGTCTTCTTGTACTTAAGTCGGCATTTTGACTTTTCTATTTAATTCCGATGCAATTTCTGTGTTTCGTCGTTAATAAGAAGGTCACAGTGATACAGTAAACCGGAAGCGCAGCATCGGAATCTATAACTAGTGTCACAGGAATGGTTCAAATCATAGAGAGTAAGAAGAGTCAGTCTTCTTGTACTTAAGTCGGCATTGTGTCTTTTGTATTAAATTCCGATGCTATATCTGTTTCATCGTCGATAAGAAGGTCCAAGGGATACAGTAAACCTGAAGTGAAGCAACGTAATCTATAACTAGTGTCACAGGAATTGCTCAAAGCATAGACAGTAAGAAGAGTCATTCTTCCTGTACTTAAGTCGGCATTGTGCTTTTTTTACATAATTCAGATGCAAATTCTGTGTTTCATCGTCAATAAGAAGGTCCAAAGGATACAGGAAACCTGAAGTGAAGCTTCGGAATCTATAACTAGTGTCACAGGAATGGTTCAAAACATAGACAGTAAGAAGAGTCAGTCTTCTTGTACTTAAGTCGGCATTGTGCCTTTTGTATTTAATTCTGATGCAATTTCTGTGTTTCATCGTCAATAAGAGTGTCAGAGGGATACACTAAACCTGAAGTGAAGCTTCGGAATCCATAACTAGTAACACAGGAATGGTTTAAAACATAGACAGTTGGAAGACTCACTCTTATTGTACTTAAGTCGGCATTGTGGCTTTTGTATTTAATTCCGATGCAAATTCTGTGTTTCATCGTCAATAAGAAGGTCCAAAGGATACAGTAAACCTGAAGTAAAGCTTCGGAATCTGTAACTAGTGTCACAGGGATGGTTCAAATCAATGACGATAAGAAGAGTCAGCCTTCTTGTACTAAAGTCGGCATTGTGCCCTTTGTATTTAATTCCGATGCAATTTCCGTGTTTCATCCTCAATAAGAAGGTCAGAGGGATACAGTAAACGTGAAGTGAAGCATCGGAATCTATAACTAGTGTCACAGGAATTGCTCAAAACATAGACAGTTAGAAGAGTCATTCTTCTTGTACTTAAGTCGGCATTGTGCCGTTTTTATATAATTCAGATGCTAATTCTGTGTTTCATCGTCGATAAGAAGGTCCAAGGGATACAGTAAACCTGAAGTGGAGCATCGGAATCTATAACTAGTGTCACACGAATTTTTCAAAACATCGACAGTTGGAAGAGTCAGTCTTCTTGTACTTAAGTCGGCATTGTGCCTTTTGTATTAAATTCCGATGCTATTTCTGTTTCATCGTCGATAAGAAGGTCCAAGGGATACAGTAAACCTGAAGTGAAGCAACGTAATCTATAACTAGTGTCACTGGAATTGCTCAAAACATAGACAGTAAGAAGAGTCATTCTTCTTGTACTTCAGTCGGCATTGTGTTTTTTTTATATAATTCAGATGCAAATTCTGTGTTTCATCGTCAATAAGAAGGTCCAAAGGATACAGTAAACCTGAAGTGAAGCTTCGGAATCTATAACTAGTGTCACAGGAATGGTTCAAAACATAGACAGTAAGAAGAGTCAGTCCTCTTGTACTTAAGTCGGCATTGTGGCTTTGGTATTTAATTCCGATGCAATTTCTGTGTTTCATCGTCAATAAGAGTGTCAGAGGGATACAGTAAACCTGAAGTGAAGCATTGGAATCTATAACTAGTATCACAGGAATGGTTCAAAACATAGACAGTTGGAAGACTTACTCTTCTTGTACTTAAGTCGGCATTGGGCCTTTTGTATTTAATTCCGATGCAAATTCTGTGTTTAATCGTCAATAAGAAGGTCCAAAGGATACAGTAAACCTGAAGTAAAGCTTCGGAATGTGTAACTAGTGTCACAGGAATGGTTCAAATCATAGACAGTAAGAAGAGTCATTCTTCTTGTACTTAAGTCGGCATTGTGCCCTTTGTATTTAATTCCGATGCAATTTCTGTGTTTCATCCTCAATAAGACGGTCAGAGGGATACAGTAAACGTGAAGTGAAGCTTCGGAATCTATAACTAGAGTCACAGGAATGGTTCAAAACATAGACAATAGGAAGAGTCAGTCTTCTTGTACTTAAGTCGGCATTGTGCCTTTTGTATTTTATTCCGATGCAATTTCTGTGTTTCATTGTCAATAAGAATGTCAGAGGGATACAGTAAACCTGAAGTGAAGCATCGGAATCTTTAACTAGTGTCACAGGAATGGTTCAACACATAGAGAGATAGAAGAGTCACTCTTCTTGTACTTAAGTCGGCATTGTGCCTTTTGTATTTAATTCCGATGCTATTTCTGTGTTTCATCGTCGATTAGAAGGTCCAAGGGATACAGTAAACCTGAACTGAAGCATCGGAATCTATAACTACTGTCACAGGAATGGTTCAAAACATAGGGAGAAAGAAGAGTCAGTCTTCTTGTACTTAAGTCGGGATTGTGCCTTTTGTATTTAATTGCGATGCTATTTCTGTGTTTCATCGTCGATAAGAAGGTCCAAGGTATACAGTAAACCTGAAGTGAAGCTTCAGAATCTATAACTAGTGTCACAGGAATGGTTCAAAACATAGACAGTAAGAAGAGTCAGTCTTCTTGTACTTAAGTCGGCATTGTGCCTTTTGTATTTAATTCCGATGCAATTTCTGTGTTTCATCGTCGATAAGAAGGTCCAAGGGATACAGTAAACCTGAAGTGGAGCATCGGAATCTATAACTAGTGTCACACGAATTTTTCAAAACATCGACAGTTGGAAGAGTCAGTCTTTTTGTACTTAAGTCGGCATTGTGCCTTTTGTATTAAACTCCGATGCAATTTCTGTAATTCATCGTCAATACGAAGGTCCAACGGATACAGTAAACCTGAAGTGATGCATCGGAATCCATAACTAGTGTCACAGTAATGGTTCAAAGCATAGACAGTCGGAAGTGTCAGTCTTCTTGTACTTAAGTCGACATTGTGCCTTTTGTATTTAATTCCGATGCAATTTCTGTGTTTCATCGTCAATAACAAGGTCCAAGGGATACAGTAAATCTCAAGTGAAGCATCGTAATCTATAACTAGTGTCACAGGAATGGTTGAAAATATAGACAGTAAGAATAGTCAGTCTTCTTGTACTTCAGTCGGCCTTGTGCCTTTTGTATTTAATTCCGATGCAATTTCTGTGTTTCATCGTCAATAGGAAGGTACAAGGGATACAGTACACTTATAGTGAAGCATCGGACACTAAAACTGGGCTCACAGGAAATGTTCAAATCATAGTCAGTAAGAAAAGTCATTCTTGTTACACTTATGTAGGCTTTGTGCCTTTTGTATTTAATTCTGAAGCAATTTCTGTGTTTCATCGTCAATAAGAAGGTCCAAGGGATACAGTAAATTTGAAGTGAAGCATCGCAATCTATAACTATTGTTACAGGAATTTTTCAAAACATAGACTGTAAGAAGAGTCAGTCTTCTTGTACTTACAACGGCATTGTGCCTTTTCTATCTAATTCCGATGCAATTTCTGTGTTTCATCGACAATAAGAATGTCAGAGGGACACAGTAAACCGGAAGTGAAGCATCGGAATCTATAACTAGGGTGACAAGAACGGTTCAAAACATAGACACTAGGAAGAGTCAGTCTTCTTGTACTTATGTCGGCATTGTGCCTTTTCTTTTTGATTCCGATGCAATTTCTGTGTTTCGTCGTCAATAAGAAGGTCCAAAGGACACAGTAAACCTGAAGTGAAGCTTCGGAATCTATAACTAGTGTCACAGGATGGGTTCAAAACATAGACAGTAAGAAGAGTCAGTCTTCTTGTACTTAAGTCGGCACTGTGCCTGTTGTATTTAATTCCGATGCAATTTCTGTGTTTCATCGTCAGGAAGAGTGTCAGAGGGATACAGTAAACCTG
Source organism: Schistocerca piceifrons (assembly GCF_021461385.2). Lineage (NCBI taxonomy): Eukaryota > Metazoa > Arthropoda > Insecta > Orthoptera > Acrididae > Schistocerca > Schistocerca piceifrons. Next base: position 6,696,965 of record NC_060146.1, on the reverse strand, counting down.
AAGTGAAGCATCGGAATCTATAACTAGTGTCACAGGAATTTTTCAAAACATAGACAATTGGATGAGTCAGCCTTCTTGTACTTAAGTCAGCATTGTGCCTTTTCTATTTAATGCTGATGCAATTTCTGTGTTTCGTCGTCAATAAGAAGGTCCAAGGGATACAGTAAACCTGAAGTGAAGCATCGGAATCTAAAACCGGTCTCACAGGAAAGGTTCAAAACATAGAGAGTAAGAAGAGCCGGTCATCTTGTATTAGAGTCGGCATTGTGCCTTTTGTATTTAATTCCGATGCAATTTCTGTGTTTCATTGTCAATAAGAATGTCAGAGGGATACAGTAAACCTGAAGTGAAGCATCGGAATCTTTAACTAGTGTCACAGGAATGGTTCAACACATAGAGAGAAAGAAGAGTCACTCTTCTTGTACTTAAATCGGCATTGTGCCTTTTGTATTTAATTCCGATGCTATTTCTGTGTTTCATCGTCGATTAGAAGGACAAGGGATACAGTAAACCTGAACTGAAGCATCGGAATCTATAACTGCTGTCACTGGAATGGTTCAAAGCATAACGAGAAAGAAGAGTCAGTCTTCTTGTACTTAAGTCGGCATTGTGCCTTTAGTATTTAATTGCGATGCTATTTCTGTGTTTCATCGTCAATAAGAAGGTCCAAGAGATACAGTAAACCTGAAGTGAAGCAACGTAATCTATAACTAGTGACTCAGGAATTGCTCAAAACATAGACAGTAAGAAGAGTCATTCTTCTTGTACTTCAGTCGGCATTGTGTTTTTTTTATATAATTCAGATGCAAATTCTGTGTTTCATCGTCAATAAGAAGGTCCAAAGGATACAGTAAACCTGAAGTGAAGCTTCGGAATCTATAACTAGTGTCACAGGAATGATTCAAATCATAGACAGTAAGAAGAGTCAGTCCTCTTGTACTTAAGTCGCCATTGTGCCTTTTGTATTTAATTCCGATGCAATTTCTGTGTTTCATCGTCAATAAGAGTGTCAGAGGGATTCAGTAAACCTGAAGTGAAGCATTGGAATCTATAACTAGTATCACAGGAATGGTTCAAAACATAGACAGTTGGAAGACTTACTCTTCTTGTACTTAAGTCGGCATTGTGCCTTTTGTATTTAATTCCGATGCAAATTCTGTGTTTCATCGTCAATAAGAAGGTCCAAAGGATACAGTAAAACTGAAGTAAAGCTTCGGAATCTGTAACTAGTGTCACAGGAATGGTTCAAATCATAGACAGTTAGAAGAGTCAGTCCTCTTGTACTTAAGTCGGCATTGTGCCCTTTGTATTTAATTCCGATGCAATTTCTGTGTTTCATCCTCAATAAGACGGTCAGAGGGATACAGTAAACGTGAAGTGAAGCTTCGGAATCTATAACTAGAGTCACAGGAATGGTTCAAAACATAGACAATAGGAAGAGTCAGTCTTCTTGTACTTAAGTCTGCATTGTGCCTTTTCTATTTAATTCCGATGCAATTTCTGTGTTTCGTCGTCAATAAGAGGGTTAGACGGATACAGTAAACCTGAAGTGAAGCATTGGAACCTATAACTAGTGTCACAGGAATGGTTCAAAACATACACAGCAAGAAGAGTCAGTCTTCTTGTACTTAAGTCGGCATTGTGCCTCTTGTATTTAATTCCGATGCAATTTCTGTGTTTCATCGACAATAAGAATGTCAGAGGGACACAGTAAACCGGAAGTGAAGCATCGGAATCTATAACTAGTGTCACAAGAACGGTTCAAAACATAGACACTAGGAAGAGTCAGTCTTCTTGTACTTATGTCGGCATTGTGCCTTTTCTTTTTGATTCCGATGCAATTTCTGTGTTTCGTCGTCAATAAGAAGGTCCAAAGGACACAGTAAACCTGAAGTGAAACTTCGGAATCTATAACTAGTGTCACAGGAATGGTTCAAAACATAGACAGTAAGAAGAGTCAGTCTTCTTGTACTTAAGTCGGCACTGTGCCTGTTGTATTTAATTCCGATGCAATTTCTGTGTTTCCTCGTCAGGAAGAGTGTCAGAGGGATACAGTAAACCTGAAGTGAAGCATCGGAATCTATAACTAGTGTCACAGGAATTTTTCAAAACATAGACAGTTGGATGAGTCAGCCTTCTTGTACTTAAGTCAGCATTGTGCCTTTTCTATTTAATGCTGATGCAATTTCTGTGTTTCGTCGTCAATAAGAAGGTCCAAGGGATACAGTAAACCTGAAGTGAGGCATCGGAATCTAAAACCGGTCTCACAGGAAAGGTTCAAAACATAGAGAGTAAGAAGAGCCAGTCATCTTGTATTAGAGTCGGCATTGTGCCTTTTGTATTTAATTCCGATGCAATATCTGTGTTTCATTGTCAATAAGAATGTCAGAGGGATACAGTAAACCTGAAGTGAAGCATCGGAATCTTTAACTAGTGTCACAGGAATGGTTCAACACATAGAGAGAAAGAAGAGTCACTCTTCTGGTACTTAAGTCGGCATTGTGCCTTTTGTATTTAATTGCGATGCAATTTCTGTGTTTCATCGTCGATAAGAAGGTCCAAGGTATACAGTAAACCTGAAGTGAAGCATTGGATTCTATAACTAGTGTCACAGGAATTGCTCAAAACATAGACAGTAAGAAGAGTCAGTCTTCTTGTACTTAAGTCGGCATTGTGCCTTTTGTATTTAATTCCGATGCAAATTCTGTGCTTCATCCTCAATAAGAAGGTGCAAAGGATACAGTAAACCTGAAGTGAAGCTTCGGAATCTATAACTAGTGTCACAGGAATGGTTCAAAGCATAGACAGTAAGAAAAGTCAGTCTTCTTGTACTGAAGTCGGCATTGTGCATTTGTATTTAATTCCGATGCAATTTCTGTGTTTCATCGTCAATAAGAATGTCAGAGGGATACAGTAAAGCTGAAGTGAAGCATCGGAATCTATAACTAGTATCACAGGAATGGTTCAAAACATAGACAGTTGGAAGAGTCAGTCTTCTTGTACTTAAGTCGACATTGTGCCTTTTCTATTTAATTCCGCTGCAATTTCTGTGTTTCGTCGTCAATACGGAGGTACAAGGGATACAGTAAACCTGAAGTGAAGCGTTGGAATCTATATCTAGTGTCACAGGAATGGTTGAAAACATAGACACGGGAGAGTCAGTCTTCTTGTGCTTAAGTCGGCATTGTGAATTTGTATTTAATTCCGATGCAATTTCTGTGTTTAGTCGTCAATATGAAGGTCCAAGGGATACAGTAAACCGGAAGTGAAGCATCGGAATCTATAACTAGTGTCACAGAAAAGGTTCAAAACATAGACAGTAAGAAGAGTCAGTCTTCTTGTACTTAACTCTGCATTGTGCCCTTTGTATTTAATTCCGATGCAATTTCTGTGTTTCATCGTCAATAAGAAGGTCAGACGAATACACTAAACCTGAAGTGATGCATCGGAATCTATAACTAGTGTCACAGGAATGGTTCAAAACATAGACAGTCAGAAGAGTCAGTCTTGTTGTACTTAAGTCGGCATTGTGCCTTTTGTATTAAATTCCGATGCAATTTCTGTGTTTCATCGTCAATACGAATGTCAGAGGGATACAGTAAACCTGAAGTGAAGCATCGGAATCTATAACTAGTGTCACAGGAATGGTTCAAAACATAGACAGTAAGAAGAGTCAGTCTTCTTGTACCTAAGTCGGCCTTGTGTATTTTGTATTTAATTCCGATGGAATTTCTGTGTTTCATCGTCAATAAGAAGGTCCAAGGGATACATTAAACACATAGTGAAGCATCGGAATCTAAAACTGGTCTCACAGGAAATGTTCACAACATAGTCAGTAAGAAGAGTCAGTCTTCTTGTACTTAAGTCGGCACTGTGCCGTTTGCATTTAATTCCGATGCTATTTCTGTTTCATCGCCGATAAGAAGGTCCGAGGGATACAGTAAACCTGAAGTGAAGCAACGTAATCTACAACTAGTGTCGCAGGAATTGCTCAAAAACATAGACAGTAAGAAGAGTCATTCTTCTTGTACTTAAGTCGGCATTGTGCCTTTTTTATATAATTCAGATGGAAATTCTGTGTTTCATCGTCAATAAGAAGGTCCAAAAGATACAGTAAAACCTGACGTGAAGCTTCGGAATCTATAACTAGTGTCACAGGAATGGTTCAAAACATAGACAGTAAGAAGAGTCAGTCTTCTTGTACTTAAGTCGTCATTGTGCCTTTTGAATTTAATTCCGATGGAAATTCTGTGTTTCATCGTCTATAAGATGGTCCAAAGGATACAGTAAACCTGAAGTAAAGCGTCGGAATCTGTAACTAGTGTCACAGGAATGGTTCAAAACATAGACCGTAAGAAGAGTCAGTCTTCTTGTACTTAAGTCGGCACTGTGCCTTTTGTATTTAATTCCGATGTAATTTCTGTGTTTCATCCTCAATAAGAAGGTCAGAGGGATACAGTAAACGTCAAGTGAAGCATCGAAATCTATAACTAGAGTCACAGGAATGGTTCAAAACATAGACAGTAGGCAGAGTCGGTCTTCTTGTACTTAAGTCGGCATTGTGCCTTTTCTATTTAATTCCGATGCAATTTCTGTGTTTCGTCGTCAATAAGAAGGTCAGAGGGATACAGTAAACCTGAAGTGAAGCATCGGAATCTATAACTAGCGTCTCAGGAATGGTTCAAAACATACACAGCAAGAAGAGTCAGACTTACTGTACTTATTTCGGCATTGTGCCTTTTCTTTTTGATTCTGATGCAATTTCTGTGTTTCATCGTCAATAAGAAGGTCCAAAGGACACAGTAAACCTGAAGTGAAGCTTCGGAATCTATAACTAGTGTCACAGGAATGGTTGAAAACATAGACAGTAAGAATAATCAGTCTTCTTGTACTTCTGTCGGCCTTGTGCCTTTTGTATTTATTTCCGATGCAATTTCTGTGTTTCATCGTCAATAGGAAGGTACAAGGGATACAGTACACTTATAGTGAAGCATCGGACTCTAAACCTGGGCTCACAGGAAATGTTCAAATCATAGTCAGTAAGAAGAGTCATTCTTGTTACACTTATGTCGGCTTTGTGCCTTTTGTATTTAATTCTGAAGCAATTTCTGTGTTTCATCGTAATTAAGAAGGTCCAAGGGATACAGTAAATTTGAAGTGAAGCATCGCAATCTATAACTATTGTTACAGGAATTTTTCAAAACATAGATGGTAAGAAGAGTCAGTCTTCTTGTACTTACTACGGCATTGTGCCTTTTCTATCTAATTCCGATGCAATTTCTGTGTTTCATCGACAATAAGGATGTCAGAGTGACACAGTAAACCTGTAGTGAAGCATCGGAATCTATAACTAGTGTCACAAGAACGGTTCAAAATATAGACACTAGGAAGAGTCAGTCTTCTTGTATTTATGTCGGCATTGTGCCTTTTCTTTTTGATTCCGATGCAATTTCTGTGTTTCGTCGTCAATAAGAAGGTCCAAAGGACACAGTACACCTGAAGTGAAGCTTCGGAAAATATAACTAGTGTCACAGGAATGGTTCAAAACATAGACAGTAAGATGAGTCAGTCTTCTTGTACTTAAGTCGGCACTGTGCCTGTTGTATTTAATTCCTATGCAATTTCTGTGTTTCATCGTCAGGAAGAGTGTCAGAGGGATACAGTAAACCTGAAGTGAAGCATCGGAATCTATAACTAGTGTCACAGGAATTTTTCAAAACATAGACAGTTGGATGAGTCAGCCTTCTTGTACTTAAGTCGGCATTGTGCCTTTTCTATTTAATGCTGATGCAATTTCTGTGTTTCGTCGTCAATAAGAAGGTCCAAGGGATACAGTAAACCTGAAGTGAAGCATCGGAATCTAAAACCGGTCTCACAGGAAAGGTTCAAAACATAGAGAGTAAGAAGAGCCAGTCATCTTGTATTAGAGTCGGCATTGTGCCTTTTGTATTTAATTCCGATGCAATTTCTGTGTTTCATTGTCAATAAGAATGTCAGAGGGATACAGTAAACCTGAAGTGAAGGATCGGAATCTTTAACTAGTGTCACAGGAATGGATCAAAGCATAGAGAGAAAGAAGAGTCACTCTTCTTGTACTTAAGTCGGCATTGTGCCTTTTGTATTTAATTCCGATGCTATTTCTGTGTTTCATCGTCGATAAGAAGGTCCAAGGGATACAGTAAACCTGAACTGAAGCATAGGAATCTATAACTAGTGTCACAGGAATGGTTCAAAACATAGGGAGAAAGAAGAGTCAGTCTTCTTGTACTTAAGTCGGCATTGTGCCTTTTGTATTTAATTGCGATGCTATTTCTGTGTTTCATCGTCGATAAGAAGGTCCAAGGGATACAGTAAACCTGAAGTGAAGCATCGGATTCTATAACTAGTGTCACAGGAATTGCTCAAAACATAGACAGTAAGAAGAGTCAGTCTTCTTGTACTTAAGTCGGCATAGTGCCTTTTGTATTTAATTCCGATGCAAATTCTGTGCTTCATCCTCAATAAGAAGCTGCAAAGGATACAGTAAACCTGAAGTGTATCTTCGGAATCTACAACTAGTGTCACAGGAATGGTTCAAAGCATAGACAGTAAGAAAAGTCAGTCTTCTTGTACTTAAGTCGGCATTGTGCCTTTTGTATTTAATTCCGATGCAATCTCTGTGTTTCATCGTCAATAAGAATGTCAGAGAGATACAGTAAACCTGAAGTGAAGCCTCGGAATTTATAACTAGTATCACAGGAATGGTTCAAAACATAGACAGTTGGAAGAGTCAGTCTTCTTGTACTTAAGTCGGCATTGTGCCTTTTCTATTTAACTCCGATGCAATTTCTGTGTTTCGTCGTCTATACGGAGGTACAAGGGATACAGTAAACCTGAAGTGAAGCATTGGAATCTATATCTATTGTCACAGGAATGGTTGAAAACATAGACACGGGAGAGCCAGTCTTCTTGTGCTTAAGTCGGCATTGTGAATTTGTATTTAATTCCGATGCAATTTCTGTGTTTAGTCGTCAATATGAAGGTCCAAGGGATACAGTAAACCTGAAGTGAAGCATCGGAATCTATATCTAGAGTCATAGAAAAGGTTCAAAACATAGACAGTAAGAAGAGTCAGTCTTCTTGTACTTAAGTCTGCATTGTGCCCTTTGTATTTAATTCCGATGCAATTTCTGTGTTTCATCGTCAATAAGAAGGTCACACGAATACACTAAACCTGAAGTGATGCATCGGAATCTATAACTAGTGTCACAGGAATGGTTCAAATCATAGACAGTCAGAAGAGTCAGTCTTCTTGTACTTAAGTCGGCATTGTGCCTTTTGTATTAAATTGCGATGCAATTTCTGTGTTTCATCGTCAATACGAATGTCAGAGGGATACAGTAAACCTGAAGTGAAGAATCGGAATCTATAACTAGTGTCACAGGAATGGTTCAAAACACAGACAGTAAGAAGAGTCAGTCTTCTTGTACCTAAGTCGGCCTTGTGTATTTTGTATTTAATTCCGATGGAATTTCTGTGTTTCATCGTCAATAAGAAGGTCCAAGGGATACAGTAAACATATAGTGAAGCATCGGAATCTAAAACTGGTCTCACAGGAAATGTTCAAATCATAGTCAGTAAGAAGAATCAGTCTTCTTATACATAAGTCGGCTTTGTGCCTTTTGTATTCAATTCCTAAACAATTTCTGTGTTTCATCGATAATAAGATGGTCCAAGGGATACAGTAACCGTGTAGTGAAGCATCGGAATCTAAAACTCGTCTCAACGGAAATGTTCACAACAGAGTCAGTAAGAAGAGTCAGTCTTCTTGTACTTAAGTCGGTACTGTGCCGTTTGCATTTAATTCCGATGCTATTTCTGTTTCATCGCCGATAAGAAGGTCCGAGGGATACAGTAAACCTGAAGTGAAGCAACGTAATCTATAACTAGTGTCACAGGAATTGCTCAAAACATAGACAGTAAGAAGAGTCATTGTTCTTGTACTTAAGTCTGCATTGTACCTTTTGTATTTAATTCCGATGCAATTTGTGTGTTTCATCGTCAATAAGAGTGTCAGAGGGATACAGTAAACCTGAAGTGAAGCATCGGAATCTACTCGTATAACTAGTATCACAGGAATGGTTCAAAACATAGACAGTTGGAAGACTCACTCTTCTTGTACTTAAGTCGGCATTGTGCCTTTTGAATTTAATTCCGATGCAAATTCTGTGTTTCATCGTCTATAAGAAGGTCCAAAGGATACAGTAAACCTGAAGTAAAGCGTCGGAATCTGTAACTAGTGTCACAGGAATGGTTCAAAACATAGACCGTAAGAAGAGTCAGTCTTCTTGTACTTAAGTCGGCACTGTGCCTTTTGTATTTAATTCCGATGTAATTTCTGTGTTTCATCCTCAATAAGAAGGTCAGAGGGATACAGTAAACGTCAAGTGAAGCATCGAAATCTATAACTAGAGTCACAGGAATGGTTCAAAACATAGACAGTAGGCAGAGTCAGTCTTCTTGTACTTAAGTCGGCATTGTGCCTTTTCTATGTAATTCCGATGCAATTTCTGTGTTTCGTCGTCAATAAGAAGGTCAAAGGGATACAGTAAACCTGAAGTGAAGCATCGGAATCTATAACTAGCGTGACAGGAATGGTTCAAAACATACACAGCAAGAAGAGTCAGTATTACTGTACTTATTTCGGCATTGTGCCTTTTCTTTTTGATTCTGATGCAATTTCTGTGTTTCATCGTCAATAAGAAGGTCCAAAGGACACAGTAAACCTGAAGTGAAGCTTCGGAATCTATAACTAGTGTCACAGGAATGGTTCAAAACATAGACTGTAAGAAGAGTCAGTCTTCTTGTACTTAAGTCGGCACTGTGCCTGTTGTATTTAATTCCGATGCAATTTCTGTGTTTCATCGTCAGTAAGAGTGTCAGAGGGATACAGTAAACCTGAAGTGAAGCATCGGAATCTATAACTAGTGTCACAAGAACGGTTCAAAACATAGACACTAGGAAGAGTCAGTCTTCTTGTACTTATGTCGGCATTGTGCCTTTTCTTTTTGATTCCGATGCAATTTCTGTGTTTCGTCGTCAATAAGAAGGTCCAAAGGACACAGTAAACCTGAAGTGAAACTTCGGAATCTATAACTAGTGTCACAGGAATGGTTCAAAACATAGACAGTAAGAAGAGTCAGTCTTCTTGTACTTAAGTCGGCACTGTGCCTGTTGTATTTAATTCCGATGCAATTTCTGTGTTTCATCGTCAGGAGGAGTGTCAGAGGGATACAGTAAACCTGAAGTGAAGCATCGGAATCTATAACTAGTGTCACAGGAATTTTTCAAAACATAGACAGTGGGATGAGTCAGCCTTCTTGTACTTAAGTCAGCATTGTGCCTTTTCTATTTAATGCAGATGCAATTTCTGTGTTTCGTCGTCAATAAGAAGGTCCAAGGGATACAGTAAACCTGAAGTGAAGCATCGGAATCTAAAACCGGTCTCACAGGAAAGGTTCAAAACATAGAGAGTAAGAAGAGCCAGTCATCTTGTATTAGAGTCGGCATTGTGCCTTTTGTATTTAATTCCGATGCAATTTCTGTGTTTCATTGTCAATAAGAATGTCAGAGGGATACAGTAAACCTGAAGTGAAGCATCGGAATCTTTAACTAGTGTCACAGGAATGGTTCAACACATAGAGAGAAAGAAGAGTCACTCTTCTTGTACTTAACTCGGCATTGTGCCTTTTGTATTTAATTGCGATGCTATTTCTGTGTTTCATCGTCGATAAGAAGGTCCAAGGTATACAGTAAACCTGAAGTGAAGCATTGGATTCTATAACTAGTGTCACAGGAATTGCTCAAAACATAGACAGTAAGAAGAGTCAGTCTTCTTGTACTTAAGTCGGCATTGTGCCTTTTGTATTTAATTCCGATGCAAATTCTGTGCTTCATCCTCAATAAGAAGGTGCAAAGGATACAGTAAGCCTGAAGTGAAGCTTCGGAATCTATAACTAGTGTCACAGGAATGGTTCAAAGCATAGACAGTAAGAAAAGTCAGTCTTCTTGTACTTAAGTCGGCATTGTGCATTTGTATTTAATTCCGATGCAATTTCTGTGTTTCATCGTCAATAAGAATGTCAGAGGGATACAGTAAAGCTGAAGTGAAGCATCGGAATCTATAACTAGTATCACAGGAATGGTTCAAAGCATAGACAGTTGGAAGAGTCAGTCTTCTTGTACTTAAGTCGGCATTGTGCCTTTTCTATTTAATTCCGCTGCAATTTCTGTGTTTCGTCGTCAATACGGAGGTACAAGGGATACAGTAAACCTGAAGTGAAGCGTTGGAATCTATATCTAGTGTCACAGGAATGGTTGAAAACATAGTCACGGGAGAGTCAGTCTTCTTGTGCTTAAGTCGGCATTGTGAATTTGTATTTAATTCCGATGCAATTTCTGTGTTTAGTCGTCAATATGAAGGTCCAAGGGATACAGTAAACCTGAAGTGAAGCATCGGAATCTATAACTAGTGTCACAGAAAAGGTTCAAAACATAGACAGTAAGAAGAGTCAGTCTTCTTGTACTTAAGTCTGCATTGTGCCCTTTGTATTTAATTCCGGTGCAATTTCTGTGTTTCATCGTCAATAAGAAGGTCAGACGAATACACTAAACCTGAAGTGATGCATCGGAATCTATAACTAGTGTCACAGGAATGGTTCAAAACATAGACAGTCAGAAGAGTCAGTCTTCTTGTACTTAAGTCGGCATTGTGCCTTTTGTATTAAATTCCGATGCAATTTCTGTGTTTCATCGTCAATACGAATGTCAGAGGGATACAGTAAACCTGAAGTGAAGCATCGGAATCTATAACTAGTGTCACAGGAATGGTTCAAAACATAGACAGTAAGAAGAGTCAGTCTTCTTGTACCTAAGTCGGCCTTGTGTATTTTGTATTTAATTCCGATGGAATTTCTGTGTTTCATCGTCAATAAGAAGGTCCAAGGGATACATTAAACATATAGTGAAGCATCGGAATCTAAAACTGGTCTCACAGGAAATGTTCACAACATAGTCAGTAAGAAGAGTCAGTCTTCTTGTACTTAAGTCGGCACTGTGCCGTTTGCATTTAATTCCGATGCTATTTCTGTTTCATCGCCGATAAGAAGGTCCGAGGGATACAGTAAACCTGAAGTGAAGCAACGTAATCTATAACTAGTGTCGCAGGAATTGCTCAAAACATAGACAGTAAGAAGAGTCATTCTTCTTGTACTTAAGTCGGCAATGTGCCTTTTTTGTATAATTCAGATGGAAATTCTGTGTTTCATCGTCAATAAGAAGGTCCAAAGGATACAGTAAAACCTGACGTGAAGCTTCGGAATCTATAACTAGTATCACAGGAATGGTTCAAAACATAGACAGTAAGAAGAGTCAGTCTTCTTGTACTTAAGTCGTCATTGTGCCTTTTGAATTTAATTCCGATGGAAATTCTGTGTTTCATCGTCTATAAGATGGTCCAAAGGATACAGTAAACCTGAAGTAAAGCGTCGGAATCTGTAACTAGTGTCACAGGAATGGTTCAAAACATAGACCGTAAGAAGAGTCAGTCTTCTTGTACTTAAGTCGGCACTGTGCCTTTTGTATTTAATTCCGATGTAATTTCTGTGTTTCATCCTCAATAAGAAGGTCAGAGGGATACAGTAAACGTCAAGTGAAGCATCGAAATCTATAACTAGAGTCACAGGAATGGTTCAAAACATAGACAGTAGGCAGAGTCAGTCTTCTTGTACTTAAGTCGGCATTGTGCCTTTTCTATTTAATTCCGATGCAATTTCTGTGTTTCGTCGCCAATAAGAAGGTCAGAGGGATACAGTAAACCTGAAGTGAAGCATCGGAATCTATAACTAGCGTCTCAGGAATGGTTCAAAACATACACAGCAAGAAGAGTCAGACTTACTGTACTTATTTCGGCATTGTGCCTTTTCTTTTTGATTCTGATGCAATTTCTTTGTTTCATCGTCAATAAGAAGGTCCAAAGGACACAGTAAACCTGAAGTGAAGCTTCGGAATCTATAACTAGTGTCACAGGAATGGTTCAAAACATAGACTGTAAGAAGAGTCAGTCTTCTTGTACTTAAGTCGGCACTGTGCCTTTTGTATTTAATTCCGATGCAATTTCTGTGTTTCATCGTCAGTAAGAGTATCAGAGGGATACAGTACACCTGAAATGAATCATCGGAATCTATAACTAGTGTCACAGGAATTTTTCAAAACATAGACAGTTGGATGAGTCAGTCTTCTTGTACTTAAGTCAGCATTGTGTTTTTCTATTTAATTCCGATGCAATTTCTGTGTTACGTCGTCAATAAGAGGGTTAGACGGATACAGTAAACCTGAAGTGAAGCATCGGAACTTATAACTAGTGTCACAGGAATGGTTCAAAACACACACAGCAAGAAGAGTCAGTCTTCTTGTACTTAAGTCGGCATTGTGCCTTTTGTATTTAATTCCGATGCAATTTCTGTGTTTCATCGTCAATACGAAGGTCCAACGGATACAGTAAACCTGAAGTGATGCATCGGAATCTATAACTAGTGTCACAGGAATGGTTCAAAGCATATACAGTCGGAAGTGTCAGTCTTCTTGTACTTAAGACGACATTGTGCCTTTTGTATTTAATTCCGATGCAATTTCTGTGTTTCATCGTCAATAACAAGGTCCAAGGGATACAGTAAGTCTCAAGTGAAGCATCGTAATTCATAACTAGTGTCACAGGAATGGTTGAAAACATAGACAGTAAGAATAATCAGTCTTCTTGTACTTCAGTCGGCCTTGTGCCTTTTGTATTTAATTCCGATGCAATTTCTGTGTTTCATCGTCAATAGGAAGGTACAAGGGATACAATACACTTATAGTGAAGCATCGGACTCTAAAACTGGGCTCACAGGAAATGTTCAAATCATAGTCAGTAAGAAGAGTCATTCTTGTTACACTTATGTCGGCTTTGTGCCTTTTGTATTTAATTCTGAAGCAATTTCTGTGTTTCATCGTAATTAAGAAGGTCCAAGGGATACAGTAAATTTGAAGTGAAGCATCGCAATCTATAACTATTGTTACAGGAATTTTTCAAAACATAGATGGTAAGAAGAGTCAGTCTTCTTGTACTTACTACGGCATTGTGCCTTTTCTATCTAATTCCGATGCAATTTCTGTGTTTCATCGACAATAAGAATGTCAGAGTGACACAGTAAACCTGAAGTGAAGCATCGGAATCTATAACTAGTGTCACAAGAACGGTTCAAAACATAGACACTGGGAAGAGTCAGTCTTCTTGTACTTATGTCGGCATTGTGCCTTTTCTTTTTGATTCCGATGCAATTTCTGTGTTTCGTCGTCAATAAGAAGGTCCAAAGGACACAGTAAACCTGAAGTGAAGCTTCGGAATCTATAACTAGTGTCACAGGAATGGTTCAAAACATAGACAGTAAGATGAGTCAGTCTTCTTGTACTTAAGTCGGCACTGTGCCTGTTGTATTTAATTCCTATGCAATTTCTGTGTTTCATCGTCAGGAAGAGTGTCAGAGGGATACAGTAAACCTGAAGTGAAGCATCGGAATCTATAACTAGTGTCACAGGAATTTTTCAAAACATAGACAGTTGGATAAGTCAGCCTTCTTGTACTTAAGTCAGCATTGTGCCTTTTCTATTTAATGCTGATGCAATTTCTGTGTTTCGTCGTCAATAAGAAGGTCCAAGGGATACAGTAAACCTGAAGTGAAGCATCGGAATCTAAAACCGGTCTCACAGGAAAGGTTCAAAACATAGAGAGTAAGAAGAGCCAGTCATCTTGTATTAGAGTCGGCATTGTGCCCTTTGTATTTAATTCCGATGCAATTTCTGTGTTTCATTGTCAATAAGAGTGTCAGAGGGATACAGTAAACCTGAAGTGAAGGATCGGAATCTTTAACTAGTGTCACAGGAATGGTTCAAAGCATAGAGAGAAAGAAGAGTCACTCTTCTTGTACTTAAGTCGGCATTGTGCCTTTTGTATTTAATTCCGATGCTATTTCTGTGTTTCTTCGTCGATAAGAAGGTCCAAGGGATACAGTAAACCTGAACTGAAGCATAGGAATCTATAACTAGTGTCACAGGAATGGTTCAAAACATAGGGAGAAAGAAGAGTCAGTCTTCTTGTACTTAAGTCAGCATTGTGCCTTTTGTATTTAATTGCGATGCTATTTCTGTGTTTCATCGTCGATAAGAAGGTCCAAGGGATACAGTAAACCTGAAGTGAAGCATCGGATTCTATAACTAGTGTCACAGGAATTGCTCAAAACATAGACAGTAAGAAGAGTCAGTCTTCTTGTACTTAAGTCGGCATAGTGCCTTTTGTATTTAATTCCGATGCAAATTCTGTGCTTCATCCTCAATAAGAAGGTGCAAAGGATACAGTAAACCTGAAGTGAAGCTTCGGAATCTATAACTAGTGTCACAGGAATGGTTCAAAGCATAGACAGTAAGAAAAGTCAGTCTTCTTGTACTTAAGTCGGCATTGTGCCTTTTGTATTTAATTCCGATGCAATCTCTGTGTTTCATCGTCAATAAGAATGTCAGAGAGATACAGTAAACCTGAAGTGAAGCATCGGAATCTATAACTAGTATCACAGGAATGGTTCAAAACATAGACAGTTGGAAGAGTCAGTCTTCTTGTACTTAAGTCGGCATTGTGCCTTTTCTATTTAATTCCGATGCAATTTCTGTGTTTAGTCGTCAATATGAAGGTCCAAGGGATACAGTAAACCTGAAGTGAAGCATCGGAATCTATAACTAGTGTCACAGAAAAGGTTCAAAACATAGACAGTAAGAAGAGTCAGTCTTCTTGTACTTAAGTCTGCATTGTGCCCTTTGTATTTAATTCCGATGCAATTTCTGTGTTTCATCGTCAATAAGAATGTCAGACAAATACACTAAACCTGAAGTGATGCATCGGAATCTATAACTAGTGTCACAGGAATGGTTCAAATCATAGACAGTCAGAAGAGTCAGTCTTCTTGTACTTAAGTCGGCATTGTGCCTTTTGTATTAAATTGCGATGCAATTTCTGTGTTTCATCGTCAATACGAAAGTCAGAGGGATACAGTAAACCTGAAGTGAAGCATCGGAATCTATAACTAGTGTCACAGGAATGGTTCAAAACACAGACAGTAAGAAGAGTCAGTCTTCTTGTACCTAAGTCGGCCTTGTGTATTTTGTATTTAATTCCGATGGAATTTCTGTGTTTCATCGTCAATAAGAAGGTCCAAGGGATACAGTAAACATATAGTGAAGCATCGGAATCTAAAACTGGTCTCACAGGAAATGTTCAAATCATAGTCAGTAAGAAGAATCAGTCTTCTTATACATAAGTCGGCTTTGTGCCTTTTGTATTCAATTCCGAAACAATTTCTGTGTTTCATCGATAATAAGATGGTCCAAGGGATACAGTAACCGTGTAGTGAAGCATCGGAATCTAAAACTGGTCTCAACGGAAATGTTCACAACATAGTCAGTAAGAAGAGTCAGTCTTCTTGTACTTAAGTCGGTACTGTGCCGTTTGCATTTAATTCCGATGCTATTTCTGTTTCATCGCCGATAAGAAGGTCCGAGGGATACAGTAAACCTGAAGTGAAGCAACGTAATCTATAACTAGTGTCACAGGAATTGCTCAAAACATAGACAGTAAGAAGAGTCATTCTTCTTGTACTTAAGTGTGCATTGTACCTTTTGTATTTAATTCCGATGCAATTTGTGTGTTTCTTCGTCAATAAGAGTGTCAGAGGGATACAGTAAACCTGAAGTGAAGCATCGGAATCTACTTGTATAACTAGTATCACAGGAATGGTTCAAAACATAGACAGTTGGAAGACTCACTCTTCTTGTACTTAAGTCGGCATTGTGCCTTTTGAATTTAATTCCGATGCAAATTCTGTGTTTCGTCGTCTATAAGAAGGTCCAAAGGATACAGTAAACCTGAAGTAAAGCGTCGGAATCTGTAACTAGTGTCACAGGAATGGTTCAAAACATAGACCGTAAGAAGAGTCAGTCTTCTTGTACTTAAGTCGGCACTGTGCCATTTGTATTTAATTCCGATGTAATTTCTCCTCAATAAGAAGGTCAGAAGGATACAGTAAACGTCAAGTGAAGCATCGAAATCTATAACTAGAGTCACAGGAATGGTTCAAAACATAGACAGTAGGCAGAGTCAGTCTTCTTGTACTTAAGTCGGCATTGTGCCTTTTCTATGTAATTCCGATGCAATTTCTGTGTTTCGTCGTCAATAAGAAGGTCAGAGGGATACAGTAAACCTGAAGTGAAGCATCGGAATCTATAACTAGCGTCACAGGAATGGTTCAAAACATACACAGCAAGAAAAGTCAGTCTTACTGTACTTATTTCGGCATTGTGCCTTTTCTTTTTGATTCTGATGCAATTTCTGTGTTTCATCGTCAATAAGAAGGTCCAAAGGACACAGTAAACCTGAAGTGAAGCTTCGGAATCTATAACTAGTGTCACAGGAATGGTTCAAAACATAGACTGTAAGAAGAGTCAGTCTTCTTGTACTTAAGTCGGCACTGTGCCTGTTGTATTTAATTCCGATGCAACTTCTGTGTTTCATCGTCAGTAAGAGTGTCAGAGGGATACAGTAAACCTGAAGTGAATCATCGGAATCTATAACTAGTGTCACAGGAATTTTTCAAAACATAGACAGTTGGATGAGTCAGTCTTCTTGTACTTAAGTCAGCATTGTGCCTTTTCTATTTAATGGCGATGCAATTTCTGTGTTTTGTCGTCAATAAGAAGGTCCAAGGGATACAGTAAACGTCAAGTGAAGCATCGAAATCTATAACTAGTGTCACAGGAATGGTTCAAAACATAGACAGTAAGAAGAGTCAGTCTTCTTGTACTTAAGTCGGCATTGTACCTTTTGTATTTAATTCCGATGCAATTTGTGTGTTTCATCGTCAATAAGAGTGTCAGAGGGATACAGTAAACCTGAAGTGAGGCATCGGAATCTATAACTAGTATCCCAGAAATGGATCAAAACATAGATTGTTGGAAGAGTCAGTCTTCTTGTACTGAAGTCGGCATTGTGCCTTTTCTATTTAATTGCGATGCAATTTCTGTGTTTCGTCGTCAATATGAAGGTCCAAGGGATACGGTAAACATATAGTGAGGCATCGGAATCTAAAACTGGTCTCACAGGAAATGATCAAATCATAGTCAGTAAGAAGAGTCAGTCTTCTTATACTTAAGTCGGCATTGTGCCTTTTGTATTTAATTCCGAAGCAATTTCTGTGTTTCATCGTCAATAAGAAGGTCCAAGGGATACAGTAAACGTATAGTGAAGCATCGGAATCTAATACTGGTCTCACAGGAAATGTTCAAATCATAGTCAGTAAGAAGAGTCAGTCTTCTTGTACTTAAGTCGGGACTGTGCCGTTTGCATTTAATTCGAATGCAATTTCTGTGTTTCATCGTCAATATGAATGTCAGAGGGATACAGTAAACTTTAAGTGAAGCATCGGAATCTATAACTAGTGTCACAGGAATGGTTCAAAACATAGACAGTAAGAAGAGTCAGTCTTCTTGTATTTAAGTCGGAATTGTGCTTTTGTATTTAATTCCGATGCTATTTCTGTGTTTCATCGTCGATAAGAAGGTCCAAGGGATACAGTAAACCTGAAGTGGAGCATCGGAATCTGTAACTAGTGTCACAGGAATTTTTCAAAACATAGACAGTTGGAAGAGTCAGTCTTCTTGTACTTAAGTCGGCATTTTGCCTTTTCTATTTAATTCCGATGCAATTTCTGTGTTTCGTCGTCAATAAGAAGGTCACAGCTATACAGTAAACCTGAAGTGAAGCATGGGAATCTATAACTAGTGTCACAGGAATGGTTCAAAGCATAGACAGTAAGAAGAGTCAGTCTTCTTGCACTTAAGTCGGCCTTGTGCCTTTTGTATTTATTTCCGATGCAATTTCTGTGTTTCATCGTCAATAGGAAGGTACAAGGTATACAGTACACTTATAGTGAAGCATCGGAATCTAAAACTGGTCTCACAGAAAATGTTCAAATCATAGTCAGTATGAAGAGTCAGACTTCTTATACTTAAGTCGGCATTGTGCCTTTTGTATATAATTCAGGTAAAAAAATTCTGTGTTTCATCGTCAATAACAAGGCCCAAGGGATACAGTAAACCTGAAGTGAAGCATCGGAATCTATAACTAGTGTCATACGTATAGTTCAAAACATATACAGTAAGAAGAGTCAGTCTTCTTGTACTTAATACTTCATTGTGCCTTTTCTATCTAATTCCGATGCAATTTCTGTGTTTCATCGACAATAAGAATGTCAGGGGGATACAGTAAACCTGAAGTGAAGCATCGGAATCTAAAACCGGTCTGACAGGAAAGGTTCAAATCATAGAGAGTAAGAAGAGCCAGTCATCTTGTATTTGAGTCGGCATTGTGCCTTTTGTAATTAATTTGGATGTAATTTCTCTGTTTCATCGTCAATAAGAAGGTCCAAGGGATACAGTAAACGTATAGTGAAGCATCCGAATCTGAAACTGGTCTCATAGGAAATGTTCAAAACATAGTCAGTAAGAAGAGTCAGTCTTCTTGTACTTAAGTCGGCACTGTGCTGTTTGCATTTATTTCCGATGCAATTTCTGTGTATCATCGTCAATAAGAATGTCAGAGGGATACAGTAAACCTGAAGTGAAGCATCGCAATCCATAACTAGTGTCACAGGAATGGTTCAAAGCATATACCGTAAGAAGAGTCAGTCTTCTTGTACTTAAGTCGGCATTGTGCCTTTTGTATTTAATTCCGATGCTATTTCTGTGTTTCATCGTCGATAGGAAGGTCCAAGGGATACAGTAAATCTGAAGTGAAACATCGTACTCTATAACTAGTGTCACAGGAATGGTTCAAAACATAGACAGTAAGAAGAGTCAGTCTTCTTGTACTTAAGTCGGCCTTGTGCCTTTTGTATTTAATTCCGACGCATTTTCTGTGTTTTGTCGTCAATAGGAAGGTACAAGGGATACAGTACACGTATAGTGAAGCATCGGAATCTAAAACTGGTCTCACAGGAAATGTTCAAATCATAGTCAGTCAGAAGAGTCAGACTTCTTATACTTCAGTCGGCATTGTGCATTTTGTATTTAAGTCAGATGCAATTTCTGTGTTTCATCGTCAATAACAAGGCCCAAGGGATACAGTAAAAGTGAAGTGAAGCATCGGAATCTATAACTAGTGTTATAGACATGGTTCAAAACATAGACAGTAAGAAGAGTCAGTCTTCTTGTACATAAGTCGGCATTGTGCCTTTTGCATTTAATTCCGAGCCAATTTCTGTGTTTCATCGTCAATATGAAGATCAGAGGGATACACTAAATTTGAAGTGAAGCATCGGAATCTGTAACTATTGTTACAGGAATTTATCAAAACATAGACTGTAAGAAGAGTCAGTCTTCTTGTACTTAATACGGCATTGTGCCTTTTCTATCTAATTCCGATGCAATTTCTGTGTTTCATCGAGAATAAGAATGTCAGAGGGATACAGTAAACCTGATGTGAAGCATCGGAATCTATAACTAGTGTCAAAGGAACGGTTCAAAGCATAGACACTAGGAAGAGTCAGTCTTCTTGTACTTATGTCGGCATTGTGCCTTTTCTTTTTGATTCCGATGCAATTTCTATGTTTCATCGTCAATAAGAAGGTCCAAAGGACACAGTAAACCTGAAGTGAAGCTTCGGAATCTGTAACTAGTATCACACGTATGGTTCAAAACATAGACAGTAAGAAGAGTCAGTCTTCTTTTACTTAAGTCGCCACTGTGCCTTTTGTATTTAATTCCGATGCAATTTCTGTGTTTCATCGTCAGTAAGAGTGTCAGAGGGATAGAGTAAACTGGAAGCGATGCATCGGAATCTATAACTAGTGTCATATGAATGGTTCAAAACATAGACAGTAAGTAGAGTCGGTTTTCTTGTACTTAAGTCGGCATTGTGTCTTTTCTATTTAATTCCGATGCAATTTCTGCGTTTCATCGTCTATAAGAGGGTCACAGGGTACAGTAAGCCTGAAGTGAAGCATCGGAATCTAAAACCGGTCTCACAGGAAAGGTTCAAAGCATAGAGAGTAAGAAGAGCCAGTCATCTTGTATTTGAGTCGGCATTGTGCCTTTTGTACTTAATCCCGATGCAATTTCTGTGTTTCGTCGTCAATACGAAGGTCCAAGGGATACAGTAAACCTGAAGTGAAGCATCGGAATCTATAACTAGTGTCACAGGAGTGGGTCAAAACATAGAGAGTAAGAAGAGTCCGTCTTCTGGTACTTAAGTCGGCATTGTGCCTTTTGTATTAAATTCCGATGCTATTTCTGTTTCATCGTCAATAAGAAGGTCCAAAGGACACAGTAAACCTGAAGTGAAGCTTCGGAATCTATAACTAGTGTCACAGGAATGGTTCAAAACATAGACTGTAAGAAGAGTCAGTCTTCTTGTACTTAAGTCAGCACTGTGCCTGTTGTATTTAATTCCGTTGCAAATTCTGTGTTTCGTCGTCTATAAGAAGGTCCAAAGGATACAGTAAACCTGAAGTAAAGCGTCGGAATCTGTAACTAGTGTCACAGGAATGGTTCAAAACATAGACCGTAAGAAGAGTCAGTCTTCTTGTACTTAAGTCGGCACTGTGCCTTTTGTATTTAATTCCGATGTAATTTCTCCTCAATAAGAAGGTCAGAAGGATACAGTAAACGTCAAGTGAAGCATCGAAATCTATAACTAGAGTCACAGGAATGGTTCAAAACATAGACAGTAGGCAGAGTCAGTCTTCTTGTACTTAAGTCGGCATTGTGCCTTTTCTATGTAATTCCGATGCAATTTCTGTGTTTCGTCGTCAATAAGAAGGTCAGAGGGATACAGTAAACCTGAAGTGAAGCATCGGAATCTATAACTAGCGTCACAGGAATGGTTCAAAACATACACAGCAAGAAAAGTCAGTCTTACTGTACTTATTTCGGCATTGTGCCTTTTCTTTTTGATTCTGATGCAATTTCTGTGTTTCATCGTCAATAAGAAGGTCCAAAGGACACAGTAAACCTGAAGTGAAGCTTCGGAATCTATAACTAGTGTCACAGGAATGGTTCAAAACATAGACTGTAAGAAGAGTCAGTCTTCTTGTACTTGAGTCGGCACTGTGCCTGTTGTATTTAATTCCGATGCAACTTCTGTGTTTCATCGTCAGTAAGAGTGTCAGAGGGATACAGTAAACCTGAAATGAATCATCGGAATCTATAACTAGTGTCACAGGAATTTTTCAAAACATAGACAGTTGGATGAGTCAGTCTTCTTGTACTTAAGTCAGCATTGTGCCTTTTCTATTTAATGGCGATGCAATTTCTGTGTTTTGTCGTCAATAAGAAGGTCCAAGGGATACAGTAAACGTCAAGTGAAGCATCGAAATCTATAACTAGTGTCACAGGAATGGTTCAAAACATAGACAGTAAGAAGAGTCAGTCTTCTTGTACTTAAGTCGGCATTGTACCTTTTGTATTTAATTCCGAAGCAATTTCTGTGTTTCATCGTCAATAAGAAGGTCCAAGGGATACAGTAAACGTATAGTGAAGCATCGGAATCTAATACTGGTCTCACAGGAAATGTTCAAATCATAGTCAGTAAGAAGAGTCAGTCTTCTTGTACTTAAGTCGGGACTGTGCCGTTTGCATTTAATTCGAATGCAATTTCTGTGTTTCATCGTCAATAAGAATGTCAGAGGGATACAGTAAACTTTAAGTGAAGCATCGGAATCTATAACTAGTGTCACAGGAATGGTTCAAAACATAGACAGTAAGAAGAGTCAGTCTTCTTGTATTTAAGTCGGATTTGTGCTTTTGTATTTAATTCCGATGCTATTTCTGTGTTTCATCGTCGATAAGAAGGTCCAAGGGATACAGTAAACCTGAAGTGGAGCATCGGAATCTGTAACTAGTGTCACAGGAATTTTTCAAAACATAGACAGTTGGAAGAGTCAGTCTTCTTGTACTTAAGTCGGCATTTTGCCTTTTCTATTTAATTCCGATGCAATTTCTGTGTTTCGTCGTCAATAAGAAGGTCACAGCTATACAGTAAACCTGAAGTGAAGCATGGGAATCTATAACTAGTGTCACAGGAATGGTTCAAAGCATAGACAGTAAGAAGAGTCAGTCTTCTTGCACTTAAGTCGGCCTTGTGCCTTTTGTATTTAATTCCGATGCAATTTCTGTGTTTCATCGTCAATAGGAAGGTACAAGGTATACAGTACACTTATAGTGAAGCATCGGAATCTAAAACTGGTCTCACAGAAAATGTTCAAATCATAGTCAGTATGAAGAGTCAGACTTCTTATACTTAAGTCGGCATTGTGCCTTTTGTATATAATTCAGGTAAAAAAATTCTGTGTTTCATCGTCAATAACAAGACCCAAGGGATACAGTAAACCTGAAGTGAAGCATCGGAATCTATAACTAGTGTCATACGTATAGTTCAAAACATATACAGTAAGAAGAGTCAGTCTTCTTGTACTTAATACTTCATTGTGCCTTTTCTATCTAATTCCGATGCAATTTCTGTGTTTCATCGACAATAACAATGTCAGGGGGATACAGTAAACCTGAAGTGAAGCATCGGAATCTAAAACCGGTCTGACAGGAAAGGTTCAAATCATAGAGAGTAAGAAGAGCCAGTCATCTTGTATTTGAGTCGGCATTGTGCCTTTTGTATTTAATTTGGATGTAATTTCTCTGTTTCATCGTCAATAAGAAGGTCCAAGGGATACAGTAAACGTATAGTGAAGCATCCGAATCTGAAACTGGTCTCATAGGAAATGTTCAAAACATAGTCAGTAAGAAGAGTCAGTCTTCTTGTACTTAAGTCGGCACTGTGCTGTTTGCATTTATTTCCGATGCAATTTCTGTGTATCATCGTCAATAAGAATGTCAGAGGGATACAGTAAACCTGAAGTGAAGCATCGCAATCCATAACTAGTGTCACAGGAATGGTTCAAAGCATATACCGTAAGAAGAGTCAGTCTTCTTGTACTTAAGTCGGCATTGTGCCTTTTGTATTTAATTCCGATGCTATTTCTGTGTTTCATCGTCGATAGGAAGGTCCAAGGGATACAGTAAATCTGAAGTGAAACATCGTACTCTATAACTAGTGTCACAGGAATGGTTAAAACATAGACAGTAAGAAGAGTCAGTCTTCTTGTACTTAAGTCGGCCTTGTGCCTTTTGTATTTAATTCCGATGCATTTTCTGTGTTTTGTCGTCAATAGGAAGGTACAAGGGATACAGTACACGTATAGTGAAGCATCGGAATCTAAAACTGGTCTCACAGGAAATGTTCAAATCATAGTCAGTCAGAAGAGTCAGACTTCTTATACTTCAGTCGGCATTGTGCATTTTGTATTTAAGTCAGATGCAATTTCTGTGTTTCATCGTCAATAACAAGGCCCAAGGGATACAGTAAAAGTGAAGTGAAGCAGCGGAATCTATAACTAGTGTCACAGGAACGGTTCAAAGCATAGACACTAGGAAGAGTCAGTCTTCTTGTACTTATGTCGGCATTGTGCCTTTTCTTTTTGGTTCCAATGCAATTTCTGTGTTTCATCGTCAATAAGAAGGTCCAAAGGACACAGTAAACCTGAAGTGAAGCTTCGGAATCTATAACTAGTATCACACGTATGGTTCAAAACATAGACAGTAAGAAGAGTCAGTCTTCTTTTACTTAAGTCGCCACTGTGCCTTTTGTATTTAATTCCGATGCAATTTCTGTGTTTCATCGTCAGTAAGAGTGTCAGAGGGATAGAGTAAACTGGAAGCGATGCATCGGAATCTATAACTAGTGTCATATGAATGGTTCAAAACATAGACAGTAAGTAGAGTCAGTTTTCTTGTACTTAAGTCGGCATTGTGTCTTTTCTATTTAATTCCGATGCAATTTCTGCGTTTCATCGTCTATAAGAGGGTCACAGGGTACAGTAAGCCTGAAGTGAAGCATCGGAATCTAAAACCGGTCTCACAGGAAAGGTTCAAAGCATAGAGAGTAAGAAGAGCCAGTCATCTTGTATTTGAGTCGGCATTGTGCCTTTTGTATTTAATCCCGATGCAATTTCTGTGTTTCGTCGTCAATACGAAGGTCCAAGGGATACAGTAAACCTGAAGTGAAGCAATGGAATCTATAACTAGTGTCACAGGAATGGGTCAAAACATAGAGAGTAAGAAGAGTCCGTCTTCTGGTACTTAAGTCGGCATTGTGCCTTTTGTATTAAATTCCGATGCTATTTCTGTTTCATCGTCAATAAGAAGGTCCAAAGGACACAGTAAACCTGAAGTGAAGCTTCGGAATCTATAACTAGTGTCACAGGAATGGTTCAAAACATAGACTGTAAGAAGAGTCAGTCTTCTTGTACTTAAGTCAGCACTGTGCCTGTTGTATTTAATTCCGTTGCAATTACTGTGTTTCATCGTCAGTAAGAGTGTCAGAGGGATACAGTAAACCTGAAGTGAAGCATGGGAATCTATAACTAGTGTCACAGGAATGGTTCAAAACATAGAGAGTAAGAAGAGTCAGTCTTCTTGTACTTAAGACGGCATTGTGCCTTTTGTATTAAATTCTGATGCTATTTCTGTTTCAACGTCAATAAGAAGGTCCAAGGGATTTAGTAAACCTGAAGTGAAGCAACGTAATCTATAACTAGTGTCACAGGAATTGCTCGAAACAAAGACAGTGAGAAGAGTCATTCTTCTTGCACATTAGTCGGCATTGTGCCTTTTGTATATAATTCAGGTAAAAAAATTCTGTGTTTCATCGTCAATAAGAAGGTTCAAAGGATACGTTAAACCTGAAG
This sequence comes from Schistocerca piceifrons, assembly GCF_021461385.2. Classification (NCBI taxonomy): domain Eukaryota; kingdom Metazoa; phylum Arthropoda; class Insecta; order Orthoptera; family Acrididae; genus Schistocerca; species Schistocerca piceifrons. The sequence goes on along the minus strand of NC_060146.1, from coordinate 6,672,051 downwards.
TGAAACTTCGGAATCTATAACTAGTGTCACAGGAACAGTTCAAAACATAGAGAGTAAGAAGAGTCAGTCTTCTTGTACTTAAGTCGGCATTGTGCCTTTTGTATTAAATTCCGATGCTATTTCTGTTTCATCGTCGATAAGAAGGTCCAAGGGATTTAGTAAACCTGAAGTGAAGCAACGTAATCTATAACTGGTGTCACAGGAATTGCTCAAAACAAAGACAGTAAGAAGAGTCATTCTTCTTGTACTTAAGTCGGCATTGTGCCTATTTTATATAATTCAGATGCAAATTCTGTGTTTCATCGTTAATAAGAAGGTCTAAAGGATACAGTAAACCTGAAGTGAAGCTTCGGAATCTATAAGTAGTGTCACAGGAATGGTTCAAAACATAGACAGTAAGAAGAGTCAGTCTTCTTGTACTTAAGTCGGCATTGTGCCTTTTGTATTTAATTCCGATGCAATTTCTGTGTTTCATCCTAATTAAGAAGGTCAGAGGGATACAGAAAACGTGAAGTGAAGCATCGAAATCTATAACTAGAGTCACAGGAATGGTTCAAAACATAGACAGTAGGAAGAGTAAGCCTTCTTGTACTTAAGTCGGCATTGTGCCTTTTGTATTTAATTCCGATGCTATTTCTGTGTTTCATCGTCGATAAGAAGGTCCAAGGGATACAGTAAATCTGAAGTGAAGCATCGTAATCTATAACTAGTGTCACAGGAAATGTTCAAATCATAGTCAGTAAGAAGAGTCAGACTTCTTGTACTTAAGTCGGCATTGTGCATTTTGTATTTAAGTCAGATGCAATTTCTGTGTTTCATCGTCAATAACAAGGCCCAAGGGATACAGTAAAAGTGAAGTGAAGCATCGGAATCTATAACTAGTGTTATAGAAATGGTTCAAAACATAGACAGTAAGAAGAGTCAGTCTTCTTGTACATAAGTCGGCATTGTGCCTTTTGCATTTAATTCCGAGGCAATTTCTGTGTTTCATCGTCGATAAGAAGGTCCAAGGGATACAGGAAACCTGAACTGAAGCATCGGAATCTATAACTAGTGCCACAGGAATGGTTCAAAACACAGACAATAAGAAGAGTCAGTCTTCTTGTACTTAAGTCGGCATTGTGCCTTTTGTATTGAATTCCGATGCAAATTCTGTGCTTCATCGTCAATAAGAAGGTGCAAAGGAGACAGTAAACCTGAAGTGAAGCTTCGGAATCTATAACTAGTATCACACGTATGGTTCAAAACATAGACAGTAAGAAGAGTCAGTCTTCTTTTACTTAAGTCGGCACTGTGCCTTTTGTATTTAATTCCGATGCAATTTCTGTGTTTCATCGTCAGTAAGAGTGTCAGAGGGATACAGTAAACCGGAAGTGATGCATCGGAATCTATAACTAGTGTCATATGAATGGTTCAAAACATAGACAGTAAGAAGAGTCAGTTTTCTTGTACTTAAGTCGGCAATGCGCCTTTTGCATTTAATTCCGATGCAATTTCTGTGTTTCGTCGTCAATAAGAAGGTCCAAGGGATACAGTAAGCCTGAAGTGAAGCATCGGAATCTAAAACCGGTCTCACAGGAAAGGTTCAAAACATAGAGAGTAAGAAGAGCCAGTCATCTTGTATTTGAGTCGGCATTGTGCCTTTTGTATTTAATCCCGATGCAATTTCTGTGTTTCGTCGTCAATACGAAGGTCCAAGGGGTACAGTAAACCTGAAGTGAAGCATCGGAATCTATAACTAGTGTCACAGGAATGGGTCAAAACATAGAGAGTAAGAAGAGTCAGTCTTCTTGTACTTAAGTCGGCATTGTGCCTTTAGTATTTAATTCCGATGCTATTTCTGTGTTTCATCGTCGATAAGAAGGTTCATGGGATACAGTAACCCTGAAGTGAAGCATCGGAATCTATAACTAGTGTCACAGGAATTGCTCAAAACATAGACAGTAAGAAGAGTCAGTCTTCTTGTACTTAAGTTGGCATTGTGCCTTTTGTATTGAATTCCGATGCAAATTCTGTGCTTCATCGTCAATAAGAAGGTGCAAAGGATACGGTAAACCTGAAGTGAAGCTTCGGAGTCTATAACTAGTGTCACAGGAATGGTTCAAAACATAGACAGTTGGAAGAGTCAGTCATCTTGTACTTAGGTCGGCATGGTGCCTTTTCTATTTAATTCCGATGCAATTTCTGTGTTTCGTCGTCAATACGAAGGTCCAAGGGATACAGCAAACCTGAAGTGAAGCATTGGAATCTATATCTTGTGTCACAGGAATGGTTGTAAACATAGACACGGAAGAGTCAGTCTTCTTGTGCTTAAGTCGGCATTGTGAAATTGTATTTAATTCCGATGCCATTTCTGTGTTTCGTCGTCAATAAGAAGGTCCACGGGATACAGAGAACCTGAAGTGAAGCATCGGAATCTAAAATTGGTCTCACAGGAAAGGTTCAAAGCATAGGGAGTAAGAAGAGCCAGTCATCTTGTACTTAAGTCGGCATTATGCCTTTTCTATTTAATTCCGATGCAACTTCTGTGATTCATCGTCAATAAGAAGGTCCAAAGGATACAGTAAGTCTGAAGTGAAGCATCGGAATCTATAACTAGTGTCACAGGAATGGTTCAAAACATACACAGCAAGAAGAGTCATTCTTCTTGTACTTAAGTCGGCATTGTGCCTTTTGTATTTAATTCCGATCCAATTTCTGTGTTTCATCGTCAATAAGAATGTCAGAGGGATACAGTAAACCTGAAGTGAAGCATCGGAATCTATAACTAGTATCACAAGAATGGTTCAAAACATAGACAGTTGGAAGAGTCAGTCTTCTTGTACTTAAGTCGGCATTGTGCATTTTCTATTTAATTCCGATGCAATTTCTGTGTTTCGTCGTCAATACGGAGGTACAAGGGATACAGCCAACCTGAAGTGAAGCATTGGAATCTATATCTAGTGTCACAGGAATGGTTGAAAACATAGACACGGGAGAGTCAGTCTTCTTGTGCTTAAGTCGGCATTGTGCATTTGTATTTAAATCCGATGCAATTTCTGTGTTGAGTCGTCAATATGAAGGTCCAAGGGATACAGTAAACCTGAAGTGAAGCATCGGAATCTATAGCTAGTGTCACAGAAAAGGTTGAAAACATAGACAGTAAGAAGAGTCAGTCTTCTTGTACTTAAGTCTGCATTGTGCCCTTTGTATTTAATTCCAAAGCAATTTCTGTGTTTCATCGTCAATAAGAAGGTCACACGAATACACTAAACCTGAAGTGATGCATCGGAATCTATAACTAGTGTCACAGGAATGGTTCAAAACATAGACAGTCAGAAGAGTCAGTCTTCTTGTACTTATGTCGGCATTGTGCCTTTTGTATTACATTCCGATGCAATTTCTGTGTTTCATCGTCAATACGAATGTCAGAGGGATACAGTAAACCTGAAGTGAAGCATCGGAATCTATAACTAGTGTCACAGGAATGGTTCAAAACATAGACAGTAAGAAGAGTCAGTCTTCTTGTACCTAAGTCGCCCTTGTGTATTTTGTATTTAATTCCGATGAAATTTCTGTGTTTCATCGTCAATAAGAAGGTCCAAGGGATACAGTAAACATATAGTGAAGCATCGGAATCTAAAACTGGTCTCACAGGAAATGTTCAAATCATAGTCAGTAAGAAGAATCAGTCTTCTTATACATAAGTCGGCATTGTGCTTTTTGTATTCAATTCCGAAGCAATTTCTGTGTTTCATCGACAATAAAATGGTCCATGGGATACAGTAACCGTGTAGTGAAGCATCGGAATCTAAAACTGGTCTCACTGGAAATGTTCACAACATAGACAGTAAGAAGAGTCAGTCTTCTTGTACTTAAGTCGGCACTGTGCCGTTTGCATTTAATTCCGATGCTATTTCTGTTTCATCGCCGATAAGAAGGTCCGAGGGATACAGTAAACCTGAAGTGAAGCAACGTAATCTATAACTAGTGACACAGGAATTGCTCAAAACGTAGACAGTAAGAAGAGTCATTCTTCGTGTACTTAAGTCGGCATTGTGCCTTCTTTATATAATTCAGATGTAAATTCTGTGTTTCATCGTCAATAAGAAGGCCCAAAGGATACAGTAAAACCTGACGTGAAGCTTTGGAATCTATAACTAGTGTCACAGGAATGGTTCAAAACATAGACAGTAAGAAGAGTCAGTCTTCTTGTACTTAAGTCGGCATTGTACCTTTTGTATTTAATTCCGATGCAATAAGTGTGTTTCATCGTCAATAAGTGTGTCAGAGGGATACAGTAAACCTGAAGTGAAGCATCGGAATCTAGTCGTATAACTAGTATCATAGGAATGGTTCAAAACATAGACAGTTGGAACACTCACTCTTCTTGTACTTAAGTCGGCATTGTGCATTTTGAATTTAATTCCGATGCAAATTCTGTGTTTCATCGTCTATAAGAAGGTCCAAAGGATACAGTAAACCTGAAGTAAAGCGTCGGAATCTGTAACTAGTGTCACAGGAATGGTTCAAAACTTACACCGTAAGAAGAGTCAGTCTTCTTGTACTTAAGTCGGCACTGTGCCTTTTGTATTTAATTCCGATGTAATTTCTGTGTTTCATCCTCAACAAGAAGGTCAGAGGGATACAGTAAACGTCAAGTGAAGCATAGAAATCTATAACTAGAGTCACAGGAATGGTTCAAAACATAGACAGTAGGCAGAGTCAGTCTTCTTGTACTTAAGTCGGCATTGTGCCTTTTCTATTTAATTCGGCACTGTGCCTTTTGTATTTAATTCCGATGCAATTTCTGTGTTTCATCGTCAGTAAGAGTGTCAGAGGGATACAGTAAACCTGAAGTGAATCATCGGAATCTATAACTAGTGTCACAGGAATTTTTCAAAACATAGACAGTTGGATGAGTCAGTCTTCTTGTACTTAAGTCAGCATTGTGCCTTTTCTATTTAATGGCGATGCAATTTCTGTGTTATGTCGTCAATAAGAAGGTCCAAGGGATTCAGTAAACGTCAAGTGAAGCATCGAAATCTATAACTAGTGTCACAGGAATGGTTCAAAACATAGACAGTAAGAAGAGTCAGTCTTCTTGTACTTAAGTCGGCATTGTACCTTTTGTATTTAATTCCGATGCAATATGTGTGTTTCATCGTCAATAAGTGTGTCAGAGGGATACAGTAAACCTGAAGTGAAGCATCGGAATCTAGTCGTATAACTAGTATCATAGGAATGGTTCAAAACATAGACAGTTGGAAGACTCACTCTTCTTGTACTTAAGTCGGCATTGTGCATTTTGAATTTAATTCCGATGCAAATTCTGTGTTTCATCGTCTATAAGAAGGTCCAAAGGATACAGTAAACCTGAAGTAAAGCGTCGGAATCCGTAACTAGTGTCACAGGAATGGTTCAAAACATAGACAGTAAGAAGAGTCAGTCTTCTTGTACTTAAGTCGGCACTGTGCCTTTTGTATTTAATTCCGATGTAATTTCTGTGTTTCATCCTCAATAAGAAGGTCAGAGGGATACAGTAAACGTCAAGTGAAGCATAGAAATCTATAACTAGAGTCACAGGAATGGTTCAAAACATAGACAGTAGGCAGAGTCAGTCTTCTTGTACTTAAGTCGGCATTGTGCCTTTTCTATTTAATTCCGATGCAATTTCTGTGTTTCGTCGTCAATAAGAAGGTCAGAGGGATACAGTAAACCTGAAGTGAGGCATCGGAATCTATAACTAGCGTCACAGGAATGGTTCAAAACATACACAGCAATAAGAGTCAGTCTTATTGTACTTATTTCGGCATTGTGCCTTTTCTTTTTGATTCTGATGCAATTTCTGTGTTTCATCGTCAATCAGAAGGTCCAAAGGACACAGTAAACCTGAAGTGAAGCTTCGGAATCTATAACTAGTGTCACAGGAGTGGTTCAAAACATAGACTGTAAGAAGAGTCAGTCTTCTTGTACTTAAGTCGGCACTGTGCCTTTTGTATTTAATTCCGATGCAATTTCTGTGTTTCATCGTCAGTAAGAGTGTCAGAGGGATACAGTAAACCTGAAGTGAATCATCGGAATCTATAACTAGTGTCACAGGAATTATTCAAAACATAGACAGTTGGATGAGTCAGTCTTCTTGTGCTTAAGTCGGCATTGCGCCTTTTGTATTTAATTCCGATGCAATTTCTGGGTTTCGTCGTCAATAAGAAGGTCCAAGGGATGCAGTAAACCTGAAGTGAAGCATCGGAATCTAAAACCGGTCTCACAGGAATGCTTCAAAGCACAGAGAGTAATTGAGTCGGCATTGTGCATTTTGTATTTAATTCCAATGCAATTTCTGTGTTTCATCGTCAATATGATGGTCAGAGGGATACAGTAAACCTGAAGTGACGCATCGGAATCTATGACTAGTGTCACAGGAATGGTTCAAATCATAGACAGTAAGAAGAGTCAGTCTTCTTGTACTTAAGTCGGCATTGTACCTTTTGTATTTAATTCCGATGCAATTTCTGTGTTTCGTCGTCGATAAGATGGTCCAAGGGATACAGTAAACCTAAAGTGAAGCATCGGAATCTATAACTAGTGTCACAGGAATTGCTCAAAACATAGATAGTAAGAAAAGTCAGTCTTCTTGTACTTAAGTCGGCATTGTGCCTTTTGTATTTAATTCCGATGCTATTTCTGTGTTTCAACGTCGATAAGAAGGTCCAAGGGATACAGTAAACCTGAAGTGAAGCATCGGAATCTATAACAAGTGCCACAGGAATTGCTCAAAACATAGACAGTAAGAAGAACCAGTCTTCTTTTACCTAAGTCGGCATTGTGCCTTTTGTATTTAATTCCGATGCAAATTCTGTGTTTCATCGTCAAAAAGAAGCTCCAAAGGATACAGTAAACCTGAAGTGAAGCTTCGGAATCTATAAGTAGTGTCACAGGAGTGGTTCAAATCTTAGACAGTACGAAGAATCAGTCTTCTTGTACTTTAGTCGGCATTGTGCCTTTTGTATTTAATTCCGATGCAATTTCTGTGGTTCATCGTCATTAAGAAGGTCCAACAGATACAGTAAACCTGAAGTGAAGCATCGGAAACTATAACTAGTGTCACCGGAAGGGTTCAAATCATAGACAGTAAGAAGAGTCAGTCTTCTTGTACTTAAGTCGGCATTGTGCTTTTCTATTTAATTCCGGTGCCAATTCTGTGTTTCGTCGTCAATAAGAAGGTCCAAGGGATACAGTAAACCTGAAGTAAAGCATCGGAATCTATAACTAGTGTCACAGGAATGGTTAAAACATAGACAGTAAGAAGAGTCAGTCTTCTTGTACTTAAGTCGGCATTGGGCCTTTTGTTTTGAATTCCGATGCAATTTCTGTGTTACATCGTCAATAAGAAAGCCAGAGGGATTCAGTAAACCTGAAGTGAAGCATCGGAATCTATAACTAGTGTCACAGGAATGGTTCAAAACATAGACAGTAAGAAGAGTCAGTCTTCTTGTACTTAAGTCGGTATTGTGCCTTTCCTATTTAATTCCGATGCAATTTCTATGTTTCGTCGTCAATAAGAAGGGTCATGGGATGCAGTAAACCTGAAGTGAGGCATCGGAATCCATAACTAGTGTCACAGGAATGGTTCAAAACATAGACAGTAAGAAGAGTCAGTCCTCTTGTACTTAAGTCGGCATTGTGCCTTTTGTATTTAACTCCGATGCAATATCTGTGTTTCATCGTCAATAAGAAGGTCAGAGGGATACAGTAAACCTGAAGTGAAGCATCGAAATCTATAACTAGTGTCACAGGAACGGTTCAAAACATAGACAGCGGGAAGAGTCGGTCGTCTTGTACTTAAGTTAGCATTGTGCCTTTTCTATTTAATTCCGATGCAATTTCGGTGTTTCGTCGTCAATAAGAGGGTCCCAGGGATACAGTAAACCTGAAGTGAAGCATCGGAATCTATAACTAGTCTCACAGGAATGGTTCAAAACTTAGACAGTAAGATGAGTCAGTCTTCTTGTACGTAAGTCGGCATTGTGCCTTTTGTATTTAATTCCGATGCAGTTTCTGTGTTTCATCGTCAATATGAAGGTCAGAGGGATACAGTAAACCTGAAGTAAAGCATCGGAATCTATAACTAGTCACGGGAATGGTTCAAAACATAGAGAGTAGGAAGAGTCAGTCTTGTTATACTTAAGTCGGCACTGTGCCCTTTTTATGTAATTCCGAAGAAATTTCTGTGTATCATCGTCAATAAGAAGGTCAGAGGGATACAGTAAACCTGAAGTGAAGCATCGGAATCTATAACTTGGGTCACAGGAACGGTTCAAAACATAGATAGCGGGAAGAGTCGGTAACCTTGTACTTAAGTTAGCATTGTGCCTTTTGTATTTAATTGCGATGCAATTTCTGTGTTTCGCCGTCAATAAGAAGGTCCCAGGGATACAGTAAACCTGAAGTGAAGCATCGGAATCTATAACTAGTCTCACAGGAATGGTTCAAACCTTAGACAGTAAGATGAGTCAGTCTTCTTGTACGTAAGTCGGCATTGTGCCTTTTGTATTTAATTCCGATGCTGTTTCTGTGTTTCATCGTCAATATGAAGGTCAGAGGGATACAGTAAACCTGAAGTGAAGCATCGGAATCTATAACTAGAGTCACGCGAATGGTTCAAAACATAGAGAGTAGGAAGAGTCAGTCTTGTTATACTTAAGTCGGCACTGTGCCTTTTTTATGTAATTCCGATGCAATTTCTGTATTTCATCGTCAATAAGAAGGTGAGAGGGATACAGTAAACCTGAAGTGAAGCATCAGAATGTATAAGTAGTGTCACAGGAATGGTTCAAAACATAGACAGTAGTAAGAGTCATTCTTCTTGTACTTAAGTCGGCAAGGTGCCTTATGTATTTAATTCCGATGCAATTTCTGTGTTTCATCGTCATTAAGAAGGTCCAAGGGAAACAGTAAACGTGAAGTAAAGCATCAGAATCTATAACTAGTGTCACAGGAATGGTTTAAAACATAGTTAGTAAGAAGAGTCAGTCTGCTTGTACTTAAGTCGGCATTGTGCCTATTCTATTTAATTCCGATGCAATTTCTGTGTTTCATCGTCAATAAGAAGGTCAGAGAGGATACAGTACACCTGAAGTGAAGCATCGGAATCTATAACTAGTGTCACAGGAATGGTTCAAAACATAGACAGTAAGAAGAGTCAGTCTACTTGTACTTAAGTCGTCATTGTGCCTTTTGTATTTAATCCCGATGCAATTTCTGTGTTTCATCGTCAATATGAAAGTCCAAGGGATACAGTACACCTGAAGTGATGCATCGGAATCCGTAACTAGTGTCACAGGAATGGTTCAAATCATAGACAGTAAGAAGAGTCAGTCTTCTTTTACTTAAGTCGGCATTGTGCCTTTTCTATTTAGTTCCGATGCAATTTCTGTGTTCCATCATCAAGACGAAGGTCAGAGGGATGCAGTAAACCTGAAGTGAAACATCGGAATCTGTAACTAGTGTCACAGAAAAGGTTAAAACATAGACAGTAAGAAGAGTCTGTCGTCTTGTACTTAAGTCGAAATTGTGCATTTGTATTTAATTTCGATGCAATTTCAGTGTTTCATCGTCAATAAGAAGGTCAGAGGGATACAGTAAACCTGAAGTGAAGCATCGGAATCTATAACTAGTGTCACAGGAATGGTTCAAAGCATAGACAGGAGGAAGAGTCAGTCTTCTTGTACTTAAGACGGCATTGTGCCTTTTCTATTTAATTCCGATGCAATTTCTGTGTTTCATCGTCAATAAGAAGGTCAGAGGGATACAGTAAACCTGAAGTGAAGCATCGGAATCTATAACTAGTGTCACAGGAATGGTTCAAATCATAGACAGTAAGAAGAGTCCGTCTTCTTGTACTTAAGTCGGCATTGTGCCTTTTGTATTTAATTCCGATGCAATTTCTGTGTTTCGTCGTCGATAAGATGGTCCAAGGGATACAGTAGACCTAAAGTGAAGCATCGTAATCTATAACTAGTGTCACAGGAATTGCTCAAAGCATAGACAGTAAGAAGAGTCTGTTGTCTTGTACTTAAGTCGAAATTGTGCCTTTTGTATTTAATTCCGATGCAATTTCTGTGTTTCATCGTCAATAAGAAGGTCAGAGGGATACAGTAAACCTGAAGTGTAGCATCGGAATCTATAAATAGTGTCACAGGAATGGTTCAAAGCATAGACAGTAGGAAGAGTCAGTCTTCTTGTACTTAAGTCGGCATTGTGCCTTTTCTATTTAATTCCGATGCAATTTCTGTGTTTAATCGTCAATAAGAAGGTCAGAGGGATACAGTAAACCTGAAGTGAAGCATCGGAATCTATAACAAGTGTCACAGGAATTGCTCAAAACATAGACAGTAAGAAAAATCAGTCTTTTTGTACTTATGTCGGCATTGTGCCTTTTGTATTTTATTCCGATGCAAATTCTGTGTTTCATCGTCAAAAAGAAGCTCCAAAGGATACAGTAAACCTGAAGTGAAGCTTCGGAATCTTTAAGTAGTGTCACAGGAATGGTTCAAAACATAGACAGTACGAAGAATCAGTCTTCTTGCACTTTAGTCGGCATTGTGCCTTTTGTATTTAATTCCGATGCAATTTCTGTGTTTCATCGTCAATAAGAAGGTCCAAGGGATACAGTAACCCTGAAGTAAAGCATCGGAATCTATAACTAGTGTCACAGGAATGGTTAAAACATAGACAGTAAGAAGAGTCAGTCTTCTTGTACTTAAGTCGGCATTGGGCATTTTCTTTTTAATTCCGATGCAATTTCTGTTTTACATCGTCAATAAGAAGGCCAGAGGGATATAGTAAATCTGAAGTGAAGCATCCGAATCTATAACTAGTGTCACAGGAATGGTTCAGAACATAGACAGTAAGAAGAGTCTGTCTTCTTGTACTTAAGTCGGTATTGTGCCTTTCCTACTTAATACCGATGCAATTTCTGAGTTTCGTCTTCACTAAGAAGGGTCATGGGATGCATTAAACCTGAAGTGAGGCATCGGAATCCATAACTAGTGTCACAGGAATGGTTCAAAACATAGACAGTAAGAAGAGTCAGTCCTCTTGTACTTAAGTCGGCATTGTGCCTTTTGTATTTAATTCCGATGCAATATCTGTGTTTCATCGTCAATAAGAAGGTCAGAGGGATACAGTAAACCTGAAGTGAAGCATCGGAATCTATAACTAGTGTCACAGGAACGGTTCAAAACATAGACAGCGGGAAGAGTCGGTCATCTTGTACTTAAGTTAGCATTGTGCCTTTTCTATTTAATTCCGATGCAATTTCTGTGTTTCGTCGTCAATAAGAAGGTCCCAGGGATACAGTAAACCTGAAGTGAAGCATCGGAATCTATAACTAGTCTCACAGGAATGGTTCAAAACTTAGACAGTAAGATGAGTCAGTCTTCTTGTACGTAAGTCGGCATTGTGCCTTTTGTATTTAATTCCGATGCAGTTTCTGTGTTTCATCGTCAATATGAAGGTCAGAGGGATACAGTAAACCTGAAGTGAAGCATCGGAATCTATAACTAGAGTCCCGGGAATGGTTCAAAACATAGAGAGTAGGAAGAGTCAGTCTTGTTATACTTAAGTCTGCACTGTGCCTTTTTTATGTAATTCCGAAGAAATTTGTGTGTTTCATCGTCAATAAGGTGGTCAGAGGGATACAGTAAACCTGAAGTGAAGCATCGGAATCTATAAGTAGTGTCACAGTAATGGTTCAAAACTTAGTCAGTAAGAAGAGTCAGTCTTCTTGTACTTAAGTTGGCATTGTGCCTTTTTATTAAATCCCGATGCAATTTCTATGTTTCATCGTCAATAAGAAGGTCCAAGGGATACAGTAAACCTGAAGTGAAGCATCGGAATCTGTAACTAGTGTCACAGGAATGGTTCAAACATAGTCAGTAAGAAGAGTGTGTCTTCTTGTACTTAAGTCTGCATTGTGCCTTTTCTATTTAATTCCGATGCAATTTCTAAGTTTCATCGTCAATAAGAAGGTCAGAGAGATACAGTAAACCTGAGGTGAGGCATCGGATTGTATAACTAGGGTCACAGGAAAGGTTCAAAACATAGACAGTTGGAAGAGTCAGTCTTTTGTATTTGTGTCGGCATTGTGACTTTTGTATTTATTTCCGATGCAATTTCTGTGTTTTATCGTCAATAACATGTTCAGAGGGATATAGTAAACCTGAAGTGAAGCATCGGAATCTATAACTAGTGTCAGAAGAATGGTTCAAAACATAGACAGTAGGAAGAGTCATTCTTCTAGTACTTAAGTCGGCATTGTGCCTTTTCTATTTAATTCCGATGCAATTTCTAAGTTTCATCGTCAATAAGAAGGTCAGACGGATACAGTAAACTTGAAGTGAAGCATCAGAATGTATAAGTAGTGTCACACGAATGGTTCAAAACATAGACAGTAGTAAGAGTCATTCTTCTTGTACTTAAGTCGGCGAGGTGCCTTATGTATTTAATTCCGATGCAATTTCTGTGTTTCATCGTCAATAAGAAGGTCCAAGGGAGACAGTAAACGTGAAGTAAAGCATCGGAATCTATAACTAGTGTCACAGGAATGGTTAAAAACATAGTTAGTATGAAGAGTCAGTCTTCTTGTACTAAAGTCGGCATTGTGCCTATTCTATTTCATTCCGATGCAATTTCTGTGTTTCATCGTCAATAAGAAGGTCAGAGAGAATACAGTACACCTGAAGTGAAGCATCGGAATCTCTAACTAGTGTCACAGGGATGGTTCAAAACATAGACAGTAGGAAGAGTCCGTCTTCTTGTACTTAAGTCGGCATTGTGCCTTTTGTAATTAATTCCGATGCAATTTCTGTGTTTCATCGTCAATAAGACGGTAAGAGGTATATAGCAAAACTGAAGTGAAGCATCAGAATCTATAACTAGTGTCACAGGAATGGTTCAAAACATAGACAGTAAGAAGAGTCAGTCTACTTGTACTTAAGTCGTCATTGTGCCTTTTGTATTTAATCCCGATGCAATTTCTGTGTTTCATCGTCAATAAGAAAGTCCAAGGGATACAGTACACCTGAAGTGATGCATCGGAATCCGTAACTAGTGTCACAGGAATGGTTCAAATCATAGACAGTAAGAAGAGTCAGTCTTCTTGTACTTAAGTCTGCATTGTGCCTTTTCTATTTAGTTCCGATGCAATTTCTGTGTTCCATCATCAAGAAGAAGGGCAGAGGAATGCAGTAAACCTGAAGTGAAACATCGGAATCTGTAACTAGTGTCACAGAAAAGGTTAAAACATAGACAGTAAGACGAGTCTGTCGTCTTGTACTTAAGTCGAAATTGTGCCTTTTGTATTTAATTCCGATGCAATTTCTGTGTTTCATCGTCAATAAGAAGGTCAGAGGGATACAGTAAACCTGAAGTGAAGCATCGGAATCTATAACTAGTGTCACAGGAAGGTTCAAAACATAGACGCCGGGAAGAGTCGGTCATCTTGTACTTAAGTTAGCATTGTGCCTTTTCTATTTAATTCCGATGCAATTTCTGTGTTTCGTCGTCAATAAGAAGGTCCCAGGTATACAGTAAACATGAAGTGAAGCATCGGAATCTATAACTAGTCTCACAGGAATGGTTCAAAACTTAGACAGTAAGATGAGTCAGTCTTCTTGTACGTAAGTCGGCATTGTGCCTTTTGTATTTAATTCCGATGCAGTTTCTGTGTTTCATCGTCAATATGAAGGTCAGAGGGATACAGTGAACCTGAAGTGAAGCATCGGAATCTATAACTAGAGTCACGGGAATGGTTCAAAACATAGAGAGTAGGAAGAGTCAGTCTTGTTATACTTAAGTCGGCACTGTGCCTTTTGTATTTAATTCCGAAGAAATTTCTGTGTTTCATCGTCAATAAGAAGGTCAGAGGGATACAGTAAACGTATAGTGAAACATCAGAACCTAAAACTGGTCTCACAGGAAATGTTCTAAACATAGTCAGTAAGAAGAGTCAGTCTTCTTGTACTTAAGTTGGCATTGTGCCTTTTTATTAAATCCCGATGCAATTTCTATGTTTCATCGTCAATAAGAAGGTCCAAGGGTTACAGTAAACCTGAAGTGAAACATCGGAATCTATAACTAGTGTCACAGGAATGGTTCAAACATAGTCAGTAAGAAGAGTGAGTCTTCTTGTACTTAAGTCTGCATTGTGCCTTTTCTATTTAATTCCGATGCAATTTCTAAGTTTCATCGTCAATAAGAAGGTCAGAGGGATACAGTAAACCTGAGGTGAGGCATCGGAATGTATAACTAGGGTCACAGGAAAGGTTCAAAGCATAGACAGTTGGAAGAGTCAGTCTTTTGTATTTAAGTCGGCATTGTGGCTTTTGTATTTATTTCCGATGCAATTTCTGTGTTTCATCGTCAATAAGATGTTCAGAGGGATATAGTAAACCTGAAGTGATGCATCGGAATCTATAACTACTGTCAGAAGAATGGTTCAAAACATAGACAGTAGGAAGAGTCATTCTTGTAGTACTTAAGTCGGCGTTGTGCCTTTTCTATTTAATTCCGATGCAATTTCTAAGTTTCATCGTCAATAAGAAGGTCAGAGGGATACAGTAAACTTGAAGTGAAGCATCAGAATGTATAAGTAGTGTCACACGAATGGTTCAAAACATAGACAGTAGTAAGAGTCATTCTTCTTGTACTTAAGTCGGTGAGGTGCCTTATGTATTTAATTCCGTTGCAATTTCTGTGTTTCATCGTCAATAAGAAGGTCCAAGGGAAACAGTAAACGTGAAGTAAAGCATCGGAATCTATAACTAGTGTCACAGGAATGGTTCAAAACATAGTTAGTAAGAAGAGTCAGTCTTCTTGTACTTAAGTCAGCATTGTGCCTATTCTATTTCATTCCGATGCAATTTCTGTGTTTCATCGTCAATAAGAAGGTCAGAGAGGATACAGTACACCTGAAGTGAAGCATCGGAATCTCTAACCAGTGTCACAGGGATGGTTCAAAACATAGACAGTAATAAGAGTCCGTCTTCTTGTACTTAAGTTGGCATTGTGCCTTTTGTAATTAATTCCGATGCAATTTCTGTGTTTCATCGTCAATAAGAAGGTAAGAGGTATATAGTAAAACTAAAGTGAAGCATCAGAATCTATAACTAGTGTCACAGGAATGGTTCAAAACATAGACAGTAAGAAGAGTCAGTCTACTTGTACTTAAGTCGTCATTGTGCCTTTTGTATTTAATCCCGATGCAATTTCTGTGTTTCATCGTCAATAAGAAAGTCCAAGGGATACAGTGCACCTGAAGTGATGCATCGGAATCCGTAACTAGTGTCACAGGAATGGTTCAAATCATAGACAGTAAGAGGAGTCAGTCTTCTTGTACTTAAGTCAGCATTGTGCCTTTTCTATTTAATTCCGATGCAATTTCTGTGTTTCGTCGTCAATAAGAAGGTCCCAGGGATACAGTAAACCTGAAGTGAAGCATCGGAATCTATAACTAGTGTCACAGGAATGGTTCAAACATAGTCAGTAAGAAGAGTGAGTCTTCTTGTACTTAAGTCTGCATTGTGCCTTTTCTATTTAATTCCGATGCAATTTCTAAGTTTCATCGTCAATAAGAAGGTCAGAGGGATACAGTAAACCTGAAGTGAGGCATCGGAATATATAACTAGGGTCACAGGAAAGGTTCAAAACATAGACAGTTGGAAGAGTCAGTCTTTTGTATTTAAGTCAGCATTGTGACTTTTGTATTTATTTCCGATGCAATTTCTGTGTTTCATCGTCAATAAGATGTTCAGAGGGATATAGTAAACCTGAAGTGAAGCATCGGAATCTATAACTAGTGTCAGAAGAATGGTTCAAAACACAGACAGTAGGAAGAGTCATTCTTCTAGTACTTAAGTCGGCATAGTGCCTTTTCTATTTAATTCCGATGCAATTTCTGTGTTTCATCGTCAATAAGAAGGTCAGAGGGATACAGTAAACCTGAAGTGAAGCATCAGAATGTATAAGTAGTGTCACAGGAATGGTACAAAACATAGACAGTAGTAAGAGTCATTCTTCTTGTACTTAAGTCGGCAAGGTGCCTTATGTATTTAATTCCGATGCAATTTCTGTGTTTCATCGTCAATAAGAAGGTCCAAGGGAAACAGTAAACGTGAAGTAAAGCATCGGAATCTATAACTAGTGTCATAGGAATGGATCAAAACATAGTTAGTAAGAAGAGTCAGTCTTCTTGTACTTAAGTCGGCATTGTGCCTATTCTATTTAATTCCGATGCAATTTCTGTGTTTCATCGTCAATACGAAGGTCAGAGAGGATACAGTAAACCTGAAGTGAAGCATCGGAATCTATAACTAGTGTCACAGGAACGGTTCAAAACATAGACAGCGGGAAGAGTCGGTCATCTTGTACTTAAGTTAGCATTGTGCCGTTTCTATTTAATTCCGATGCAATTTCTGTGTTTCGTCGTCAATAAGAAGGTCCCAGGGATACAGTAAACCTGAAGTGAAGCATCGGAATCTATAACTAGTCTCACAGGAATGGTTCAAAACTTAGACAGTAAGGTGAGTCAGTCTTCTTGTACGTAAGTCGGCATTGTGCCTTTTGTATTTAATTCCGATGCAGTTTCTGTGTTTCATCGTCAATATGAAGGTCAGAGGGATACAGTAAACCAGAAGTGAAGCATCGGAATCTATAACTAGAGTCACGGGAATGGTTCAAACCATAGAGAGTAGGAAGAGTCAGTCTTGTTATACTTAAGTCGGCACTGTGCCTTTTTTATGTAATTCCGAAGAAATTTCTGTGTTTCATCGTCAATAAGAAGGTCGGAGGGATACAGTAAACCGGAAGTGAAGCATCGGAATCTATAAGTAGTGTCACAGTAATGGTTCAAAGCTTAGTCAGTAAGAAGAGTCAGTCTTCTTGTACTTAAGTTGGCATTGTGCCTTTTTATTAAATCCAGATGCCATTTCTATGTTTCATCGTCAATAAGAAGGTCCAAGGGATATAGTAAACCTGAAGTGAAGCATCGTAATCTATAACTAGTGTCACAGGAATGGTTCAAACATAGTCAGTAAGAAGAGTCAGTCTTCTTGTACTTAAGTCGGCATTGTGCCTATTCTATTTAATTCCGATGCAATTTCTGTGTTTCATCGTCAATAAGATGTTCAGAGGGATATAGTAAACCTGAAGTGAAGCATCGGAATCTATAACTAGTGTCAGAAGAATGGTTCAAAACACAGACAGTAGGAAGAGTCATTCTTCTAGTACTTAAGTCGGCATAGTGCCTTTTCTATTTAATTCCGATGCAATTTCTGTGTTTCATCGTCAATAAGAAGGTCAGAGGGATACAGTAAACCTGAAGTGAAGCATCAGAATGTATAAGTAGTGTCACAGGAATGGTTCAAAACATAGACAGTAGTAAGAGTCATTCTTCTTGTACTTAAGTCGGCAAGGTGCCTTATGTATTTAATTCCGATGCAATTTCTGTGTTTCATCGTCAATAAGAAGGTCCAAGGGAAACAGTAAACGTGAAGTAAAGCATCGGAATCTATAACTAGTGTCATAGGAATGGATCAAAACATAGTTAGTAAGAAGAGTCAGTCTTCTTGTACTTAAGTCGGCATTGTGCCTATTCTATTTAATTCCGATGCAATTTCTGTGTTTCATCGTCAATACGAAGGTCAGAGAGGATACAGTAAACCTGAAGTGAAGCATCGGAATCTATAACTAGTGTCACAGGAACGGTTCAAAACATAGACAGCGGGAAGAGTCGGTCATCTTGTACTTAAGTTAGCATTCTGCCTTTTCAATTTAATTCCGATGCAATTTCTGTGTTTCGTCGTCAATAAGAAGGTCCCAGGGATACAGTAAACCTGAAGTGAAGCATCGGAATCTATAACTAGTCTCACAGGAATGGTTCAAAACTTAGACAGTAAGGTGAGTCAGTCTTCTTGTACGTAAGTCGGCATTGTGCCTTTTGTATTTAATTCCGATGCAGTTTCTGTGTTTCATCGTCAATATGAAGGTCAGAGGGATACAGTAAACCAGAAGTGAAGCATCGGAATCTATAACTAGAGTCACGGGAATGGTTCAAAACATAGAGAGTAGGAAGAGTCAGTCTTGTTATACTTAAGTCGGCACTGTGCCTTTTTTATGTAATTCCGAAGAAATTTCTGTGTTTCATCGTCAATAAGAAGGTCGGAGGGATACAGTAAACCGGAAGTGAAGCATCGGAATCTATAAGTAGTGTCACAGTAATGGTTCAAAGCCTAGTCAGTAAGAAGAGTCAGTCTTCTTGTACTTAAGTTGGCATTGTGCCTTTTTATTAAATCCAGATGCCATTTCTATGTTTCATCGTCAATAAGAAGGTCCAAGGGATATAGTAAACCTGAAGTGAAGCATCGGAATCTATAACTAGTGTCACAGGAATGGTTCAAACATAGTCAGTAAGAAGAGTGAGTCTTCTTGTACTTTAGCATGCATTGTGCTTTTCTATTTGATTCCGATGCAATTTCTAAGTTTCATCGTCAATAAGAAGGTCAGAATGATACAGTAAACCTGAGGTGAGGCATCGGAATGTATAACTAGGGTCACAGGAAAGGTTCAAAACATAGACAGTTGGAAGAGTCAGTCTTTTGTATTTAAGTCGGCATTGTGACTTTTGTATTTATTTCCGATGCAATTTCTGTGTTTCATCGTCAATAAGATGTTCAAAGGGATATAGTAAACCTGAAGTGAAGCGTCGGAATCTATAACTAGTGTCAGAAGAATGGTTCAAAACATAGACAGTAGGAAGAGTCATTCTTCTAGTACTTAAGTCGGCATTGTGCCTTTTCTATTTAATTCCGATGCAATTTCTGTGTTTCATCGTCAATAAGAAGGTCAGAGGGATACAGTAAACCTGAAGTGAAGCATCAGAATGTATAAGTAGTGTCACAGGAATGGTTCAAAACATAGACAGTAGTAAGAGTCATTCTTCTTGTACTTAAGTCGGCAAGGTGCCTTATGTATTTAATTCCGATGCAATTTCTGTGTTTCATCGTCAATAAGAAGGTCCAAGGGAAACAGTAAACGTGAAGTAAAGCATCGGAATCTATAACTAGTGTCATAGGAATGGATCAAAACATAGTTAGTAAGAAGAGTCAGTCTTCTTGTACTTAAGTCGGCATTGTGCCTATTCTATTTAATTCCGATGTAATTTCTGTGTTTCATCGTCAATACGAAGTTCAGAGAGGATACAGTACACCTGAAGTGAAGCATCGGAATCTCTAACTAGTGTCACAGGGACGGTTCAAAACATAGACAGTAGGAAGAGTCCGTCTTCTTGTACTTAAGTTGGCATTGTGCCTTTTGTAATTAATTCCGATGCAATTTCTGTGTTTCGTCGTCGATAAGATGGTCCAAGGGATACAGTAGACCTAAAGTGAAGCATCGTAATCTATAACTAGTGTCACAGGAATTGCTCAAAGCATAGACAGTAAGAAGAGTCTGTTGTCTTGTACTTAAGTCGAAATTGTGCCTTTTGTATTTAATTCCGATGCAATTTCTGTGTTTCATCGTCAATAAGAAGGTCAGAGGGATACAGTAAACCTGAAGTGTAGCATCGGAATCTATAAATAGTGTCACAGGAATGGTTCAAAGCATAGACAGTAGGAAGAGTCAGTCTTCTTGTACTTAAGTCGGCATTGTGCCTTTTCTATTTAATTCCGATGCAATTTCTGTGTTTAATCGTCAATAAGAAGGTCAGAGGGATACAGTAAACCTGAAGTGAAGCATCGGAATCTATAACAAGTGTCACAGGAATTGCTCAAAACATAGACAGTAAGAAAAATCAGTCTTTTTGTACTTATGTCGGCATTGTGCCTTTTGTATTTTATTCCGATGCAAATTCTGTGTTTCATCGTCAAAAAGAAGCTCCAAAGGATACAGTAAACCTGAAGTGAAGCTTCGGAATCTTTAAGTAGTGTCACAGGAATGGTTCAAAACATAGACAGTACGAAGAATCAGTCTTCTTGCACTTTAGTCGGCATTGTGCCTTTTGTATTTAATTCCGATGCAATTTCTGTGTTTCATCGTCAATAAGAAGGTCCAAGGGATACAGTAAACCTGAAGTAAAGCATCGGAATCTATAACTAGTGTCACAGGAATGGTTAAAACATAGACAGTAAGAAGAGTCAGTCTTCTTGTACTTAAGTCGGCATTGGGCATTTTCTTTTTAATTCCGATGCAATTTCTGTGTTACATCGTCAATAAGAAGGCCAGAGGGATATAGTAAATCTGAAGTGAAGCATCCGAATCTATAACTAGTGTCACAGGAATGGTTCAGAACATAGACAGTAAGAAGAGTCTGTCTTCTTGTACTTAAGTCGGTATTGTGCCTTTCCTACTTAATACCGATGCAATTTCTGAGTTTCGTCTTCACTAAGAAGGGTCATGGGATGCATTAAACCTGAAGTGAGGCATCGGAATCCATAACTAGTGTCACAGGAATGGTTCAAAACATAGACAGTAAGAAGAGTCAGTCCTCTTGTACTTAAGTCGGCATTGTGCCTTTTGTATTTAATTCCGATGCAATATCTGTGTTTCATCGTCAATAAGAAGGTCAGAGGGATACAGTAAACCTGAAGTGAAGCATCGGAATCTATAACTAGTGTCACAGGAACGGTTCAAAACATAGACAGCGGGAAGAGTCGGTCATCTTGTACTTAAGTTAGCATTGTGCCTTTTCTATTTAATTCCGATGCAATTTCTGTGTTTCGTCGTCAATAAGAAGGTCCCAGGGATACAGTAAACCTGAAGTGAAGCATCGGAATCTATAACTAGTCTCACAGGAATGGTTCAAAACTTAGACAGTAAGATGAGTCAGTCTTCTTGTACGTAAGTCGGCATTGTGCCTTTTGTATTTAATTCCGATGCAGTTTCTGTGTTTCATCGTCAATATGAAGGTCAGAGGGATACAGTAAACCTGAAGTGAAGCATCGGAATCTATAACTAGAGTCCCGGGAATGGTTCAAAACATAGAGAGTAGGAAGAGTCAGTCTTGTTATACTTAAGTCTGCACTGTGCCTTTTTTATGTAATTCCGAAGAAATTTGTGTGTTTCATCGTCAATAAGGTGGTCAGAGGGATACAGTAAACCTGAAGTGAAGCATCGGAATCTATAAGTAGTGTCACAGTAATGGTTCAAAACTTAGTCAGTAAGAAGAGTCAGTCTTCTTGTACTTAAGTTGGCATTGTGCCTTTTTATTAAATCCCGATGCAATTTCTATGTTTCATCGTCAATAAGAAGGTCCAAGGGATACAGTAAACCTGAAGTGAAGCATCGGAATCTGTAACTAGTGTCACAGGAATGGTTCAAACATAGTCAGTAAGAAGAGTGTGTCTTCTTGTACTTAAGTCTGCATTGTGCCTTTTCTATTTAATTCCGATGCAATTTCTAAGTTTCATCGTCAATAAGAAGGTCAGAGAGATACAGTAAACCTGAGGTGAGGCATCGGATTGTATAACTAGGGTCACAGGAAAGGTTCAAAACATAGACAGTTGGAAGAGTCAGTCTTTTGTATTTGTGTCGGCATTGTGACTTTTGTATTTATGTCCGATGCAATTTCTGTGTTTTATCGTCAATAACATGTTCAGAGGGATATAGTAAACCTGAAGTGAAGCATCGGAATCTATAACTAGTGTCAGAAGAATGGTTCAAAACATAGACAGTAGGAAGAGTCATTCTTCTAGTACTTAAGTCGGCATTGTGCCTTTTCTATTTAATTCCGATGCAATTTCTAAGTTTCATCGTCAATAAGAAGGTCAGACGGATACAGTAAACTTGAAGTGAAGCATCAGAATGTATAAGTAGTGTCACACGAATGGTTCAAAACATAGACAGTAGTAAGAGTCATTCTTCTTGTACTTAAGTCGGCGAGGTGCCTTATGTATTTAATTCCGATGCAATTTCTGTGTTTCATCGTCAATACGAAGGTCCAAGGGAGACAGTAAACGTGAAGTAAAGCATCGGAATCTATAACTAGTGTCACAGGAATGGTTCAAAACATAGTTAGTATGAAGAGTCAGTCTTCTTGTACTAAAGTCGGCATTGTGCCTATTCTATTTCATTCCGATGCAATTTCTGTGTTTCATCGTCAATAAGAAGGTCAGAGAGAATACAGTACACCTGAAGTGAAGCATCGGAATCTCTAACTAGTGTCACAGGGATGGTTCAAAACATAGACAGTAGGAAGAGTCCGTCTTCTTGTACTTAAGTCGGCATTGTGCCTTTTGTATTTAATTCCGATGCAATTTCTGTGTTTCATCGTCAATAAGAAGGTAAGAGGTATATAGCAAAACTGAAGTGAAGCATCAGAATCTATAACTAGTGTCACAGGAATGGTTCAAAACATAGACAGTAAGAAGAGTCAGTCTACTTGTACTTAAGTCGTCATTGTGCCTTTTGTATTTAATCCCGATGCAATTTCTGTGTTTCATCGTCAATAAGAAAGTCCAAGGGATACAGTACACCTGAAGTGATGCATCGGAATCCGTAACTAGTGTCACAGGAATGGTTCAAATCATAGACAGTAAGAAGAGTCAGTCTTCTTGTACTTAAGTCTGCATTGTGCCTTTTCTATTTAGTTCCGATGCAATTTCTGTGTTCCATCATCAAGAAGAAGGGCAGAGGAATGCAGTAAACCTGAAGTGAAACATCGGAATCTGTAACTAGTGTCACAGAAAAGGTTAAAACATAGACAGTAAGACGAGTCTGTCGTCTTGTACTTAAGTCGAAATTGTGCCTTTTGTATTTAATTCCGATGCAATTTCTGTGTTTCATCGTCAATAAGAAGGTCAGAGGGATACAGTAAACCTGAAGTGAAGCATCGGAATCTATAACTAGTGTCACAGGAAGGTTCAAAACATAGACGCCGGGAAGAGTCGGTCATCTTGTACTTAAGTTAGCATTGTGCCTTTTCTATTTAATTCCGATGCAATTTCTGTGTTTCGTCGTCAATAAGAAGGTCCCAGGTATACAGTAAACATGAAGTGAAGCATCGGAATCTATAACTAGTCTCACAGGAATGGTTCAAAACTTAGACAGTAAGATGAGTCAGTCTTCTTGTACGTAAGTCGGCATTGTGCCTTTTGTATTTAATTCCGATGCAGTTTCTGTGTTTCATCGTCAATATGAAGGTCAGAGGGATACAGTGAACCTGAAGTGAAGCATCGGAATCTATAACTAGAGTCACGGGAATGGTTCAAAACATAGAGAGTAGGAAGAGTCAGTCTTGTTATACTTAAGTCGGCACTGTGCCTTTTGTATTTAATTCCGAAGAAATTTCTGTGTTTCATCGTCAATAAGAAGGTCAGAGGGATACAGTAAACGTATAGTGAAACATCAGAACCTAAAACTGGTCTCACAGGAAATGTTCTAAACATAGTCAGTAAGAAGAGTCAGTCTTCTTGTACTTAAGTTGGCATTGTGCCTTTTTATTAAATCCCGATGCAATTTCTATGTTTCATCGTCAATAAGAAGGTCCAAGGGTTACAGTAAACCTGAAGTGAAACATCGGAATCTATAACTAGTGTCACAGGAATGGTTCAAACATAGTCAGTAAGAAGAGTGAGTCTTCTTGTACTTAAGTCTGCATTGTGCCTTTTCTATTTAATTCCGATGCAATTTCTAAGTTTCATCGTCAATAAGAAGGTCAGAGGGATACAGTAAACCTGAGGTGAGGCATCGGAATGTATAACTAGGGTCACAGGAAAGGTTCAAAGCATAGACAGTTGGAAGAGTCAGTCTTTTGTATTTAAGTCGGCATTGTGGCTTTTGTATTTATTTCCGATGCAATTTCTGTGTTTCATCGTCAATAAGATGTTCAGAGGGATATAGTAAACCTGAAGTGATGCATCGGAATCTATAACTACTGTCAGAAGAATGGTTCAAAACATAGACAGTAGGAAGAGTCATTCTTGTAGTACTTAAGTCGGCGTTGTGCCTTTTCTATTTAATTCCGATGCAATTTCTAAGTTTCATCGTCAATAAGAAGGTCAGAGGGATACAGTAAACTTGAAGTGAAGCATCAGAATGTATAAGTAGTGTCACACGAATGGTTCAAAACATAGACAGTAGTAAGAGTCATTCTTCTTGTACTTAAGTCGGTGAGGTGCCTTATGTATTTAATTCCGATGCAATTTCTGTGTTTCATCGTCAATAAGAAGGTCCAAGGGAAACAGTAAACGTGAAGTAAAGCATCGGAATCTATAACTAGTGTCACAGGAATGGTTCAAAACATAGTTAGTAAGAAGAGTCAGTCTTCTTGTACTTAAGTCAGCATTGTGCCTATTCTATTTCATTCCGATGCAATTTCTGTGTTTCATCGTCAATAAGAAGGTCAGAGAGGATACAGTACACCTGAAGTGAAGCATCGGAATCTCTAACCAGTGTCACAGGGATGGTTCAAAACATAGACAGTAATAAGAGTCCGTCTTCTTGTACTTAAGTTGGCATTGTGCCTTTTGTAATTAATTCCGATGCAATTTCTGTGTTTCATCGTCAATAAGAAGGTAAGAGGTATATAGTAAAACTAAAGTGAAGCATCAGAATCTATAACTAGTGTCACAGGAATGGTTCAAAACATAGACAGTAAGAAGAGTCAGTCTACTTGTACTTAAGTCGTCATTGTGCCTTTTGTATTTAATCCCGACGCAATTTCTGTGTTTCATCGTCAATAAGAAAGTCCAAGGGATACAGTGCACCTGAAGTGATGCATCGGAATCCGTAACTAGTGTCACAGGAATGGTTCAAATCATAGACAGTAAGAGGAGTCAGTCTTCTTGTACTTAAGTCAGCATTGTGCCTTTTCTATTTAATTCCGATGCAATTTCTGTGTTTCGTCGTCAATAAGAAGGTCCCAGGGATACAGTAAACCTGAAGTGAAGCATCGGAATCTATAACTAGTGTCACAGGAATGGTTCAAACATAGTCAGTAAGAAGAGTGAGTCTTCTTGTACTTAAGTCTGCATTCTGCCTTTTCTATTTAATTCCGATGCAATTTCTAAGTTTCATCGTCAATAAGAAGGTCAGAGGGATACAGTAAACCTGAAGTGAGGCATCGGAATATATAACTAGGGTCACAGGAAAGGTTCAAATCATAGACAGTTGGAAGAGTCAGTCTTTTGTATTTAAGTCACCATTGTGACTTTTGTATTTATTTCCGATGCAATTTCTGTGTTTCATCGTCAATAAGATGTTCAGAGGGATATAGTAAACCTGAAGTGAAGCATCGGAATCTATAACTAGTGTCAGAAGAATGGTTCAAAACACAGACAGTAGGAAGAGTCATTCTTCTAGTACTTAAGTCGGCATAGTGCCTTTTCTATTTAATTCCGATGCAATTTCTGTGTTTCATCGTCAATAAGAAGGTCAGAGGGATACAGTAAACCTGAAGTGAAGCATCAGAATGTATAAGTAGTGTCACAGGAATGGTTCAAAACATAGACAGTAGTAAGAGTCATTCTTCTTGTACTTAAGTCGGCAAGGTGCCTTATGTATTTAATTCCGATGCAATTTCTGTGTTTCATCGTCAATAAGAAGGTCCAAGGGAAACAGTAAACGTGAAGTAAAGCATCGGAATCTATAACTAGTGTCATAGGAATGGATCAAAACATAGTTAGTAAGAAGAGTCAGTCTTCTTGTACTTAAGTCGGCATTGTGCCTATTCTATTTAATTCCGATGCAATTTCTGTGTTTCATCGTCAATACGAAGGTCAGAGAGGATACAGTAAACCTGAAGTGAAGCATCGGAATCTATAACTAGTGTCACAGGAACGGTTCAAAACATAGACAGCGGGAAGAGTCGGTCATCTTGTACTTAAGTTAGCATTCTGCCTTTTCAATTTAATTCCGATGCAATTTCTGTGTTTCGTCGTCAATAAGAAGGTCCCAGGGATACAGTAAACCTGAAGTGAAGCATCGGAATCTATAACTAGTCTCACAGGAATGGTTCAAAACTTAGACAGTAAGGTGAGTCAGTCTTCTTGTACGTAAGTCGGCATTGTGCCTTTTGTATTTAATTCCGATGCAGTTTCTGTGTTTCATCGTCAATATGAAGGTCAGAGGGATACAGTAAACCAGAAGTGAAGCATCGGAATCTATAACTAGAGTCACGGGAATGGTTCAAAACATAGAGAGTAGGAAGAGTCAGTCTTGTTATACTTAAGTCGGCACTGTGCCTTTTTTATGTAATTCCGAAGAAATTTCTGTGTTTCATCGTCAATAAGAAGGTCGGAGGGATACAGTAAACCGGAAGTGAAGCATCGGAATCTATAAGTAGTGTCACAGTAATGGTTCAAAGCTTAGTCAGTAAGAAGAGTCAGTCTTCTTGTACTTAAGTTGGCATTGTGCCTTTTTATTAAATCCAGATGCCATTTCTATGTTTCATCGTCAATAAGAAGGTCCAAGGGATATAGTAAACCTGAAGTGAAGCATCGGAATCTATAACTAGTGTCACAGGAATGGTTCAAACATAGTCAGTAAGAAGAGTGAGTCTTCTTGTACTTTAGCATGCATTGTGCTTTTCTATTTAATTCCGATGCAATTTCTAAGTTTCATCGTCAATAAGAAGGTCAGAATGATACAGTAAACCTGAGGTGAGGCATCGGAATGTATAACTAGGGTCACAGGAAAGGTTCAAAACATAGACAGTTGGAAGAGTCAGTCTTTTGTATTTAAGTCGGCATTGTGACTTTTGTATTTATTTCCGATGCAATTTCTGTGTTTCATCGTCAATAAGATGTTCAAAGGGATATAGTAAACCTGAAGTGAAGCGTCGGAATCTATAACTAGTGTCAGAAGAATGGTTCAAAACATAGACAGTAGGAAGAGTCATTCTTCTAGTACTTAAGTCGGCATTGTGCCTTTTCTATTTAATTCCGATGCAATTTCTGTGTTTCATCGTCAATAAGAAGGTCAGAGGGATACAGTAAACCTGAAGTGAAGCATCAGAATGTATAAGTAGTGTCACAGGAATGGTTCAAAACATAGACAGTAGTAAGAGTCATTCTTCTTGTACTTAAGTCGGCAAGGTGCCTTATGTATTTAATTCCGATGCAATTTCTGTGTTTCGTCGTCAATAAGAAGGTCCCAGGTATACAGTAAACATGAAGTGAAGCATCGGAATCTATAACTAGTCTCACAGGAATGGTTCAAAACTTAGACAGTAAGATGAGTCAGTCTTCTTGTACGTAAGTCGGCATTGTGCCTTTTGTATTTAATTCCGATGCAGTTTCTGTGTTTCATCGTCAATATGAAGGTCAGAGGGATACAGTGAACCTGAAGTGAAGCATCGGAATCTATAACTAGAGTCACGGGAATGGTTCAAAACATAGAGAGTAGGAAGAGTCAGTCTTGTTATACTTAAGTCGGCACTGTGCCTTTTGTATTTAATTCCGAAGAAATTTCTGTGTTTCATCGTCAATAAGAAGGTCAGAGGGATACAGTAAACGTATAGTGAAACATCAGAACCTAAAACTGGTCTCACAGGAAATGTTCTAAACATAGTCAGTAAGAAGAGTCAGTCTTCTTGTACTTAAGTTGGCATTGTGCCTTTTTATTAAATCCCGATGCAATTTCTATGTTTCATCGTCAATAAGAAGGTCCAAGGGTTACAGTAAACCTGAAGTGAAACATCGGAATCTATAACTAGTGTCACAGGAATGGTTCAAACATAGTCAGTAAGAAGAGTGAGTCTTCTTGTACTTAAGTCTGCATTGTGCCTTTTCTATTTAATTCCGATGCAATTTCTAAGTTTCATCGTCAATAAGAAGGTCAGAGGGATACAGTAAACCTGAGGTGAGGCATCGGAATGTATAACTAGGGTCACAGGAAAGGTTCAAAGCATAGACAGTTGGAAGAGTCAGTCTTTTGTATTTAAGTCGGCATTGTGGCTTTTGTATTTATTTCCGATGCAATTTCTGTGTTTCATCGTCAATAAGATGTTCAGAGGGATATAGTAAACCTGAAGTGATGCATCGGAATCTATAACTACTGTCAGAAGAATGGTTCAAAACATAGACAGTAGGAAGAGTCATTCTTGTAGTACTTAAGTCGGCGTTGTGCCTTTTCTATTTAATTCCGATGCAATTTCTAAGTTTCATCGTCAATAAGAAGGTCAGAGGGATACAGTAAACTTGAAGTGAAGCATCAGAATGTATAAGTAGTGTCACACGAATGGTTCAAAACATAGACAGTAGTAAGAGTCATTCTTCTTGTACTTAAGTCGGTGAGGTGCCTTATGTATTTAATTCCGATGCAATTTCTGTGTTTCATCGTCAATAAGAAGGTCCAAGGGAAACAGTAAACGTGAAGTAAAGCATCGGAATCTATAACTAGTGTCACAGGAATGGTTCAAAACATAGTTAGTAAGAAGAGTCAGTCTTCTTGTACTTAAGTCAGCATTGTGCCTATTCTATTTCATTCCGATGCAATTTCTGTGTTTCATCGTCAATAAGAAGGTCAGAGAGGATACAGTACACCTGAAGTGAAGCATCGGAATCTCTAACCAGTGTCACAGGGATGGTTCAAAACATAGACAGTAATAAGAGTCCGTCTTCTTGTACTTAAGTTGGCATTGTGCCTTTTGTAATTAATTCCGATGCAATTTCTGTGTTTCATCGTCAATAAGAAGGTAAGAGGTATATAGTAAAACTAAAGTGAAGCATCAGAATCTATAACTAGTGTCACAGGAATGGTTCAAAACATAGACAGTAAGAAGAGTCAGTCTACTTGTACTTAAGTCGTCATTGTGCCTTTTGTATTTAATCCCGACGCAATTTCTGTGTTTCATCGTCAATAAGAAAGTCCAAGGGATACAGTGCACCTGAAGTGATGCATCGGAATCCGTAACTAGTGTCACAGGAATGGTTCAAATCATAGACAGTAAGAGGAGTCAGTCTTCTTGTACTTAAGTCAGCATTGTGCCTTTTCTATTTAATTCCGATGCAATTTCTGTGTTTCGTCGTCAATAAGAAGGTCCCAGGGATACAGTAAACCTGAAGTGAAGCATCGGAATCTATAACTAGTGTCACAGGAATGGTTCAAACATAGTCAGTAAGAAGAGTGAGTCTTCTTGTACTTAAGTCTGCATTCTGCCTTTTCTATTTAATTCCGATGCAATTTCTAAGTTTCATCGTCAATAAGAAGGTCAGAGGGATACAGTAAACCTGAAGTGAGGCATCGGAATATATAACTAGGGTCACAGGAAAGGTTCAAATCATAGACAGTTGGAAGAGTCAGTCTTTTGTATTTAAGTCACCATTGTGACTTTTGTATTTATTTCCGATGCAATTTCTGTGTTTCATCGTCAATAAGATGTTCAGAGGGATATAGTAAACCTGAAGTGAAGCATCGGAATCTATAACTAGTGTCAGAAGAATGGTTCAAAACACAGACAGTAGGAAGAGTCATTCTTCTAGTACTTAAGTCGGCATAGTGCCTTTTCTATTTAATTCCGATGCAATTTCTGTGTTTCATCGTCAATAAGAAGGTCAGAGGGATACAGTAAACCTGAAGTGAAGCATCAGAATGTATAAGTAGTGTCACAGGAATGGTTCAAAACATAGACAGTAGTAAGAGTCATTCTTCTTGTACTTAAGTCGGCAAGGTGCCTTATGTATTTAATTCCGATGCAATTTCTGTGTTTCATCGTCAATAAGAAGGTCCAAGGGAAACAGTAAACGTGAAGTAAAGCATCGGAATCTATAACTAGTGTCATAGGAATGGATCAAAACATAGTTAGTAAGAAGAGTCAGTCTTCTTGTACTTAAGTCGGCATTGTGCCTATTCTATTTAATTCCGATGCAATTTCTGTGTTTCATCGTCAATACGAAGGTCAGAGAGGATACAGTAAACCTGAAGTGAAGCATCGGAATCTATAACTAGTGTCACAGGAACGGTTCAAAACATAGACAGCGGGAAGAGTCGGTCATCTTGTACTTAAGTTAGCATTCTGCCTTTTCAATTTAATTCCGATGCAATTTCTGTGTTTCGTCGTCAATAAGAAGGTCCCAGGGATACAGTAAACCTGAAGTGAAGCATCGGAATCTATAACTAGTCTCACAGGAATGGTTCAAAACTTAGACAGTAAGGTGAGTCAGTCTTCTTGTACGTAAGTCGGCATTGTGCCTTTTGTATTTAATTCCGATGCAGTTTCTGTGTTTCATCGTCAATATGAAGGTCAGAGGGATACAGTAAACCAGAAGTGAAGCATCGGAATCTATAACTAGAGTCACGGGAATGGTTCAAAACATAGAGAGTAGGAAGAGTCAGTCTTGTTATACTTAAGTCGGCACTGTGCCTTTTTTATGTAATTCCGAAGAAATTTCTGTGTTTCATCGTCAATAAGAAGGTCGGAGGGATACAGTAAACCGGAAGTGAAGCATCGGAATCTATAAGTAGTGTCACAGTAATGGTTCAAAGCTTAGTCAGTAAGAAGAGTCAGTCTTCTTGTACTTAAGTTGGCATTGTGCCTTTTTATTAAATCCAGATGCCATTTCTATGTTTCATCGTCAATAAGAAGGTCCAAGGGATATAGTAAACCTGAAGTGAAGCATCGGAATCTATAACTAGTGTCACAGGAATGGTTCAAACATAGTCAGTAAGAAGAGTGAGTCTTCTTGTACTTTAGCATGCATTGTGCTTTTCTATTTAATTCCGATGCAATTTCTAAGTTTCATCGTCAATAAGAAGGTCAGAATGATACAGTAAACCTGAGGTGAGGCATCGGAATGTATAACTAGGGTCACAGGAAAGGTTCAAAACATAGACAGTTGGAAGAGTCAGTCTTTTGTATTTAAGTCGGCATTGTGACTTTTGTATTTATTTCCGATGCAATTTCTGTGTTTCATCGTCAATAAGATGTTCAAAGGGATATAGTAAACCTGAAGTGAAGCGTCGGAATCTATAACTAGTGTCAGAAGAATGGTTCAAAACATAGACAGTAGGAAGAGTCATTCTTCTAGTACTTAAGTCGGCATTGTGCCTTTTCTATTTAATTCCGATGCAATTTCTGTGTTTCATCGTCAATAAGAAGGTCAGAGGGATACAGTAAACCTGAAGTGAAGCATCAGAATGTATAAGTAGTGTCACAGGAATGGTTCAAAACATAGACAGTAGTAAGAGTCATTCTTCTTGTACTTAAGTCGGCAAGGTGCCTTATGTATTTAATTCCGATGCAATTTCTGTGTTTCATCGTCAATAAGAAGGTCCAAGGGAAACAGTAAACGTGAAGTAAAGCATCGGAATCTATAACTAGTGTCATAGGAATGGATCAAAACATAGTTAGTAAGAAGAGTCAGTCTTCTTGTACTTAAGTCGGCATTGTGCCTATTCTATTTAATTCCGATGTAATTTCTGTGTTTCATCGTCAATACGAAGTTCAGAGAGGATACAGTACACCTGAAGTGAAGCATCGGAATCTCTAACTAGTGTCACAGGGACGGTTCAAAACATAGACAGTAGGAAGAGTCCGTCTTCTTGTACT
Source organism: Schistocerca piceifrons (assembly GCF_021461385.2). NCBI lineage: Eukaryota > Metazoa > Arthropoda > Insecta > Orthoptera > Acrididae > Schistocerca > Schistocerca piceifrons. The sequence goes on along the minus strand of NC_060146.1, from coordinate 6,640,523 downwards.
TAAGTTGGCATTGTGCCTTTTGTAATTAATTCCGATGCAATTTCTGTGTTTCATCGTCAATAAGAAGGTAAGAGGTATATAGTAAAGGTGAAGTGAAGCATCAGAATCTATAACTAGTGTCACAGGAGTGGTTCAAAACATAGACAGTAAGAAGAGTCAGTCTACTTGTACTTAAGCCGTCATTGTGCCTTTTGTATTTAATCCCGATGCAATTTCTGTGTTTCATCGTCAATAAGAAAGTCCAATTGATACAGTACACCTGAAGTGATGCATCGGAAACCGTAACTAGTGTCACAGGAATGGATCAAATCATAGACAGTAAGAAGAGTCAGTCTTCTTGTACTTAAGTCTGCATTGTGCCTTTTCTATTCAGTTCCGATGCAATTTCTGTGTTCCATCATCAAGAAGAAGGGCAGAGGGATGCAGTAAACCTGAAGTGAAACATCGGAATCTATAACTAGTGTCACAGGAACGATTCAGAACATAGACAGCGGGAAGAGTCGGTCATCTTGTACTTAAGTTAGGATTGTGCCTTTTCTATTTAATTCCGATGCAATTTCTGTGTTTCGTCGTCAATAAGAAGGTCCCAGGGGTACAGTAAACCGGAAGTGAAGCATCGGAATCTATAACTAGTCTCACAGGAATGGTTCAAAACTTAGACAGTAAGATGAGTCAGTCTTCTTGTACGTAAGTCGGCATTGTGCCTTTTGTATTTAATTCCGATGCAGTTTCTGTGTTTCAACGTCAATATGAAGGTCAGAGGGATACAGTAAACCTGAAGTGAAGCATCGAAATCTATAACTAGAGTCACGGGAATGGTTCAAAACATAGAGAGTAGGAAGAGTCAGACTTGTTATACTTAAGTCGGCACTGTGCCTTTTTTATGTAATTCCGAAGAAATTTGTGTGTTTCATCGTCAATAAGAAGGTCAGAGGGATACAGTAAACCTGAAGTGAAGCATCGGAACCTATAAGTAGTGTCACAGTAATGGTTCAAAACTTAGTCAGTAAGAAGAGTCAGTCTTCTTGTACTTAAGTTGGCATTGTGCCTTTTTATTAAATCCCGATGCAATTTCTATGTTTCATCGGCAATAAGAAGGTCCAAGGGATACAGTAAACCTGAAGTGAAGCATCGGAATCTATAACTAGTGTCACAGGAATGGTTCAAACATAGTCAGTAAGAAGAGTCAGTCTTTTGTATTTAAGTCGGCATTGTGACTTTTGTATTTATTTCTGATGCAATTTCTGTGTTTCATCGTCAATAAGATGTTCAGAGGGATATAGTAAACCTGAAGTTAAGCATCTGAATCTATAACTAGTGTCAGAAGAATGGTTCAAAACATAGACAGTAGGAAGAGTCATTCTTCTAGTACTTAAGTCGGCATTGTGCCTTTTCTATTTAATTCCGATGCAATTTCTGTGTTTCATCGTCAATAAGAAGGTCAGAGGGATACAGTAAACCTGAAGTGAAGCATCAGAATGTATAAGTAGTGTCACAGGAATGGTTCAAAACATAGACAGTAGTAAGAGTCATTCTTCTTGTACTTAAGTCGGCAAGGTGCCTCATGTGTTTATTTCCGATGCAATTTCTGTGTTTCATCGTCAATAAGAAGGTCCAAGGGAAACACTAAACGTGAAGTAAAGCATCGGAATCTATAACTAGTGTCACAGGAACGGTTCAAAACATAGTTAGTAAGAAGAGTCAGTCTTCTTGTACTTAAGTCGGCATTGTGCCTATTCTATTTAATTCCGATGCAATTTCTGTGTTTCATCGTCAATACGAAGGTCAGAGAGGATACAGTACACCTGAAGTGAAGCATCTGAATCTCTAACTAGTGTCACAGGGACGGTTCAAAACATAGACAGTAGGAAGAGTCCGTCTTCTTGTACTTAAGTCGGCATTGTGCCTTTTGTAATTAATTCCGATGCAATTTCTGAGTTTCATCGTCAATAAGAAGGTAAGAGGTATATAGTAAAACTGAAGTGAAGCATCAGAATCTATAACTAGTGTCACAGGAATGGTTCAAAACATAGACAGTAAGAAGAGTCAGTCTACTTGTACTTAAGTCGTCATTGTGCCTTTTGTATTTAATCCCGATGCAATTTCTGTGTTTCATCGTCAATAAGAAAGTCCAAGGGATACAGTACACCTGAAGTGTTGCATCGGAATCCGTAACTAGTGTCACAGGAATGGATCAAATCATAGACAGTAAGAAGAGTCAGTCTTCTTGTACTTAAGTCTGCATTGTGCCTTTTCTATTTAGTTCCGATGCAATTTCTGTGTTCCATCATCAAGAAGAAGGGCAGAGGGATGCAGTAAACCTGAAGTGAAACATCGGAATCTATAACTAGTGTCACAGGAACGATTCAGAACATAGACAGCAGGAAGAGTCGGTCGTCTTGTACTTAAGTTAGCATTGTGCCTTTTCTATTTAATTCCGATGCAATTTCTGTGTTTCGTCGTCAATAAGAAGGTCCCAGGGATACAGTAAACCTGAAGTGAAGCATCGGAATCTATAACTAGTCTCACAGGAATGGTTCAAAACTCAGGCAGTAAGATGAGTCAGTCTTCTTGTACGTAAGTCGGCATTGTGCCTTTTGTATTTAATTCCGATGCAGTTTCTGTGTTTCATCGTCAATATGAAGAACAGAGGGATACAGTAAACCTGAAGTGAAGCATCGAAATCTGTAACTAGAGTCACGGGAATGGTTCAAAGCATAGAGAGTAGGAAGAGTCAGTCTTGTTATACTTAAGTCGGCACTGTGCCTTTTTTATGTAATTCCGAAGAAATTTGTGTGTTTCATCGTCAATAAGAAGGTCAGAGGGATACAGTAAACCTGAAGTGAAGCGTCGGAATCTATAAGTAGTGTCACAGTAATGGTTCAAAGCTTAGTCAGTAAGAAGAGTCAGTCTTCTTGTACTTAAGTTGGCATTGTGCCTTTTTATTAAATCCCGATGCAATTTCTATGTTTCATCGTCAATAAGAAGGTCCAAGGGATACAGTAAACCTGAAGTGAAGCATCGGAATCTATAACTAGTGTCACAGGAATGGTTCAAACATAGTCAGTAAGAAGAGTGGGTCTTCTTGTACTTAAGTCTGCATTGTGCCTTTTCTATTTAATTTCGATGCAATTTCTAAGTTTCATCGTCAATAAGAAGGGTCATGGGATGCAGTAAACCTGAAGTGAGGCATCGGAATCCATAACTAGTGTCACAGGAATGGTTCAAAACATAGACAGTAAGAAGAGTCAGTCCTCTTGTACTTAAGTCGGCATTGTGCCTTTTGTATTTAATTCCGATGCAATATCTGTGTTTCATCGTCAATAAGAAGGTCAGAGGGATACAGTAAGCCTGAAGTGAAGGATCGGAATCTATAACTAGTGTCACAGGAACGGTTCAAAACATAGACAGCGGGAAGAGTCGGTCATCTTGTAGTTAAGTTAGCATTGTGCCTTTTGTATTTAATCCCGATGCAATTTCTGTGTTTCATCGTCAATAAGAAAGTCCAAGGGATACAGTACACCTGAAGTGATGCATCGGAATCCGTAACTAGTGTCACAGGAATGGTTCAAATCATAGACAGTAAGAGGAGTCAGTCTTCTTGTACTTAAGTCTGCATTGTGCCTTTTCTATTTAATTCCGATGCAATTTCTGTGTTCCATCATCAAGAAGAAGGGCAGAGGGATGAAGTAAACCTGAAGTGAAACATCGGAATCTGTAACTAGTGTCACAGAAAAGGTTAAAACATAGACAGTAAGAAGAGTCTGTCGTCTTGTACTTAAGTCGAAATTGTGCCTTTTGTATTTAATTCCGATGCAATTTCTGTGTTCCATCATCAAGAAGAAGGGCAGAGGGATGCAGTAAACCTGAAGTGAATCATCGGAATCTGTAACTAGTGTCACAGAAAAGGTTAAAACATAGACAGTAAGAAGAGTCTGTCGTCTTGTACTTAAGTCGAAATTGTGCCTTTTGTATTTAATTCCGATGCAATTTCTGTGTTTCATCGTCAATAAGAAGGTCAGAGGGATACAGTAAACCTGAAGGGAAGCATCGGAATCTATAACTAGTGTCACAGTAATGGTTCAAAACATAGACAGTAAGAAGAGTCTGTCTTCTTGTACTTAAGTCGTCATTGTGCCTTTTCTATTTAATTCCGATGCTATTTCTGTGTTTCATCGTCAATAAGAGGGTCAGAAGGTTACAGTAAACCTGAAGTGAAGCATCGGAATCTATAACTAGTGTCACAGGAATCGTTCAAAACATAGACAATAGGAAGGGTCAGTCTTCTTGTACTTAAGTCGGCATTGTGCCTTTCCTATTTAATTCCGATGCAATTTCTGTGTTTCATCGTCAATACGAAGGTCAGAGAGGATACAGTACACCTGAAGTGAAGCATCGGAATCTCTAACTAGTGTCACAGGGACGGTTCAAAACATAGACAGTAGGAAGAGTCCGTCTTCTTGTACTTAAGTCGGCATTGTGCCTTTTGTAATTAATTCCGATGCAATTTCTGAGTTTCATCGTCAATAAGAAGGTAAGAGGTATATAGTAAATTTGAAGTGAAGCATCAGAATCTATAACTAGTGTCACAGGAATGGTTCAAAACATAGACAGTAAGAAGAGTCAGTCTACTTGTACTTAAGTCGTCATTGTGCCTTTTGTATTTAATCCCGATGCAATTTCTGTGTTTCATCGTCAATAAGAAAGTCCAAGGGATACAGTACACCTGAAGTGTTGCATCGGAATCCGTAACTAGTGTCACAGGAACGGATCAAATCATAGACAGTAAGAAGAGTCAGTCTTCTTGAACTTAAGTCTGCATTGTGCCTTTTCTATTTAGTTCCGATGCAATTTCTGTGTTCCATCATCAAGAAGAAGGGCAGAGGGATGCAGTAAACCTGAAGTGAAACATCGGAATCTATAACTAGTGTCACAGGAACGATTCAGAACATAGACAGCAGGAAGAGTCGGTCATCTTGTACTTAAGTTAGCATTCTGCCTTTTCTATTTAATTCCGATGCAATTTCTGTGTTTCGTCGTCAATAAGAAGGTCCCAGGGATACAGTAAACCTGAAGTGAAGCATCGGAATCTATAACTAGTCTCACAGGAATGATTCAAAACTTAGGCAGTAAGATGAGTCAGTCTTCTTGTACGTAAGTCGGCATTGTGCCTTTTGTATTTAATTCCGATGCAGTTTCTGTGTTTCACCGTCAATATGAAGGTCAGAGGGATACAGTAAACCTGAAGTGAAGCATCGAAATCTGTAACTAGAGTCACGGGAATGGTTCAAAGCATAGAGAGTAGGAAGAGTCAGTCTTGTTATACTTAAGTCGGCACTGTGCCTTTTTTATGTAATTCCGAAGAAATTTGTGTGTTTCATCGTCAATAAGAAGGTCAGAGGGATACAGTAAACCTGAAGTGAAGCGTCGGAATCTATAAGTAGTGTCACAGTAATGGTTCAAAACTTAGTCAGTAAGAAGAGTCAGTCTCCTTGTACTTAAGTTGGCATTGTGCCTTTTTATTAAATCTCGATGCAATTTCTACGTTTCATCGTCAATAAGAAGGTCCAAGGGATACAGTAAACCTGAAGTGAAGCATCGGAATCTATAACTAGTGTCACAGGAATGGTTCAAACATAGTCAGTAAGAAGAGTGGAACTTCTTGTACTTAAGTCTGCATTGTGCCTTTTCTATTTAATTTCGATGCAATTTCTAAGTATCATCGTCAATAAGAAGGGTCATGGGATGCAGTAAACCTGAAGTGAGGCATCGGAATCCATAACTAGTGTCACAGGAATGGTTCTAAACATGGACAGTAAGAAGAGTCAGTCCTCTTGTACTTAAGTCGGCATTGTGCCTTTTGTATTTAATTCCGATGCAATATCTGTGTTTCATCGTCAATAAGAAGGTCAGAGGGATACAGTAAACCTGAAGTGAAGGATCGGAATCTATAACTAGTGTCACAGGAACGGTTCAAAACATAGACAGCGGGAAGAGTCGGTCATCTTGTACTTAAGTTAGCATTGTGCCTTTTGTATTTAATCCCGATGCAATTTCTGTGTTTCATCGCCAATAAGAAAGTCCAAGGGATACAGTACACCTGAAGTGATGCATCGGAATCCGTAACTAGTGTCACAGGAATGGTTCAAATCATAGACAGTAAGAGGAGTCAGTCTTCTTGTACTTAAGTCTGCATTGTGCCTTTTCTATTTAGTTCCGATGCAATTTCTGTGTTCCATCATCAAGAAGAAGGTCAGAGGGATACAGTAAACCTGAAGTGAAACATCGGAATCTGTAACTAGTGTCACAGAAAAGGTTAAAACATAGACAGTAAGAAGAGTCTGTCGTCTTGTACTTAAGTCGAAATTGTGCCTTTTGTATTTAATTCCGATGCAATTCCTGTGTTCCATCATCAAGAAGAAGGGCAGAGGGATGCAGTAAACCTGAAGTGAATCATCGGAATCTGTAACTAGTGTCACAGAAAAGGTTAAAACATAGACAGTAAGAAGAGTCTGTCGTCTTGTACTTAAGTCGAAATTGTGCCTTTTGTATTTAATTCCGATGCAATTTCTGTGTTTCATCGTCAATAAGAAGGTCAGAGGGATACAGTAAACCTGAAGTGAAGCATCGGAATCTATAACTAGTGTCAAAGTAATGGTTCAAAACATAGACAGTAAGAAGAGTCTGTCTTCTTGTACTTAAGTCGGCATTGTGCCTTTTCTATTTAATTCCGATGCTATTTCTGTGTTTCATCGTCAATAAGAGGGTCAGAGGGTTACAGTAAACCTGAAGTGAAGCATCGGAATCTATAACTAGTGTCACAGGAATCGTTCAAAACATAGACAATAGGAAGGGTCAGTCTTCTTGTACTTAAGTCGGCATTGTGCTTTCCTATTTAATTCCGATGCAATTTCTGTGTTTCGTCGTCAATAAGATGGTCCAAGGGATGCAGTAAACCTGAAGTGAAGCATCGGAATCTATAACTAGTGTCACAGGAATGGTTCAAAGCATAGACAGTAAGAAGAGTCAGGCCTCATGTACTTAAGTCGGCATTGTGCCTTTTGTATTTAATTCCGATGCAATTTCTGTGTTTCATCGACAATAATAAGGTCAGAGGGATACAGTAAACCTGAAGTGAGGCATCGGAATCTATAACTAGTGTCACAGGAATGGTTCAAAACATAGACAGTAATAAGAGTCAGTCTTCTTGTACTTAAGTCGGCATTGTGCCTTTCCTATTTAATTCCGATGCAATTTCTGTGTTTCGTCGTCAATAAGAAGGGTCATGGGATGCAGTAAACCTGAAGTGAGGCATCGGAATCCATAACTAGTGACACAGGAGTGGTTCAAAACATAGACAGTAAGAAGAGTCAGTCCTCTGGTACTTAAGTCGGCATTGTGCCTTATGTATTTAATTCCGATACAATATCTGTGTTTCATCGTCAATAAGATGGTCAGAGGGATACAGTAAACCTTAAGTGAAGCATCGAAATCTATAACTAGAGTCACGGGAATGGTTCAAAACATAGAGAGTAGGAAGAGTCAGTCTTGTTATACTTAAGTCGGCACTGTGCCTTTTTTATGTAATTCCGAAGAAATTTGTGTGTTTCATCGTCAATAAGAAGGTCAGAGGGATACAGTAAACCTGAAGTGAAGCATCGGAATCTATAAGTAGTGTCACAGTAATGGTTCAAAACTTAGTCAGTAAGAAGAGTCAGTCTTCTTGTACTTAAGTTGGCATTGTGCCTTTTTATTAAATCCCGATGCAATTTCTATGTTTCATCGTCAATAAGAAAGTCCAAGGGATATAGTAAACCTGAAGTGAAGCATCGGAATCTATAACTAGTGTCACAGGAATGGTTCAAACATAGTCAGTAAGAAGAGTGAGTCTTCTTGTACTTAAGTCTGCATTGTGCCTTTTCTATTTAATTTCGATGCAATTTCTAAGTTTCATCGTCAATAAGAAATGTCATGGGATGCAGTAAACCTGAAGTGAGGAAACGGAATCCATAACTAGTGTCACAGGAATGGTTCAAAACATAGACAGTAAGAAGAGTCAGTCCTCTTGTACTTAAGTCGGCATTGTGCCTTTTGTATTTAATTCCGATGCAATATCTGTGTTTCATCGTCAATAAGAAGGTCAGAGGGATACAGTAAACCCGAAGTGAAGCATCGGAATCTATAACTAGTGTCACAGGAACGGTTCAAAACATAGACAGTGGGAAGAGTCGATCATCTTGTACTTAAGTTAGCATTGTGCCTTTTCTATTTAATTCCGATGCAATTTCTGTGTTTCGTCGTCAATAAGAAGGTCCCAGGGATACAGTAAACCTGAAGTGAAGCATCGGAATCTATAACTAGTCTCACAGGAACGGTTCAAAACATAGACAGTAGTAAGAGTCATTCTTCTTGTACTTCAGTCGACAAGGTGCCTCATGTATTTAATTCCGATGCAATTTCTGTGTTTCATCGTCAATAAGAAGGTCCAAGGGAAACAGTAAACGTGAAGTAAAGCATCGGAATCTATAACTAGTGTCACAGGAACGGTTCAAAACATAGTTAGTAAGAAGAGTCAGTCTTCTTGTACTTAAGTCGTCATTGTGCCTTTTGTATTTAATCCCGATGCAATTTCTGTGTTTCATCGTCAATTAGACAGTCCAAGGGATACAGTACGCCTGAAGTGATGCATCGGAATCCGTAACTAGTGTCACAGGAATGGTTCAAATCATAGACAGTAAGAAGAGTCAGTCTTCTTGTACTTAAGTCTTTTGTGCCTTTTCTATTTAGTTTCGATGCAATTTCTGTGTTCCATCGTCAAGAAGAGGGGCAGAGGGATGCAGTAAACCTGAGGTGAATCATCGGAATCTGTAACTAGTGTCAAAGAAAAGGTTAAAACATAGACAGTAAGAAGAGTCTGTCGTCTTGTACTTAAGTCGGCATTGTGCCTTTCCTATTTAATTCCGATGCAATTTCTGTGTTTCGTCGTCAATAAGAAGGACCAAGGGATGCAGTAAACTTGAAGTGAAGCATCGGAATCTATAACTAGTGTCACAGGAATGGTTCAAAACATAGACAGTAAGAAGAGTCAGTCCTCATGTACTTAAGTCGGCATTGAGCCTTTTGTATTTAATTCCGATGCAATTTCTGTGTTTCATCGACAATAAGAAGGTCAGAGGGATACAGTAAACCTGAAGTGAGGCATCGGAATCTATAACTAGTGTCACAGGAATGGTTCAAAACATAGACAGTAAGAAGAGTCAGTCCTCTTGTACTTAAGTCGGCATTGTGCCTTTTCTTTTTAATTCCGATGCAATTTCTGTGTTACATCGTCAATAAGAAGGCCAGAGGGATACAGTAAACCTGAAGTGAAGCATCGGAATCTATAACTAGTGTCACAGGAATGGTTCAAAACATAGACAGTAAGAAGAGTCAGTCTTCTTGTACTTAAGTCGGCATTGTGCCTTTCCTATTTAATTCCGATGCAATTTCTGTGTTTCGTCGTCAATAAGAAGAGTCATGGGATGCAGTAAACCTGAAGTGAGGCATCGGAATCCATAACTAGTGACACAGGAATGGTTCAAAAGATAGACAGTAAGAAGAGTCAGTCCTCTGGTACTTAAGTCGGCATTGTGCCTTTTGTATTTAATTCCGATACAATATCTGTGTTTCATCGTCAATAAGAAGGTCAGAGGGATACAGTAAACCTGAAGTGAAGCATCGGAATCTATAACTAGTGTCACAGGAACGGTTCAAAACATAGACAGCGGGAAGAGTCGGTCATCTTGTACTTAAGTTGGCATTGTGCCTTTTCTATTTAATTCCGTTGCAATTTCTGTGTTTCGTCGTCAATAAGAAGGTCCCAGGGATACAGTAAACCTGAAGTGAAGCATCGGAATCTATAACTAGTGTCACGGGAATGGTTCAAAACTTAGACAGTAAGATGAGTCAGTCTACTTCTACGTAAGTCGGCATTGTGCCTTTTGTATTTAATTCCGATGCAATTTCTGTGTTTCATCGTCAATATGATGGTCGGAGGGATACAGTAAACCTGAAGTGAAGCATCGGAATCTATAACTAGAGTCAAGGGAATGGTTCAGAACATAGAGAGTAGGAAGAGTCAGTCTTCTTATACTTAAGTCGGCACTGTGCCTTTTTTATGTAATTCCGAAGAAATTTCTGTGTTTCATCGTCAATAAGAAGGTCAGAGGGATACAGTAAACCTGAAGTGAAGCATCGGAATCTATAAGTAGTGTCACAGTAATGGTTCAAAACTTAGTCAGTAAGATGAGTCAGTCTTCTTGTACTTAAGTTGGCATTGTGCCTTTTTATTAAATCCCGATGCAATTTCTGTGTTTCATCGTCAATAAGAAGGTCCAAGGGATACGGTAAACATATAGTGAGGCATCGGAATCTAAAACTGGTCTCACAGGAAATGTTCAAATCATAGTCAGTAAGAAGAGTCAGTCTTCTTATACTTAAGTCGGCTTTGTGCCTTTTGTATTTAATTCCGAAGCAATTACTGTGTTTCATCGTCAATAAAAAGGTCCAAGGGATACAGTAAACGTATAGTGAAGCATCGGAATCTAAAACTGGTCTCACAGGAAATGTTCAAAACATAGTCAGTAAGAAGAGTCAGTCTTCTTGTACTTAAGTCGGCACTGTGCCGTTTGCATTTAATTCCGATGCAATTTCTGTGTTTCATCGTCAATAAGAATGTCAGAGGGATACAGTAAACCTGAAGTGAAGCATCGGAATCTATAACTAGTGTCACAGGAATGGTTCAAAACATAGACAGTAAGAAGAGTCAATCTTCTTGTACTTAAATCGGATTTGTGCCTTTTGAATTTAATTCCGATACTATTTCTGTGTTTCATCGTCGATAAGGAGGTCCAAGGGATACAGTAAACCTGAAGTGGAGCATCGGAATCTATAACTAGTGTCACAGGAATTTTTCAAAACATAGACAGTTGGAAGAGTCAGTCTTCTTGTACTTAAGTTGGCATTTTGCTTTTTCTATTTAATTCCGATGCAATTTCTGTGTTTCGTCGTCAATAAGAAGGTCACAGGGATACAGTAAACATGAAGTGAAGCATGGGAATCTATAACTAGTGTCACAGGAATTGTTCAAAACATAGAGAGTAAGAAGAGTCAGTCTTCTTGTACTTATGTCGGCATTGTGCCTTTTGTAATTAATTCCGATGCAATTTCTGTGTTTCATCGTCAATAAGAAGGTAAGAGGTATATAGTAAAACTGAAGTGAAGTGTCAGAATCTATAACTAGTGTCACAGGAATGGTTCAAAACATAGACAGTAAGAAGGTTCAGTCTACTTGTACTTAAGTCGTCATTGTGCCTTTTGTATTTAATCCCGATGCAATTTCTGTGTTTCATCGTCAATTCGAAAGTCCAAGGGATACAGTATGAAACGTCCCATTTTGTACTATTTTGCATGACTGTGCTTAAACTGACACACTATATTTTTAGCGCAACGCAATCTGACTATCAAAGATCCCTGCAAAAGAATGGCCCTGACTAACATTAAACTATACCTCTCACAAATCACTTACCTCACAAAAATCTTCGCTGCTCAAGCTACTGCTATACAGCGAGCGCCACTACTGCCAGCTAAAAAAAAAGATTCAAACTATGGAAGGCACTAACTACTGATAGGGATAGTTAGCAAATGAAAGATATTAATAGAGAACAAACAATGTACTTACCTTAATATCATCACAAGTCTTAATATATATATATCAGTTCATGACAAATTACAAATCTCCGCCATCTCTCTCCCCACATTCACCACTGCTGGCGGCTCACCTCCAACTGCGCAACGCTACGCGCTGTTCACAGCCAGCTGCCGCTGCCCAACACTACAATGGCGAGTATTACAACAATGCAAAGCAGACACAGACTGCCCACAGCACAGCCAGGGATTTTCATACAGAGGTGGCGTTACCAATGAAAAAACCGAAACAGCCTACTTACATAGCCCCCATGCTCCCCACAAAAATTTTTACAAATAGGATTGGGCAGTGGCCAATACAGAATTGAAAAAAATTTTTCATAATTACAATAACAAAGAAATCAAATGCACACACTTATTGATACAACGTTGGTCAAAAGCTAAAATTTTGTCACAGTCCATAAAGACAGTCCTGATCATTCATTACGGTAAGATATAGTGTTTTTCTCAAAGTCTGAGCAGTTGAAGAAAATGCACACGGAAGTAGTGGATTTCCATGCAGTCTTTTTCTTCCTTATTCGGAGGTGTTTTCTGGCCTTGCTCTTCATATGCATTTACAAATTTCAGTGATTTGTGTCGTCCTGCCTGAGGGCTTGAGATTGCACTTTTTGTGGTACTGTCAAGTCGCTTCTCTGAACAAGCATCAGCATGTGATGCAATATATTCCGAACTAAATTTACACTTGCATACTGGACACATCACTTCATCATTCTCTTCAATAGCTGAATTGCTGTTTGACACACCAGTGCACTGTGCTGCATGGGCTTCAATTTCTGTTACCTCATATGAACCACAACAAATTGGGCATTTGCTGCGCCTTGAATCTGTACCAGACAGACCATTTGATAGCTTTTCAGTTCTGGAAACATTTTCTCTTAAGGGCTATTTCTTTAGCACAATCGACTGTTTCTGATATCTTCTCTCTGTAGTCGGAATTATGAAGGTTCATACAAGCTTTCATGAGCTCCAGCGAACGTGGTGAAGCTGCAGCTACTTTTTGAATAACATCTGACTGTGGCCTGGAAATGCTTGCTTTATTGTATATGTTCCTTTTTGCCATAATCCTGTTTTCTTTTCCACTCGTATCAGCAAAGACAGTATCTTTTTCAAATGTTATTATGTGGATAAAACTCAAACCAAATGGAACATGAGTATCAAATGGTTGTGTACAAGTAATTTTTATGATACCACATTTCTTTTCTCTCACATTTTCACAGAACTTATCTCTTGAAAACATCAGCACAGATGTTTTTCCTGACCCACTTTTAGTCTGTTGTCGATCCATTAAAACTGATGATGGCAGAAGTGTTTCAAATTCTGATGATCCATAATGTGATACAGAAACTGTCACAAACGCTGAACCACAATTTCCTATGTTTATTCCACTTATAACACAAGCTCTTTCCATCATAAACACTGCCTCCATTGACATATTTTTTCTTGGAAGAGGACACAGTCATTTTCCAAAATTCCCACGGAGCAAATTTGTTACTTGATGCTTTGGATCCTGAAAATTACAGCTGATCACTTTCACTAATTGTACCTGGAATCTTCTGACTGTGTATCAGAAGATTCCAGGTTCGAATCCTGGCAGGGTCGCCATATGAAACGTACCATTTTGTACTATTTATTCATGACTGTGCTTAAACTGACACACAATATTTTTAGCGCAACGCAATCTGACTATCAAAGATCCCTGCAAAAGAATGGCCCTGACTAACATTAAACTATACCTCTCACAAATCACTTACCGAACAAAAATCTTCGCTGCTCAAGCTACTGCAATACAGCCAGCGCCACTACCGCCATCTAAAAAAAAAGATTCAAACTATGGAAGGCACTAACTACTGATAGGGATAGTTAGCAAATGATAGATATTAATAGAGAACAAACAATGTATTTACCTTAATATCATCACAAGTCTTAATATATATTTCAGTTCATGACAAATTACAAATCTCCGCCATCTCTCTCCCCACATTCACCACTGCTGACGGCTCACCTCCAACTGCGCAACGCTACGCGCTGTTCACAGTCAGCTGCCGCTGCCCAACACTACAATGGCGCGTATTACAACAATGCAAAGCAGACACAGACTGCCCACAGCACAGCCAGTGATTTTCATACAGAGGTGGCGTTACCAATGAAAAAACCTAAACAGCCTACTTACAAGTACACCTGAAGTGATGCATCGGAATCCGTAACTAGTGTCACAGGAATGGTTCAAACCATAGACAGTAAGAAGAGTCAGTCTTCTTGTACTTAAGTCTGCATTGTGCCTTTTCTATTTAGTTCCGATGCAATTTCTGTGTTCCATCATCAAGAAGAAGGGCAGAGGGATGCAGTAAACCTGAAGTGAATCATCGGAATCTGTAACTAGTGTCACAGAAAAGGTTAAAACATAGACAGTAAGAAGAGTCTGTCGTCTTGTACTTAAGTCGAAATTGTGCCTTTTGTATTTAATTCCGATGCAATTTCAGTGTTTCATCGTCAATAAGAAGGTCAGAGGGATACAGTAAACCTGAAGTGAAGCATCGGAATCTATAACTAGTGTAACAGGAATGGTTCAAAGCATAGACAGTAGGAAGAGTCAGTCTTCTTGTACTGAAGTCGGCATTGTGCCTTTTCTATTTAATTCCGATGCAATTTCTGTGTTTCATCGTCAATAAGAAGGTCAGAGGGATACAGTAAACCTGAAGTGAAGCATCGGAATCTCTAACTAGTGTCACAGGAATGGTTCAAAAAGAGACAGTAGGAAGAGTCAGTCTTCTTGTACTTAAGTCGGCATTGTGCCTTTTCTATTTAATTCCGATGCAAATTCTGTGTTTCGTCGTCAATAAGAAAATCCAAGGGATACAGTAAACCTGAAGTGAAGCATCGGAATCTATAACTAGTTTCACAGTAATGGTTCAAAACATAGACAGTAAGAAGAGTCTGTCTTCTTGTACTTAAGTTGGCATTGTGCTTTTTCTATTTAATTCCGATGCTATTTCTGTGTTTCTTCGTCAATAAGAGGGTCAGAGGGTTACAGTAAACCTTAAGTGAAGCATCGGAATCTATAACAAGTGTCACAGGAGTCGTTCAAAACATAGACAATAGGAAGGGTCAGTCTTTTTGTACTTAAGTCGGCATTGTGCCTTTCCTATTTAATTCCGATGTAATTTCTGTGTTTCGTCGTCAATAAGAAGGTCCAAGGGGTGCAGTAAACCTGATGTGAAGCATCGGAATCTATAACTAGTGTCACAGGAATGGTTCAAAACATAGACAGTAAGAAGAGTCAGTCCTCATGTACTTAAGTCAGCATTGTGCCTTTTGTATTTAATTCCGATGCAATTTCTGTGTTTCATCGACAATAATAAGGTCAGAGGGACACAGTAAACCTGAAGTGAAACATCGGAATCTATAACTAGTTTCACAGTAATGGTTCAAAACATAGACAGTAAGAAGAGTCAGTCCTCATGTACTTAAGTCAGCATTGTGCCTTTTGTATTTAATTCCGATGCAATTTCTGTGTTTCATCGTCAATATGAAGGTCAGAGCGATACAGTAAACCTGAAGTGAAGCATCGGAATCTATAACTAGAGTCACGGGAATGGTTCAAAACATAGAGAGTCGGAAGAGTCAATCTTCTTATACTTAAGTCGGCACTGTGCTTTTTTATGTAATTCCGAAGAAATTTCTGTGTTTCATCGGCACTGTGCCGTTTGCATTTAATTCCGATGCAATTTCTGTGTTTCATCGTCAATAAGAATGTCAGAGGGATACAGTACACCTGAAGTGATGCATCGGAATCCGTAACTAGTGTCACAGGAATGGTTCAAATCATAGACAGTAAGAAGAGTCAGTATTCTTGTACTTAAGTCTGCATTGTGCCTTTTCTATTTAGTTTCGATGCAATTTCTGTGTTCCATCATCAAGAAGAAGGGCAGAGGGATGCAGTAAACCTGAAGTGAATCATCGGAATCTGTAACTAGTGTCACAGAAAAGGTTAAAACGTATACAGTAAGAAGAGTCTGTCGTCTTGTACTTAAGTCGAAATTGTGCCTTTTGTATTTAATTGCGATGCAATTTCTGTGTTTCATCGTCAATAAGAAGGTCAGAGGGATACAGTAAACCTGAAGTGAAGCATCTGAATCTATAACTAGTGTCACAGTAATGGTTCAAAGCATAGACAGTAGGAAGAGTCAGTCTTCTTGTACTGAAGTCGGCATTGTGCCTTTTCTATTTAATTCCGATGCAATTTCTGTGTTTCATCGTCAATAAGAAGGTCAGAGGGATACAGTAATCCTGAAGTGAAGCATCGGAATCTATAACTAGTGTCGCAGGAATGGTTCAAAAAGAGACAGTAGGAAGAGTCAGTCTTCTTGTACTTAAGTCGGCATTGTGCCTTTTCTATTTAATTCCGATGCAAATTCTGTGTTTCGTCGTCAATAAGAAGATCCAAGGGATACAGTAAACCTGAAGTGAAGCATCGGAATTTATAACTAGTTTCACAGTAATGGTTCAAAACATAGACAGTAAGAAGAGTCTGTCTTCTTGTACTTAAGTCGGCATTGTGCCTTTTCTACTTAATTCCGATGCTATTTCTGTGTTTCATCGTCAATAAGAGGGTCAGAGGGTTACAGAAAACCTGAAGTGAAGCATCGGAATCTATAACTAGTGTCACAGGAATCGTTCAAAACATAGACAATAGGAAGGGTCAGTCTTCTTGTACTTAAGTCGGCATTGTGCCTTTCCTATTTAATTCCGATGCAATTTCTGTGTTTCTTCGTCAATAAGAAGGACCAAGGGATGCAGTACACCTGAAGTGAAGCATCGGAATCTATAACTAGTGTCACAGGAATGGTTCAAAACATAGACAGTAAGAAGAGTCAGTCCTCATGTACTTAAGTCGGCATTGTGCCTTTTGTATTTAATTCCGATGCAATTTCTGTGTTTCATCGACAATAATAAGGTCAGATGGATACAGTAAACCTGAAGGGAGGCATCGGAATCTATAACTAGTGTCACAGGAATGGTTCAAAACATAGGCAGTAAGAAGAGTCCGTCTTCTTGTACTTAAGTCGGCATTGTGCCTTTCCTATTTAATTCCGATGCAATTTCTGTGTTTCGTCGTCAATAAGAAGGGTCATGGGATGCAGTAAACCTGAAGTGAGGCATCGGAATCCATAACTAGTGACAGAGGAATGGTTCAAAAGATAGACAGTAAGAAGAGTCAGTCCTCTGGTACTTAAGTCGGCATTGTGCCTTTTGTATTTAATTCCGATACAATATCTGTGTTTCATCGTCAATAAGAAGGTCAGAGGGATACAGTAAACCTGAAGTGAAGCATCGGAATCTATAACTAGTGTGACAGGAACGGTTCAAAACATAGACAGCGGGAAGAGTCGGTCATCTTGTACTTAAGTTGGCATTGTGCCTTTTCTATTTAATTCCGTTGCAATTTCTGTGTTTCGTCGTCAATAAGAAGGTCCCAGGGATACAGTAAACCTGAAGTGAAGCATCGGAATCTATAACTAGTGTCACGGGAATGGTTCAAAACTTAGACAGTAAGATGAGTCAGTCTACTTCTACGTAAGTCGGCATTGTGCCTTTTGTATTTAATTCCGATGCAATTTCTGTGTTTCATCGTCAATATGATGGTCAGAGGGATACAGTAAACCTGAAGTGAAGCATCGGAATCTATAACTAGAGTCACGGGAATGGTTCAAAACATAGAGAGTAGGAAGAGTCAGTCTTCTTATACTTAAGTCGGCACTGTGCCTTTTTTATGTAATTCCGAAGAAATTTCTGTGTTTCATCGTCAATAA
Organism: Schistocerca piceifrons; assembly: GCF_021461385.2. Classification (NCBI taxonomy): domain Eukaryota; kingdom Metazoa; phylum Arthropoda; class Insecta; order Orthoptera; family Acrididae; genus Schistocerca; species Schistocerca piceifrons. The sequence goes on along the minus strand of NC_060146.1, from coordinate 6,622,968 downwards.
GAAGGTCAGAGGGATACAGTACACCTGAAGTGAAGCATCGGAATCTATAAGTAGTGTCACAGTAATGGTTCAAAACTTAGTCAGTAAGAAGAGTCAGTCTTCTTGTACTTAAGTTGGCATTGTGCCTTTTTATTAAATCCCGATGCAATTTCTGTGTTTCATCGTCAATAAGAAGGTCCAAGGGATACGGTAAACATATAGTGAGGCATCGGAATCTAAAACTGGTCTCACAGGAAATGTTCAAATCATAGTCAGTAAGAAGAGTCAGTCTTCTTGTACTTAAGTCGGCACTGTGCCGTTTGCATTTAATTCCGATGCAATTTCTGGGTTTCATCGTCAATAAGAATGTCAGAGGGATACAGTAAACCTGAAGTGAAGCATCGGAATCTATAACTAGTGTCACAGGAATGGTTCAAAACATAGACAGTAAGAAGAGTCAGTCTTCTTGTACTTAAATCGGATTTGTGCCTTTTGAATTTAATTCCGATACTATTTCTGTGTTTCATCGTCGATAAGGAGGTCCAAGGGATACAGTAAACCTGACGTGGAGCATCGGAATCTATAACTAGTGTCACAGGAATTTTTCAAAACATAGACAGTTGGAAGAGTCTGTCTTCTTGTACTTAAGTTGGCATTGTGCTTTTTCTATTTAATTCCGATGCTATTTCTGTGTTTCTTCGTCAATAAGAGGGTCAGAGGGTTACAGTAAACCTTAAGTGAAGCATCGGAATCTATAACAAGTGTCACAGGAGTCGTTCAAAACATAGACAATAGGAAGGGTCAGTCTTTTTGTACTTAAGTCGGCATTGTGCCCTTCCTATTTAATTCCGATGTAATTTCTGTGTTTCGTCGTCAATAAGAAGGTCCAAGGGGTGCAGTAAACCTGATGTGAAGCATCGGAATCTATAACTAGTGTCACAGGAATGGTTCAAAACATAGACAGTAAGAAGAGTCAGTCCTCATGTACTTAAGTCAGCATTGTGCCTTTTGTATTTAATTCCGATGCAATTTCTGTGTTTCATCGACAATAATAAGGTCAGAGGGACACAGTAAACCTGAAGTGAAACATCGGAATCTATAACTAGTTTCACAGTAATGGTTCAAAACATAGACAGTAAGAAGAGTCAGTCCTCATGTACTTAAGTCAGCATTGTGCCTTTTGTATTTAATTCCGATGCAATTTCTGTGTTTCATCGTCAATATGAAGGTCAGAGCGATACAGTAAACCTGAAGTGAAGCATCGGAATCTATAACTAGAGTCACGGGAATGGTTCAAAACATAGAGAGTCGGAAGAGTCAATCTTCTTATACTTAAGTCGGCACTGTGCTTTTTTATGTAATTCCGAAGAAATTTCTGTGTTTCATCGGCACTGTGCCGTTTGCATTTAATTCCGATGCAATTTCTGTGTTTCATCGTCAATAAGAATGTCAGAGGGATACAGTACACCTGAAGTGATGCATCGGAATCCGTAACTAGTGTCACAGGAATGGTTCAAATCATAGACAGTAAGAAGAGTCAGTATTCTTGTACTTAAGTCTGCATTGTGCCTTTTCTATTTAGTTTCGATGCAATTTCTGTGTTCCATCATCAAGAAGAAGGGCAGAGGGATGCAGTAAACCTGAAGTGAATCATCGGAATCTGTAACTAGTGTCACAGAAAAGGTTAAAACGTATACAGTAAGAAGAGTCTGTCGTCTTGTACTTAAGTCGAAATTGTGCCTTTTGTATTTAATTGCGATGCAATTTCTGTGTTTCATCGTCAATAAGAAGGTCAGAGGGATACAGTAAACCTGAAGTGAAGCATCTGAATCTATAACTAGTGTCACAGTAATGGTTCAAAGCATAGACAGTAGGAAGAGTCAGTCTTCTTGTACTGAAGTCGGCATTGTGCCTTTTCTATTTAATTCCGATGCAATTTCTGTGTTTCATCGTCAATAAGAAGGTCAGAGGGATACAGTAAACCTGAAGTGAAGCATCGGAATCTATAACTAGTGTCACAGGAATGGTTCAAAAAGAGACAGTAGGAAGAGTCAGTCTTCTTGTACTTAAGTCGGCATTGTGCCTTTTCTATTTAATTCCGATGCACATTCTGTGTTTCGTCGTCAATAAGAAGATCCAAGGGATACAGTAAACCTGAAGTGAAGCATCGGAATTTATAACTAGTTTCACAGTAATGGTTCAAAACATAGACAGTAAGAAGAGTCTGTCTTCTTGTACTTAAGTCGGCATTGTGCCTTATCTATTTAATTCCGATGCTATTTCTGTGTTTCATCGTCAATAAGAGGGTCAGAGGGTTACAGAAAACCTGAAGTGAAGCATCGGAATCTATAACTAGTGTCACAGGAATCGTTCAAAACATAGACAATAGGAAGGGTCAGTCTTCTTGTACTTAAGTCGGCATTGTGCCTTTCCTATTTAATTCCGATGCAATTTCTGTGTTTCTTCGTCAATAAGAAGGACCAAGGGATGCAGTACACCTGAAGTGAAGCATCGGAATCTATAACTAGTGTCACAGGAATGGTTCAAAACATAGACAGTAAGAAGAGTCAGTCCTCATGTACTTAAGTCGGCATTGTGCCTTTTGTATTTAATTCCGATGCAATTTCTGTGTTTCATCGACAATAATAAGGTCAGATGGATACAGTAAACCTGAAGTGAGGCATCGGAATCTATAACTAGTGTCACAGGAATGGTTCAAAACATAGGCAGTAAGAAGAGTCCGTCTTCTTGTACTTAAGTCGGCATTGTGCCTTTCCTATTTAATTCCGATGCAATTTCTGTGTTTCGTCGTCAATAAGAAGGGTCATGGGATGCAGTAAACCTGAAGTGAGGCATCGGAATCCATAACTAGTGACAGAGGAATGGTTCAAAAGATAGACAGTAAGAAGAGTCAGTCCTCTGGTACTTAAGTCGGCATTGTGCCTTTTGTATTTAATTCCGATACAATATCTGTGTTTCATCGTCAATAAGAAGGTCAGAGGGATACAGTAAACCTGAAGTGAAGCATCGGAATCTATAACTAGTGTGACAGGAACGGTTCAAAACATAGACAGCGGGAAGAGTCGGTCATCTTGTACTTAAGTTGGCATTGTGCCTTTTCTATTTAATTCCGTTGCAATTTCTGTGTTTCGTCGTCAATAAGAAGGTCCCAGGGATACAGTAAACCTGAAGTGAAGCATCGGAATCTATAACTAGTGTCACGGGAATGGTTCAAAACTTAGACAGTAAGATGAGTCAGTCTACTTCTACGTAAGTCGGCATTGTGCCTTTTGTATTTAATTCCGATGCAATTTCTGTGTTTCATCGTCAATATGATGGTCAGAGGGATACAGTAAACCTGAAGTGAAGCATCGGAATCTATAACTAGAGTCACGGGAATGGTTCAAAACATAGAGAGTAGGAAGAGTCAGTCTTCTTATACTTAAGTCGGCACTGTGCCTTTTTTATGTAATTCCGAAGAAATTTCTGTGTTTCATCGTCAATAAGAAGGTCAGAGGGATACAGTACACCTGAAGTGAAGCATCGGAATCTATAAGTAGTGTCACAGTAATGGTTCAAAACTTAGTCAGTAAGAAGAGTCAGTCTTCTTGTACTTAAGTTGGCATTGTGCCTTTTTATTAAATCCCGATGCAATTTCTGTGTTTCATCGTCAATAAGAAGGTCCAAGGGATACGGTAAACATATAGTGAGGCATCGGAATCTAAAACTGGTCTCACAGGAAATGTTCAAATCATAGTCAGTAAGAAGAGTCAGTCTTCTTGTACTTAAGTCGGCACTGTGCCGTTTGCATTTAATTCCGATGCAATTTCTGGGTTTCATCGTCAATAAGAATGTCAGAGGGATACAGTAAACCTGAAGTGAAGCATCGGAATCTATAACTAGTGTCACAGGAATGGTTCAAAACATAGACAGTAAGAAGAGTCAGTCTTCTTGTACTTAAATCGGATTTGTGCCTTTTGAATTTAATTCCGATACTATTTCTGTGTTTCATCGTCGATAAGGAGGTCCAAGGGATACAGTAAACCTGACGTGGAGCATCGGAATCTATAACTAGTGTCACAGGAATTGTTCAAAACATAGAGAGTAAGAAGAGTCAGTCTTCTTGTACTTAAGTCGGCATTGTGCCTTTTGTAATTAATTCCGATGCAATTTCTGTGTTTCATCGTCAATAAGAAGGTAAGAGGTATATAGTAAAACTGAAGTGAAGCGTCAGAATCTATAACTAGTGTCACAGGAATGGTTCAAAACATAGACAGTAAGAAGAGTCAGTCTACTTGTACTTAAGTCGTCATTGTGCCTTTTGTATTTAATCCCGATGCAATTTCTGTGTTTCATCGTCAATTAGAAAGTCCAAGGGATACAGTATGAAACGTCCCATTTTGTACTATTTTGCATGACTGTGCTTAAACTGACACACAATATTTTTAGCGCAACGCAATCTGACTATCAAAGATCCCTGCAAAAGAATGGTCCTGACTAACATTAAACTATACCTCTCACAAATCACTTACCTCACAAAAATCTTCGCTGCTCAAGCTACTGCTATACAGCGAGCGCCACTACTGCCAGCTAAAAAAAAAGATTCAAACTATGGAAGGCACTAACTACTGATAGGGATAGTTAGCAAATGAAAGATATTAATAGAGAACAAACAATGTACTTACCTTAATATCATCACAAGTCTTAATATATATATATCAGTTCATGACAAATTACAAATCTCCGCCATCTCTCTCCACACATTCACCACTGCTGGCGGCTCACCTCCAACTGCGCAACGCTACGCGCTGTTCACAGCCAGCTGCCGCTGCCCAACACTACAATGGCGAGTATTACAACAATGCAAAGCAGACACAGACTGCCCACAGCACAGCCAGGGATTTTCATACAGAGGTGGCGTTACCAATGAAAAAACCTAAACAGCCTACTTACATAGCCCCCATGCTCCCCACAAAAATTTTTACAAATAGGATTGGGCAGTGGCCAATACAGAATTGAAAAAAATTTTTCATAATTACAATAACAAAGAAATCAAATGCACACACTTATTGATACAACGTTGGTCAAAAGCTAAAATTTTGTCACAGTCCATAAAGACAGTCCTGATCATTCATTACGGTAAAATATAGTGTCTTTCTCAAAGTCTGAGCAGTAGAAGAAAATGCACACGGAAGTAGTGGATTTCCATGCAGTCTTTTTCTTCCTTATTCGGAGGTGTTTTCTGGCCTTGCTCTTCATATGCATTTACAAATTTCAGTGATTTGTGTCGTCCTGCCTGAGGGCTTGAGATTGCACTTTTTGTGGTACTGTCAAGTCGCTTCTCTGCACAAGCATCAGCATGTGATGCAATATATTCCGAACTAAATTTACACTTGCATACTGGACACATCACTTCATCATTCTCTTCAATAGCTGAATTGCTGTTTGACACACCAGTGCACTGTGCTGCATGGGCTTCAATTTCTGTTACCTCATATGAACCACAACAAATTGGGCATTTGCAGCGCCTTGAATCTGTACCAGACAGACCATTTGATAGCTTTTCAGTTCTGGAAACATTTTCTCTTAATGGCATTTCTTTAGCACAATCGACTGTTTCTGATATCTTCTCTCTGTTGTCGGAATTATGAAGGTTCATACAAGCTTTCATGAGCTCCAGCGAACGTGGTGAAGCTGCAGCTACTTTTTGAATAACATCTGACTGTGGCCTGGAAATGCTTGCTTTATTGTATATGTTCCTTTTTGCCATAATCCTGTTTTCTTTTCCACTCGTATCAGCAAAGACAGTATCTTTTTCAAATGTTATTATGTGGATAAAACTCAAACCAAATGGAACATGAGTATCAAATGGTTGTGTACAAGTAATTTTTATGATACCCCATTTCTTTTCTCTCACATTTTCACAGAACTTATCTCTTGAAAACATCAGCACAGATGTTTTTCCTGACCCACTTTTAGTCTGTTGTCGATCCATTAAAACTGATAATGGCAGAAGTGTTTCAAATTCTGATGATCCATAATGTGATACAGAAACTGTCACAAACGCTGAACCACAATTTCCTATGTTTATTCCACTTATAACACAAGCTCTTTCCATCATAAACACTGCCTCCATTGACATATATTTTCTTGGAAGAGGACACAGCCATTTTCCAAAATTCCCACGGAGCAAATTTGTTACTTGATGCTTTGGATCCTGAAAATTACAGCTGATCACTTTCACTAAATGTACCTGGGATCTTCTGACTGCGTATCAGAAGATTCCAGGTTCGAATCCTGGCAGGGTCGCCATATGAAACGTCCCATTTTGTACTATTTATTCATGACTGTGCTTAAACTGACACACAATATTTTTAGCGCAACGCAATCTGACTATCAAAGATCCCTGCAAAAGAATGGCCCTGACTAACATTAAACTATACCTCTCACAAATCACTTACCTCACAAAAATCTTCGCTGCTCAAGCTACTGCAATACAGCGAGCGCCACTACCGCCAGCTAAAAAAAAAGATTCAAACTATGGAAGGCACTAACAACTGATAGGGATAGTTAGCAAATGAAAGATATTAATAGAGGACAAACAATGTATTTACCTTAATATCATCACAAGTCTTAATATATATATATCAGTTCATGACAAATTACAAATCTCCGCCATCTCTCTCCCCACATTCACCACTGCTGACGGCTCACCTCCAACTGCGCAACGCTACGCGCTGTTCACAGCCAGCTGCCGCTGCCCAACACTACAATGGCGAGTATTACAACAATGCAAAGCAGACACAGACTGCCCACAGCACAGCCAGTGATTTTCATACAGAGGTGGCGTTACCAATGAAAAAACCTAAACAGCCTACTTACAAGTACACCTGAAGTGATGCATCGGAATCCGTAACTAGTGTCACAGGAATGGTTCAAACCATAGACAGTAAGAAGAGTCAGTCTTCTTGTACTTAAGTCTGCATTGTGCCTTTTCTATTTAGTTCCGATGCAATTTCTGTGTTCCATCATCAAGAAGAAGGGCAGAGGGATGCAGTAAACCTGAAGTGAATCATCGGATTCTGTAACTAGTGTCACAGAAAAGGTTAAAACATAGACAGTAAGAAGAGTCTGTCGTCTTGTACTTAAGTCGAAATTGTGCCTTTTGTATTTATTTCCGATGCAATTTCTGTGTTTCATCGTCAATAAGAAGGTCAGAGGGATACAGTAAACCTGAAGTGAAGCATCGGAATCTATAACTAGTGTCACAGGAATGGTTCAAAGCATAGACAGTAGGAAGAGTCAGTCTTCTTGTACTGAAGTCGGCATTGTGCCTTTTCTATTTAATTCCGATGCAATTTCTGTGTTTCATCGTCAATAAGAAGGTCAGAGGGATACAGTAAACCTGAAGTGAAGCATCGGAATCTCTAACTAGTGTCACAGGAATGGTTCAAAAAGAGACAGTAGGAAGAGTCAGTCTTCTTGTACTTAAGTCGGCATTGTGCCTTTTCTATTTAATTCCGATGCAAATTCTGTGTTTCGTCGTCAATAAGAAAATCCAAGGGATACAGTAAACCTGAAGTGAAGCATCGGAATCTATAACTAGTTTCACAGTAATGGTTCAAAACATAGACAGTAAGAAGAGTCTGTCTTCTTGTACTTAAGTTGGCATTGTGCCTTTTCTATTTAATTCCGATGCTATTTCTGTGTTTCTTCGTCAATAAGAGGGTCAGAGGGTTACAGTAAACCTTAAGTGAAGCATCAGAATCTATAACAAGTGTCACAGGGGTCGTTCAAAACATAGACAATAGGAAGGGTCAGTCTTCTTGTACTTAAGTCGGCATTGTGCCTTTCCTATTTAATTCTGATTGAATTTCTGTGTTTCGTCGTCAATAAGAAGGTCCAAGGGATGCAGTAAACCTGATGTGAAGCATCGGAATCTATAACTAGTGTCACAGGAATGGTTCAAAACATAGACTGTAAGAAGAGTCAGTCCCCATGTACTTAAGTCAGCATTGTGCCTTTTGTATTTAATTCCGATGCAATTTCTGTGTTTCTTCGACAATAATAAGGTCAGAGGGATACAGTAAACCTGAAGTGAAGCATCGGAATCTATAACTAGTTTCACAGTAATGGTTCAAAACATAGACAGTAAGAAGAGTCTGTCTTCTTGTACTTAAGTTGGCATTGTGCCTTTTCTATTTAATTCCGATGCTATTTCTGTGTTTCTTCGTCAATAAGAGGGTCAGAGGGTTACAGTAAACCTTAAGTGAAGCATCGGAATCTATAACAAGTGTCACAGGAGTCGTTCAAAACATAGACAATAGGAAGGGTCAGTCTTCTTGTACTTAAGTCGGCATTGTGCCTTTCCTATTTAATTCCGATGCAATTTCTGTGTTTCGTCGTCAATAAGAAGGTCCAAGGAATGCAGTAAACCTGAAGTGAAGCATCGGAATCTATAACTAGTGTCACAGGAATGGTTCAAATCATAGACAGTAAGAAGAGTCATTCCTCATGTACTTAAGTCAGCATTGTGCCTTTTGTATTTAATTCCGATGCAATTTCTGTGTTTCATCGTCAATATGAAGGTCAGAGGGATACAGTAAACCTGAAGTGAAGCATCGGAATCTATAACTAGAGTCACGGGAATGGTTCAAAACATAGAGAATCGGAAGAGTCAGTCTTCTTATACTTAAGTCGGCACTGTGCTTTTTTATGTAATTCCGAAGAAATTTCTGTGTTTCACCGTCAATAAGAAGGTCAGAGGGATACAGTAAACCTGAAGTGAAGCATCGGAATCTATAAGTAGTGTCACAGTAATGGTTCAAAACTTAGTCAGTAAGAAGAGTCAGTCTTCTTGTACTTATGATGGCATTGTGCCTTTTTATTAAATCCCGATGCAATTTCTGTGTTCCATCGTCAATAAGAAGGTCCAAGGGATACGGTAAACATATAGTGAGGCATCGGAATCTAAAACTGGTCTCACAGGAAATGTACAAATTATAGTCAGTAAGTAGAGTCAGTCTTCTTATACTTAAGTCGGCTTTGTGCCTTTTGTATTTAATTCCGAAGCAATTTCTGTGTTTCATCGTCAATAAGAAGGTCCAAGGGATACAGTAAACGTATAGTGAAGCATCAGAACCTAAAACCGGTCTCACAGGAAATGTTCAAAACATAGTCAGTAAGAAGAGTCAGTCTTCTTGTACTTAAGTCGGCACTGTGCCGTTTGCATTTAATTCCGATGCAATTTCTGTGTTTCATCGTCAATAAGAATGTCAGAGGGATACAGTAAACCTGAAGTGAAGCATCGGAATCTATAACTAGTGTCACAGGAATGGTTCAAAACATAGACAGTAATAAGAGTCAGTCTTCTTATACTTAAGTCGGCTTTGTGCCTTTTGTATTTAATTCCGAAGCAATTTCTGTGTTTCATCGTCAATAAGAAGGTCCAAGGGATACAGTAAACGTATAGTGAAGCATCAGAATCTAAAACTGGTCTCACAGGAAATGTTCAAAACATAGTCAGTAAGAAGAGTCAGTCTTCTTGTACTTAAGTCGGCACTGTGCCGTTTGCATTTAATTCCGATGCAATTTCTGTGTTTCATCGTCAATAAGAATGTCAGAGGGATACAGTACACATGAAGTGATGCATCGGAATCCGTAACTAGTGTCACAGGAATGGTTCAAATCATAGACAGTAAGAAGAGTCAGTATTCTTGTACTTAAGTCTGCATTGTGCCTTTTCTATTTAGTTTCGATGCAATTTCTGTGTTCCATCATCAGGAAGAAGGGCAGAGGGATGCAGTAAACCTGAAGTGAATCCTCGGAATCTGTAACTAGTGTCACAGAAAAGGTTAAAACGTATACAGTAAGAAGAGTCTGTCGTCTTGTACTTAAGTCGAAATTGTGCCTTTTGTATTTAATTCCGATGCAATTTATGTGTTTCATCGTCAATAAGAAGGTCAGAGGGATACAGTAAACCTGAAGTGAAGCATCTGAATCTATAACTAGTGTCACAGTAATGGTTCAAAGCATAGACAGTAGGAAGAGTCAGTCTTCTTGTACTGAAGTCGGCATTGTGCCTTTTCTATTTAATTCCGATGCAATTTCTGTGTTTCATCGTCAATAAGAAGGTCAGAGGGATACAGTAAACCTGAAGTGTAGCATCGGAATCTATAACTAGTGTCACAGGAATGGTTCAAAAAGAGACAGTAGGAAGAGTCAGTCTTCTTGTACTTAAGTCGGCATTGTGCCTTTTCTATTTAATTCCGATGCAAATTCTGTGTTTCGTCGTCAATAAGAAGATCCAAGGGATACAGTAAACCTGAAGTGAAGCATCGGAATTTATAACTAGTTTCACAGTAATGGTTCAAACATAGACAGTAAGAAGAGTCTGTCTTCTTGTACTTAAGTCGGCATGTGCCTTTTCTATTTAATTCCGATGCTATTTCTGTGTTTCATCGTCAATAAGAGGGTCAGAGGGTTACAGTAAACCTGAAGTGAAGCATCGGAATCTATAACTAGTGTCACAGGAATCGTTCAAAACATAGACAATAGGAAGGGTCAGTCTTCTTGTACTTAAGTCGGCATTGTGCCTTTCCTATTTAATTCCGATGCAATTTCTGTGTTTCGTCGTCAATAAGAAGGACCAAGGGATGCAGTAAACCTGAAGTGAAGCATCGGAATCTATAACTAGTGTCACAGGAATGGTTCAAAACATAGACAGTAAGAAGAGTCAGTCCTCATGTACTTAAGTCGGCATTGTGCCTTTTGTATTTAATTCCGATGCAATTTCTGTGTTTCATCGACAATAATATGGTCAGATGGATACAGTAAACCTGAAGTGAGGCATCGGAATCTATAACTAGTGTCACAGGAATGGTTCAAAACATAGGCAGTAAGAAGAGTCAGTCTTCTTGTACTTAAGTCGGCATTGTGCCTTTTCTTTTTAATTCCGATGCAATTTCTGTGTTACATCATCAATAAGAAGGCCAGAGGGATACAGTAAACCTGAAGTGAAGGATCGGAATCTATAACTAGTGTCACAGGAATGGTTCAAAACATAGACAGTAAGAAGAGTCAGTCTTCTTGTACTTAAGTCGGCATTGTGCCTTTCCTATTTAATTCCGATGCAACTTCTGTGTTTCGTCGTCAATAAGAAGGGTCATGGGATGCAGTAAACCTGAAGTGAGGCATCGGAATCCATAACTAGTGACACAGGAATGGTTCAAAAGATAGACAGTAAGAAGAGTCAGTCCTCTGGTACTTAAGTCGGCATTGTGCCTTTTGTATTTAATTCCGATACAATATCTGTGTTTCATCGTCAATAAGAAGGTCAGAGGGATACAGTAAACCTGAAGTGAAGCATCGGAATCTATAACTAGTGTCACAGGAACGGTTCAAAACATAGACAGCGGGAAGTGTCGGTCATCTTGTACTTAAGTTGGCATTGTGCCTTTTCTATTTAATTCCGTTGCAATTTCTGTGTTTCGTCGTCAATAAGAAGGTCCCAGGGATACAGTAAACCTGAAGTGAAGCATCGGAATCTATAACTAGTGTCACGGGAATGGTTCAAAACTTATACAGTAAGATGAGTCAGTCTACTTCTACGTAAGTCGGCATTGTGCCTTTTGTATTTAATTCCGATGCAATTTCTGTGTTTCATCGTCAATATGATGGTCAGAGGGATACAGTAAACCTGAAGTGAAGCATCGGAATCTATAACTAGAGTCACAGGAATGGTTCAAAACATAGAGAGTAGGAAGAGTCAGTCTTCTTATACTTAAGTCGGCACTGTGCCTTTTTTATGTAATTCCGAAGAAATTTCTGTGTTTCATCGTCAATAAGAAGGTCAGAGGGTACAGTAAACCTGAAGTGAAGCATCGGAATCTATAAGTAGTGTCACAGTAATGGTTCAAAACTTAGTCAGTAAGAAGAGTCAGTCTTCTTGTACTTAAGTTGGCATTGTGCCTTTTTATTAAATCCCGATGCAATTTCTGTGTTTCATCGTCAATAAGAAGGTCCAAGGGATACGGTAAACATATAGTGAGGCATCGGAATCTAAAACTGGTCTCACAGGAAATGTTCAAATCATAGTCAGTAAGAAGAGTCAGTGTTCTTGTACTTAAGTCGGCAATGTGCCGTTTGCATTTAATTCCGATGCAATTTCTGTGTTTCATCGTCAATAAGAATGTCAGAGGGATACAGTAAACCTGAAGTGAAGCATCGGAATCTATAACTAGTGTCACAGGAATGGTTCAAAACATAGACAGTAAGAAGAGTCAGTCTTCTTGTACTTAAATCGGATTTGTGCCTTTTGAATTTAATTCCGATACTATTTCTGTGTTTCATCGTCGATAAGGAGGTCCAAGGGATACAGTAAACCTGACGTGGAGCATCGGAATCTATAACTAGTGTCACAGGAATTTTTCAAAACATAGACAGTTGAAAGAGTCAGTCTTCTTGTACTTAAGTTGGCATTTTGCTTTTTCTATATAATTCCGATGCAATTTCTGTGTTTCGTCGTCAATAAGAAGGTCACAGGGATACAGTAAACATGAAGTGAAGCATGGGAATCTATAACTAGTGTCACGGGAATTGTTCAAAACATAGAGAGTAAGAAGAGTCAGTCTTCTTGTACTTAAGTCGGCATTGTGCCTTTTGTAATTAATTCCGATGCAATTTCTGTGTTTCTTCGTCAATAAGAAGGTAAGAGGTATATAGTAAAACTGAAGTGAAGCGTCAGAATCTATAACTAGTGTCACAGGAATGGTTCAAAACATAGACAGTAAGAAGAGTCAGTCTACTTGTACTTAAGTCGTCATTGTGCCTTTTGTATTTAATCCCGATGCAATTTCTGTGTTTCATCGTCAATTAGAAAGTCCAAGGGATACAGTATGAAACGTCCCATTTTGTACTATTTTGCATGACTGTGCTTAAACTGACACACAATATTTTTAGCGCAACGCAATCTGACTATCAAAGATCCCTGCAAAAGAATGGCCCTGACTAACATTAAACTATACCTCTCACAAATCACTTACCTCACAAAAATCTTCGCTGCTCAAGCTACTGCTATACAGCGAGCGCCACTACTGCCAGCTAAAAAAAAAGATTCAAACTATGGAAGGCACTAACTACTGATAGGGATAGTTAGCAAATGAAAGATATTAATAGAGAACAAACAATGTACTTACCTTAATATCATCACAAGTCTTAATATATATATATCAGTTCATGACAAATTACAAATCTCCGCCATCTCTCTCCCCACATTCACCACTGCTGGCGGCTCACCTCCAACTGCGCAACGCTACGCGCTGTTCACAGCCAGCTGCCGCTGCCCAACACTACAATGGCGAGTATTACAACAATGCAAAGCAGACACAGACTGCCCACAGCACAGCCAGGGATTTTCATACAGAGGTGGCGTTACCAATGAAAAAACCTAAACAGCCTACTTACATAGCCCCCATGCTCCCCACAAAAATTTTTACAAATAGGATTGGGCAGTGGCCAATACAGAATTGAAAAAAATTTTTCATAATTACAATAACAAAGAAATCAAATGCACACACTTATTGATACAACGTTGGTCAAAAGCTAAAATTTTGTCACAGTCCATAAAGACAGTCCTGATCATTCATTACGGTAAAATATAGTGTCTTTCTCAAAGTCTGAGCAGTAGAAGAAAATGCACACGGAAGTAGTGGATTTCCATGCAGTCTTTTTCTTCCTTATTCGGAGGTGTTTTCTGGCCTTGCTCTTCATATGCATTTACAAATTTCAGTGATTTGTGTCGTCCTGCCTGAGGGCTTGAGATTGCACTTTTTGTGGTACTGTCAAGTCGCTTCTCTGCACAAGCATCAGCATGTGATGCAATATATTCCGAACTAAATTTACACTTGCATACTGGACACATCACTTCATCATTCTCTTCAATAGCTGAATTGCTGTTTGACACACCAGTGCACTGTGCTGCATGGGCTTCAATTTCTGTTACCTCATATGAACCACAACAAATTGGGCATTTGCTGCGCCTTGAATCTGTACCAGACAGACCATTTGATAGCTTTTCAGTTCTGGAAACATTTTCTCTTAAGGGCATTTCTTTAGCACAATCGACTGTTTCTGATATCTTCTCTCTGTTGTCGGAATTATGAAGGTTCATACAAGCTTTCATGAGCTCCAGCGAACGTGGTGAAGCTGCAGCTACTTTTTGAATAACATCTGACTGTGGCCTGGAAATGCTTGCTTTATTGTATATGTTCCTTTTTGCCATAATCCTGTTTTCTTTTCCACTCGTATCAGCAAAGACAGTATCTTTTTCAAATGTTATTATGTGGATAAAACTCAAACCAAATGGAACATGAGTATCAAATGGTTGTGTACAAGTAATTTTTATGATACCCCATTTCTTTTCTCTCACATTTTCACAGAACTTATCTCTTGAAAACATCAGCACAGATGTTTTTCCTGACCCACTTTTAGTCTGTTGTCGATCCATTAAAACTGATGATGGCAGAAGTGTTTCAAATTCTGATGATCCATAATGTGATACAGAAACTGTCACAAACGCTGAACCACAATTTCCTATGTTTATTCCACTTATAACACAAGCTCTTTCCATCATAAACACTGCCTCCATTGACATATATTTTCTTGGAAGAGGACACAGCCATTTTCCAAAATTCCCACGGAGCAAATTTGTTACTTGATGCTTTGGATCCTGAAAATTACAGCTGATCACTTTCACTAAATGTACCTGGGATCTTCTGACTGCGTATCAGAAGATTCCAGGTTCGAATCCTGGCAGGGTCGCCATATGAAACGTCCCATTTTGTACTATTTATTCATGACTGTGCTTAAACTGACACACAATATTTTTAGCGCAACGCAATCTGACTATCAAAGATCCCTGCAAAAGAATGGCCCTGACTAACATTAAACTATACCTCTCACAAATCACTTACCTCACAAAAATCTTCGCTGCTCAAGCTACTGCAATACAGCGAGCGCCACTACCGCCAGCTAAAAAAAAAGATTCAAACTATGGAAGGCACTAACAACTGATAGGGATAGTTAGCAAATGAAAGATATTAATAGAGAACAAACAATGTATTTACCTTAATATCATCACAAGTCTTAATATATATATATCAGTTCATGACAAATTACAAATCTCCGCCATCTCTCTCCCCACATTCACCACTGCTGACGGCTCACCTCCAACTGAGCAACGCTACGCGCTGTTCACAGCCAGCTGCCGCTGCCCAACACTACAATGGCGAGTATTACAACAATGCAAAGCAGACACAGACTGCCCCACAGCACAGCCAGTGATTTTCATACAGAGGTGGCGTTACCAATGAAAAAACCTAAACAGCCTACTTACAAGTACACCCTGAAGTGATGCATCGGAATCCGTAACTAGTGTCACAGGAATGGTTCAACCCATAGACAGTAAGAAGAGTCAGTCTTCTTGTACTTAAGTCTGCATTGTGCCTTTTCTATTTAGTTCCGATGCAATTTCTGTGTTCCATCATCAAGAAGAAGGGCAGAGGGATGCAGTAAACCTGAAGTGAATCATCGGAATCTGTAACTAGTGTCACAGAAAAGGTTAAAACATAGACAGTAAGAAGAGTCTGTCGTCTTGTACTTAAGTCGAAATTGTGCCTTTTGTATTTAATTCAGATGCAATTTCTGTGTTTCATCGTCAATAAGAAGGTCAGAGGATACAGTAAACCTGAAGTGAAGCATCGGAATCTATAACTAGTGTCACAGGAATGGTTCAAAGCATAGACAGTAGGAAGAGTCAGTCTTCTTGTACTGAAGTCGGCATTGTGCCTTTTCTATTTAATTCCGATGCAATTTCTGTGTTTCATCGTCAATAAGAAGTTCAGAGAGATACAGTAAACCTGAAGTGAAGCATCGGAATCTCTAACTAGTGTCACAGGAATGGTTCAAAAAGAGACAGTAGGAAGAGTCAGTCTTCTTGTACTTAAGTCGGCATTGTGCCTTTTCTATTTAATTCCGATGCAAATTCTGTGTTTCGTCGTCAATAAGAAGATCCAAGGGATACAGTAAACCTGAAGTGAAGCATCGGAATCTATAACTAGTTTCACAGTAATGGATCAAAACATAGACAGTAAGATGAGTCTGTCTTCTTGTACTTAAGTTGGCATTGTGCCTCTTCTATTTAATTCCGATGCTATTTCTGTGTTTCATCGTCAATAAGAGGGTCAGAGGGTTACAGTATACCTTAAGTGAAGCATCGGAATCTATAACAAGTGTCACAGGAGTCGTTCAAAACATAGACAATAGGAAGGGTCAGTCTTCTTGTACTTAAGTCGGCATTGTGCCTTTCCTATTTAATTCCGATGCAATTTCTGTGTTTCGTCGTCAATAAGAAGGTCCAAGGGATGCAGTAAACCTGAAGTGAAGCATCGGAATCTATAACTAGTGTCACAGGAATGGTTCAAAGCATAGACAGTAAGAAGAGCCAGTCCTCATGTACTTAAGTCAGCATTGTGCCTTTTGTATTTAATTCCGATGCAATTTCTGTGTTTCATCGACAATAATAAGGTCAGAGGGATACAGTAAACCTGAAGTGAGGAATCGGAATCTATAACTAGTGTCACAGGAATGGTTCAAAACATAGACAGTAAGAAGAGTCAGTCTTCTTGTACTTAAGTCGGCATTGTCCTTTTCCTTTTTAATTCCGATGCAATTTCTGTGTTACATCGTCAATAAGAAGGCCAGAGGGATACAGTAAACCTGAAGTGAAGCGTCGGAATCTATAACTAGTGTCACAGGAATGGTTCAAAACATAGACAGTAAGAAGAGTCAGTCTTCTTGTACTTAAGTCGGCATTGTGCCTTTCCTATTTAATTCCGATGGAATTTCTGTGTTTCGTCGTCAATAAGAAGGGTCATGGGATACAGTAAACCTGAAGTGAGGCATCGGAATCCATAACTAGTGACACTGGAATGGTTCAAAACATAGACAGTAAGATGAGTCAGTCTACTTCTACGTAAGTCGGCATTGTGCCTTTTGTATTTAATTCCGATGCAATTTCTGTGTTTCATCGTCAATATGAAGGTCAGAGGGATACAGTAAACCTGAAGTGAAGCATCGGAATCTATAACTAGAGTCACGGGAATGGTTCAAAACATAGAGAGTAGGAAGAGTCAGTCTTCTTATACTTAAGTCGGCACTGTGCTTTTTTATGTAATTCCGAAGAAATTTCTGTGTTTCATCGTCAATAAGAAGGTCAGAGGGATACAGTAAACCTGAAGTGAAGCATCGGAATCTATAACTAGTGTCACAGGAATGGTTCAAATCATACACAGCAAGAAGAGTCAGTCTTCTTGTACTTAAGTCGGCATTGTGAATTTTGTATTTAATTCCGATGCAATTTCTATGTTTCATCGTCAATACGAAAGTCCAAGGGATACAGTAAACCTGAAGTGATGCATCGGAATCTATAACAAGTGTCACAGGAATGGTTCAAAACATAGACAGTCGGAAGAGTTAGTCTTCTTGTACTTAAGTCGGCATTGTGGATTTTGTATTAAATTCCGATGCAATTTCTGTGTTTCATCGTCAGTAACAAGGTCTAAGGGTACAGTAAATCTGAAGTGAAGCATCGTAATCTATAACTAGTGTCACAGGAATGGTTCAAAACATAGAAAGTAAGAAGAGTCAGTCTTGTTGTACTTAAGTCGGCCTTGTGCCTTTTGTATTTAATTCCGATGCAATTTCTGTGTTTCATCGTCAATAGGAAGGTACAAGGGATACAGTACACTTATAG
The DNA here is from genome assembly GCF_021461385.2 of Schistocerca piceifrons. NCBI lineage: Eukaryota > Metazoa > Arthropoda > Insecta > Orthoptera > Acrididae > Schistocerca > Schistocerca piceifrons. Next base: position 6,605,177 of record NC_060146.1, on the reverse strand, counting down.
TGAAGCATCGGAATCTAAAACTGGTCTCACAGGAAATGTTCAAATCATAGTCAGTAAGAAGAGTCAGACTTCTTATACTTAAGTCGGCATTGTGCATTTTGTATTTAAGTCCGATGCAATTTCCGTGTTTCGTCGTCAATAACAAGGCCCAAGGGATACAGTAAACCTGAAGTGAAGCATCGGAATCTATAACTAGTGTTGTAGAAATGGTTCAAAACATAGACAGTAAGAAGAGTCAGTCTTCTTGTACATAAGTCAGCATTCTGCTTTTGCATTTAATTCCGGGCAATTTCTGTGTTTCATCGTCGATAAGAACGTCCTAGGGATACAGGAAACCTGAACTGAGCATCTAAATCTATAACTAGTGCCACAGGAATGGTTCAAAACATAGACAATAAGAAGAGTCAGTCTTCTTGTACTTAAGTCGGCATTGTGCCTTTTGTATTTAATTCCGATGCAATTACTGTGTTTCATCGTCAATATGAAGGTCAGAGGGATACAGTAAATTTGAAGTGAAGCATCGGAATCTGTAACTATTGTTACAGGAATTTATCAAAACATAGACTGTAAGAAGAGTCAGTCTTCTTGTACTTAATACGGCATTGTGCCTTTTCTATATAATTCCGATGCAATTTCTGTATTTCATCGACAATAGGAATGTCAGAGGGATACAGTAAACCTGAAGTGAAATAACGGAATCTATAACTAGTGTCACAGGAACGGTTCAAAACATAGACACTAGGAAGAGTCAGTCTTCTTGTACTTATGTCGGCATTGTGCCTTTTCTTTTTGATTCCGATGCAATATCTGTGTTTCATCGTCAATAAGAAGGTCCAAAGGACACAGTAAACCTGAAGTGAAGCTTCGGAATCAATAACTAGTATCACACGTATGGTTCAAAACATAGACAGTAAGAAGAGTCGGACTTCTTTTACTTAAGTCGACACTGTGCCTTTTGTATTTAATTCCGATGCAATTTCTGTGTTTCATCGTCAGTAAGAGTGTCAGAGGGATACAGTAAACCGGAAGTGATGCATCGGAATCTATAACTAGTGTCACAGGAATTTTTCAAAACATAGACAGTTGGATGAGTCAGTCTTCCTGTACTTAAGTCGGCATTGTGCCTTTTCTATTTAATGCCGATGCAATTTCTGTGTTTCGCGGTCAATAAGAAGGTCCAAGGGATACAGTAAGCCTGACGTGAAGCATCGGAATCTAAAACCGGTCTCACAGGAAAGGTTCAAAGCATAGTGAGTAAGAAGAGCCAGTCATCTTGTATTTGAGTCGGCATTGTGCCTTTTGTATTTAATTCCGATGCAATTTCTGTGTTTCATCGTCAATAAGAAGTCAGAGGGATACAGTAAACCTGAAGTGAAGCGTCGGTATCTATAACTAGTGTCACAGTAATGGTTAAAACTTAGACAGTAGGAAGAGTCAGTCTTCTTGTACTTAAGTCCGCATTGTGCCTTTTGTATTGAATCCTGATGCCATTTCTGTGTTTCGTCGTCAATAAGAAGGTCCAAGGGATACAGTAAACCTGAAGTGAAGCATCGGAATCTATAACTAGTGTCACAGGAATGGGTGAAAACATAGAGAGTAAGAAGAGTCAGTCTTTTTGTACTTAAGTCGGCATTGTGCCTTTTGTATTTAATTCTGATGCTATTTCTGTGTTTCATCGTCGATAAGAAGGTCAAAGGGATACAGTAAACCTGAAGTGAAGCATCAGAATCTATAACTAGTGTCACAGGAATTGCTCAAAACATAGACAGTAAGAAGAGTCAGTCTTCTTGTACTTAAGTCGGCATTGTGCCTTTCCTATTTAATTCCGATGCAATTTCTGTGTTTCGTCGTCAATAAGAAGGGTCATGGGATGCAGTAAACCTGAAGTGAGGCATCGGAATCCATAACTAGTGACACAGGAATGGTTCAAAACATAGACAGTAAGAAGAGTTAGTCCTCTGGTACTTAAGTCGGCATTGTGCCTTTTGTATTTAATTCCGATACAATATCTGTGTTTCATCGTCAATAAGAAGGTCAGAGGGATACAGTAAACCTGAAGTGAAGCATCGGAATCTATAACTAGTGTCACAGGAACGGTTCAAAACATAGCTGGAAGAGTCGGTCATCTTGTACTTAAGTTAGCATTGTGCCTTTTCTATTTAATTCCGATGCAATTTCTGTGTTTCGTCGTCAATAAGAAGATCCCAGGGATACAGTAAACCTGAAGTGAAGCATCGGAATGTATAACTAGTGTCACAGGAATGGTTCAAAACTTAGACAGTAAGACGAGTCAGTCCACTTCTACGTAAGTCGGCATTGTGCCTTTTGTATTTAATTCCGATGCAACTTCTGTGTTTCATCGTCAATAAGAAGGTCCAAGGGATACAGCACACCTGAAGTGAAGAATCGGAATCTACAACTAGTGTCACAGGAATGGTTCAAATCATAGACAGTGAGAAGAGTCAGTCTTCATGTACTTATGATGGCATTGTGCCTTTTTATTAAATCCCGATGCAATTTCTGTGTTTCATCGTCAATAAGAAGGTCCAAGGGATACGGTAAACATATAGTGAGGCACCGGAATCTAAAACTGGTCTCACAGGAAATGTTCAAATCATAGTCAGTAAGAAGAGTCAGTCTTCTTATACTTAAGTCGGCTTTGTGTCTTTTGTATTTAATTCCGAAGCAATTTCTGTGTTTCATCGTCAATATGAAGGTCAGAGGGATACAGTAAATTTGAAGTGAAGCATCGGAATCTGTAACTATTGTTACAGGAATTTATCAAAACATAGACTGTAAGAAGAGTCAGTCTTCTTGTACTTAATACGGCATTGTGCCTTTTCTATATAATTCCGATGCAATTTCTGTATTTCATCGACAATAGGAATGTCAGAGGGATACAGTAAACCTGAAGTGAAATAACGGAATCTATAACTAGTGTCACAGGAACGGTTCAAAACATAGACACTAGGAAGAGTCAGTCTTCTTGTACTTATGTCGGCATTGTGCCTTTTCTTTTTGATTCCGATGCAATATCTGTGTTTCATCGTCAATAAGAAGGTCCAAAGGACACAGTAAACCTGAAGTGAAGCTTCGGAATCAATAACTAGTATCACACGTATGGTTCAAAACATAGACAGTAAGAAGAGTCGGACTTCTTTTACTTAAGTCGACACTGTGCCTTTTGTATTTAATTCCGATGCAATTTCTGTGTTTCATCGTCAGTAAGAGTGTCAGAGGAATACAGTAAACCGGAAGTGATGCATCGGAATCTATAACTAGTGTCACAGGAATTTTTCAAAACATAGACAGTTGGATGAGTCAGTCTTCCTGTACTTAAGTCGGCATTGTGCCTTTTCTATTTAATGCCGATGCAATTTCTGTGTTTCGCGGTCAATAAGAAGGTCCAAGGGATACAGTAAGCCTGACGTGAAGCATCGGAATCTAAAACCGGTCTCACAGGAAAGGTTCAAAACATAGTGAGTAAGAAGAGCCAGTCATCTTGTATTTGAGTCGGCATTGTGCCTTTTGTATTTAATTCCGATGCAATTTCTGTGTTTCATCGTCAATAAGAAGTCAGAGGGATACAGTAAACCTGAAGTGAAGCGTCGGTATCTATAACTAGTGTCACAGTAATGGTTAAAACTTAGACAGTAGGAAGAGTCAGTCTTCTTGTACTTAAGTCCGCATTGTGCCTTTTGTATTGAATCCTGATGCCATTTCTGTGTTTCGTCGTCAATAAGAAGGTCCAAGGGATACAGTAAACCTGAAGTGAAGCATCGGAATCTATAACTAGTGTCACAGGAATGGGTGAAAACATAGAGAGTAAGAAGAGTCAGTCTTTTTGTACTTAAGTCGGCATTGTGCCTTTTGTATTTAATTCTGATGCTATTTCTGTGTTTCATCGTCGATAAGAAGGTCAAAGGGATACAGTAAACCTGAAGTGAAGCATCAGAATCTATAACTAGTGTCACAGGAATTGCTCAAAACATAGACAGTAAGAAGAGTCAGTCTTCTTGTACTTAAGTCGGCATTGTGCCTTTCCTATTTAATTCCGATGCAATTTCTGTGCTTCGTCGTCAATAAGAAGGGTCATGGGATGCAGTAAACCTGAAGTGAGGCATCGGAATCCATAACTAGTGACACAGGAATGGTTCAAAACATAGACAGTAAGAAGAGTTAGTCCTCTGGTACTTAAGTCGGCATTGTGCCTTTTGTATTTAATTCCGATACAATATCTGTGTTTCATCGTCAATAAGAAGGTCAGAGGGATACAGTAAACCTGAAGTGAAGCATCGGAATCTATAACTAGTGTCACAGGAACGGTTCAAAACATAGCTGGAAGAGTCGGTCATCTTGTACTTAAGTTAGCATTGTGCCTTTTCTATTTAATTCCGATGCAATTTCTGTGTTTCGTCGTCAATAAGAAGATCCCAGGGATACAGTAAACCTGAAGTGAAGCATCGGAATCTATAACTAGTGTCACAGGAATGGTTCAAAACTTAGACAGTAAGACGAGTCAGTCCACTTCTACGTAAGTCGGCATTGTGCCTTTTGTATTTAATTCCGATGCAACTTCTGTGTTTCATCGTCAATAAGAAGGTCCAAGGGATACAGCACACCTGAAGTGAAGAATCGGAATCTACAACTAGTGTCACAGGAATGGTTCAAATCATAGACAGTGAGAAGAGTCAGTCTTCATGTACTTATGATGGCATTGTGCCTTTTTATTAAATCCCGATGCAATTTCTGTGTTTCATCGTCAATAAGAAGGTCCAAGGGATACGGTAAACATATAGTGAGGCACCGGAATCTAAAACTGGTCTCACAGGAAATGTTCAAATCATAGTCAGTAAGAAGAGTCAGTCTTCTTATACTTAAGTCGGCTTTGTGTCTTTTGTATTTAATTCCGAAGCAATTTCTGTGTTTCATCGTCAATAAGAAGGTCCAACGGATACAGTAAACGTATAGTGAAGCATCGGAATCTAAAACTGGTCTCACAGGAAGTTTTCAAAACATAGTCAGTAAGAAGAGTCAGTCTTCTTGTACTTAAGTCGGCACTGTGCCGTTTGCATTTAATTCCGATGCAATTTCTGTGTTTCATCGACAATAAGAATGTCAGAAGGATACAGTAAACCTGAAGTGAAGCTTCGGAATCTATAACTAGTGTCACAGGAATGGTTCAAAACATAGACAGTAGGAAGAGTAAGCCGTCTTGTACTTAAGTCAGCATTGTGCCTTTTCTATTTAATTCCGATGCAATTTCTCTGTTTCTTCGTCGATAACAAGGTCAGAGAGATACAGTAAACCTGAAGTGAAGCATCGGAATCTATAACGAGAGTCACAGGAATGGTTCAAAACATACACAGCAAGAAGAGTCAGTCTTCTTGTACTTAAGTCGGCATTGTGAATTTTGTATTTAATTCCGATGCTATTTCTATGTTTCATCGTCAATACGAAAGTCCAAGTGATACAGTAAACCTGAAGTGATGCATCGGAATCTATAACTAGTGTCACAGGAATGGTTCAAAACATAGACAGTCGGAAGAGTTAGTCTTCTTGTACTTAAGTCGGCATTGTGGCTTTTGTATTAAATTCCGATGCAATTTCTGTGTTTCATCGTCAATAACAAGGTCCAAGGGATACAGTAAATCTGAAGTGAAGCATCGTAATCTATAACTAGTGTCACAGGAATGGTTCAAAACATAGACAGTAAGAAGAGTCAGTCTTCTTGTACTTAAGTCGGCCTTGTGCCTTTTGTATTTAATTCCGATGCAATTTCTGTGTTTCATCGTCAATAGGAAGGTACAAGGGATACAGTACACTTATAGTGAAGCATCGGAATCTAAAACTGGTCTCACAGGAAATGTTCAAATCATAGTCATTAAGAAGAGTCAGACTTCTTGTACTTAAGTCGGCATTGTGCATATTGAATTTAAGTCCGATGCAATTTCTGTGTATCATCTTCAATAAGAATGTCAGAGGGATACAGTAAACCTGAAGTGAAGCATCTCAATCCATAACTAGTGTCACAGGAATGGTTCTAAACATAGACCGTAAGAAGAGTCAGTCATCTTGTACTTAAGTCGGCATTGTGCCTTTTGTATTTAATTCCGATGCTATTTCTGTGTTTCATCGTCGATAAGAAGGACCAAGGGATACAGTAAATCTGAAGTGAAGCATCGTAATCTATAACTAGTGTCACAGGAATGGTTCAAATCATAGACAATAAGAAGAGTCAGTCTTCTTGTACTTAAGTCGGCATTGTGCCTTTTGTATTTAATTCCGATGCAATTACTGTGTTTCATCGTCAATATGAAGGTCAGAGGGATACAGTAAATTTGAAGTGAAGCATCGGAATCTGTAACTATTGTTACAGGAATTTATCAAAACATAGACTGTAAGAAGAGTCAGTCTTCTTGTACTTAATACGGCATTGTGCCTTTTCTATATAATTCCGATGCAATTTCTGTGTTTCATCGACAATAGGAATGTCAGAGGGATACAGTAAACCTGAAGTGAAGGAACGGAATCTATAACTAGTGTCACAGGAACGGTTCAAAACATAGACACTAGGAAGAGTCAGTCTTCTTGTACTTATGTCGGCATTGTGCCTTTTCTTTTTGATTCCGATGCAATATCTGTGTTTCATCGTCAATACGAAGGTCCAAAGGACACAGTAAACCTGAAGTGAAGCTGCGGAATCAATAACTAGTATCACACGTATGGTTCAAAACATAGACAGTAAGAAGAGTCGGACTTCTTTTACTTAAGTCGACACTGTGCCTTTTGTATTTAATTCCGATGCAATTTCTGTGTTTCATCGTCAGTAAGAGTGTCAGAGGGATACAGTAAACCGGAAGTGATGCATCGGAATCTATAACTAGTGTCACAGGAATTTTTCAAAACATAGACAGTTGGATGAGTCAGTCTTCCTGTACTTAAGTCGGCATTGTGCCTTTTCTATTTAATGCCGATGCAATTTCTGTGTTTCGCGGTCAATAAGAAGGTCCAAGGGATACAGTAAGCCTGACGTGAAGCATCGGAATCTAAAACCGGTCTCACAGGAAAGGTTCAAAACATAGTGAGTAAGAAGAGCCAGTCATCTTGTATTTGAGTCGGCATTGTGCCTTTTGTATTTAATTCCGATGCAATTTCTGTGTTTCATCGTCAATAAGAAGTCAGAGGGATACAGTAAACCTGAAGTGAAGCATCGGTATCTATAACTAGTGTCACAGGAATGGTTAAAACTTAGACAGTAGGAAGAGTCACTCTTCTTGTACTTAAGTTCGCATTGTGCCTTTTGTATTTAATCCCGATGCCATTTCTGTGTTTCGTCGTCAATAAGAAGGTCCAAGGGATACAGTAAACCTGAAATGAAGCATCGGAATCTATAACTAGTGTCACAGGAATGGCTCAAAACATAGAGAGTAAGAAGAGTCAGTCTCTTTGTACTTAAGTCGGCATTGTGCCTTTTGTATTTAATTCCGATGCTATTTCTGTGTTTCATCGTCGATAAGAAGGTCAAAGGGATACAGTAAACCTGAAGTGAGGCATCGGAATCTATAACTAGTGTCACAGGAATTGCTCAAAACATAGACAGTAAGAGGAGTCAGTCTTCTTGTACTTAAGTCGGCATTGTGCCTTTCCTATTTAATTCCGATGCAATTTCTGTGTTTCGTCGTCAATAAGAAGGTCCAAGGGATACAGTAAACCTGAAGTGAAGCATCGGAATCTATAACTAGTGTCACAGGAATGGGTCAAAACATAGAGAGTAAGAAGAGTCAGTCTTTTTGTACTTAAGTCGGCATTGTGCCTTTTGTATTTAATTCCGATGCTATTTCTGTGTTTCATCGTCGATAAGAAGGTCAAAGGGATACAGTAAACCTGAAGTGAAGCATCGGAATCTATAACTAGTGTCACAGGAATTGCTCAAAACATAGACAGTAAGAAGAGTCAGTCTTCTTGTATTTAAGTCGGCATTGTGCCTTTCCTATTTAATTCCGATGCAATTTCTGTGTTTCGTCGTCAATAAGAAGGGTCATGGGATGCAGTAAACCTGAAGTGAGGCATCGGAATCCATAACTAGTGACACAGGAATGGTTCAAAACATTGACAGTAAGAAGAGTCAGTCCTCTGGTACTTAAGTCGGCATTGTGCCTTTTGTATTTAATTCCGATACAATATCTGTGTTTCATCGTCAATAAGAAGGTCAGAGGGATACAGTAAACCTGAAGTGAAGCATCGGAATCTATAACTAGTGTCACAGGAACGGTTCAAAACATAGCTGGAAGAGTCGGTCATCTTGTACTTAAGTTAGCATTGTGCCTTTTCTATTTAATTCCGATGCAATTTCTGTGTTTCGTCGTCAATAAGAAGATCCCAGGGATACAGTAAACCTGAGGTGAAGCATCGGAATCTATAACTAGTGTCACAGGAATGGTTCAAAACTTAGACAGTAAGACGAGTCAGGCTACTTCTACGTAAGTCGGCATTGTGCCTTTTGTATTTAATTCCGATGCAACTTCTGTGTTTCATCGTCAATAAGAAGGTCCAAGGGATACAGCACACCTGAAGTGAAGAATCGGAATCTACAACTAGTGTCACAGGAATGGTTCAAATCATAGACAGAGGGAAGAGTCAGTCTTCTTGTACTTATGGTGGCATTGTGCCTTTTTATTAAATCCCGATGCAATTTCTGTGTTTCATCGTCAATAAGAAGGTCCAAGGGATACGGTAAACATATAGTGAGGCACCGGAATCTAAAACTGGTCTCACAGGAAATGTTCAAATCATAGTCAGTAAGAAGAGTCAGTCTTCTTATACTTAAGTCGGCTTTGTGTCTTTTGTATTTAATTCCGAAGCAATTTCTGTGTTTCATCGTCAATAAGAAGGTCCTAGGGATACAGTAAACGTATAGTGAAGCATCGGAATCTAAAACTGGTCTCACAGGAAATTTTCAAAACATAGTCAGTAAGAAGAGTCAGTCTTCTTGTACTTAAGTCGGCACTGTGCCGTTTGCATTTAATTCCGATGCAATTTCTGTGTTTCATCGTCAATAAGAATGTCAGAAGGATACAGTAAACCTGAAGTGAAGCTTCGGAATCTATAACTAGTGACACAGGAATGGTTCAAAACATAGACAGTAGGAAGAGTAAGCCTTCTTGTACTTAAGTCAGCATTGTGCCTTTTCTATTTAATTCCGATGCAATTTCTCTGTTTCTTCGTCGATAAGAAGGTCAGAGAGATACAGTAAACCTGAAGTGAAGCATCGGAATCTATAACTAGTGTCATAGGAATGGTTCAAAACATACACAGCAAGAAGAGTCAGTCTTCTTGTACTTAAGTCGGCATTGTGAATTTTGTATTTAATTCCGATGCAATTTCTATGTTTCATCGTCAATACGAAAAATCAAGGGATACAGTAAACCTGAAGTGATGCATCGGAATCTATAACTAGTGTCACAGGAATGGTTCAAAACATAGACAGTCGGAAGAGTTAGTCTTCTTGTACTTAAGTCGGCATTGTGGCTTTTGTATTAAATTCCGATGCAATTTCTGTGTTTCATCGTCAATAACAAGGTCCAAGGGATACAGTAAATCTGAAGTGAAGCATCGTAATCTATAACTAGTGTCACAGGAGTGGTTCAAAACATAGACAGTAAGAAGAGTCAGTCTTCTTGTACTTAAGTCGGCCTTGTGCCTTTTGTATTTAATTCCGATGCAATTTCTGTGTTTCATCGTCAATAGGAAGGTACAAGGGATACAGTACACTTATAGTGAAGCATCGGAATCTAAAACTGGTCTCACAGGAAATGTTCAAATCATAGTCAGTAAGAAGAGTCAGACTTCTTATACTTAAGTCGGCATTGTGCATATTGAATTTAAGTCCGATGCAATTTCTGTGTATCATCTTCAATAAGAATGTCAGAGGGATACAGTAAACCTGAAGTGAAGCATCTCAATCCATAACTAGTGTCACAGGAATGGTTCTAAACATAGACCGTAAGAAGAGTCAGTCATCTTGTACTTAAGTCGGCATTGTGCCTTTTGTATTTAATTCCGATGCTATTTCTGTGTTTCATCGTCGATAAGAAGGACCAAGGGATACAGTAAATCTGAAGTGAAGCATCGTAATCTATAACTAGTGTCACAGGAATGGTTCAAAACATAGACAGTAAGAAGAGTCAGTCTTCTTGTACTTAAGTCGGCCTTGTGCCTTTTGTATTAAATTCCGATGCAATTTCCGTGTTTCATCATCAATAGGAAGGTACAAGGGATACAGTACACGTATAGTGAAGCATCGGAATCTAAAACTGGTCTCACAGGAAATGTTCAAATCATAGTCAGTAAGAAGAGTCAGACTTCTTATACTTAAGTCGGCATTGTGGATTTTGTATTTAAGTCCGATGCAATTTCTGTGTTTCATCGTCAATAACAAGGCCCAAGCGATACAGTAAACCTGAAGTGAAACATCGGAATCTATAACAAGTGTTATAGAAATGGTTCAAAACATAGACAGTAAGAAGAGTCAGTCTTCTTGTACATAAGTCGGCATTGTGCCTTTTGCATTTAATTCCGAGGCAATTTCTGTGTTTCATCGTCGATAAGAACGTCCAAGGGATACAGGAAACCTGAACTGAGCATCGAAATCTATAACTAGTGCCACAGGAATGGTTCAAATCATAGACAATAAGAAGAGTCAGTCTTCTTGTACTTAAGTCGGCATTGTGCCTTTTGTATTTAATTCCGATGCAATTACTGTGTTTCATCGTCAATATGAAGGTCAGAGGGATACAGTAAATTTGAAGTGAAGCATCGGAATCTGTAACTATTGTTACAGGAATTTATCAAAACATAGACTGTAAGAAGAGTCAGTCTTCTTGTACTTAATACGGCATTGTGCCTTTTCTATATAATTCCGATGCAATTTCTGTGTTTCATCGACAATAGGAATGTCAGAGGGATACAGTGAACCTGAAGTGAAGCATCGGAATCTATAACTAGTGTCACAGGAACGGTTCAAAACTTAGACACTAGGAAGAGTCAGTCTACTTGTACTTATGTCGGCATTGTGCCTTTTCTTTTTGATTCCGATGCAATTTCTGTGTTTCATCGTCAATATGAAGGTCCAAAGGACACAGTAAACCTGAAGTGAAGCTTCGGAATCTATAACTAGTATCACACGTATGTTTCAAAACATAGACAGTAAGAGGAGTCGGACTTCTTTTACTTAAGTCGACACTGTGCGTTTTGTATTCAATTCCGATGCAATTTCTGTGTTTCATCGTCAGTAAGAGTGTCAGAGGGATACAGTAAACCGGAAGTGATGCATCGGAATCTATAACTAGTGTCACAGGAATTTTTCAAAACATTGACAGTTGGATGAGTCAGTCTTCCTGTACTTAAGTCGGCATTGTGCCATTTCTATTTAATGCCGATGCAATTTCTGTGTTTCGCGGTCAATAAGAAGGTCCAAGGGATACAGTAAGCCAGAAGTGAAGCATCGGAATCTAAAACCGGTCTCACAGGAAAGGTTCAAAACATAGTGAGTAAGAAGAGCCAGTCATCTTGTATTTGAGTCGGCATTGTGCCTTTTGTATTTAATTCCGATGCAATTTCTGTGTTTCATCGTCAATAAGAAGTCAGAGGGATACAGTAAACCTGAAGTGAAGCATCGGTATCTATAACTAGTGTCACAGGAATGGTTAAAACGTAGACAGTAGGGAGAGTCAGTCTTCTTGTACTTAAGTCCGCATTGTGCCTTTTGTATTTAATCCCGATGCAATTTCTGTGTTTCGTCGTCAATAAGAAGGTCCAAGGGATACAGTAAACCGGAAGTGATGCATCGGAATCTATAACTAGTGTCACAGGAATTTTTCAAAACATTGACAGTTGGATGAGTCAGTCTTCCTGTACTTAAGTCGGCATTGTGCCTTTTGTATTTAATTCCGTTGCTATTTCTGTGTTTCATCGTCGATAAGAAGGTCCAAAGGATACAGTAAACCTGAAGTGAAGCATCGGAATCTATAACTAGTGTCACAGGAATTGCTCAAAACATAGACAGTAAGAAGAGTCAGTCTTCTTGTTCTTAAGTCGTCATTGTGCCTTTTGTATTGAATTCCGATGCAAATTCTGTGTTTCGTCGTCAATACGAAGGTCCAAGGGATACAGCAAACCTGAAGTGAAGCATTGGAACCTATATCTTGTGTCACAGAAATGGTTGAAAACATAGACACGGAAGACTCAGTCTTCTTGTGCTTAAGTCGGCATTGTGAAATTGTATTTAATTCCGATGCAATTTCTGTGTTTCGTCGTCAATATGAAGGTCCAAAGGATACAGTAAACCTGAAGTGAAGCATCGGAATTCATAACTAGTGTCACAGAAAAGTTCAAAACGTAGACAGTAAGAAGAGACAGTCTTCTTGTACTTAAGACGGCATTGTGCCTTTTCTATTTAATTGCGATGCAATTTCTATGTTTCGTCGAAAATAAGAAGGTCAGAGGGATACAGTAAACGTGAAGTGAAGCATCGGAATTAATAACTAGATTCTCAGGAATGGTTCAAAACATAGACAGTAGGAAGAGCCAGTCTTCTTGTACCTAGGTCGGAATTGTGCCTTTTCTATTTAATTCCCATGCAATTTCTATGTTTCGTCGAAAGTAAGAAGTTCAGAGGGATACAGTAAACCTGAAGTTAAGCATCGGAATCTATAACTAGTGTCACAGGAAAGGTACAAAACATACACAGCAAGAAGAGTCATTCTTCTTGTACTTAAGTCGGCATTGGGCCTTTTGTATTTAATTCCGATGCGATTTCTGTGTTTCATCGTCAATAAGAAGGTCCAAAGGATACAGTAAACCTGAAGTGATGCATCAGAATCTATAACTAGTGTCACAGGAATGTTTCAAAGCATAGACAGTTGGATGAGTCAGTCTTCTTGTACTTAAGTCGGCGTTGTGCCTTTTCTATTTAATTCCGATGCAATTTCTGTGTTTCGTCGTCATTAAGAAGATCCAAGGGATACAGTAAACCTGAAGTGGAGCATCGGAATCTAAAACCGGTTTCACAGGAAAGGTTCAAATCATAGAGAGTAAGAAGAGCCAGCCATCTTGTATATGAGTCGGCATTGTGCCTTTTGTATTGAATTCCGATGCAATTTCTGTGTTTCGTCGTCAATACGAAGGTCCAAGGGATACAGCAAACCTGAAGTGAAGCATTGGAATCTATATCTTGTGTCACAGGAATGGTTAAAAACATAGACACGGAAGACTCAGTCTTCTTGTGCTTAAGTCGGCATTGTGAAATTGTATTTAATTCCGATGCAATTTCTGTGTTTCGTCGTCAATATGAAGGTCCAAAGGATACAGTAAACCTGAAGTGAAGCATCGGAATTCATAACTAGTGTCACAGAAAAGTTCAAAACGTAGACAGTAAGAAGAGTCAGTCTTCTTGTACTTAAGTCGGCATTGTGCCTTTTCTATTTAATTCCGATGCAATTTCTATGTTTCGTCGAAAATAAGAAGGTCAGAGGGATACAGTAAACGTGAGGTGAAGCATCGGAATCTATAACTAGTGTCACAGGAATGGTTCAAAACATAGACAGTAAGAAGAGTCAGTCTTCTTGTACTTAAGTCGGAATTGTGCCTTTTGTATTTAATTCCGATGCAATTACTGTGTTTCATCGTCAATAAGAAGGTCAGAGGGATACAGTAAATTTGAAGTGGAGCATCGGAATCTATAACTATTGTTACAGGAATTTTTCAAAACATAGACTGTAGGAAGAGTCTGTCTTCTTGTGCTTAATACGGCATTGTGCATTTTCTATTTATTTCCGATGCAATTTCTGTGTTTCATCGACAATAAGAATGTCAGAGGGATACAGTAAACCTGGAGTGAAGCATCGGAATCAATAACTAGTGTCACAGGAACGGTTCAAACATAGACACTAGGAAGTGTCAGTCTTCTTGTGCTTAAGTCGGCATTGTGCCTTATCCATTTAATTCCGATGCAATTTCTGTGTGTCATCGTCAATACGAAGGTCCAAGGGATACAGTAAACCTGAAGTGAAGCATCGGAATCTATAACTAGTGTCACAGGAATGGTTCAAACATGGACCATAAGAAGAGTCAGTCTTCTTGTACTTATGTCGGCCTTGTGCCTTTTGTATTTAATTCCGATGCAATTTCTGTAATTCATCGTCGATAAGAAGGTCCAAGGGATACAGTAAACATATAGTGAAGCATCGGAATCTAAAACTGGTCCCACAGGAGATATTCAAATCATAGTCAGTAAGAAGAGTCAGTCTTCTTATACTTAAGTCGACATTGTGCCTTTTCTACTAAATTCCGATGCAATTTCTGTGTTTCGTTGTCAATGAGAAGGTCCATGGGATACAGTAAACCTGAAGTGAAGCATCGGAATCTAAAACCGGTCTCACAGGAAAGGTTTAAAAGATAGAGAGTAAGAAGAGCCAGTCATCTTGTACTTAAGTCGGCATTATGCTTTTTCTATTTAATTCCGATGCAACTTCTGTGTTTCATCGTCAATAAGAAGGTCCAATGGATACAGCAAATCTGAAATGAAGCATCGGAATCTATAACTAGTGTCACAGGAATGGTTCAAAACATAGACAGTAAGAAGAGTCAGTCTTCTTGTACTTAAGTAGGAATTGTGCCTTTTGTATCTAATTCCGATGCAATTACTGTGTTTCATCGTCAATAAGAAGGTCAGAGGGATACAGTAAATTGGAAGTGGAGCATCGGAATCTATAACAATTGTTACAGGAATGGTTCAAAACATACACAGTAAGAAGAGTCAGTCTTCTTGTACTTAAGTCGGAATTGTGCCTTTTGTATTTAATTCCGATGCAATTTCTCTGTTTCGTCGTCGATAAGATGGTCCAAGGGATACAGTAAACCTAAAGTGAAGCATCGGAATCTATAACTAGTGTCACAAGAATTGCTCAAAACATAAACAGTAAGAAAAGTCTGTCTGCTTGCACTTAAGTCGGCATTGTGCCGTTTGTATTTAATTCCGATGCAATTTCTGTGTTTCATCGTCAATAAGAGTGTCAGAGGGATACAGTAAACCTGAAGTGAAGGATCGGAATCTATAAGTAGCATCACAGGAATGGTTCAAAACATAGACAGTTGGAAGAGTCAGTCTTCTTGTACTTAAGTCGGCATTATGCCTTTCGTATTTAATTCCGATGCAATTTCTGTGTTTCGTCGTCAATAAGAAGGTCCAAGGGATACAGTAAACCAGAAGTGAAGCATCGGAATCTATATCTAGTGTCACAGGAATGGTTGAAAACATAGACACGGAAGAGTCAGTCTTCTTGTACTTAAGTCGGCATTGTGCTTTTTGTATTTAATTCCGATGCAATTTCTGTGTTTCGTCGTCAATAAGAAGGTTCAAGGGATACAGTAAACCTGAAGTGAAGCATCGGAATCTATAACTAGTGTCACAGGAATGGTTCAAAACATACACAGCAACAAGAGTCAATCTTCTAGTACTTATGTCGGCCTTGTGCCTTTTGTATTTAATTCCGATGCAATTTATGTGTTTCATCGTCAATAAGAAGGTCCAAGGGATACAGTAAACATATAGTGAAGCATCGGAATCTATAACTGGTCTCACAGGAAATGTTCAAATCATAGTCAGCAAGAAGAGTCAGTCTTCTTATACTTAAGTCGGCATTGTGCCTTTTCTACTCAATTACGATGCAATTTCTGTGTTTCGTCGTCAATAAGAAGGTCCACGGGATACAGTAAACATGATGTGAAGCATTGGAATCTAAAGCCGGTCTCACAGGAAAGGTTCAAAACATAGGGAGTAAGAAGAGCCAGTCATCTTGTATTTGAGTCGGCATTGTGCCTTTTGTATTTAATTCCGATGCAATTTCTGTGTTTCATCGTCAATAAGAAGGTCAGAGGGATACAGTAAACCTGAAGTGAAGCATCGGAATCTATAAATAGTGTCACAAGAATGGTTCAAAACATAGACAATAGGAAGAGTCAGTCTTCTTGTACTTAAGTCGGCAATGTGCCTTTTGTATTTAATTCCGATGCAATTTCTGTGTTTCATCGTCAATAAGAAGGTCCAACAGATACAGTAAACCTGAAGTGAAGCATCGGAAACTATAACTAGTGTCACCGGAATGGTTCAAATCATAGACAGTAAGAGGAGTCAGTCTTCTTGTACTTAAGTCGGCATTGTGCTTTTTTATTTAATTCCGGTGCCAATTCTGTGTTTCGTCGTCAATAAGAAGGTCCAAGGGATACAGTAAACCTGGAGTAAAGCATCGGAATCTATAACTAGTGTCACAGGAATGGTTCAAAACATAGACAGTAAGAAGAGTCAGTCTTCTTGTACTTAAGTCGGCATTGTGCCTTTTCTTTTTAATTCCAATGCAATTTCTGTGTTACATCGTCAATAAGAAGGCCAGAGGGATACAGTAAACCTGAAGTGAAGCATCGGAATCTATAACTATTGTTACAGGAATTTTTCAAAACATAGACTGTAGGAAGAGTCTGTCTTCTTGTGCTTAATACGGCATTGTGCATTTTCTATTTATTTCCGATGCAATTTCTGTGTTTCATCGACAATAAGAATGTCAGAGGGATACAGTAAACCTGGAGTGAAGCATCGGAATCTATAACTAGTGTCACAGGAATGGTTCAAAACATAGACAGTAAGAAGAGTCAGTCTTCTTGTACTTAAGTCGGCATTGTGCCTTTTCTTTTTAATTCCAATGCAATTTCTGTGTTACATCGTCAATAAGAAGGCCAGAGGGATACAGTAAACCTGAAGTGAAGCATCGGAATCTATAACTATTGTTACAGGAATTTTTCAAAACATAGACTGTAGGAAGAGTCTGTCTTCTTGTGCTTAATACGGCATTGTGCATTTTCTATTTATTTCCGATGCAATTTCTGTGTTTCATCGACAATAAGAATGTCAGAGGGATACAGTAAACCTGGAGTAAAGCATCGGAATCAATAACTAGTGTCACAGGAACGGTTCAAACATAGACACTAGGAAGTGTCAGTCTTCTTGTGCTTAAGTCGGCATTGTGCCTTATCCATTTAATTCCGATGCAATTTCTGTGTGTCATCGTCAATAAGAAGGTCCAAGGGATACAGTAAACCTGAAGTGAAGCATCGGAATCTATAACTAGTGTCACAGGAATGGTTCAAACATGGACCATAAGAAGAGTCAGTCTTCTTGTACTTATGTCGGCCTTGTGCCTTTTGTATTTAATTCCGATGCAATTTCTGTAATTCATCGTCGATAAGAAGGTCCAAGGGATACAGTAAACATATAGTGAAGCATCGGAATCTAAAACTGGTCCCACATGAGATATTCAAATCATAGTCAGTAAGAAGAGTCAGTCTTCTTATACTTAAGTCGACATTGTGCCTTTTCTACTAAATTCCGATGCAATTTCTGTGTTTCGTTGTCAATGAGAAGGTCCATGGGATACAGTAAACCTGAAGTGAAGCATCGGAATCTAAAACCGGTCTCACAGGAAAGGTTTAAAAGATAGAGAGTAAGAAGAGCCAGTCATCTTGTACTTAAGTCGGCATTACGCTTTTTCTATTTAATTCCGATGCAACTTCTGTGTTTCATCGTCAATAAGAAGGTCCAATGGATACAGCAAATCTGAAATGAAGCATCGGAATCTATAACTAGTGTCACAGGAATGGTTCAAAACATAGACAGTAAGAAGAGTCAGTCTTCTTGTACTTAAGTAGGAATTGTGCCTTTTTACTTAATTCCGATGCAATTTCTGTGTTTCATCGTCAATAAGAAGGTCCAAAGGATACAGTAAATCTGAAGTGAAGCATCGCAACCTATAACTAGTGTCACAGGAATGTTTCAAAGCATAGACAGTTGGATGAGTCAGTCTTCTTGTACTTAAGTCGGCGTTGTGCCTTTTCTATTTAATTTCGATGCAATTTCTGTGTTTCGTCGTCATTAAGAAGGTCCAAGGGATACAGTAAACCTGAAGTGAAGCATCGGAATCTAAAACCGGTCTCACTGTAAAGGTTCAAAACATAGAGAGTAAGAAGAGCCAGTCATCTTGTATTTGAGTCGGGATTGTGCCTTTTGTATTTAATTCCGATGCAATTTCTGTGTTTCATCGTCAATAAGAACTTTAGAGAGATACAGTAAACTTGAAGTGAAGCATCGGAATCTATAACTAGTGTCACAGGAATGGTTAAAACATAGACAGTAGGAAGAGTCAGTCTTCTTGTACTTAAGTCGGCGTTGTGCCTTTTGTATTTAATCCCGATGCAATTTCTGTGTTTCATCGTCAATAAGAGGGTCCAAGGGATACAGTAATCATATAGTGAAGCATCGGAATTTAAAACTGGTCTCACAGGAAATGTTCAAATCGTAGTCAGTAAGAAGAGTCAGTCTTCTTATACTTAAGTCGGCATTGTGCCTTGTCTACTTAATTCCGTTGCAATTTCTGTGTTTCGTCGTCAATAAGAAGATCCATGGGATACAGTAAACCTGAAGTGAAGCATCGGAATCTAAAACCGGTTTCACAGGAATGGTTCAAAACATAGAGAGTAAGAAGAGCCAGCCATCTTGTATATGAGTCGGCATTGAGCCTTTTGTATTTAATTCCGCTCAAATTCTGTGTTTCATCGTCAATAAGAAGGTCAGACCGATACAGCAAACCTGAAGTGAAGCATCGGAATCTATAACTAGTGTCACAGGAATGGTTAAAACATAGACAGCAGGAAGAGTCAGTCTTCTTGTACTTAAATCGGCATTGTGCCTTTTGTATTTAATTCCGATGCAATTTCTGTGTTTCATCGTTAATAAGATGGTCCAAGGGTTACAGTAAACATATAGTGAAGCATCGGAATCTAAAACTGGTCTCACAGGAAATGTTCACAACATAGTCAGTAGGAAGAGTCGGTCTTCTCGTACTTAAGTCAGCATTGTGCCTTTTGTATTTAATTCTGATGCAATTTCTGTGTTTCATCGTCGATAAGAAGGTCCAAGGGATACAGGAAACCTGAAGTGAAGCATCGGAATCTATAACTAGTGTCACAGGAATGGTTCAAAACATAGACAGTAAGAAGAGTCAGTCTTCTTGTACTTAAGTCGGAATTGTGCCTTTTGTATTTAATTCCGATGCAATTACTGTGTTTCATCGTCAATAAGAAGGTCAGAGGGATACAGTAAATTTGAAGTGGAGCATCGGAATCTATAACTATTGTTACAGGAATTTTTCAAAACATAGACTGTAGGAAGAGTCTGTCTTCTTGTGCTTAATACGGCATTGTGCATTTTCTATTTATTTCCGATGCAATTTCTGTGTTTCATCGACAATAAGAATGTCAGAGGGATACAGTAAACCTGGAGTGAAGCATCGGAATCAATAACTAGTGTCACAGGAACGGTTCAAACATAGACACTAGGAAGTGTCAGTCTTCTTGTGCTTAAGTCGGCATTGTGCCTTATCCATTTAATTCCGATGCAATTTCTGTGTGTCATCGTCAATAAGAAGGTCCAATGGATACAGTAAACCTGAAGTGAAGCATCGGAATCTATAACTAGTGTCACAGGATTGGTTCAAACATGGACCATAAGAAGAGTCAGTCTTCTTGTACGTTTGTCGGCCTTGTGCCTTTTGTATTTAATTCCGATGTAATTTCTGTAATTCATCGTCGATAAGAAGGTCCAAGGGATACAGTAAACATATAGTGAAGCATCGGAATCTAAAACTGGTCCCACAGGAAATACTCAAATCATAGTCAGTAAGAAGAGTCAGTCTTCTTATACTTAAGTCGACATTGTGCCTTTTCTACTAAATTCCGATGCAATTTCTGTGTTTCGTTGTCAATGAGAAGGTCCATGGGATACAGTAAACCTGAAGTGAAGCATCGGAATCCAAAACCGGTCTCACAGGAAAGGTTTAAAACATAGAGAGTAAGAAGAGCCAGTCATCTTGTACTTAAGTCGGCATTACGCTTTTTCTATTTAATTCCGATGCAACTTCTGTGTTTCATCGTCAATAAGAAGGTCCAATGGATACAGCAAATCTGAAATGAAGCATCGGAATCTATAACTAGTGTCACAGGAATGGTTCAAACATAGACAGTAAGAAGAGTCAGTCTTCTTGTACTTAAGTAGGAATTGTGCCTTTTGTATCTAATTCCGATGCAATTACTGTGTTTCATCGTCAATAAGAAGGTCAGAGGGATACAGTAAATTGGAAGTGGAGCATCGGAATCTATAACTATTGTTACAGGAATGGTTCAAAACATACACAGTAAGAAGAGTCAGTCTTCTTGTACTTAAGTCGGAATTGTGCCTTTTGTATTTAATTCCGATGCAATTTCTGTGTTTCGTCGTCGATAAGATGGTCCAAGGGATACAGTAAACCTGAAGTGAAGCATCGGAATCTATAACTAGTGTCACAGGAATTGCTCAAGACATAAACAGTAAGAAAAGTCTGTCTGCTTGCACTTAAGTCGGCATTGTGCCGTTTGTATTTAATTCCGATGCAATTTCTGTGTTTCATCGTCAATAAGAGTGTCAGAGGGATACAGTAAATCTGAAGTGAAGGATCGGAATCTATAAGTAGCATCACAGGAATGGTTCAAAACATAGACAGTTGGAAGAGTCAGTCTTCTTGTACTTAAGTCGGCATTGTGCTTTTTGTATTTAATTCCGATGCAATTTCTGTGTTTCGTCGTCAATAAGAAGGTTCAAGGGATACAGTAAACCTGAAGTGAAGCATCGGAATCTATAACTAGTGTCACAGGAATGGTTCAAAACATACACAGCAACAAGAGTCAATCTTCTAGTACTTATGTCGGCCTTGTGCCTTTTGTATTTAATTCCGATGCAATTTATGTGTTTCATCGTCAATAAGAAGGTCCAAGGGATACAGTAAACATATAGTGAAGCATCGGAATCTATAACTGGTCTCACAGGAAATGTTCAAATCATAGTCAGCAAGAAGAGTCAGTCTTCTTATACTTAAGTCGGCATTGTGCCTTTTCTACTTAATTACGATGCAATTTCTGTGTTTCGTCGTCAATAAGAAGGTCCACGGGATACAGTAAACATGATGTGAAGCATCGGAATCTAAAGCCGGTCTCACACGAAAGGTTCAAAACATAGGGAGTAAGAAGAGCCAGTCATCTTGTATTTGAGTCGGCATTGTGCCTTTTGTATTTAATTCCGATGCAATTTCTGTGTTTCATCGTCAATAAGAAGGTCAGAGGGATACAGTAAACCTGAAGTGAAGCATCGGAATCTATAAATAGTTTCACAAGAATGGTTCAAATCATAGACAATAGGAAGAGTCAGTCTTCTTGTACTTAAGTCGGCATTGTGCCTTTTGTATTTAATTCCGATGCAATTTCTGTGTTTCATCGTCAATAAGAAGGTCCAACAGATACAGTAAACCTGAAGTGAAGCATCGGAAACTATAACTAGTGTCACCGGAATGGTTCAAATCATAGACAGTAAGAAGAGTCAGTCTTCTTGTACTTATGTCGGCATTGTGCTTTTTTATTTAATTCCGGTGCCAATTCTGTGTTTCGTCGTCAATAAGAAGGTCCAAGGGATACAGTAAACCTGGAGTAAAGCATCGGAATCTATAACTAGTGTCACAGGAATGGTTCAAAACATAGACAGTAAGAAGAGTCAGTCTTCTTGTACTTAAGTCGGCATTGTGCCTTTTCTTTTTAATTCCAATGCAATTTCTGTGTTACATCGTCAATAAGAAGGCCAGAGGGATACAGTAAACCTGAAGTGAAGCATCGGAATCTATAACTAGTGTTACAGGAATGGTTCAAAGCATAGACAGTAAGAAGAGTCAGTCTTCTTGTACTTAAGTCGGCATTGTGCCTTTCCTATTTAATTCCGATGGAATTTCTGTGTTTCGTCGTCAATAAGAAGGGTCATGGGATGCAGTAAACCTGAAGTGAGGCATCGGAATCCATAACTAGTGTCACAGGAATGGTTCAAAACATAGAAAGTAAGAAGAGTCAGTTCTTTTGTACTTAAGTCGGCATTGTGCCTTTTGTATTTAATTCCGATGCAATATCTGTGTTTCATCGTCAATAAGAAGGTCAGAGGGATACAGTAAACCTGAAGTGAAGCATCGGAATCTATAACTAGTGTCACAGGAACGGTTCAAAACATAGACAGCGGGAAGAGTCTGTCATCTTGTACTTAAGTTAGCATTGTGCCTTTTCTATTTAATTCCGATGCAATTTCTGTGTTTCGTCGTCAATAAGAAGGTCCCAGGGATAAAGTAAACCTGAAGCCAAGCATCGGAATCTATAACTAGTCTCACAGGAATGGTTCAAAACTTAGACAGTAAGATGAGTCAGTCTTCTTGTACGTAAGTCGGCATTGTGCCTTTTGTATTTAATTCCGATGCAATTTCTGTGTTTCATCGTCAATATGAAGGTGAGAGGGATACTGTAAACCTGAAGTGAAGCATCGGAATCTATAACTAGAGTCACGGGAATGGTTCAAAACATAGAGAGTGGGAAGAGTCAGTCTTGTTATACTTAAGTCGGCGCTGTGCCTTTTTTATGTAATTCCGAAGAAATTTCTGTGTTTCATCGTCAATATGAAGGTCAGAGGGATACAGTAAACCTGAAGTGAAGCATCGGAATCTATAAGTAGTGTCACAGTAATGGTTCAAAGCTTAGACAGTAAGAAGAGTCAGTCTTCTTGTACTTAAGTTGGCATTGTGCCTTTTTATTAAATCCCGATGCAATTTCTAGGTTTCATCGTCAATATGAAGGTCCAAGGGATACAGTAAACCTGAAGTGAAGCATCGGAATCTATAACTAGTGTCACAGGAATTGCTCAAAACATAAACAGTAAGAAAAGAGTCTGCTTGCACTTAAGTCGGCATTGTGCCGTTTGTATTTAATTCCGATGCAATTTCTGTGTTTCATCGTCAATAAGAGTGTCAGAGGGATACAGTAAACCTGAAGTGAAGGATCGGAATCTATAAGTAGCATCACAGGAATGGTTCAAAACATAGACAGTTGGAAGAGTCAGTCTTCTTGTACTTAAGTCGGCATTATGCTTTTTCTATTTAATTCCAATGCAATTTCTGTGTTTCGTCGTCAATAAGAAGGTCCAAGGGATACAGTAAACCAGAAGTGATGCATCGGAATCTATATCTAGTGTCACAGGAATGGTTGAAAACATAGACACGGAAGAGTCAGTCTTCTTGTACTTAAGTCGGCATTGTGCTTTTTGTATTTAATTCCGATGCAATTTCTGTGTTTCGGCGTCAATAAGAAGGTTCAAGGGATACAGTAAACCTGAAGTGAAGCAACGGAATCTATAACTAGAGTCACAGGAATGGTTCAAAACATACACAGCAACAAGAGTCAATCTTCTTGTACTTATGTCGGCCTTGTGCCTTTTGTATTTAATTCCGATGCAATTTCTGTGTTTCATCGTCAATAAGAAGGTCCAAGGGATACAGTAAACATATAGTGAAGCATCGGAATCTATAACTGGTCTCACAGGAAATGTTCAAATCATAGTCAGCAAGAAGAGTCAGTCTTCTTACACTTAAGTCGGCATTGTGCCTTTTCTACTTAATTCCGATGCAATTTCTGTGTTTCGTCGTCAATAAGAAGGTCCACGGGATACAGTAAACATGATGTGAAGCATCGGAATCTAAAACCGGTCTCACAGGAAAGGTTCAAAACATAGGGAGTAAGAAGAGCCAGTCATCTTGTATTTGAGTCGGCATTGTGCCTTTGTATTTAATTCCGATGCAATTTCTGTGTTTCATCGTCAATAAGAAGGTCAGAGGGATACAGTAAACCTGAAGTGAAGCATCGGAATCTATAACTAGTGTCACAAGAATGGTTCAAAACATAGACAATAGGAAGAGTCAGTCTTCTTGTACTTAAGTCGGCATTGTGCCTTTTGTATTTAATTCCGATGCAATTTCTGTGTTGCATCGTCAATAAGAAGGTGAAACAGATACAGTAAACCTGAAGTGAAGCATCGGAAACTATAACTAGTGTCACCGGAATGGTTCAAATCATAGACAGTAAGAAGAGTCAGTCTTCTTGTACTTAAGTCGGCATTGTGCTTTTCTATTTAATTCCGGTGCCAATTCTGTGTTTCGTCGTCAATAAGAAGGTCCAAGGGATACAGTAAACCTGTAGTAAAGCATCGGAATCTATAACTAGTGTCACAGGAATGGTTCAAAACATAGACAGTAAGAAGAGTCAGTCTTCTTGTACTTAAGTCGGCATTGTGCCTTTTCTTTTTAATTCCGATGCAATTTCTGTGTTACATCGTCAATAAGAAGGCCAGAGGGATACAGTAAACCTGAAGTGAAGCATCGGAATCTATAACTAGTGTCACAGGAATGGTTCAAAGCATAGACAGTAAGAAGAGTCAGTCTTCTTGTTCTTAAGTCGGCATTGTGCCTTTCCTATTTAATTCCGATGGAATTTCTGTGTTTCGTCGTCAATAAGAAGGGTCATGGGATGCAGTAAACCTGAAGTGATCCATCGGAATCCATAACTAGTGTCACAGGAATGGTTCAAAACACAGACAGTAAGAAGAGTCAGTCCTCTTGTACTTAAGTCGGCATTGTGCCTTTTGTATTTAATTCCGATGCAATATCTGTGTTTCATCGTCAATTAGAAGGTCAGAGGGATACAGTATACCTGAAGTGAAGCATCGGAATCTATAACTAGTGTCACAGGAACGGTTCAAAACTTAGACGGCGGGAGGAGTCGGTCATCTTGTACTTAAGTTAGCATTGTGCCTTTTCTATTTAATTCCGATGCAATTTCTGTGTTTCGTCGTCAATAAGAAGGTCCCAGGGATACAGTAAACCTGAAGTCAAGCATCGGAATCTATAACTAGTCTCACAGGAATGGTTCAAAACTTAGACAGTAAGATGAGTCAGTCTTCTTGTACGTAAGTCGGCATTGTGCCTTTTGTATTTAATTCCGATGCAATTTCTGTGTTTCATCGTCAATATGAAGGTGAGAGGGATACTGTAAACCTGAAGTGAAGAATCGGAATCTATAACTAGAGTCACGGGAATGGTTCAAAACATAGAGAGTAGGAAGAGTCAGTCTTGTTATACTTAAGTCGGCACTGTGCCTTTTTTATGTATTTCCGAAGAAATTTCTGTGTTTCATCGTCAATAAGAAGGTCAGAGGGATACAGTAAACCTGAAGTGAAGCATCGGAATCTATAAGTAGTGTCACAGTAATGGTTCAAAGCTTAGTCAGTAAGAAGAGTCAGTCTTCTTCTACTTAAGTTGGCATTGTGCCTTTTTATTAAATCCCGATGCAATTTCTATGTTTCATCGTCAATATGAAGGTCCAAGGGATACAGTAAACCTGAAGTGAAGCATCGGAATCTATAACTAGTGTCACAGGAATGGTTCAAGAAGAGACAGTAGGAAGAGTCAGTCTTTTTGTACTTAAGTCGGCATTGTGCCTTTCCTATTTTATTCCGATGCAATTTCTATGTTAACGTCGTCAATAAGAAGGTCAGAGGGATACAGTAAACCTGAGGTGAGGCATCGGAATGTATAACTAGGGTCACAGGAAAGGTTCAAAACATAGACAGTTGGAAGAGTCAGTCTTTTGTATTTGAGTCGGCATTGTGACTTTTGCATTTATTTCCGATAAAATTTCTGTGTTTCATCGTCAATAAGATGGTCAGAGGGATATAGTAAACCTGAAGTGAAGCATCGGAATCTATAACTAGTGTCAGAAGAATGGTTCAAAACATAGACAGTAGGAAGAGTCATTCTTCTAGTACTTATGTCGGCATTGTGCCTTTTCTATTTAATTCCGATGCAATTTCTGTGTTTCATCGTCAATAAGAAGGTCAGAGGGATACAGTAAACCTAAAGTGAAGCATCAGAATGTATAAGTAGTGTCACAGGAATGGTTCTAAACGTAGACAGTAGCAGGAGTCATTCTACTTGTACTTAAGTCGGCAAGGTGCCTTATGTATTTAATTCCGATGCAATTTCTGTGTTTCATCGTCAATAAGAAGGTCCAAGGGAAACAGTAAACGTGAAGTAAAGCATCGGAATGTATAACTAGTGTCACAGGAATGGTTCAAAAAGAGACAGTAGGAAGAGGCAGTCTTCTTGTACTTAAATCGGCATTGTGCCTTTTGAAATTAATTCCGATGCAATTTCTGTGTTTCATCGTCAATAAGAAGGTCTGAGGTATATAGTAAAACTGAAGTGAAGCATCAGAATCTATAACTAGTGTCACAGGAATGGTTCAAAACATAGACAGTAAGAAGAGTCAGTCTACTTGTACTTAAGTCGTCATTGTGCCTTTTGTATTTAATCCCGATGCAATTTCTGTGTTTCATCGTCAATAAGAAGGTCCAAGGGATACAGTACACCAGAAGTTATGCATCGGAATCCGTAACTAGTGTCACAGGAATGGTTCAAATCATAGACAGTAAGAAGAATCAGTCTTCTTGTACTTAAGTCTGCATTGTGCCTTTTCTATTTAGTTCCGATGCAATTTCTGTGTTCCATCATCAAGAGGAAGGGCAGAGGGATGCAGTAAACCTGAAGTGAAACATCGGAATCTGTAACTAGTGTCACAGAAAAGGTTAAAACATAGACAGTAAGAACAGTCTGTCGTCTTGTACTTAAGTCGGCATTGTGCCTTTCCTATTTTATTCCGATGCAATTTCTATGTTTCGTCGTCAATAAGAAGGTCCAAGGGATGCAGTAAACCTGAAGTGAAGCATCGGAATCTATAACTAGTGTCACAGGATTGGATCAAAACATAGACAGTAAGAAGAGTCAGTCGTCATGTACTTAAGTCGGCATTGTGCCTTTTGTATTTAATTCCGATGCAATTTCTGTGTTTCATCGACAATAATAAAGTCACAGGGATACAGTAAACCTGAAGTGAGGCATCGGAATCTATAAGTAGTGTCACAGGAATGGTTCAAAGCATAGACAGTAAGAAGAGTCAGTCTTCTTGTACTGAAGTCGGCATTGTGCCTTTCCTATTTAATTCCGATGCAATTTCTGTGTTTCGTCGTCAATAAGAAGGGCCTCGGGATGCAGTAAACCTGCAGTGAGGCATCGAAATCCATAACTAGTGTCACAGGAATGGTTCAAAACATAGACAGTAAGAAGAGTCAGTCCTCTTGTACTTAAGTCGGCATTGTGCCTTTTTTATTTAATTCCGATGCAATATCTGTGTTTCATCGTCAATAAGAAGGTCAGAGGGATACAGTAAACCTGAAGTGAAGCATCGGAATCTATAACTAGTGTCACAGGAACGGTTCAAAACATAGACAACGCGAAGAGTCGGTCATCTTGTACCTAAGTTAGCATTGGGCCTTTTCTATTTAATTCCGATGCAATTTCTGTGTTTCGTCGTCAATAAGAAGGTCCCAGGGATACAGTAAACCTGAAGTGAAGCATCGGAATCTATAACTAGTGTCACAGGAATGGTTCAAAACTTAGACAGTAAGATGAGTCAGTCTACTTCTACGTAAGTCGGCATTGTGCCTTTTGTATTTAATTCCGATGCAATTTCTGTGTTTCATCGACAATATGAAGGTCAGAGGGATACAGTAAACCTGAAGTGAAGCATCGGAATCTATAACTAGAGTCACGGGAATGGTTCAAAACATAGAGAGTAGGAAGAGTCAGTCTTCTTATACTTAAGTCGGCACTGTGCCTTTTTTATGTAATTCCGAAGAAATTTCTGTGTTTCATCGTCAATAAGAAGGTCAGAGGGATACAGTAAACCTGAAGTGATGCATCGGAATCTATAAGTAGTGTCACAGTAATGGTTCAAAACTTAATCAGTAAGAAGCGTCAGTCTTTTTGTACTTAAGTTGGCATTGTGCCTTTTTATCAAATCCCGATGCAATTTCTATGTTTCATCATCTATAAGAAGGTCCAAGGGATACAGTCAACCTGAACTGATGCATCGGAATCTATAACTAGTGTCTCAGGAATGGTTCAAACATAGTCAGTAAGAAGAGTGAGTCTTCTTGTACTTAAGTCGGCATTGTGTCCTTTCTATTTAATTCCGATGCAATTTCTAAGTTTCATCGTCAACAAGAAGGTCAGAGGGATACAGTAAACCTGAACTGAAGCATCGGAATCTATAACTAGTGTCACAGTAATGGTTCAAATCTTAGTCAGTAAGAAGAGTCAATCATCTTGTACTTAAGTTGGCATTGTACCTTTTTATTAAATCCCGATGCAATTTCTATCTTTCATCGTCAATAAGAAGGTCCAAGGGATACAGTAAACCTGAACTGAGGCATCGGAATCGATAACTAGTGTCACAGGAATGGTTCAAAGCATAGACAGTAGGAAGAGTCAGTCTTCTTGTACTTAAGTCGGCATTGTGCCTTTTCTATTTAATTCCGATGCAAATTCTGTGTTTCGTCGTCAATAAGAAGATCCAAGGGATACAGTAAACCTGAAGTGAAGCATCGGAATCCATAAATAGTGTCACAGTAATGGTTCAAATCATAGACAGTAAGAAGAGTCTGTCTTCTTGTACTTAAGTCGGCATTGTGCCTTTTCTATTTAATTCCGATGCTATTTCTGTGTTTCATCGTCAATAAGAGGGTCAGAGGGTTACAGTAAACCTTAAGTGAAGCATCGGAATCTATAACTAGTGTCACAGGATTCGTTCAAAACATAGACAGTGAGAAGAGTCAGTCTTCTTGTACTTAAGTCGGCATTGTGCCTTTTCTTTTTAATTCCGTTGCAATTTCTGTGTTACATCGTCAATACGAAGGCCAGAGGGATACAGTAAACCTGAAGTGAAGCATCGAAATCTATAACTAGTGTCACAGGAATGGTTCAAAACATAGAGAGTAACAACAGTCAGTCTATTTGTACTTAAGTCGGCATTGTGCATTTCCTATTTAATTCCGATGCAATTTCTGTGTTTCGTTGTCAATAAGAAGGGTCATGGGATGCAGTACACCTGAAGTGAGGCATCGGAATCTCTAACTAGTGTCACAGGGATGGTTCAAAACATAGACAGTAGGAATAGTCAGTCTTCTTGTACTTAAGGTGGCATTGTGCCTTTTGTAATTAATTCCGATGCAATTTCTGTGTTTCATCGTCAATAAGAAGGTCAGAGGGAAATAGTAAAACTGAAGTGAAGCATCAGAATCTATAACTAGTGTCCCAGGAATGGTTCAATACATAGACAGTAAGAGAAGTCAGTCTACTTGTACTTAAGTCGTCATTGTGCCTTTTGTATTTAATCCCGATGCAATTTCTGTGTTTCATCGTCAATACGAAGGTCCAAGGGATACAGTACACCTGAAGTGATGCATCGGAATCCGTAACTAGGGTCACAGGAATGGTTCAAATCATAAACAGTAAGAAGAGTCAGTCTTCTTGTACTTAAGTCTGCATTGTGCCTTTTCTATTTAGTTCCGATGAAATTTCTGTGTTCCATCATCAAGAAGAAGGGCAGAGGGATGCAGTAAACCTGAAGTGATGCATCGGAATCTGTAACTAGTGTCACAGGAATGGTTCAAACATAGTCAGTAAGAAGAGTGAGTCTTCTTGTACTTAAGTCGGCATTGTGCCTTATCTATTTAATTCCGATGCAATTTCTAAGTTTCATCGTCAACAAGAAGGTCAGAGGGATACAGTAAACCTGCGGTGAGGCATCGGAATGTATAACTAGGGTCACAGGAAAGGTTCAAATCATAGACATTTGGAAGAGTCAGTCTTCTTGTATTTGAGTCGGCATTGTGCCTTTTGTATTTATTTCCGATGCAATTTCTGTGTTTCATCGTCAATAAGATGGTAAGAGGGATACAGTAAACCTGAAGTGAAGCATCGGAATCTATAACTAGTGTCAGAAGAATGGTTCAAAACATAGACAGTAGGAAGAGTAATTCTTCTAGTACTTAAGTCGGCATTGTGTCTTTTCTATTTAATTCCGATGCAATTTCTGTGTTTCATCGTCAATAAGAAGGTCAGAGGGATACAGTAAACCTGAAGTGATGCATCGGAATCTATAAGTAGTGTCACAGTAATGGTTCAAAACTTAGTCAGTAAGAAGAGTCAGTCTTCTTGTACTTAAGTTGGCATTGTGTCTTTTTATTAACTCCCGATGCAATTTCTATCTTTCATCGTCAATAAGAAGGTCCAAGGGATACAGTAAACCTGAACTGAAGCATCGGAATCTATAACTAGTGTCACAGGAATGGTTCAAAGCATAGACAGTAGGAAGAGTCAGTCTTCTTGTACTTAAGTCGGCAATGTGCCTTTTCTATTTAATTCCGATGCAAATTCTGTGTTTCGTCGTCAATAAGAAGATCCAAGGGATACAGTAAACCTGAAGTGAAGCATCGGAATCTATAACTAGTGTCACAGTAATGGTTCAAATCATAGACAGTAAGAAGAGTCTGTCTTCTTGTACTTAAGTCGGCATTGTGCCTTTTCTATTTAATTCCGATGCTATTTCTGTGTTTCATCGTCAATAAGAGGGTCAGAGGGTTACAGTAAACCTTAAGTGAAGCATCGAAATCTATAACTAGTGTCACAGGAATCGTTCAAAACATAGACAGTGAGAAGAGTCAGTCTTCTTGTACTTAAGTCGGCATTGTGCCTTTTCTTTTTAATTCCGATGCAATTTCTGTGTTACATCGTCAATAAGAAGGCCAGAGGGATACAGTAAACCTGAAGTGAAGCATCGGAATCTATAACTAGTGTGACAGGAATGGTTCAAAGCATAGACAGTAAGAAGAGTCAGTCCTCTTGTACTTAAGTCTGCATTGTGCCTTTTGTATTTAATTCCGATGCAATATCTGTGTTTCATCACCAATAAGAAGGTCAGAGGGATACAGTAAACCTGAAGTGAAGCATCGGAATCTATAACTAGTGTCACAGGAACGTTTCAAAACATAGACAGCGGGAAGAGTCGGTCATCTTGTGCTTAAGTTAGCATTGTGCTTTTCTATTTAATTCCGATGCAATTTCTGTGTTTCGTCGTCAAAAAGAAGGTCCCAGGGATACAGTAAACCTGAAGTGAAGCATCGGAATCTATAACTAGTGTCACAGGAATGGTTCAAAACATAGTTAGTTAGAAGAGTCAGTCTTCTTGTACTTACATCGGCATTGTGCCTATTCTATTTAATTTCGATGCAATTTCTGTGTTTCATCGTCAATAAGAAGGTCAGAGGATACAGTAAACCTGAAGTGAAGCATCGGAATCTATAACTAGTGTCACAGGAATGGTTCAAGGCATAGACAGTAGGAAGAGTCAGTCTTCTTGTACTTAAGTCGGCATTGTGCCTTTTGTATTTAATTCCGATGCAATTTCTGTGTTTCATCGTCAATATGAAGGTGAGAGGGATACTGTAAACCTGAAGTGAAGAATCGGAATCTATAACTAGAGTCACGGGAATGGTTCAAAACATAGAGAGTAGGAAGAGTCAGTCTTGTTATACTTAAGTCGGCACTGTGCCTTTTTTATGTAATTCCGAAGAAATTTCTGTGTTTCATCGTCAATAAGAAGGTCAGAGGGATACAGTAAACCTAAAGTGAAGCATCGGAATCTATAAGTAGTGTCACAGTAATGGTTCAAAGCTTAGTCAGTAAGAAGAGTCAGTCTTCTTGTACTTAAGTTGGCATTGTGCCTTTTTATTAAATCCCGATGCAATTTCTATGTTTCATCGTCAATATGAAGGTCCAAGGGATACAGTAAACCTGAAGTGAAGCATCGGAATCTATAACTAGTGTCACAGGAATGGTTCAAGAAGAGACAGTAGGAAGAGTCAGTCTTTTTGTACTTAAGTCGGCATTGTGCCTTTCCTATTTTATTCCGATGCAATTTCTATGTTAACGTCGTCAATAAGAAGGTCAGAGGGATACAGTAAACCTGAGGTGAGGCATCGGAATGTATAACTAGGGTCACAGGGAAGGTTCAAAACATAGACAGTTGGAAGAGTCAGTCTTTTGTATTTGAGTCAGCATTGTGACTTTTGCATTTATTTCCGATAAAATTTCTGTGTTTCATCGTCAATAAGATGGTCAGAGGGATATAGTAAACCTGAAGTGAAGCATTGGAATCTATAACTAGTGTCAGAAGAATGGTTCAAAACATAGACAGTAGGAAGAGTCATTCTTCTAGTACTTAAGTCGGCATTGTGCCTTTTCTATTTAATTCCGATGCAATTTCTGTGTTTCATCGTCAATAAGAAGGTCAGAGGGATACAGTAAACCTAAAGTGAAGCATCAGAATGTATAAGTAGTGTCACAGGAATGGTTCTAAACATAGACAGTAGCAGGAGTCATTCTACTTGTACTTAAGTCGGCAAGGTGCCTTATGTATTTAATTCCGATGCAATTTCTGTGTTTCATCGTCAATAAGAAGGTCCAAGGGAAACAGTAAACGTGAAGTAAAGCATCGGAATGTATAACTAGTGTCACAGGAATGGTTCAAAAAGAGACAGTAGGAAGAGTCAGTCTTCTTGTACTTAAATCGGCATTGTGCCTTTTGAAATTAATTCCGATGCAATTTCTGTTCTTCATCGTCAATAAGAAGGTCTGAGGTATATAGTAAAACTGAAGTGAAGCATCAGAATCTATAACTAGTGTCACAGGAATGGTTCAAAACATAGACAGTAAGAAGAGTCAGTCTACTTGTACTTAAGTCGTCATTGTGCCTTTTGCATTTAATCCCGATGCAATTTCTGTGTTTCATCGTCAATAAGAAGGTCCAAGGGATACAGTACACCAGAAGTTATGCATCGGAATCCGTAACTAGTGTCACAGGAATGGTTCAAATCATAGACAGTAAGAAGAATCAGTCTTCTTGTACTTAAGTCTGCATTGTGCCTTTTCTATTTAGTTCCGATGCAATTTCTGTGATCCATCATCAAGAGGAAGGGCAGAGGGATGCAGTAAACCTGAAGTGAAACATCGGAATCTGTAACTAGTGTCACAGAAAAGGTTAAAACATAGACAGTAACAACAGTCTGCCGTCTTGTACATAAGTCGGCATTGTGCCTTTTCTATTTAATTCCGAAGCAATTTCTGTGTTTCATCGTCAATAAGAAGGTCAGAGGGATACAGTAAACCTGAAGTGAAGCATCGGAATCTATAACTAGTGTCACAGGAATGGTTCAAACATAGACTGTAAGAAGAGTCAGACTTCTTGTACTTAAGTCGGCATTGTGCCTTTCCTATTTTATTCCGATGCAATTTCTATGTTTCGTCGTCATTAAGAAGGTCCAAGGGATGCAGTAAACCTGAAGTGAAGCATCGGAATCTATAACTAGTGTCACAGGATTGGATCAAAACATAGACAGTAAGAAGAGTCAGTCGTCATGTACTTAAGTCGGCATTGTGCCTTTTGTATTTAATTCCGATGCAATTTCTGTGTTTCATCGACAATAATAAAGTCACAGGGATACAGTAAACCTGAAGTGAGGCATCGGAATCTATAAGTAGTGTCACAGGAATGGTTCAAAGCATAGACAGTAAGAAGAGTCAGTCTTCTTGTACTGAAGTCGGCATTGTGCCTTTCCTATTTAATTCCGATGCAATTTCTGTGTTTCGTCGTCAATAAGAAGGGCCTCGGGATGCAGTAAACCTGCAGTGAGGCATCGAAATCCATAACTAGTGTCACAGGAATGGTTCAAAACATAGACAGTAAGAAGAGTCAGTCCTCTTGTACTTAAGTCGGCATTGTGCCTTTTTTATTTAATTCCGATGCAATATCTGTGTTTCATCGTCAATAAGAAGGTCAGAGGGATACAGTAAACCTGAAGTGAAGCATCGGAATCTATAACTAGTGTCACAGGAACGGTTCAAAACATAGACAACGCGAAGAGTCGGTCATCTTGTACCTAAGTTAGCATTGGGCCTTTTCTATGTAATTCCGATGCAATTTCTGTGTTTCGTCGTCAATAAGAAGGTCCCGGGGATACAGTAAACCTGAAGTGAAGCATCGGAATCTATAACTAGTGTCACAGGAATGGTTCAAAACTTAGACAGTAAGATGAGTCAGTCTACTTCTACGTAAGTCGGCATTGTGCCTTTTGTATTTAATTCCGATGCAATTTCTGTGTTTCATCGACAATATGAAGGTCAGAGGGATACAGTAAACCTGAAGTGAAGCATCGGAATCTATAACTAGAGTCACGGGAATGGTTCAAAACATAGAGAGTAGGAAGAGTCAGTCTTCTTATACTTAAGTCGGCACTGTGCCTTTTTTATGTAATTCCGAAGAAATTTCTGTGTTTCATCGTCAATAAGAAGGTCAGAGGGATACAGTAAACCTGAAGTGATGCATCGGAATCTATAAGTAGTGTCACAGTAATGGTTCAAAACTTAATCAGTAAGAAGCGTCAGTCTTTTTGTACTTAAGTTGGCATTGTGCCTTTTTATCAAATCCCGATGCAATTTCTATGTTTCATCATCTATAAGAAGGTCCAAGGGATACAGTCAACCTGAACTGATGCATCGGAATCTATAACTAGTGTCTCAGGAATGGTTCAAACATAGTCAGTAAGAAGAGTGAGTCTTCTTGTACTTAAGTCGGCATTGTGCCTTTTCTATTTAATTCCGATGCAATTTCTAAGTTTCATCGTCAACAAGAAGGTCAGAGGGATACAGTAAACCTGCGGTGAGGCATCGGAATGTATAACTAGGGTCACAGGACAGGTTCAAATCATAGACATTTGGAAGAGTCAGTCTTCTTGTATTTGAGTCGGCATTGTGTCTTTTGTATTTATTTCTGATGCAATTTCTGTGTTTCATCGTCAATAAGATGGTCAGAGGGATACAGTAAACCTGAAGTGAAGCATCGGAATCTATTACTAGTGTCAGAAGAATGGTTCAAAACATAGACAGTACGAAGAGTCATTCTTCTAGTACTTAAGTCGGCATTGTGTCCTTTCTATTTAATTCCGATGCAATTTCTGTGTTTCATCGTCAATAAGAAGGTCAGAGGGATACAGTAAACCTGAACTGAAGCATCGGAATCTATAACTAGTGTCACAGTAATGGTTCAAATCTTAGTCAGTAAGAAGAGTCAATCATCTTGTACTTAAGTTGGCATTGTACCTTTTTATTAAATCCCGATGCAATTTCTATCTTTCATCGTCAATAAGAAGGTCCAAGGGATACAGTAAACCTGAACTGAGGCATCGGAATCGATAACTAGTGTCACAGGAATGGTTCAAAGCATAGACAGTAGGAAGAGTCAGTCTTCTTGTACTTAAGTCGGCATTGTGCCTTTTCTATTTAATTCCGATGCAAATTCTGTGTTTCGTCGTCAATAAGAAGATCCAAGGGATACAGTAAACCTGAAGTGAAGCATCGGAATCCATAAATAGTGTCACAGTAATGGTTCAAATCATAGACAGTAAGAAGAGTCTGTCTTCTTGTACTTAAGTCGGCATTGTGCCTTTTCTATTTAATTCCGATGCTATTTCTGTGTTTCATCGTCAATAAGAGGGTCAGAGGGTTACAGTAAACCTTAAGTGAAGCATCGGAATCTATAACTAGTGTCACAGGATTCGTTCAAAACATAGACAGTGAGAAGAGTCAGTCTTCTTGTACTTAAGTCGGCATTGTGCCTTTTCTTTTTAATTCCGTTGCAATTTCTGTGTTACATCGTCAATAAGAAGGCCAGAGGGATACAGTAAACCTGAAGTGAAGCATCGAAATCTATAACTAGTGTCACAGGAATGGTTCAAAACATAGAGAGTAACAACAGTCAGTCTATTTGTACTTAAGTCGGCATTGTGCATTTCCTATTTAATTCCGATGCAATTTCTGTGTTTCGTTGTCAATAAGAAGGGTCATGGGATGCAGTACACCTGAAGTGAGGCATCGGAATCTCTAACTAGTGTCACAGGGATGGTTCAAAACATAGACAGTAGGAATAGTCAGTCTTCTTGTACTTAAGTCGGCATTGTGCCTTTTGTAATTAATTCCGATGCAATTTCTGTGTTTCATCGTCAATAAGAAGGTCAGAGGGAAATAGTAAAACTGAAGTGAAGCATCAGAATCTATAACTAGTGTCCCAGGAATGGTTCAATACATAGACAGTAAGAGAAGTCAGTCTACTTGTACTTAAGTCGTCATTGTGCCTTTTGTATTTAATCCCGATGCAATTTCTGTGTTTCATCGTCAATACGAAGGTCCAAGGGATACAGTACACCTGAAGTGATGCATCGGAATCCGTAACTAGGGTCACAGGAATGGTTCAAATCATAAACAGTAAGAAGAGTCAGTCTTCTTGTACTTAAGTCTGCATTGTGCCTTTTCTATTTAGTTCCGATGCAATTTCTGTGTTCCATCATCAAGAAGAAGGGCAGAGGGATGCAGTAAACCTGAAGTGATGCATCGGAATCTGTAACTAGTGTCACAGGAATGGTTCAAACATAGTCAGTAAGAAGAGTGAGTCTTCTTGTACTTAAGTCGGCATTGTGCCTTATCTATTTAATTCCGATGCAATTTCTAAGTTTCATCGTCAACAAGAAGGTCAGAGGGATACAGTAAACCTGCGGTGAGGCATCGGAATGTATAACTAGGGTCACAGGAAAGGTTCAAATCATTGACAGTTGGAAGAGTCAGTCTTCTTGTATTTGAGTCGGCATTGTGCCTTTTGTATTTATTTCCGATGCAATTTCTGTGTTTCATCGTCAATAAGATGGTCAGAGGGATACAGTAAACCTGAAGTGAAGCATCGGAATCTATAACTAGTGTCAGAAGAATGGTTCAAAACATAGACAGTAGGAAGAGTAATTCTTCTAGTACTTAAGTCGGCATTGTGTCTTTTCTATTTAATTCCGATGCAATTTCTGTGTTTCATCGTCAATAAGAAGGTCAGAGGGATACAATAAACCTGAAGTGATGCATCGGAATCTATAAGTAGTGTCACAGTAATGGTTCAAAACTTAGTCAGTAAGAAGAGTCAGTCTTCTTGTACTTAAGTTGGCATTGTGTCTTTTTATTAACTCCCGATGCAATTTCTATCTTTCATCGTCAATAAGAAGGTCCAAGGGATACAGTAAACCTGAACTGAAGCATCGGAATCTATAACTAGTGTCACAGGAATGGTTCAAAGCATAGACAGTAGGAAGAGTCAGTCTTCTTGTACTTAAGTCGGCAATGTGCCTTTTCTATTTAATTCCGATGCAAATTCTGTGTTTCGTCGTCAATAAGAAGATCCAAGGGATACAGTAAACCTGAAGTGAAGCATCGGAATCTATAACTAGTGTCACAGTAATGGTTCAAATCATAGACAGTAAGAAGAGTCTGTCTTCTTGTACTTAAGTCGGCATTGTGCCTTTTCTATTTAATTCCGATGCTATTTCTGTGTTTCATCGTCAATAAGAGGGTCAGAGGGTTACAGTAAACCTTAAGTGAAGCATCGGAATCTATAACTAGTGTCACAGGAATCGTTCAAAACATAGACAGTGAGAAGAGTCAGTCTTCTTGTACTTAAGTCGGCATTGTGCCTTTTCTTTTTAATTCCGATGCAATTTCTGTGTTACATCGTCAATAAGAAGGCCAGAGGGATACAGTAAACCTGAAGTGAAGCATCGGAATCTATAACTAGTGTGACAGGAATGGTTCAAAGCATAGACAGTAAGAAGAGTCAGTCCTCTTGTACTTAAGTCTGCATTGTGCCTTTTGTATTTAATTCCGATGCAATATCTGTGTTTCATCACCAATAAGAAGGTCAGAGGGATACAGTAAACCTGAAGTGAAGCATCGGAATCTATAACTAGTGTCACAGGAACGTTTCAAAACATAGACAGCGGGAAGAGTCGGTCATCTTGTGCTTAAGTTAGCATTGTGCTTTTCTATTTAATTCCGATGCAATTTCTGTGTTTCGTCGTCAATAAGAAGGTCCCAGGGATACAGTAAACCTGAAGTGAAGCATCGGAATCTATAACTAGTGTCACAGGAATGGTTCAAAACATAGTTAGTTAGAAGAGTCAGTCTTCTTGTACTTACATCGGCATTGTGCCTATTCTATTTAATTTCGATGCAATTTCTGTGTTTCATCGTCAATAAGAAGGTCAGAGGATACAGTAAACCTGAAGTGAAGCATCGGAATCTATAACTAGTGTCACAGGAATGGTTCAAGGCATAGACAGTAGGAAGAGTCAGTCTTCTTGTACTTAAGTCGGCATTGTGCCTTTTGTATTTAATTCCGATGCAATTTCTGTGTTTCATCGTCAATATGAAGGTGAGAGGGATACTGTAAACCTGAAGTGAAGAATCGGAATCTATAACTAGAGTCACGGGAATGGTTCAAAACATAGAGAGTAGGAAGAGTCAGTCTTGTTATACTTAAGTCGGCACTGTGCCTTTTTTATGTAATTCCGAAGAAATTTCTGTGTTTCATCGTCAATAAGAAGGTCAGAGGGATACAGTAAACCTGAAGTGAAGCATCGGAATCTATAAGTAGTGTCACAGTAATGGTTCAAGAAGAGACAGTAGGAAGAGTCAGTCTTTTTGTACTTAAGTCGGCATTGTGCCTTTCCTATTTTATTCCGATGCAATTTCTATGTTAACGTCGTCAATAAGAAGGTCAGAGGGATACAGTAAACCTGAGGTGAGGCATCGGAATGTATAACTAGGGTCACAGGAAAGGTTCAAAACATAGACAGTTGGAAGAGTCAGTCTTTTGTATTTGAGTCGGCATTGTGACTTTTGCATTTATTTCCGATAACATTTCTGTGTTTCATCGTCAATAAGATGGTCAGAGGGATATAGTAAACCTGAAGTGAAGCATCGGAATCTATAACTAGTGTCAGAAGAATGGTTCAAAACATAGACAGTAGGAAGAGTCATTCTTCTAGTACTTAAGTCGGCATTGTGCCTTTTCTATTTAATTCCGATGCAATTTCTGTGTTTCATCGTCAATAAGAAGGTCAGAGGGATACAGTAAACCTAAAGTGAAGCATCAGAATGTATAAGTAGTGTCACAGGAATGGTTCTAAACATAGACAGTAGCAGGAGTCATTCTACTTGTACTTAAGTCGGCAAGGTGCCTTATGTATTTAATTTCGATGCAATTTCTGTGTTTCATCGTCAATAAGAAGGTCCAAGGGAAACAGTAAACGTGAAGTAAAGCATCGGAATGTATAACTAGTGTCACAGGAATGGTTCAAAAAGAGACAGTAGGAAGAGTCAGTCTTCTTGTACTTAAATCGGCATTGTGCCTTTTGAAATTAATTCCGATGCAATTTCTGTGTTTCATCGTCAATAAGAAGGTCTGAGGTATATAGTAAAACTGAAGTGAAGCATCAGAATCTATAACTAGTGTCACAGGAATGGTTCAAAACATAGACAGTAAGAAGAGTCAGTCTACTTGTACTTAAGTCGTCATTGTGCCTTTTGTATTTAATCCCGATGCAATTTCTGTGTTTCATCGTCAATAAGAAGGTCCAAGGGATACAGTACACCAGAAGTTATGCATCGGAATCCGTAACTAGTGTCACAGGAATGGTTCAAATCATAGACAGTAAGAAGAATCAGTCTTCTTGTACTTAAGTCTGCATTGTGCCTTTTCTATTTAGTTCCGATGCAATTTCTGTGTTCCATCATCAAGAGGAAGGGCAGAGGGATGCAGTAAACCTGAAGTGAAACATCGGAATCTGTAACTAGTGTCACAGAAAAGGTTAAAACATAGACAGTAAGAACAGTCTGTCGTCTTGTACATAAGTCGGCATTGTGCCTTTTCTATTTAATTCCGAAGCAATTTCTGTGTTTCATCGTCAATAAGAAGGTCAGAGGGATACAGTAAACCTGAAGTGAAGCATCGGAATCTATAACTAGTGTCACAGGAATGGTTCAAACATAGACTGTAAGAAGAGTCAGACTTCTTGTACTTAAGTCGGCATTGTGCCTTTCCAATTTTATTCCGATGCAATTTCTATGTTTCGTCGTCAATAAGAAGGTCCAAGGGATGCAGTAAACCTGAAGTGAAGCATCGGAATCTATAACTAGTGTCACAGGATTGGATCAAAACATAGACAGTAAGAAGAGTCCGTCGTCATGTACTTAAGTCGGCATTGTG
Organism: Schistocerca piceifrons; assembly: GCF_021461385.2. Lineage (NCBI taxonomy): Eukaryota > Metazoa > Arthropoda > Insecta > Orthoptera > Acrididae > Schistocerca > Schistocerca piceifrons. The sequence continues at coordinate 6,565,091 of NC_060146.1, read as the reverse complement.
CCTTTTGTATTTAATTCCGATGCAATTTCTGTGTTTCATCGACAATAATAAAGTCACAGGGATACAGTAAACCTGAAGTGAGGCATCGGAATCTATAAGTAGTGTCACAGGAATGGTTCAAAGCATAGACAGTAAGAAGAGTCAGTCTTCTTGTACTGAAGTCGGCATTGTGCCTTTCCTATTTAATTCCGATGCAATTTCTGTGTTTCGTCGTCAATAAGAAGGGCCTCGGGATGCAGTAAACCTGCAGTGAGGCATCGAAATCCATAACTAGTGTCACAGGAATGGTTCAAAACATAGACAGTAAGAAGAGTCAGTCCTCTTGTACTTAAGTCGGCATTGTGCCTTTTTTATTTAATTCCGATGCAATATCTGTGTTTCATCGTCAATAAGAAGGTCAGAGGGATACAGTAAACCTGAAGTGAAGCATCGGAATCTATAACTAGTGTCACAGGAACGGTTCAAAACATAGACAACGCGAAGAGTCGGTCATCTTGTACCTAAGTTAGCATTGGGCCTTTTCTATTTAATTCCGATGCAATTTCTGTGTTTCGTCGTCAATAAGAAGGTCCCAGGGATACAGTAAACCTGAAGTGAAGCATCGGAATCTATAACTAGTGTCACAGGAATGGTTCAAAACTTAGACAGTAAGATGAGTCAGTCTACTTCTACGTAAGTCGGCATTGTGCCTTTTGTATTTAATTCCGATGCAATTTCTGTGTTTCATCGACAATATGAAGGTCAGAGGGATACAGTAAACCTGAAGTGAAGCATCGGAATCTATAACTAGAGTCACGGGAATGGTTCAAAACATAGAGAGTAGGAAGAGTCAGTCTTCTTATACTTAAGTCGGCACTGTGCCTTTTTTATGTAATTCCGAAGAAATTTCTGTGTTTCATCGTCAATAAGAAGGTCAGAGGGATACAGTAAACCTGAAGTGATGCATCGGAATCTATAAGTAGTGTCACAGTAATGGTTCAAAACTTAATCAGTAAGAAGCGTCAGTCTTTTTGTACTTAAGTTGGCATTGTGCCTTTTTATCAAATCCCGATGCAATTTCTATGTTTCATCATCTATAAGAAGGTCCAAGGGATACAGTCAACCTGAACTGATGCATCGGAATCTATAACTAGTGTCTCAGGAATGGTTCAAACATAGTCAGTAAGAAGAGTGAGTCTTCTTGTACTTAAGTCGGCATTGTGCCTTTTCTATTTAATTCCGATGCAATTTCTAAGTTTCATCGTCAACAAGAAGGTCAGAGGGATACAGTAAACCTGCGGTGAGGCATCGGAATGTATAACTAGGGTCACAGGACAGGTTCAAATCATAGACATTTGGAAGAGTCAGTCTTCTTGTATTTGAGTCGGCATTGTGTCTTTTGTATTTATTTCCGATGCAATTTCTGTGTTTCATCGTCAATAAGATGGTCAGAGGGATACAGTAAACCTGAAGTGAAGCATCGGAATCTATTACTAGTGTCAGAAGAATGGTTCAAAACATAGACAGTACGAAGAGTCATTCTTCTAGTACTTAAGTCGGCATTGTGTCCTTTCTATTTAATTCCGATGCAATTTCTGTGTTTCATCGTCAATAAGAAGGTCAGAGGGATACAGTAAACCTGAACTGAAGCATCGGAATCTATAACTAGTGTCACAGAAATGGTTCAAATCTTAGTCAGTAAGAAGAGTCAATCATCTTGTACTTAAGTTGGCATTGTACCTTTTTATTAAATCCCGATGCAATTTCTATCTTTCATCGTCAATAAGAAGGTCCAAGGGATACAGTAAACCTGAACTGAGGCATCGGAATCGATAACTAGTGTCACAGGAATGGTTCAAAGCATAGACAGTAGGAAGAGTCAGTCTTCTTGTACTTAAGTCGGCATTGTGCCTTTTCTATTTAATTCCGATGCAAATTCTGTGTTTCGTCGTCAATAAGAAGATCCAAGGGATACAGTAAACCTGAAGTGAAGCATCGGAATCTATAAATAGTGTCACAGTAATGGTTCAAATCATAGACAGTAAGAAGAGTCTGTCTTCTTGTACTTAAGTCGGCATTGTGCCTTTTCTATTTAATTCCGATGCTATTTCTGTGTTTCATCGTCAATAAGAGGGTCAGAGGGTTACAGTAAACCTTAAGTGAAGCATCGGAATCTATAACTAGTGTCACAGGATTCGTTCAAAACATAGACAGTGAGAAGAGTCAGTCTTCTTGTACTTAAGTCGGCATTGTGCCTTTTCTTTTTAATTCCGTTGCAATTTCTGTGTTACATCGTCAATAAGAAGGCCAGAGGGATACAGTAAACCTGAAGTGAAGCATCGAAATCTATAACTAGTGTCACAGGAATGGTTCAAAACATAGAGAGTAACAACAGTCAGTCTATTTGTACTTAAGTCGGCATTGTGCATTTCCTATTTAATTCCGATGCAATTTCTGTGTTTCGTTGTCAATAAGAAGGGTCATGGGATGCAGTACACCTGAAGTGAGGCATCGGAATCTCTAACTAGTGTCACAGGGATGGTTCAAAACATAGACAGTAGGAATAGTCAGTCTTCTTGTACTTAAGTCGGCATTGTGCCTTTTGTAATTAATTCCGATGCAATTTCTGTGTTTCATCGTCAATAAGAAGGTCAGAGGGAAATAGTAAAACTGAAGTGAAGCATCAGAATCTATAACTAGTGTCCCAGGAATGGTTCAATACATAGACAGTAAGAGAAGTCAGTCTACTTGTACTTAAGTCGTCATTGTGCCTTTTGTATTTAATCCCGATGCAATTTCTGTGTTTCATCGTCAATACGAAGGTCCAAGGGATACAGTACACCTGAAGTGATGAATCGGAATCCGTAACTAGGGTCACAGGAATGGTTCAAATCATAAACAGTAAGAAGAGTCAGTCTTCTTGTACTTAAGTCTGCATTGTGCCTTTTCTATTTAGTTCCGATGCAATTTCTGTGTTCCATCATCAAGAAGAAGGGCAGAGGGATGCAGTAAACCTGAAGTGATGCATCGTAATCTGTAACTAGTGTCACAGGAATGGTTCAAACATAGTCAGTAAGAAGAGTGAGTCTTCTTGTACTTAAGTCGGCATTGTGCCTTATCTATTTAATTCCGATGCAATTTCTAAGTTTCATCGTCAACAAGAAGGTCAGAGGGATACAGTAAACCTGCGGTGAGGCATCGGAATGTATAACTAGGGTCACAGGAAAGGTTCAAATCATAGGCATTTGGAAGAGTCAGTCTTCTTGTATTTGAGTCGGCATTGTGCCTTTTGTATTTATTTCCGATGCAATTTCTGTGTTTCATCGTCAATAAGATGGTCAGAGGGATACAGTAAACCTGAAGTGAAGCATCGGATTCTATAACTAGTGTCAGAAGAATGGTTCAAAACATAGACAGTAGGAAGAGTAATTCTTCTAGTACTTAAGTCGGCATTGTGTCTTTTCTATTTAATTCCGATGCAATTTCTGTGTTTCATCGTCAATAAGAAGGTCAGAGGGATACAGTAAACCTGAAGTGATGCATCGGAATCTATAAGTAGTGTCACAGTAATGGTTCAAAACTTAGTCAGTAAGAAGAGTCAGTCTTCTTGTACTTAAGTTGGCATTGTGTCTTTTTATTAACTCCCGATGCAATTTCTATCTTTCATCGTCAATAAGAAGGTCCAAGGGATACAGTAAACCTGAACTGAAGCATCGGAATCTATAACTAGTGTCACAGGAATGGTTCAAAGCATAGACAGTAGGAAGAGTCAGTCTTCTTGTACTTAAGTCGGCAATGTGCCTTTTCTATTTAATTCCGATGCAAATTCTGTGTTTCGTCGTCAATAAGAAGATCCAAGGGATACAGTAAACCTGAAGTGAAGCATCGGAATCTATAACTAGTGTCACAGTAATGGTTCAAATCATAGACAGTAAGAAGAGTCTGTCTTCTTGTACTTAAGTCGGCATTGTGCCTTTTCTATTTAATTCCGATGCTATTTCTGTGTTTCATCGTCAATAAGAGGGTCAGAGGGTTACAGTAAACCTTAAGTGAAGCATCGGAATCTATAACTAGTGTCACAGGAATCGTTCAAAACATAGACAGTGAGAAGAGTCAGTCTTCTTGTACTTAAGTCGGCATTGTGCCTTTTCTTTTTAATTCCGATGCAATTTCTGTGTTACATCGTCAATAAGAAGGCCAGAGGGATACAGTAAACCTGAAGTGAAGCATCGGAATCTATAACTAGTGTGACAGGAATGGTTCAAAACATAGACAGTAAGAAGAGTCAGTCCTCTTGTACTTAAGTCTGCATTGTGCCTTTTGTATTTAATTCCGATGCAATATCTGTGTTTCATCACCAATAAGAAGGTCAGAGGGATACAGTAAACCTGAAGTGAAGCATCGGAATCTATAACTAGTGTCACAGGAACGTTTCAAAACATAGACAGCGGGAAGAGTCGGTCATCTTGTGCTTAAGTTAGCATTGTGCTTTTCTATTTAATTCCGATGCAATTTCTGTGTTTCGTCGTCAATAAGAAGGTCCCAGGAATACAGTAAACCTGAAGTGAAGCATCGGAATCTATAACTAGTGTCACAGGTATGGTTCAAAACATAGTTAGTTAGAAGAGTCAGTCTTCTTGTACTTACATCGGCATTGTGCCTATTCTATTTAATTTCGATGCAATTTCTGTGTTTCATCGTCAATAAGAAGGTCAGAGGATACAGTAAACCTGAAGTGAAGCATCGGAATCTATAACTAGTGTCACAGGAATGGTTCAAGGCATAGACAGTAGGAAGAGTCAGTCTTCTTGTACTTAAGTCGGCATTGTGCCTTTTCTATTTAATTCCGATGAAATTTCTGTGTTTCATCGTCAATACGAAGGTCAGAGGGATACAGTGAACCTGAAGTGAAGCATTGGAATCTAAAACTAGTGTCACAGGAATGGTTCAAAGAGAGACAGTAGGAAGAGTCAGTCTTCTTGTACTTAAGTCGGCATTGTGCCTTTCCTATTTTATTCCGATGCAATTTCTGTGTTTCGTCGTCAATCAGAAAGTCCAAGGGATGCAGTAAACCTGAAGTGAAGCATCGGAATCTATAACTAGTGTCACAGGAATGGTTCAAAAAATAGACAGTAAGATGAGTCAGTGTTCTTGTACGTAAGTCGTAATTGTGCCTTTTGTACTTAATTCCGATGCAATTTCTGTGTTTCATCGCCAATAAGAAGGTCAGAGGGATACAGTAAACCTGAAGTGAAGCATCGGAATCTCTAGCTAGTGTCACAGGGTTGGTTCAAAACATAGACAGTAGGAAGAGTCAGTCTTCTTGTACTTAAGTCGGCATTGTGCCTTTTGTATTTAATTCCGTTGCAATTTCTGTGTTTCATCGTCAATAAGAAGGTCAGAGGGATACAGCAAAACTGAAGTGAAGCATCAGAATCTATAACTAGTGTCACGAGAATGGTTCAAATAATACACAGTAAGAAGAGTCTGTCTACTTGTACTTAAGTCGGCATTGTGCCTTTTGTATTTAATCCCGATGTAATTTCTGTGTTTCATCGTCAATAAGAAGGTCCAAGGGATACAGAACACCTGAAGTGAGGCATCGGAATCTATAACTAGTGTCACAGGAATGGTTTATATCATAGACAGTAAGAAGAGTCAGTCTTCTTGTACTTAAGTCGGCATTGTGCCTTTTCTATTTAATTCCGATGCAATTTCTGTAATTCATCATCAAGAAGAAGGTCAGAGGGATGCAGTAAACCTGAAGTGAAGCATCGGAATCTATAACTAGTGTCACAGAAAAGGTTCAAAACATAGACAGTAAGAAGAGTCTGTCGTCTTGTACTTAAGTCGGCATTGTGCTTTTGTATTTAATTCCGATGCAATTTCTGTGTTTCATCGTCATTAAGAAGTTCTGAGGGACACAGTAAACCTGAAGTGAAGCATCGGAATCTATAACTAGTGTCACAGGAATGGTGCTAAGCATAGACAGTAGGAAGAGTCAGTCATCTTGTACTTAAGTCGGCATTGTGCCTTTTCTATTTAATTCCGATGCAGTTTCTGTGTTTCGTCGTCAATACGAAGGTCAGAGGGATACAGTAAACCTTTAGTGAAGCATCGGAATCTATAACTAGTGTCACAGGAATGGTTCAAAACATACACAGCAAGAACAGTCAGTCTTCTTGTACTTATGTCCGCATTATGCCTTTTGCATTTAATTCCGATGCAATTTGTGTTTTTCATCGTCAATAAGAAGGTCCAAGGGATACAGTAAACCTGAAGTGATACATCGGAATCTATAACTAGTGCCACAGGAATTGTTCAAAACATAGACAGGTGGAAGTGTCAGTCGTCTTGTACTTAAGTCGGCATTGTGCCTTTTGTTTTTAATTCCGATGCAATTTCTGTGCTTCATCGTCAATAAGACGGTCCGAGGGTTACAGTAAACCTGAAGTGAAGCATCGGAATCTATAACTAGTGTCACAGGAATAGTTCAAAACATAGACAGTAAGAAGAGTCAGTTTACTTGTACATAAGTCGGCATTATGCTTTTTGTATTTAATTTCGATGCAATTTCTGTGTTTCATCGTCAATAAGAAGGTCCAAGGGATACAGTAAACACATAATGAGGCATCGGAATCCAAAACTGGTCTCACAGGAAATGTTCAAATCATAGTCAGTAAGAAGAGTCAGTCTAGTTGTACTTAAGTCGGCATTGTGCCTTTTCTATGTAATTCCGATGCAATTTTTGTGTTTCGTCGTCAATAAGAACGTCCAAGGGATACAGTAAACCTGAAGTGAAGCACCGGAATCCAAAATCGGTCTCTCAGGAAAGGTTCAAAACATAGAGAGTAAGAAGAGCCAGTCAACTTGTATTTGAGTCGGCATTGTGCCTTTTGAATTTAATGCCGATGCAGTTTCTGTGTTTCATCGTCAATAAGAAGGTCAGAGGGAATCAGTAAACCTGAAGTGAAGCATCGGAATCTATAACTAGTGTCACAGGAATGGTTAAAACATAGACAGTAGGAAGAGTCTGTCTTCTTGTACTTAACTCAGCATTATGCCTTTTCTAATTAATTCCGATGCAAGTTCTGTGTTTCATCGTCAATAAGAAGGTCCATGGGATACAGTAAATATATAGTGAAGCATCGGAATCTAAAACTGGTCTCACAGGAAATGTTCACAACATAGTCAGTAAGAAGAGTCAGTCTTCTTGTACATAAGTCGGCATTGTGCATTTTGTATTTAATTCCGAAGCAATTTCTGTGTTTCATCATGAATAAGAAGGTCAGAGGTATACAGTAAACCTGAAGTGAAGCAACGGAATCTATAACTAGTGTCACAGGAATGGTTCAAAACATAGACAGTAGGAAGAGTCAGTCTTCTTGTACTGAAGTTGGCATTGTGCCATTTCTGTTTAATTCCGATGGAATTTCTGTGTTTCGTAGTCAATAAGAAGGTCAAAAGGATACAGTAAACCAAAATTGAAGCAACGGAATCTATAACTAGTGTCACAGGAATGGTTCAAAACATAGACAGTAAGAAGAGTCAGTCGTCTTGTACTTATGTCGGCATTGTGCCTCCTGTATTTAATTCCGATGGAATTTCTGTGTTTCATCGTCGATAAGAAGGTCCAAGGGATACAGTAAACCTGAGGTGAAGCATCGGAATCTATAACTAGTGTCACAGGAATGGTTGAAAACATAGACAGTAAGAAGAGTCAGTCTTCTTGTACTAAAGTCGGCAATGTGCCTTTTCTATTTAATTCCGATGCAGTTTCTGTGTTTCATCGTCAATAAGAGGGTCAGAGGGAATCAGTAAACCTGAAGTGAAGCATCTGAAACTATAACTAGTGTCACCGGAATGGTTCAAAATATTGACAGTAAGAAGAGTCAGTCTTCTTGTACTTAAGTCGGCATAGTGCCTTTTGTATTTAATTCCGATGCAATTTCTGTGTTTCTTCGTAAATAAGATAGTCCAAGGGATACAATAAACATATAGTGAAGCATCGGAATCTAAAACTGGTCTCACAGGAAATGTTCACAACATAGTCAGAAAGAAGAGACAGTCTTCTTGTACTTAAGTCGGCATTGTGCCTATTGTATTTAATTACGATGCAATTTCTGTGTTTCATCGTCAATAAGAAGGTCAGAGGGATACAGTAAACCTGAAGTGAAGCATCGGAATCTATAACTAGTCTCACAGGACTGGTTCAACACATAGACAGTAAGAAGGGTCTGTCTTCTTGTACTTAAGTCGGCATTGTGCCTTTAGTATTGATTTCCGATGCAATTGCTGTGTTTCAACGTCAATAAGAAGGTGAGGGGGATACAGTAAACCTGAAGTGAAGCATCGGAATCTCTAACTAGTGTCACAGGGATAGTTCAAAACATAGACAGTAGGAAGAGTCAGTCTTCTTGTACTTAAGTCGGCATTGTGCCTTTTGTATCTAGTTCCGATTCAATTTCTGTGTTTCATCGACAATAAGAAGGTCAGAGGGATACAGTAAAACTGAAGTGAAGCATCAGAATCTATAACTAGTGTCACGAGAATGGTTCAAAAAATTGACAGTAAGAAGAGTCAGTCTACTTGTACTTAAGTCGGTATTGTGCCTTTTGTATTTAATCCCGATGCAATTTCTGTGTTTCATCGTCATTAAGAAGGTCCAAGGGATACAGTACACCTGAAGTGAGGCATCGGAATCTATAACTAGTGTCACAGGAATGGTTTATATCATAGCCAGTAAGAAGAGTCAGTCTTCTTGTACTTAAGTCGTCATTGTGCCTTCTCTATTTAATTCCGATACAATTTCTGTAATTCATCATCAACAAGAAGGTCAGAGGGATGCAGTAAACCTGAAGTGAAGCATCGGAATCTATAACTAGTGTCACAGAAAGGGTTCAAAACATAGACAGTAAGAAGAGTCTGTCGTCTTGTACTTAAGTCGGCATTGTGCCTTTTGTAATTAATTCCGATGCAATTTCTGGGTTTCATCGTCAATAAGAACTTCTGAGGGATACAGTAAACCTGAAGTGAAGCATCGGAATCTATAACTACTGTCACAGGAATGGTGCTAAGCATAGACAGTAGGAAGAGTCAGTCTTCTTGTACTTAAGTCGGCATTGTGCCTTTTCTATTTAATTCCGATGCAGTTTCTGTGTTTCGTCGTCAATACGAAGGTCAGAGGGATACAGTAAACCTTAAGTGAAGCATCGGAATCTATAACTAGTGTCACAGGAATGGTTCAAAACATACACAGCAAAAAGAGTCAGTCTTCTTGTACTTATGTCCGCATTGTGCCTTTTGTATTTTATTCCGATGCAATTTGTGTTTTTCATCGTCAATAAGAAGGTCCAAGGGATACAGTAAACCTGAAGTGAAGCATCGGAATCTATAACTAGTGTCACAGGAATGGTTCAAAACATAGACAGTAAGAAGAGTCAGTCTTCTTGTACTAAAGTCGGCATTGTGCCTTTTCTATTTAATTCCGATGCAGTTTCTGTGTTTCATCGTCAATAAGAGGGTCAGAGGTAATCAGTAAACCTGAAGTGAAGCATCTGAAACTATAACTAGTGTCACCGGAATGGTTCAAAATATTGACAGTAAGAAGAGTCAGTCTTCTTGTACTTAAGTCGGCATAGTGCCTTTTGTATTTAATTCCGATGCAATTTCTGTGTTTCATCGTAAATAAGAAGGTCCAAGGGATACAATAAACATATAGTGAAGCATCGGAATCTAAAACTGGTCTCACAGGAAATGTTCACAACATAGTCAGAAAGAAGACACCGTCTTCTTGTACTTAAGTCGGCATTGTGCCTATTGTATTTAATTACGATGCAATTTCTGTGTTTCATCGTCAATAAGAAGGTCAGAGGGATACAGTAAACCTGAAGTGAAGCATCGGAATCTATAACGAGTGTCACAGCAATGGTTCAACACATAGACAGTAAGAAGAGTCTGTCTTCTTGTACTTAAGTCGGCATTGTGACTTTTGTATTGATTTCCGATGCAATTGCTGTGTTTCATCGTCAATAAGAAGGTCAGGGGGATACAGTAAACCTGAAGTGAAGCATCGGAATCTCTAACTAGTGTCACAGGGATGGTTCAAAGCATAGACAGTAGGAAGAGTCAGTCTTCTTATACTTAAGTCGGCATTGTGCCTTTTGTATCTAATTCCGATGCAATTTCTGTGTTTCATCGTCAATAAGAAGGTCAGAGGGATATGGTAAAACTGAAGTGAAGCATCAGAATCTATAACTAGTGTCACGAGAATGGTTCAAAAAATAGACAGTAAGAAGAGTCAGTCTAGTTGTACTTAAGTCGGCATTGTGCCTTTTGTATTTAATAACGATGCAATTTCTGTGTTTCATCGTCAATAAGAAGGTCCAAGGGATACAGTACACCTGAAGTGAGGCATGGGAATCTATAACTAGTGTCACAGGAATGGTTTATATCATAGACAGTAAGAAGAGTCAGTCTTATTGTACTTAAGTCGTCATTGTGCCTTTTCTATTTAATTCCGATGCAATTTCGGTAATTCATCATCAAGAAGAAGGTCAGAGGGATGCAGTAAACCTGAAGTGAAGCATCGGAATCTATAACTAGTGTCACAGAAAAGGTTCAAAACATAGACAGTAAGAAGAGTCTGTCGTCTTGTACTTAAGTCGGCATTGTGACTTTTGAATTCAATTCCGATGCAGTTTCTGTGTTTCATCGTCAATAAGAAGGTCAGAGGGAATCAGTAAACCTGAAGTGAAGCATCGGAATCTATAACTAGTGTCACAGGAATGGTGCAAAGCATAGACAGTAGGAAGAGTCAGTCTTCTTGTACTTAAGTCGGCATTGTGCCTTTTCTATTTAATTCCGATGCAGTTTCTGTGTTTCGTCGTCAATACGAAGGTCAGAGGGATACAGTAAACCTGAAGTGAAGCATCGGAATCTATGACTAGTGTTACAGGAATGGTTCTAAACTTAGACAGTAAGAAGAGTCAGCCTTCTTGTACTTATGTCGGCATTGTGCATTTGTATTTAATTCCGATGCAATTTCTGTGTTTCATCGTCAATAAGAAGGTCCAAGGGATACTATAAACATATAGTGAAGCACCGGAATCTAAAACTGGTGTCACAGGAAATGTTCACAACATAGTCAGAAAGAAGAGACAGTCTTCTTGTACTTAAGTCGGCATTGTGCCTTTTGTATTTAATTCCGATGCAATTTCTGTGTTTCATCGTCAATAAGAAGGTCAGAGAGATACAGTAAACCTCAAGTGAAGCATCGGAATCTATAACTAGTGTCACAGGAATGGTTCAAAACAGAGCCAGTAGCAAGAGTCAGCCTTCCTGTACTTAAGTCGGCATTGTGCCTTTTGTATTAAAATTCCGATGCAAATTCTGTGTTTCGACGTCAATAAGAAGGTCCAAGGGATACAGTAAACCTGAAGTGAAGCATCGGAATCTGTAACTAGTGTCACAGGAATGGTTCAAATCATCTACAGTAAGAAGAGTCAGTCTTCTTGTACTTAAGTCGGCATTGTGCCTTTTCTATTTAATTCCGATGCATTTTCTGTGTTTCATCGTCAATAAGAGGGTCAGAGGGATACAGTAAACCTGAAGTGAAGCTTCGGAATCTATAACTAGTGTCACAAGAATGGTTCAAAAAATAGACAGTAAGATGAGTCAGTCTTCTTGTATGTAAGTCGGCATTGTGCCTTTTCTATTTAATTCCGATGCAAATTCTGTGTTTCATCGTCAATAAGAGGGTCAGAGGGATACAGTAAACCTGAAGTGAAGCATCGGAATCTATAACTTGTGTCACAGGAATGGTGCAAATCATAGACAGTAGGAAGAGTCAGTCTTCTTGTACTTAAGTCGGCATTGTGCCTTTTCTATTTAATTCCGATGCAGTTTCTGTGTTTCGTCGTCAATACGAAGGTCAGAGGGATACAGAAAAACTTAAGTGATGCATCGGAATCTATAACTAGTGCCACAGGAATGGTTCAAAACATAGACAGGTTTAAGTGTCAGTCTTTTTGTACTTTAGTCGGCATTGTTCCTTCTGTATTTAATTCCGATGCAATTTCTGTGCTTCATCGTCAATAAGACGGTCCGAGGGTTACAGTAAACCTGAAGTGAAGCATCGGAATCTATAACTCGTGTCACAGGAATAGTTCAAAACATAGACAGTAAAAAGAGTCAGTTTTCTTGTACATAAGTCGGCATTGTGCCTTTTGTATTTAATTCCGATGCAATTTCTGTGTTTCATCGTCAATAAGAAGTTCTGAGGGATACAGTAAACCTGAAGCGAAGCATCGGAATCTATAACTAGTGTCACAGGAATGGTGCAAAGCATAGACAGTAGGAAGTGTCACTCTTCTTGTACTTAAGTCGGCATTGTGCCTTTTCTATTTAATTCCGATGCAAATTTTGTGTTTCATCATCAAGAAGAAGGTCAGAGGGATGCAGTAAACCTGAAGTGAAGCATCGGAATCTATAACTAGCGTCACAGAATAGGTTCAAAACATAGAGAGTAAGAAGAGTCTGTCGTCTTTTACATAAGTCGACTTTGTGCCTTTTGTATTTAATTCCGATGCAATTTCTGTGTTTCATCGTCAATAAGAAGTTCTGAGGGATACAGTAAACCTGAAGTGAAGCATCGGAATCTATAACTAGTGTCACAGGAATGGTGCAAAGCATAGACAGTAGGAAGTGTCACTCTTCTTGTACTTAAGTCGGCATTGTGCTTCTTCTATTTAATTCCGATGCAGTTTCTGTGTTACGTCGTCAATAAGAAGGTCAGAGAGATACAGTAAACCTCAAGTGAAGCATCGGAATCTATAACTAGTGTCACAGGAATGGTTCAAAACAGAGACAGTAGGAAGAGTCAGCCTTCTTGTACTTAAGTCGGCATTGTGCCTTTTGTATTAAAATTCCGATGCAAATTCTGTGTTTCGACGTCAATAAGAAGGTCCAAGGGATACAGTAAACCTGAAGTGAAGCATCGGAATCTGTAACTAGTGTCACAGGAATGGTTCAAACATAGACAGTAGGAAGAGTCAGTCTTCTTGTACTTAAGTCGGCATTGTGCCATATCTAATTAATTCCGATGCACGTTCTGTGTATCATCGTCAATAAGAAGGTCCATGGGATACAGTAAACATATAGTGAAGCATCGGAATCTAAAACTGGTCTCACAGGAAATGTTCACAACATAGTCAGTAAGAAGAGTCAGTCCTCTTGTACTTAAGTCGGCATTGTGCATTTTGTATTTAATTCTGATGCAATTTCTGTGTTTCATCATCAATAAGAAGGTCAGAGGGATACAGTAAACCTGAAGTGAAGCAACGGAATCTATAACTAGTGTCACAGGAATGGTTCAAACATAGACAGTAGGAAGAGTCAGTCTTCTTGTACTTAAGTCGGCATTGTGCCTTCTCTATTTAATTCCGATGCAATTTCTGTGTTTCGTAGTCAATAAGAAGGTCAAAAGGATACAGTAAACCTAAAATGAAGCAACGGAATCTACAACTAGTGTCACAGGAATGGTTCAAAACATAGACAATAAGAAGAGTCAGTCTTCTTGTACTAAAGTCGGTATCGTGCCTTTTGAATTTAATTCCGATGCAATTTCTGTGTTTCATCGTCAATAAGATGGTCCAAGTGATACAGTAAACCTGAAGTTAAGCATCTGAAACTATAACTAGTGTCACCGGAATGGTTCAAAATATTGGCAGTAAGAAGAGTCAGTCTTCTTGTACTTAAGTCGGCATAGTGCCCTTTGTATTTAATTCCGATGCAATTTCTGTGTTTCATCGTAAATAAGAAGGTCAGAGGGATACAGTAAACCTGAAGTGAAGCATCGGAATCTATAACTAGTGTCACAGGAATGGTTCTAAACATAGACAGTAAGAAGAGTCAGTCTTCTTGTACTAAAGTCGGCATCGTGCCTTTTGTATTTAATTCCGATGCAATTTCTGTGTTTCGTCGTCAATAAAAAGGTCCAAGGGATACAATAAACATATAGTGAAGCATCGGAATCTAAAACTCGTCTCACAGGAAATGTTCACAACATAATCAGAAAGAAGAGAATGTCTTCTTGTACTTAAGTCGGCATTGTGCCTTTTGTATTTAATTCCGATGCAATTTCTGTGTTTCATCGTCAAAACGATGGTCACAGGGATACAGTTAACCTGAAGTGAAGCATCGGAAACTATAACTAGTGTCACAGGAACGGTTCAAAACATAGACAGTAGGAAGATTCAGTCTTCTTGTACTTAAGTCGGCATTGTGCCCTTTCTATTTAATTCAAATGCAATTTCTGTGTTTCGTCGTCAATAAGAAGTACAGAGGGATACAGTAAAACTGAAGTGAAGCATCAGAATCTATAACTAGTGTCACAGGAATGGTTCAAAAAATATACAGTAAGAAGAGTCAGTCTACTTGTACTTAAGTCGGCGTTGTGCCTTTTTTATATTTAATCCCGATGCAATTTCTGTGTTTCATCGTCAATAAGAAGGTCCAAGGGATACAGTACACCTGAAGTGAAGCATCGGAATCTATAACTAGTGTCACAGGAATGGTGCAAAGCATAGACAGTAGGAAGAGTCAGTCTTCTTGTACTTAAGTCGGCATTGTGCCGTTTCTATTTAATTCCGATGCAGTTTCTGTGTTTCGTCGTCAATACGAAGGTCAGAGGGATACAGTAAACCTGAAGTGAAGCATCGGAATCTATAACTAGTGTTACAGGAATGGTTCTAAACATAGACAGTAAGAAGAGTCAGTCTTCTTGTACTTATGTCGGCATTGTGCATTTGTATTTAATTCCGATGCAATTTCTGTGTTTCATCGTCAATAAGAAGGTCCAAGGGATACTATAAACATATAGTGAAGCACCGGAATCTAAAACTGGTCTCACAGGAAATGTTCACAACATAGTCAGAAAGAAGAGACCGTCTTCTTGTACTTAAGTCGGCATTGTGCCTTTTGTATTTAATTCCGATGCAATTTCTGTGTTTCATCGTCAATAAGAAGGTCAGAGAGATACAGTAAACCTCAAGTGAAGCATCGGAATCTATAACTAGTGTCACAGGATGGTTCAAAACAGAGACAGTAGGAAGAGTCAACCTTCTTGTACTTAAGTCGGCATGGTGCCTTTTGTATTAAAATTCCGATGCAAATTCTGTGTTTCGACGTCAATAAGAAGGTCCAAGGGATACAGTAAACCTGAAGTGAAGCATCGGAATCTGTAACTAGTGTCACAGGAATGGTTCAAATCATCTACAGTAAGAAGAGTCAGTCTTCTTGTACTTAAGTCGGCATTGTGCCTTTTCAATTTAATTCCGATGCATTTTCTGTGTTTCATCGTCAATAAGAGGGTCAGAGGGATACAGTTAACCTGAAGTGAAGCTTCGGAATCTATAACTAGTGTCACAGGAATGGTTCCATAAATAGACAATAAGATGGGTCAGTCTTCTTGTATGTAAGTCGGCATTGTGCCTTTTCTATTTAATTCCGATGCAAATTCTGTGTTTCATCGTCAATAAGAGGGTCAGAGGGATACAGTAAACCTGAAGTGAAGCATCGGAATCTATAACTAGTGTCACAGGAATGGTGCAAATCATAGACAGTAGGAAGAGTCAGTCTTCTTGTACTTAAGTCGGCATTGTGCCTTTTCTATTTAATTCCGATGCAGTTTCTGTGTTTCGTCGTCAATACGAAGGTCAGAGGGATACAGTAAAACTTAAGTGATGCATCGGAATCTATAACTAGTGCCACAGGAATGGTTCAAAACATAGACAGGTTTAAGTGTCAGTCTTTTTGTACTTTAGTCGGCATTGTTCCTTCTGTATTTAATTCCGAAACAACTTCTGTGCTTCATCGTCAATACGACGGTCCGAGGGTTACAGTAAACCTGAAGGGAAGCATCGGAATCTATAACTAGTGTCACAGGAATGGTTCAAAACATAGACAGTAAAAAGAGTCAGTTTTCTTGTACATAAGTCGGCATTGTGCCT
Organism: Schistocerca piceifrons; assembly: GCF_021461385.2. NCBI lineage: Eukaryota > Metazoa > Arthropoda > Insecta > Orthoptera > Acrididae > Schistocerca > Schistocerca piceifrons. The sequence continues at coordinate 6,549,102 of NC_060146.1, read as the reverse complement.
TTTGTATTTAATTCCGATGCAATTTCTGTGTTTCATCGTCAATAAGAAGTTCTGAGGGATACAGTAAACCTGAAGCGAAGCATCGGAATCTATAACTAGTGTCACAGGAATGGTGCAAAGCATAGACAGTAGGAAGTGTCACTCTTCTTGTACTTAAGTCGGCATTGTGCCTTTTCTATTCAATTCCGATGCAAATTTTGTGTTTCATCATCAAGAAGAAGGTCAGAGGGATGCAGTAAACCTGAAGTGAAGCATCGGAATCTATAACTAGCGTCACAGAATAGGTTCAAAACATAGACAGTAAGAAGAGTCTGTCGTCTTGTACTTAAATCGACTTTGTGCCTTTTGTATTTAATTCCGATGCAATTTCTGTGTTTCATCGTCAATAAGAAGTTCTGAGGGATACAGTAAACCTGAAGTGAAGCATCGGAATCTATTACTAGTGTCACAGGAATGGTGCAAAGCATAGACAGTAGGAAGTGTCACTCTTCTTGTACTTAAGTCGGCATTGTGCCTTTTCTATTTAATTCCGATGCAGTTTCTGTGTTTCGTCGTCAATACGAAGGTCAGAGGGAATCAGTAAACCTGAAGTGAAGCATCGCAATCTATAACTAGTGTCACAGGAATGGTTAAATCATAGACAGTAGGAGGAGTCAGTCTTCTTGTACTTAAGTCGGCATTGTGCCTTTTCTAATTAATTCCGATGCAAGTTCTGTGTTTCATCGTCAATAAGAAGGTCCATGGGATACAGTAAACATATAGTGAAGCATCGGAATCGAAAACTGGTCTCACAGGAAATGTTCACAACATAGTCAGTAAGAAGAGTCAGTCCTCTTGTACTTATGTCGGCATTGTGCATTTTGTATTTAATTCCGATGCAATTTCTGTGTTTCATCATCAATAAGAAGGTCAGAGGGATACAGTAAACCTGAAGTGAAGCATCGGAATCTATAACTAGTGTCACAGGAATTTTTCAAAACATAGACAGTAAGAAGAGTCAGTCTTCTTGTACTAAAGTCGGCATCGTGCCTTTTGAATTTAATTCCGATGCAATTTCTGTGTTTCATCGTCAATAAGATGGTCCAAGTGACACAGTAAACCTGAAGTGAAGCATCTGAAACTATAACTAGTGTCACCGGAATGGTTCAAAATATTGGCAGTAAGAAGAGTCAGTTTCTTGTACTTAAGTCGGCATAGTGCCCTTTGTATATAATTCCGATGCAATTTCTGTGTTTCATCGTAAATAAGAAGGTCAGAGGGATACAGTAAACCTGAAGTGAAGCATCGGAAAATATAACTAGTGTCACAGGAATGGTTCTAAACATAGACAGTAAGAAGAGTAAGTCTTCTTGTACTTAAGGCGGCATTGTGCCTTTTGTGTTTAATTCCGATGCAATTTCTGTGTTTCGTCGTCAATAAGAAGGTCCAAGGGATACAATAAACATATAGTGAAGCATCGGAATCTAAAACTGGTCTCACAGGAAATGTTCACAACATAGTCAGAAAGAAGAGAAAGTCTTCTTGTACTTAAATCGGCATTGTGCCTTTTGTATTTAATTCCGATGCAATTTCTGTGTTTCATCGTCAATTAGAAGGTCAGAGGGATACAGTAAACCTGACGTGAAGCATCGGAATCTCTAACTAGTGTCACAGGGATGGTTCAAAACATAGACAGTAAGAAGAGTCAGTCTTCTTGTACTTAAGTCGGCATTGTGCCTTTTGTATTTAATTCCGATGCAATTTCTGTGCTTCATCGTCAATAAGAAGGTCAGAGGGATACAGTAAAATTGAAGTGAAGCATCAGAATCTATAACTAGTGTCACAGGAATGGTTCAAAAAATAGACAGTAAGAAGAGTCAGTCTACTTGTACTTAAGTCGACATTGTGCCTTTTGTATTTAATCCCGATGCAATTTCTGTGTTTCATCGTCAATAAGAAGGTCCAAGGGATACAGTACACCTGAAGTGAGGCATCGGAATCTATAACTAGTGTCACAGGAATGGTTTATATCATAGACAGTAAGAAGAGTCAGTCTTCTTGTACTTAAGTCGGCATTGTGCCTTTTCTATTTAATGCCGATGCAATTTCTGTAATTCATCATCAAGAAGAAGGTCAGAGGGATGCAGTAAACCTGTAGTGAAGCATCGGAATCTATAACTAGTGTCACAGAAAAGGTTCAAAACATAGAGAGTAAGAAGAGTCAGTCTTCTAGTACTTAAGTCGGCATTGTGGCTTTTCTATTTAATTCCGATGCAATTTCTGTGTTTCATCGTCAATAAGAGGGTCAGAGGGATACAGTAAACCTGAAGTGAAGCATCGGAATCTATAACTAGTGTCACAGGAATGGTTCTAAACATAGACAGTAAAAAGAGTAAGTCTTCTTGTACTTAAGGCGGCATAGTGCCTTTGGTATTTAATTCCGATGCAATTTCTGTGTTTCGTCGTCAATAAGAAGGTCCAAGGGATACAATAAACTTATAGTGAAGCATCGGAATCTAAAACTGGTCTCACAGGAAATGTTCACAACATAGTCAGAAAGAAGAGACAGTCTTCTAGTACTTAAGTCGGCATTGTGCCTTTTGTATTTAATTCCGATGCAATTTCTGTGTTTCATCGTCAATAAGAAGGTCAGAGGGATACAGTAAACCGGAAGTGAAGCATCGGAATCTATAACTAGTGTCACAGGAATGGTTCAAAACATAGAGAGTAGGAAGAGTCAGTCTTCCTGTACTTAAGTCGGCATAGTGCCTTTTCTATTTAATTCCGATGCAAATTCTGTGTTTCGTCGTCAATAAGAAGGTCCAAGGGATACAGTAAACCTGAAGTGAAGCATCGGAATCTATAACTAGTCTCACAGGAATGGTTCAAAAGGTAGACAGTAAGAAGAGTCAGTCTTCTTGTACTTAAGTCGGCATTGTGCCGTTTGTATTGAATTCCGATGCAAATTCTGTGTTTCGTCGTCAATAAGAAGGTACAAGGGATACAATAAACATATAGTGAAGCATCATAATCTAAAACTGTTCTCACTGGAAATGTTCACAACATAGTCAGAAAAAAGAGACAGTCTTCTTGTACTTAAGTCGGCATTGTTCCTTTTGTATTTAATTCCGATGCAATTTCTGTGTTTCATCGTCAATAAGAAGGTCAGAGGGATACAGTAAAACTGAAGTGAAGCATCGGAATCTATAACTAGTGTCACAGTAATGGTTCAACACATAGACAGTAAGAAGAGTCTGTCTTCTTGTACCTAAGTCGGCATTGTGCCTTTTGTATTTAATTCCGATGCAATTTCTGTGTTTCATCGTCAATAAGAAGGTCAGAGGGATACAGTAAACCTGAAGTGAAGCATCGGAATCTCTAACTAGTGTCACAGGGATGGTTCAAAAAATAGACAGTAAGAAGAGTCAGTCTACTTTTACTTAAGTCGGCATTGTGCCTTTTGTTTTTAATCCCGATGCAATTTCTGTGTTTCATCGTCAATAAGAAGGTCCAAGGGATACAGTACACGTGAAGTGAGGCATCGGAATCTATAACTAGTGTCACAGGAATGGTTTATATCATAGACAGTAAGAAGAGTCAGTCTTCTTGTAGTTAAGTCGTCATTGTGCCTTTTCTATTTAATTCCGATGCAATTTCTGTAATTCATCATCAAGAAGAAGGTCAGAGGGATGCAGTAAACCTGTAGTGAAGCATCGGAATCTATAACTAGTGTCACAGAAAAGTTTCAAAACATAGAGAGTAAGAAGAGTCAGTCTTCTTGTACTTAAGTCGGCATTGTGCCTTTTCTATTTAATTCCGATGCAGTTTCTGTGTTTCGTCGTCAATACGAAGGTCAGAGGGATACAGTAAACCTTAAGTGAAGCATCGGAATCTATAACTAGTGTCACAGGAATTGTTCAAAGCATAGTGAGTAAGAAGAGTCAGTCTTCTTGTACTTAAGTCGGCATTGTGCCTTTTGTATTTAATTGCGATGCAATTTCTGTGTTTCATCATCAATAAGAAGGTCCAAGGGATACAATAAACATATAGTGATGCATCGGAATCTAAAACTTGTCCCACAGGAAATGTTCACAACATAGTCAGAAAGAAGAGACAGTCTTCTTGTACTTAAGTCGGCATTGTGCCTTTTGTATTTAATTCCGATGTAATTTCTGTGTTTCATCGTCAATAAGAAGGTCAGAGGGATACAGTAAACCTGAAGTGAAGCATCGGAATGTATAACTAGTGTCACAGGAATGTTTCAAAACTTAGACAGTAGGAAGAGTCAGTCTTCTTGTACTTGAGTCGGCATTGTGCCTTTTGTATTTAATTCCGATGCAATTTCTGTATTTCATCGTCAATATGAAGGTCCAAGTGTTACAGTAAACCTGAAGTGAAGCATCGGAAACTATAACTAGTGTCACCGGAATGGTTCAAAACATAGACAGTAGGAAGAATCAGTCTTCTTGTACTTAAGTCGGCAATGTGCCTTTTCTATTTAATTCCGATGCAATTTCTGTGTTTCATCGTAAATAAGAATGTCAGATGAATACAGTAAACCTGAAGTGAAGCATCGGAATCTATAACTAGTGCACAGGAATGGTTTTAAACATAGACAGTAAGAAGAGTCAGTCTGTTTGTACTAAAGTCGGCATTGAGCCTTATGTATTTAATTCCGATGCAATTTCTGTGTTTCATCGTCAATAAGAAGGTCCAAGGGATTCACTAAACATATAGTGAAGCATCGGAACCTAAAACTGGTCTCACAGGAAATGGTCACATCATAGTCAGAAAGAAGAGACAGTCTTCTTGTACTTAAGTCGGCATTGTGCCTTTTGTATTTAATTCCGATGCAATTTCTGTGTTTCATCGTCAATAAGAAGAACGGAGGGATACAGTAAACCTGAAGTGAAGCATCGGAATCTATAACTAGTGTCACAGTAATGGTTCAAAACATAGACAGTAAGAAGAGTCAGTCTTCTTGTACTTAATTCGGCATTGTGGTTTTTCTATTCAATTCCGATGCAATTTCTGTGTTTCATCGTCAATAAGAGGGTCAGAGGGATACAGTAAACCTGAAGTGAAGCATCGGAATCTATAACTAGTGTCACAGGAATGGTTCAAAACATAGACAGTAAGAAGAGTCATTCTTCTTGTACTTAAGTCGGCATTGTGCCTTTTGTATTTAATTTCGATGCAATTTCTGTGTTTCATCGTCAATAAGAAGGTCCAAGGGATACAGTACACACATAGTGAAGCATCGGAATCTAAAACTGGTCTCACAGAAAATGTTCAAATCATAGTAAGTAAGAAGAGTCAGTCTGCTTGTACTAAAGCCGGCATTGAGCCTTTTGTATTTAATTCCGATTCAATTTCTGTGTTTCATCGTCAATAAGAAGGTCCAAGGGATTCAATAAACATATAGTGAAGCATCGGAATCTAAAACTGGTCTCACAGGAAATGGTCACATCATAGTCAGAAAGAAGAGACAGTCTTCTTGTACTTAAGTCGGCATTGTGCCTTTTGTATTTAATTCCGATGCAATTTCTGTGTTTCATCGTCAATAAGAAGAACGGAGGGATACAGTAAACCTGAAGTGAAGCATCGGAATCTATAACTAGTGTCACAGTAATGGTTCAAAACATAGACAGTAAGAAGAGTCAGTCTTCTTGTACTTAATTCGGCATTGTGGCTTTTCTATTTAATTCCGATGCAATTTCTGTGTTTCATCGTCAATAAGAAGGTCAAAAGGATACAGTAAACCTAAAATGAAGCATCGGAATCTATAACTCGTGTCGCAGGAATTGTTCAAAACATAGACAGTAAGAAGAGTCAGTCTTCTTGTACTTAAGTCGGCATTGTGCCTTTTGTATTTAATTCCGATGCAATTTCTGTGTTTCATCGTCAATAAGAAGGTCCTAGTGATACAGTAAACCTGAAGTGAAGCATCTGAAACTATAACTAGTGTCACTGGAATGGTTCAAAACATAGACAGTGAGAAGAGTCAGTCTTCTTGTACTTAAGTCGGCATAGTGCCTTTTGTATTTGATTCCGATGCAATTTCTGTGTTTCATCGTCAATAAGAAGGTCCAAGTGATACAGTAAACCTGAAGTGAAGCATCGGAAACTATAACTAGTGTCACCGGAATGGTTCAAACATAGACAGTAGGAAGAGTCAGTCTTCTTGTTCTTAAGTCGGCATTGTGCCTTTTCCATTAAATTCCGATGCAATTTCTGTGTTTCATCGTAAATAAGAATGTCAGATGGATACAGTAAACCTGAAGTGAAGCATCGGAATCTATAACTAGTGCACAGGAATGGTTTTAAACATAGACAGTAAGAAGAGTCAGTCTGTTTGTACTAAAGTCGGCATTGAGCCTTTTGTATTTAGTTCCGATGCAATTTCTGTGTTTCATCGTCAATAAGAAGGTCCAAGGGATTCAATAAACATATAGTGAAGCATCGGAATCTAAAACTGGTCTCACAGGAAATGGTCACATCATAGTCAGAAAGAAGAGACAGTCTTCTTGTACTTAAGTCGGCATTGTGCCTTTTGTATTTAATTCCGATGCAATTTCTGTGTTTCATCGTCAATAAGAAGAACGGAGGGATACAGTAAACCTGAAGTGAAGCATCGGAATCTATAACTAGTGTCACAGTAATGGTTCAAAACATAGACAGTAAGAAGAGTCAGTCTTCTTGTACTTAATTTGGCATTGTGGCTTTTCTATTTAATTCCGATGCAATTTCTGTGTTTCATCGTCAATAAGAGGGTCAGAGGGATACAGTAAACCTGAAGTGAAGCATCGGAATCTATAACTAGTGTCGCAGGAATTGTTCAAAACATAGACAGTAAGTAGAGTCAGTCTTCTTGTCCTAAAGTCGGCATTGTGCCTTTTGTATTTAATTGCGATGCCATTTCTGTGTTTCATCCTCAATAAGAAGGTCCAAGGGATACAATAAACATATAGTGAAACATCGGAATCTAGAACTGGTCTCACAGGAAATGTTCACAACATAGTCAGAAGGAAGAGACAGTCTTCTTGTACTTAAGTCGGCATTGTGCCTTTTGTATTTAATTCCGATGCAATTTCTGTGTTTCATCGTCAATAAGAAGGTCAGAGGGATACAGTAAACCTGAAGTGAAGCATCGGAATGTATAACTAGTGTCACAGGAATGGTTCAAAACATAGACAGTAGGAAGAGTCAGTCATATTGTACTTGAGTCGGCATTGTGTCTTTTGTATTTAATTCAGATGCAATTTCTGTGTTTCATCGTCAATATGAAGGTCCAAGTGATACAGTAAACCTAAAGTGAAGCATCGGAAACTATAACTAGTGTCACCGGAATGGTTCAAAACATAGACAGTAAGAAGAGTCAGTCTTCTTGTACTTAAGTCGGCATTGTGCATTTTCTATTTAATTCCGATGCAATTTCTGTGTTTCATCGTAAATAAGAATGTCAGAGGAATACAGTAAAACTGAAGTGAAGCATCGGAATCTATAACTAGTGTCACAGGAATGGTTTTATACATAGACAGTAAGAAGAGTCAGTCTGCTTGTACTAAAGTCCGCATTGTGCCCTTTGTATTTAATTCCGATGCAATTTCTGTGTTTCATCGTCAATAAGAAGGTCCAAGGGATTCAATAAACATATAGTGAAGCATCGGAATCGAAAACTGGTCTCACAGGAAATGTTCACATCATAGTCAGAAAGAAGAGACAGTCTTCTTGTTCTTAAGTCGGCATTGTGCCTATTGTATTTAATTCCGATGCAATTTCTGTGTTTCATCGTCAATAAGAAGGTCAGAGGGATACAGTAAACCTGAAGTGAAGCATCGGAATCTATAACTAGTGTCACAGAAATGGTTCAAAACATAGACAGTTAGAAGAGTCAGTCTTCTTGTACTTAAGTCGGCATTGTGCCTTTTCTATTTAATTCCGATGCAATTTCTGTGTTTCATCGTCAATAAGATGGTCGGAGGGATACAGTAAACGTGAAGTGAAGCATCGAAATCTATAACTAGTGTCACAGGAATGGTTCAAAACATAGACAGTAAGAAGAGTCATTCTTCTTGTACTTAAGTCGGCATTGTGCCTTTTGTATTTAATTTCGATGCAATTTCTGTGTTTCATCGTCAATAAGAAGGTCCAAGGGATACAGTACACACATAGTGAAGCATCTGAATCTAAAACTCGTCTCACAGGAAATGTTCAAAACATTGTAAGTAAGAAGAGTCAGTCTTCGTTTACTTAAGTCGGCATTGTGCCTTTTCTATGTTATTTTGATGCAATTTCTGTGTTTCGTCGTCAATAAGAAAGTCCATGGGACACAGTGAACCTAAATTGAAGCACCGGAATCTAAAATCGGTCTCTCAGGAAAGGTGCAAACCATAGAGAGTAAGAAGAGCCAGTCATCTTGTATTTGAGTCGGCATTCTGCCTTTTGTATTTAATTCCGATGCAGTTTCTGTGTTTCATTATCAATAAGAAGGTCAGAGGGAATCAGTAAACCTGAAGTGGAGCATCGGAATCCATAACTAGTGTCACAGGAATGGTTAAAACATAGTCAGTAGGAAGAGACTGTCTTCTTGTACTTAAGTCGGCATTGTGCCTTTTCTATTTCATTCCGATGCAATGTATGTGTTTCATCGTCAATAAGAAGGTCCAAGGGATACAGTAAACATATAGTGAAGCATCGGAATCTAAAACTGGTCTCACAGGAAATGTTCACAACATAGTCAGAAAGAAGAGACAGTCTTCTTGTACTTAAGTCGGCGTTGTGCCTTTTCTATTTAATTCCGCTGCAATTTCTGTGTTTCATCGTCAATAAGAAGGTCGGAGGGATGCACTAAACCTGAAGTGAAGCATCAGAATCTATAACTAGTGTCACAGGAATGGTTAAAAGCAGAGACAGTAGGAAGAGTCAGTCTTCTTGTACTTAAGTCGGCATTGAGCCTTTTCTATTTAATTCCGATGCAAATTCTGTGTTTCGTCGTCAATAAGAAGATCCAAGGGATACAGTAAACCAGAAGTGAAGCATCGGAATCTATAACTAGTGTCACAGTAATGGTTCAAAACATAGACAGTAAGAAGAGTCAGTTTTCTTGTACTTAAGTCGGCATTGTGTCTTTTCTATTTAATTCCGATGCAATTTCTGCGTTTCATCGTCAATAAGAGGGTCACAGGGTACAGTAAACCTGAAGTGAGGCATCGGAATCTATAACTAGTGTCACAGGAATCGTTCAAAACAAAGACAATATGAAGGGTCAGTCTTCTTGTACTTAAGTCGGCATTGTGCCTTTCCTATTTTATTCCGATGCAATTTCTGTGTTTCGTCGTCAATAAGTAGGTCCAAGGGATGCAGTAAACCAGAAGTGAAGCATCGGAATCTATAACTAGTGTCACAAAAATGGTTCAAAACATAGACAGTAAGAAGAGTCAGTCCTCATGTACTTAAGTCGGCATTGTGGCTTTTGTATTTAATTCCGATGCAATTTCTGTGTTTCATCGACAATAAGAAGGTCAGAGGGATACAGTAAACCTGAAGTGAAGCATCGGAATCTATAACTAGTGTCACAGGAATGGTTCAAAACATAGACAGTTGGAAGAGTCAGTCGTCTTGTACTTAAGTCGACATTGTGCCTATTCTATTTAATTCCGATGCAATTTCTGTGTTTCGTCGTCAATGAGAAGGTCCAAGGGATGCAGTAAACCTGAAGTGAAGCATCGGAATCTATAACTAGTGTCACAGAAATGGTTCAAAACATAGACAGTAAGAAGAGTCAGTCTTCTTGTACTTAAGTCGGCATTGTGCCTTTTCTATTTAATTCCGATGCAATTTCTGTGTTTCATCGTCAATAAGATGGTCGGAGGGATACAGTAAACGTGAAGTGAAGCATCGAAATCTATAACTAGTGTCACAGGAATGGTTCAAATCATAGACAGTAAGAAGAGTCATTCTTCTTGTACTTAAGTCGGCATTGTGCCTTTTGTATTTAATTCCGATGCAATTTCTGTGTTTCATCGTCAATAAGAAGAATGGAGGGATACAGTAAACCTGAAGTGAAGCATCGGAATCTATAACTAGTGTCACAGTAATGGTTCAAAACATAGACAGTAAGAAGAGTCAGTCTTCTTGTACTTAATTCGGCATTGTGGCTTTTCTATTTAATTCCGATGCAATTTCTGTGTTTCATCGTCAATACGAGGGTCAGAGGGATACAGTAAACCTGAAGTGAAGCATCGGAATCTATAACTAGTGTCACAGGAATGGTTCAAAACATAGACAGTAAGAAGAGTCATTCTTCTTGTACTTAAGTCGGCATTGTGCCTTTTGTATTTAATTTCGATGCAATTTCTGTGTTTCATCGTCAATAAGAAGGTCCAAGGGATACAGTACACACACAGTGAAGCATCGGAATCTAAAACTGGTCTCACAGAAAATGTTCAAATCATAGTAAGTAAGAAGAGTCAGTCTGCTTGTACTAAAGTCGGCATTGAGCCTTTTGTATTTAATTCCGATGCAATTTCTGTGTTTCATCGTCAATAAGAAGGTCCAAGGGATTCAATAAACATATAGTGAAGCATCGGAATCTAAAACTGGTCTCACAGGAAATGGTCACATCATAGTCAGAAAGAAGAGACAGTCTTCTTGTACTTAAGTCGGCGTTGTGCCTTTTGTATTTAATTCCGATGCAATTTCTGTGTTTCATCGTCAATAAGAAGAACGGAGGGATACAGTAAACCTGAAGTGAAGCATTGGAATCTATAACTAGTGTCACAGTAATGGTTCAAAACATAGACAGTAAGAAGAGTCAGTCTTCTTGTACTTAATTCGGCATTGTGGCTTTTCTATTTAATTCCGATGCAATTTCTGTGTTTCATCGTCAATAAGAAGGTCAAAAGGATACAGTAAACCTAAAATGAAGCATCGGAATCTATAACTAGTGTCGCAGGAATTGTTCAAAACATAGACAGTAAGAAGAGTCAGTCTTCTTGTACTTAAGTCGGCATTGTGCCTTTTGTATTTAATTCCGATGCAATTTCTGTGTTTCATCGTCAATAAGAAGGTCCTAGTGATACAGTAAACCTGAAGTGAAGCATCTGAAACTATAACTAGTGTCACTGGAATGGTTCAAAACATAGACAGTAAGAAGAGTCAGTCTTTTTGTACTTAAGTCGGCATAGTGCCTTTAGTATTTGATTCCGATGCAATTTCTGTGTTTCATCGTCAATAAGAAGGTCCAAGTGATACAGTAAACCTGAAGTGAAGCATCGGAAACTATAACTAGTGTCACAGGAATAGTTCTAAACATAGACAGTAAGTAGAGTCAGTCTTCTTGAACTAAAGTCGGCATTGTGCCTTTTGTACTTAATTGCGATGCCATTTCTGTGTTTCATCCTCAATAAGAAGGTCCAAGGGATACAATAAACATATAGTGAAACATCGGAATCTGAAACTGGTCTCACAGGAAATGTTCACAACATAGTCAGAAGGAAGAGACAGTCTTCTTGTACTTAAGTCGGCATTGTGCCTTTTGTATTTAATTCCGATGCAATTTCTGTGTTTCATCGTCAATAAGAAGGTCAGAGGGATACAGTAAACCTGAAGTGAAGCATCGGAATGTGTAACTAGTGTCACAGGAATGGTTCAAAACATAGACAGTAGGAAGAGTCAGTCATATTGTACTTGAGTCGGCATTGTGCCTTTTGTATTTAATTCAGATGCAATTTCTGTATTTCATCGTCAATATGAAGGTCCAAGTGATACAGTAAACCTAAAGTGAAGCATCGGAAACTATAACTAGTGTCACCGGAATGGTTCAAAACATAGACAGTAAGAAGAGTCAGTCTTCTTGTACTTAAGTCGGCATTGTGCATTTTCTATTTAATTCCGATGCAATTTCTGTGTTTCATCGTAAATAAGAATGTCAGAGGAATACAGTAAACCTGAAGTGAAGCATCGGAATCTATAACTAGTTTCACAGGAATGGTTTTAAACATAGACAGTAAGAAGGGTCAGTCTGCTTGTACTAAAGTCGGCATTGTGCCCTTTGTATTTAATTCCGATGCAATATCTGTGTTTCATCGTCAATAAGAAGGTCCAAGGGATTCAATAAACATATAGTGAAGCATCGGAATCGAAAACTGGTCTCACAGGAAATGTTCAGATCATAGTCAGAAAGAAGAGACAGTCTTCTTGTTCTTAAGTCGGCATTGTGCCTTTTGTATTTAATTCCGATGCAATTTCTGTGTTTCATCGTCAATAAGAAGGTCAGAGGGATACAGTAAACCTGAAGTGAAGCATCGGAATCTATAACTAGTGTCACAGAAATGGTTCAAAACATAGACAGTAAGAAGAGTCAGTCTTCTTGTACTTAAGTCGGCATTCTGCCTTTTCTATTTAATTCCGATGCAATTTCTGTGTTTCATCGTCAATAAGATGGTCGGAGGGATACAGTAAACGTGAAGTGAAGCATCGAAATCTATAACTAGTGTCACAGGAATGGTTCAAAACATAGACAATAAGAAGAGTCATTCTTCTTGTACTTAAGTCGGCATTGTGCCTTTTGTATTTAATTTCGATGCAATTTCTGTGTTTCATCGTCAATAAGAAGGTCCAAGGGATACAGTACACACATAGTGAAGCATCTGAATCTAAAACTGGTCTCACAGGAAATGTTCAAAACATTGTAAGTAAGAAGAGTCAATCTTCTTTTACTTAAGTCGGCATTGTGCCTTTTCTATGTTATTTTGATGGAATTTCTGTGTTTCGTCGTCAATAAGAAGGTCCAGGGGACACAGTGAACCTAAAGTGAAGCACCGGAATCTAAAACCGGTCTCTCAGGAAAGGTGCAAACCATAGAGAGTAAGAAGAGCCAGTCATCTTGTATTTGAGTCGGCATTCTGCCTTTTGTATTTACTTCCGATGCAGTTTCTGTGTTTCATTATCAATAAGAAGGTCAGAGGGAATCAGTAAACCAGAAGTGGAGCATCGGAATCCATAACTAGTGTCACAGGAATGGTTAAAACATAGACAGTAGGAAGAGTCTGTCTTCTTGTACTTAAGTCGGCATTGTGCGTTTTCTATTTAATTCCGATGCAATGTATGTGTTTCATCGTCAATAAGAAGGTCCAAGGGATACAGCAAACATATAGTGAAGCATCGGAATCTAAAACTGGTCTCACAGGAAATGTTCACATCATAGTCAGAAAGAAGAGACAGTCTTCTTGTACTTAAGTCGGCGTTGTGCCTTTTGTATTTAATTCCGCTGCAATTTCTGTGTTTCATCGTCAATAAGAAGGTCAGAGGGATACACCAAACGTGAAGTGAAGCATCAGAATCTATAACTAGTGTCACAGGAATGGTTCAAAACAGAGACAGTAGGAAGAGTCAGTCTTCTTGTACTTAATTCGGCATTGAGCCTTTTCTATTTAATTCCGATGCAAATTCTGTGTTTCGTCGTCAATAAGAAGATCCAAGGGATACAGTAAACCAGAAGTGAAGCATCGGAATCTATAACTAGTGTCACAGTAATGGTTCAAAACATAGACAGTAAGAAGAGTCAGTCTTCTTGTACTTAAGTCGGCATTGTGTCTTTTCTATTTAATTCCGATGCAATTTCTGCGTTTTATCGTCAATAAGAGGGTCACAGGGTACAGTAAACCTGAAGTGAGGCATCGGAATCTATAACTAGTGTCACAGGAATCGTTCAAAACAAAGACAATATGAAGGGTCAGTCTTCTTGTACTTAAGTCGGCATTGTGCCTTTCCTATTTTATTCCGGTGCAATTTCTGTGTTTCGTCGTCAATAAGTAGGTCCAAGGGATGCAGTAAACCTGAAGTGAAGCATCGGAATCTATAACTAGTGTCACAAAAATGGTTCAAAACATAGACAGTAAGAAGAGTCAGTCCTCATGTACTTAAGTTGGCATTGTGGCTTTTGTATTTAATTCCGATGCAATTTCTGTGTTTCATCGACAATAAGAATGTCAGAGGGATACAATAAACCTGAAGTGAAGCATCGGAATCTATAACTAGTGTCACAGGAATGGTTCAAAAAATAGACAGTAAGATGAGTCAGTCTACTTGTTCGTAAGTCGGCATTGTGCCTTTTGTATTTAATTCCGATGCAATTTCTGTGTTTCATAGTCAATAACGTCAGAGGGATACAGTAAACCTGAAGTTAAGCTTCGGAATCTATAACTAGTGTCACAGGAATGGTTCATTACATAGAGATTAGAAAGAGTCAGTCTTCTTATACTTAAGTCGGCACTGTGCCTTTTGTATTTACTTCCGATGCAATTTCTGTGTTTCATCGTCATAAAGAAGGTCGGAGGGATACAGTACACCTGAAGTGAAGCATCGGAATCTATATCTAGTGTCACAGGAATGGTTCAAATCATAGACAGTAAGAAGAGTCAGTCTTCTTGTACTTAAGTCGGCATTGTGCATTTTCTATTTAATTCCGATGCATTTTCTGTGTTTCATCGTCAATAAGTAGGTCAAAGGGATACAGTAAACGTAATTTGAATCATCGGAATCTATAACTAGTGTCATAGGAATGGTTCAAAGCATAGACAGTAGGAAGAGTCAGTCCTCTTGTACTTAAGTCGGCATTGTGCCATTTGTATTTCATTCCGATGCAATTTCTGCGTTTCATCGTCAACAAGAAGGTCCAAGGGATACAGTAAACCTGAAGTAAATCATCGTAATCTATAACTAGTGTCACAGGAATGGTTCAAAGCATAGACAATAGGAAGAGGCAGTCTTGTTGTACTTAAGTCGGCATTGTGCGTTTTGTATTTATTTCCGATGCAATTTCTGTGATTCATCGTCAATGAGAAGGTCAGAGGGATACAGTGAAACTGAAGTGAAGCATCAGAATCTATAACTAGTGTCACAGGAATGGTTCAAAACATAGACAGTGAGAAGAGTCAGTCTAGTTGTACTTAAGTCGGCATTGTGCCTTTTATATTGAATCCCGATGCAATTTCTGTGTTTCATCGTCAATAAGAAGGTCCAAGGGATACAGTACACATGAAGTGAAGCATCGGAATCTATATCTAGTGTCACAGGAATGGTTCAAATCATAGACAGTAAGAAGAGTCAGTCTTCTTGTACTTAAAACGGCATTGTGCCTTTTCTATTTAATTCCCATGCAATTGCTATGTTTCATCATCAAGAAGAAGGTCAGAGCGATACTGTAAACCTGAAGTGAAGCATCGGAATGAATAACTAGTGTCACAGGAATGTTTCAAACATAGACAGTAGGAAGAGTCAGTCTTCTTGTACTTGTGTCGGCATTGTGCATTTTGTATTTAATTCCGATGCAATTTCTGAGTTTCATCGTCAATAAGAAAGTCAGAGGGATACAGTAAACCTGAAGTGAAGCATCGGAATCTAAAACCGGACTCACAGGAAAGGTTCAAAGCATAGAGAGTAAGAAGAGCCAGTCATCTAATATTTGAGTCGGCATTGTGCCTTTTGTATTTAATTCCGATGCAATTTCTAAGTTTCATCGTCAATAAGAAGGTCAGAGGGATACAGTAAACCTGAAGTGAAGCATCGGAATCTATAACTAGTGTCACAGGAATGGTTAAAAACATTGACCGTAAGAAGAGTCAGTCTTCTTGTACCTAAGTCGGCATTGTGCCTTTTGTATTTAATTCCGATGCTATTTCTGTGTTTCATCGTCAATAAGAAGTTCCATGTGATACAGTAAACCCAAAGTGTAGCAACGGAATCTATAATTAGTGTCTCAGGAATAGTTCAAAACATAGTGAGTAAGAAGAGTCAGTCTGCTTGCACTTTAGTCAGCATTGTGCATTTTCTATTTAATTCCGATGCAATTTCTGTGTTTTAACGTCAATAAGAAGGTCAGAGGGATACAGTAAACCTGAAGTGAAGCATCGGAATGTATAACTAGTGTCACAGGAATGTTTCAAACATAGACAGTAGGAAGAGTCAGTCTTCTTGTACTTGTGTCGGCATTGTGCCTTTTGTATTTAATTCCGATGCAATTTCTGTGTTTCATCGTCAATAAGAGGTTCCAAGTGATACAGTAAACCCAAAGTGTAGCAACGGAATCTATAATTAGTGTCTCAGGAATAGTTCAAAACATAGTGAGTAAGAAGAGTCAGTCTGCTTGTACTTAAGTCAGCATTGTGCATTTTCCATTTAATTCCGATGCAATTTCTGTGATTTAACGTCAATAAGGTCAGAGGGATACAGTAAACCTGAAGTGAAGCATCGGAATCTATAACTAGTGTCACAGGAATGGTTCAAAACATAGACAGTAAGGAGAGTCAGTCTCCTTGTACATAAGTCGGCATTGTGCCTTTTCTATGTAATTACGATGCAATTTCTGTGTTTCATCGTCAATAAGAAGGTGTCACAGGAATGGTTCAAAACATAGACAGTAAGGACAGTCAGTCTTCTTGTACTTAAGTAGGCATTGTGCATTTTCTATTTAATTCCGATGCAATTTCTGTTCGTCATCGTTAATAATAAAGTCCAAGGGATATAGTAAACCTGAAGTAAAGAATCGGAATCTATAACTAGTGTCATAGGAATGGTTCATATCATAGACAGTAAGAAGAGTCAGTCACCTTGTACTTAAGTTGGCATTGTGCCTTTTCTATTTAATTCCGATGCAATTTCTGTGTTTCATCGTCAATAAGAAGGTCAGAGGTATACAGTAAACCTGAAGTGAATCATCGGAAGCTATAACTAGTGTCACAGGAATGGTTCAAAACATAGACAGTAGGAAGAGTCAGTCTTCTTGTACTTGAATCGGCATTGTGCCTTTTGTATTTAATTCCGATGCAATTTCAGCGTTTCATCGTCAATAAGAAGGTCAGGGGGATACAGTAAACATATAGTGAAGCATCGGAATCTAAAACTGGTCTCACAGGAAATGTTCAGAACATAGTCAGAAAGAAGAGACAGTCTTCTTGTACTTAAGTCGGCATTGTGCCTTTTGTATTTAATTCCGATGCAATTTCTGTGTTACATCGTCAATAAGAAGGTCAGAGGGATACAGTAAACCTGAAGTGAAGCATCGGAATCTATAACTAGTGTCACAGGAATGGTTCAAGACAGAGGCAGTAGG
This sequence comes from Schistocerca piceifrons, assembly GCF_021461385.2. NCBI lineage: Eukaryota > Metazoa > Arthropoda > Insecta > Orthoptera > Acrididae > Schistocerca > Schistocerca piceifrons. The sequence continues at coordinate 6,532,007 of NC_060146.1, read as the reverse complement.
AAGAGTAAGTTTTCTTGTACTTAAGTCTGCATTGTGCCTTTTGTATTTAATTCCGATGCAACTTCTAAATTTCATCGTCAATAAGAAGGTCCAAGGGATACAGTAAACCTGAAGTGAGGCATCGGAATCTATAACTAGTGCCACAGGAATGGTTCCAAATATAGACAGTAAGAAGAGTCAGTTTTCTTGTACTTAAGTCGGCATTGTGCCTTTTCTGTTTAATTCCGATGCAATTTCTGTCTTTCATCGTCAATAAGAAGGTCCAAGGGATACAGTATACCTGAAGTGAAGCATCGTAATCTAAAACCGGTCTCACAGGAAAGGTTCAAAACATAGAGGGTAAGTGGAGCCAGTCATCTTGTATTTGAGTCGGCTTTGTGCCTTTTGTATTCTATTCCGATGCAATTTCTAAGTTTCATCGTCAATAAGAAGGTCAGAGGGATACAGTAAACCTGAAGTGAAGCATCGGAATGTATAACTAGTGTCACACGAATGGTTAATAACATTGACTGTAAGAAGAGTCAGTCTTCTTGTACTTAAGTCGGCATTGTGCCTTTTGTATTTAATTCCGATGCAATTTCTGTGTTTCATCGTCAATAAGAAGGTCCAAGTGATACAGTAAACCTAAAGTGAAGCATCGGAATCTATAACTAGTGTCACAGGAATGGTTCAAAACATAGACAGTAAGAAGAGTCAGTCCTCTTGTACTTAAGTCGGCATTGTGCCTTTTATATTTAATTCCGATGCAATTTCTGTGTTTCATCGACAATAAGAAGGTCAGAGGGATACAGTAAAACTGAAGAGAAGCATCGGAATGTATAACTAGTGCCACAGAAATGGTTCAAATCATAGACAGTAGGAAGAGTCAGATTTCTTGTACTTGGGTCGGCTTGTGCCTTTGTATTTCATTCCGATGCAATTTCTGTGTTTCATCGTCAATAAGAAGGTCCAAGTGATACAGTAAACCTAAAGTGAAGAAGCGGAAACTATGACTAGTGTCACCGTATTTGGTTCAAAACATAGACAGTAAGAATAGTCAGTCTTCTTGTACTTAAGTAGGCATTGTGCTTTTAGTATTTAATTCCGATGCAATTTCTGTGCTTCATCGTCAATAAGATGGTCCAAGGGATACAGTAAACCTGAAGTGAGGCATCGGAATCTACAAGTAGTGTCACAGGAATGGTTCAAATCATAGACAGTAGGAAGAGTACGTCTTCTTGTACTTAAGTCGGCATTGTGCCTTTTCTATTTAATTACGATGCAATTTCTGTGTTTCATCATCAATAAGAAGGTCAGAGGGATACAGTGAACCTGAAGTGAGGCATCGGAATCTATAACTAGTGTCACAGGAATGGTTCAAAACATAGTCAGTAAGAAGAGTCAGTCTTCTTGTACTTAAGTCGGCATGGTGCCTTTTGTATTTAATTCGGATGCAATTTCTGTGTTTCATCGTCAATAAGAAGGTCCAAGGGATACAGTAAACATATTGTGAAGCATCGGAATCTAAAACTGGTCTCACAGGAAATGTTTAAAACATAGCCAGTAAGAAGAGTCAGTCCTCTTGTACTTAAGTCGGCATCATGCATTTTATATTTAATTCCGATGCAATTTCTGTGTTTCGTCGTCAATAAGAAGGTCCAAGGGATACAGTAAACCTGAGGTGAAGCATCGGAAACTAATACCGGTCTCACAGGGAAGGTTCATAGCATAGAGAGTAAGAAGAGCCAGTCATCTTGTATTTGAGTCGGCATTGTGCCTTTTGTATTTAATTCCGATGCAATTTCTGTGTTTCATCGACAGTAAGAAAGTCAGAGGGATGCAGTAAACCTGAAGTGAAGCATCGGAATCTATAACTAATGTCACAGGAATGGTTCAAAACGTAGAAAGTTGGAAGAGTCAGTCTTCTCGGACTTAAGTCGGCATTGTGCCTTTTCTATTTATTTCCGATGCAGTTACTGTGTTTCGTCGTCAATGACAAGGTCCAAGGGATACAGTAAACCTGAAGTGAAGCATCGGAATCTATAACTAGTGTCACAGGAATGGTTCAAAACATAGACAGAAGGATGAGTCAGTCTTCTTGTACGTAAGTCGGCATTGTGCCTTTTGTATTTAATTCCGATGCAATTTCTGTGTTTCATAGTCAATAACGTCAGAGGGATACAGTAAACCTGAAGTTAAGCTTCGGAATCTATAACTAGTGTCACAGGAATGGTTCATTACATAGAGAATAGAAAGAGTCAGTCTTCTTATACTTAAGTCGGCACTGTGCCTTTTGTATTTACTTCCGATGCAATTTCTGTGTTTCATCGTCATAGAGAAGGTCGGAGGGATACAGTACACCTGAAGTGAAGCATCGGAATCTATATCTAGTGTCACAGGAATGGTTCAAATCATAGACAGTAAGAAGAGTCAGTCTTCTTGTACTTAAGTCGGCATTGTGCATTTTCTATTTAATTCCGATGCATTTTCTGTGTTTCATCGTCAATAAGTAGGTCAAAGGGATACAGTAAACGTAATTTGAATCATCGGAATCTATAACTAGTGTCATAGGAATGGTTCAAAGCATAGACAGTAGGAAGAGTCAGTCCTCTTGTACTTAAGTCGGCATTGTGCCATTTGTATTTGATTCCGATGCAATTTCTGCGTTTCATCGTCAACAAGAAGGTCCAAGGGATACAGTAAACCTGAAGTAAAGCATCGTAATCTATAACTAGTGTCACAGGAGTGGTTCAAAGCATAGACAATAGGAAGAGGCAGTCTTGTTGTACTTAAGTCGGCATTGTGCGTTTTGTATTTAATTCCGATGCAATTTCTGTGATTCATCGTCAATGAGAAGGTCAGAGGGATACAGTGAAACTGAAGTGAAGCATCAGAATCTATAACTAGTGTCACAGGAATGGTTCAAAACATAGACAGTGAGAAGAGTCAGTCTAGTTGTACTTAAGTCGGCATTGTGCCTTTTATATTGAATCCCGATGCAATTTCTGTGTTTCATCGTCAATAAGAAGGTCCAAGGGATACAGTACACATGAAGTGAAGCATCGGAATCTATATCTAGTGTCACAGGAATGGTTCAAATCATAGACAGTAAGAAGAGTCAGTCTTCTTGTACTTAAAACGGCATTGTGCCTTTTCTATTTAATTCCCATGCAATTGCTATGTTTCATCATCAAGAAGAAGGTCAGAGCGATACTGTAAACCTGAAGTGAAGCATCGGAATGAATAACTAGTGTCACAGGAATGTTTCAAACATAGACAGTAGGAAGAGTCAGTCTTCTTGTACTTGTGTCGGCATTGTGCATTTTGTATTTAATTCCGATGCAATTTCTGAGTTTCATCGTCAATAAGAAAGTCAGAGGGATACAGTAAACCTGAAGTGAAGCATCGGAATCTAAAACCGGACTCACAGGAAAGGTTCAAAGCATAGAGAGTAAGAAGAGCCAGTCATCTAATATTTGAGTCGGCATTGTGCCTTTTGTATTTAATTCCGATGCAATTTCTAAGTTTCATCGTCAATAAGAAGGTCAGAGGGATACAGTAAACCTGAAGTGAAGCATCGGAATCTATAACTAGTGTCACAGGAATGGTTAAAAACATTGACCGTAAGAAGAGTCAGTCTTCTTGTACCTAAGTCGGCATTGTGCCTTTTGTATTTAATTCCGATGCTATTTCTGTGTTTCATCGTCAATAAGAAGTTCCATGTGATACAGTAAACCCAAAGTGTAGCAACGGAATCTATAATTAGTGTCTCAGGAATAGTTCAAAACATAGTGAGTAAGAAGAGTCAGTCTGCTTGCACTTTAGTCAGCATTGTGCATTTTCTATTTAATTCCGATGCAATTTCTGTGTTTTAACGTCAATAAGAAGGTCAGAGGGATACAGTAAACCTGAAGTGAAGCATCGGAATGTATAACTAGTGTCACAGGAATGTTTCAAACATAGACAGTAGGAAGAGTCAGTCTTCTTGTACTTGTGTCGGCATTGTGCCTTTTGTATTTAATTCCGATGCAATTTCTGTGTTTCATCGTCAATAAGAGGTTCCAAGTGATACAGTAAACCCAAAGTGTAGCAACGGAATCTATAATTAGTGTCTCAGGAATAGTTCAAAACATAGTGAGTAAGAAGAGTCAGTCTGCTTGTACTTAAGTCAGCATTGTGCATTTTCCATTTAATTCCGATGCAATTTCTGTGATTTAACGTCAATAAGGTCAGAGGGATACAGTAAACCTGAAGTGAAGCATCGGAATCTATAACTAGTGTCACAGGAATGGTTCAAAACATAGACAGTAAGGAGAGTCAGTCTCCTTGTACATAAGTCGGCATTGTGCCTTTTCTATGTAATTACGATGCAATTTCTGTGTTTCATCGTCAATAAGAAGGTCAGAGGGATACAGTAAAACTGAAATGAAGCATCGGAATCTATAACTAGTGTCACAGGAATGGTTCAAACATAGACAGTAAGGAGAGTCAGTCTTCTTGTACTTAAGTCGGCATTGTGCATTTTCTATTTAATTCCGATGCAATTTCTGTTCGTCATCGTTAATAATAAAGTCCAAGGGATATAGTAAACCTGAAGTAAAGAATCGGAATCTATAACTAGTGTCATAGGAATGGTTCATATCATAGACAGTAAGAAGAGTCAGTCACCTTGTACTTAAGTTGGCATTGTGCCTTTTCTATTTAATTCCGATGCAATTTCTGTGTTTCATCGTCAATAAGAAGGTCAGAGGTATACAGTAAACCTGAAGTGAATCATCGGAAGCTATAACTAGTGTCACAGGAATGGTTCAAAACATAGACAGTAGGAAGAGTCAGTCTTCTTGTACTTGATTCGGCATTGTGCCTTTTGTATTTAATTCCGATGCAATTTCAGCGTTTCATCGTCAATAAGAAGGTCAGGGGGATACAGTAAACATATAGTGAAGCATCGGAATCTAAAACTGGTCTCACAGGAAATGTTCACAACATAGTCAGAAAGAAGAGACAGTCTTCTTGTACTTAAGTCGGCATTGTGCCTTTTGTATTTAATTCCGATGCAATTTCTGTGTTACATCGTCAATAAGAAGGTCAGAGGGATACAGTAAACCTGAAGTGAAGCATCGGAATCTATAACTAGTGTCACAGGAATGGTTCAAGACAGAGGCAGTAGGAAGAGTCAGTCTTCTTGTACGTAAGTCGGCATTGTGCCTTTTGTATTTAATTCCGATGCAATTTCTGTCTTTCATCGTCAATAAGAATATCCAAGGGATACAGTAAACCTGAAGTGAAGCAACGGAATCTATAACTAGTATCACGGGAATGGTTCAAAACATAGAGATTAGGAAGAGTCAGTCTTCTTATATTTAAGTCGGCACTGTGCCTTTTGTATTTAATTGCGATGCAATTTCTGTGTTTCATCGTCAATTAGAAGGTCAGAGGGATAAAGTAAACCTGAAGTGAAGCATCGGAATGTATTACTAGTGTCACAGGAATGGTTCAAAACATAGACAGTAAGAAAAGTCAGTCTTCCTGTACTTAAGTCGGCATTGTGCCTTTTCTATTTAATTCCGACGCAATTTCTGTGTTTCATCATCAAGAAGAAGGTCAGAGGGATACAGTAAACCTGAAGTGAAGCATCGGAATGTATAACTAGTGTCACAGGAATGGTTTAAAACAAGGACAGTAGGAAGAGTCAGTTTTCTTGTACTTGAGTCGGCATTGTGCCTTTTGAATTTAATTCCGATGCAATTTCTGTGTTTCATCGTCAATAAGAAGGTCAGAGGGATACAGTAAACCTGAAGTGAGGCATCGGAATCTATAAGTAGTGTCACAGGAATGGTTCAAAACATAGACAGTAGGAAGAGTAAGTCTTCTTGAACTTAAGTCGGCATTGTGGCTTTTGTATTTAATTCCGATGCAATTTCTGTGATTCATCATCAATAAGAAGGTCAGAGGGATACAGTAAACCTGAAGTGAGGCATCGGAATCTATAACTAGTTTCACAGGAATGGTTCAAAACATAGTCAGTAAGAAGAGTCAGTCTTCTTGTACTTAAGTCGGCATGGTGCCTTCTGTATTTAATTCCGATACATTTTCTGTGTTTCATCGTCAATAAGAAGGTCCAAGGGATAGAGTAAACATATTGCGAAGCATCGGAATCTAAAGCTAGTCTAACAGGAAATGTTCAAAACATAGCCAGTAAGAAGAGTCAGTACTCTTGTACTTAAGTCGGCATTGTGCCTTTTATATTTAATTCCGATGCAATTTCTGTGTTTCGTCGTCAATAAGAAGGTCCAAGGGATACAGTAAACCTGAAGTGAAGCATCGGAATCTAATACCGGTCTCACAGGAAAGGTTCATAGCATAGAGAGTAAGAAGAGCCAGTCATCTTGTATTTGAGTCGGCATTGTGCCTTTTGTATTTAATTCCGATGCAATTTCTGTGTTTCATCGTCAATTAGAAGGTCAGAGGGCTACAGTAAACCTGAAGGGAAGCATCGGAATCTATAGCTAGTGTCACAGGAATGGTTCAAAACAGAGACAGTAGGAAGAGTCAGTCTTCTTGTACTTAATTCGGCATTGTGCCTTTTCTATTTAATTCCGATGCAGATTCTATGTTTCGTCGTCAATAAGAAGGTCCAAGGGATACAGTAAACCTGAAGTGAAGCATCGGAATCTATAACTAGTGTCATAGGAATGGTTCAAAACATAGATAGTAAGAAAAGTCAGTCTTCTTGTACTTAAGTCGGCATTGTGCCTTTTCTATTTAATTCCGACGCAATTTCTGTGTTTCATCATCAAGAAGAAGGTCCAAGGGATACAGTAAACCTGAAGTGAAGCATCGGAATCTAATACCGGTCTCACACGAAAGGTTCATAGCATAGAGAGTAAGAAGAGCCAGTCATCTTGTATTTGAGTCGGCATTGTGCCTTTTGTAATTAATGCCGCTGCAATTTCTGTGTTACATCGTCAATAAGAAGATCAGATGGCTAAAGTAATCCTGAAGTGAAGCATCGGAATCTATAGCTAGTGTCACATGTATGGTTCAAAACAGTGACAGTAGGAAGAGTCAGTCGTCTTGTACTTAAGTCGGCATTGTGCCTTTTCTATTTAATTCCGATTCAATTTCTGTGTTTCGTCGTCAATAAGAAGGTGCAAGGGATACAGTAAACCTGAAGTGAAGCATCGGAAACTAATACCGGTCTCACAGGAAAGGTTCATAGCATAGAGAGTAAGAAGAGCCAGTCAATATGTATTTGAGTCGGCATTGTGCCTTTTGTAATTAATTCCGATGCAATTTCTGTGTTTCATCGTCAATAAGAAGGTCAGAGGGATACAGTAAACCTGAAGTGAGGCATCGGAATCTATAACTAGTTTCACTGGAATGGTTCAAAACATAGTCAGTAAGAAGAGTCAATCTTCTTGTACTTAAGGTGGCATGGTGCCTTCTGTATTTAATTCCGATGCAATTTCTGTTTCATCGTCAATTAGACGGTCAGAGGGATACAGTAAACCTGAAGTGAAGCATCGGAATGTATAACTAGTGTCACAGGAATGGTTCAAAACATAGACAGTAGGAAGAGCCAGATTTCTTGTACTTGAGTCGGCATTGTGCCTTTTGTATTTTATTCCGATGCAATTTCTGTGTTTCATCGTCAATAAGAAGGTCCTAGTGATACAGTAAACCTAAAGTGAAGAATCGGAAACTATAACTAGTGTCACCGGAATGGATCAAAACATATACAGTAAGAAGAGTCAGTCTTCTTGTACTTAAGTCGGCATTGTGCCTTTTGCATTTAATTCCGATGCAATTTCTGTGTTTCATCGTAAATAAGAAGGTCAGAGGGATACAGTAAACCTGAAGTGAGGCATCGGAATCTATAATTAGTGTCACAGGAATGGTTCAAAACATAGTCAGTAAGTAGAGTCAGTCTTCTTGTACTTAAGTCGCCATGGTGATTTTGTATTTAATTCCGATGCAATTTCTGTGTTTCATCGTCAATTAGGTCAGAGGGCTACAGTAAACCTGAAGTGAAGCATCGGAATCTATAGCTAGTGTCACCGGAATGGTTCAAAACAGAGACAGTAGGAAGAGTCAGTCTTCTTGTACTTATGTCGGCATTGTGCCTTTTCTATTTAATTCCGAGGCAAATTCTATGTTTCGTCGTCAATATGAAGGTCCAAGGGATACAGTAAACCTGAAGTGAAGCATCGGAATCTATAACTAGTGTCACAGGAATGGTTCAAAACATAGACAGTAAGAAAAGTCAGTCTCCTTGTACTTAAGTCGGCATTGTGCCTTTTCTATTTATTCCCGATGCAATTTCCGTGTTTCATCATCAAGAAGAAGGTCAGAGGGATACAGTAAACCTGAAGTGAAGCAACGGAATGTATGATTAGTGTCACAGAAATGGTTCAAAGCAAGGACGTAGGAAGAGTCAGTCTTCTTGTACTTGAGTCGGCATTGAGACTTTTGTATTTAATTCCGATGCAATTTCTGTGTTTCATCGTCAATAAGAAGGTCCAAGGGATACAGTAAACCTGAAGTTAGTCATCGGAATCTATAACTAGTGTCACAGGAATGGTTCAAAGCATAGTCAGTAAGAGGAGTCAGTCTTCTTGTACTTAAGTCGGCATTGTGCCTTTTCTATTTAATTCCGATGCAATTTCTGTGTTTCATAATCAATAAGAAGGTCCAAGGGATACAGTAAACCTGAAGTTAGTCATCGGAATCTATAACTAGTGTCACAGGAATGGTTCAAAACATAGACAGTAGGATGAGTAAGTCTTCTAGTACTTAAGTCGCCATTGAGCCTTTTGTATTTAATTCCGAAGCAATTTCTGTGTTTCATCGTCAATAAGAGGGTCAGAGGGATACAGTAAACCTGAAGTGAAGCATCGGAAACTATAACTAGTGTCACAGGAATGGTTCAAAGCATTGAGATTAGGAAGAGTCAGTCTTCTTATACTTAAGTCGGCACTGTGCCTTTTGTATTTAATTCCGATGCAATTTCTGTGTTTCATCGTCAATAGAAGGCGAGAGGGATACAGTAAACCTGAAGTGAAGCATCGGAATGTATTACTAGTGTCACAGGAATGGTTCAAAACATAGACAGTAATAAGAGTCAGATTTCTTGTACTTGAGTCGGCATTGTGCCTTTTGTATTTAATTCCGATGCAATTTCTGTGTTTCATCGTCAATAAGAAGGTCCTAGTGATACAGTAAACCTAAAGTGAAGCATCGGAAACTATAACTAGTGTCACCGGAATGGATCAAAACATCGACAGTAGGAAGAGTCAGTCTTCACGTACTTATGTCGGCATTGTGCCTTTTGCATTTAATTCCGATGCAATTTCTGTGTTTCATCGTAAATAAGAAGGTCAGAGGGATACAGTAAACCTGAAGTGAGGCATCGGAATCTTTAACTAGTGTCACAGGAATGGTTCAAATTATAGTCAGTAAGAAGAGTCAGTCTTCTTGTACTTAAGTCGGCATGGTGCCTTTTGTATTTAATTCCGATGCAATGTCTGTGTTTCATCATCATTAAGACGGCCAAGGGATATAGTAAACATATTGTGAAGCATCGGAATCTAAAACTGGTCTCACAGGAAATGTTCAAAACATAGCCAGTAAGAAGAGTCAGTCCCCTTGTACTTAAGTCGGCATCGTGCCTTTTATATTTAATTCCGATGCAATTTCGGTGTTTCGTCGTCAACAAGAAGGTCCAAGGGATACAGTAAACCTGAAGTGAAGCATCGGAATCTAATACCGGTCTCACTGGAAAGTTTCATAGCATAGAGAGCAAGAAGAGCCAGTCATCTTGTATTTGAGTCGGCATTGTGCCTTTTGTATATAATTCCGATGCAATTTCTGTGTTTCAACGTCAATTAGAAGGTCAGAGGGATACAGTAAACCTGAAGTAAAGCATCGGAATCTATAGCTAGTGACACAGGAATGGTTCAAAACAGAGACAGTAGGAAGAGTCAGTCTTCTTGTACTTTAGTCGGCATTGTGCCTTTTCTATTTAATTCCGATGCAGATTCTATGTTTCGTCGTCAATTAGAAGGTCCAAGGGATACAGTAAACCTGAAGTGAAGCATCGGAATCTGTAACTAGTGTCACAGGAATGGCTCAAAACATAGACAGTAAGAAAAGTCAGTCTTCTTGTACTTAAGTCGGCATTGTGCCTTTTCTATTTAATTCCGATGCAATTTCTGTGTTTCATCATCAAGAAGAAGGTCAGAGGGATACAGTAAACCTGAAGGGAAGCATCGGAATGTATAACTAGTGTCACAGGAATGGTTCATAGCAAGGACGTAGGAAGAGTCAGTTTTCTTGTACTTGAGTCGGCATTGAGACTTTTGTATTTAATTCCGATGCAATTTCTGTGTTTCATCGTCAATAAGAAGGTCACAGGGATACAGTAAACCTGAAGTGAAGCATCGGAATCTATAACAAGTGTCACAGCAATGGTGCAAAAAATAGACAGTAGGAAGAAACAGTCTTCTTGTACTGAAGTCGGCATTGTGCCTTTTGTATTTAATTCCGATGCAATTTCTGTGTTTCATCGTCAATAAGAAGGTCCCAGGGATACAGTAAACCTGAAGTGAGGCATCGGAATCTATAACTAGTGCCACAGGAATGGTTCAAATCATAGACAGTAGGAAGAGTAAGTCTTCTAGTACTTAAGTCGGCATTGTGCCTTTTGTATTTAATTCCGATGCAAATTCTGTGTTTCATCATCAATAAGAAGGTCCAAGGGCTACTGTAAACCTGAAGTTAGTCATGGGAATCTATAACTAGTGTCACAGGAATGGTTCAAAACATAGTCAGTAAGAAGAGTCAGTCTTCTTGTACTTAAGTCGGTATTGTGCCTTTTCTATTTAATTCCGATGCAATTTCTGTGTTTCATCATTAATAAGAAGGTCCAAGGGATACAGTAAACCTGAAGTTAGTCATCGGAATCTATAACTAGTGTCACAGGAATGGTTCAAAACATAGACAGTAGGAAGAGTAAGTCTTCTAGTACTTAAGTCGGCATTGTGCCTTTTGTATTTAATTCCGATGCAATTTCTGTGTTTCATCATCAATAAGAAGGTCAGAGGGATACAGTAAACCTGAAGTGAGGCATCGGATTCTATAACTAGTTTCACAGGAATGGTTCAAAACATAGTCAGTAAGAAGAGTCAGTCTTCTTGTACTTAAGGTGGCATGGTGCGTTCTGTATTTAATTCCGATGCAATTTCTGTGTTTCATCGTCAATAAGAAGGTCCAAGGGATACAGTAAACATATTGCGAAGCATCGGAATCTAAAACTGGTCTAACAGGAAATGTTCAAAACATAGCCAGTAAGAAGAGTCAGTCCTCTTGTACTTAAGTCGGCATTGTGCCTTTTCTATTTAATTCCGATGCAATTCCTGTGTTTCGTCGTCAATAAGAAGGTGCAAGGGATACAGTGAACCTGAAGTGAAGCATCGGAATCTAATACCGGTCTCACAGGAAAGGTTCATAGCATAGAGAGTAAGAAGAGCCAGTCAATATGTCTTTGTGTCGGCATTGTGCCTTTTGTAATTAATGCCGCTGCAATTTCTGTGTTTCATCGTCAATAAGAAGTTCAGAGGGCTAAAGTAAACCTGAAGTGAAGCATCGGAATCTATAGCTAGTGTCACATGTATGGTTCAAATCACAGACAGTAGGAAGAGTCAGTCTTCTTGTACTTAAGTCGGCATTGTGCCTTTTCTATGTAATTCCCATGCAAATTCTGTGTTCCGTCGTCAATAAGATGGTCCAAGGGATACAGTAAACCTGAAGTGAAGCATCAGAATCTATAACAAGTGTCACAGGAATGGTTCAAAAAATTGACAGTAGGAAGAGTCGGTCGTCTTGTACTAAAGTCGGCATTGTGCCTTTTGTATTTAATTCCGATGCAATTTCTGTGTTTCATCGTCAATATGAAGGTCCAAGGGATACAGTAAACCTGAAGTGAGGCATCGGAAACTATAACTAGTGTCACAGGAATGGTTCAAAACATAGACAGTAGGAAGAGTGAGTCTTCTAGTACTTAAGTCGCCATTGTGCCTTTTGTATTTAATTCCGATGCAATTTCTGTGTTTTATCATCAAGAGGAAGGTCAGAGGGATACAGTAAACCTGAAGTGAAGCATCGGAATGTATAACTAGTGTCACAGGAATGGTTCAAGGCAAGGACGTAGGAAGAGTCAGTTTTCTTGTAGTTGAGTCGGCATTGAGACTTATGTATTTAATTCCGATGCAATTTCTGTGTTTCATCGTCAATAAGAAGGTCACAGGGATACAGTAAACCTGAAGTGAGGCATCGGAATCTATAACTAGTGTTCCAGGAATGGTTCAAAACATAGTCAGTAAGAAGAGTCAGTCTTCTTGTTCTTAAGTCGGCATGGTGCCTTCTTTATTTAATTGCGATCCAATTTCTGTGTTTCATCGTCAATAAGAAGGTCCAAGGGATACAGTAAACATATTGTGATGCATCGGAATCTAAAACTGGTCTCACAGGTATGGTTCAAAGCAGAGACAGTAAGAAGAGTCAGTCTTCTTGTACTTAAGTCAGCATTGCGCATTTTCTATTTAATTCCGATGCATTTTCTGTGTTTTATCGTCAATAAGAAGGTCAGAGGGATACAGCAAACCTGAAGTGAAGCATCGGAATCTATAACTAGTGTCACAGGGATGGTTCAAAATGTAGACAGTAGGAAGAATCAGTATTCTTGTACTTAAGTCGGCATTGTGCCTTTTGTATTTAATTCCGATGCAATTTCTGTGTTCCGTCGTCAATAAGAAGGTCCAAGGGATACAGTAAACCTGAAGTGAAGCATCGGAATCTATAACTAGTGTCACAGGAATGGTTCAAAACATAGACAGTAAGAAAAGTCAGTCTTGTTGTACTTAAGTCGGCATTGTGCCTTTTCTATTTGATTCCGATGCAATTTCTGTGTTTCATCATCAAGAGGAAGGTCAGAGGGATACAGTAAACCTGAAGTGAAGCATCGGAATGTATAACTAGTGTCACAGGAATGGTTCAAGGCAAGGACGTAGGAAGAGTCAGTTTTCTTGTAGTTGAGTCGGCATTGAGACTTATGTATTTAATTCCGATGCAATTTCTGTGTTTCATCGTCAATAAGAAGGTCACAGGGATACAGTAAACCTGAAGTGAAGCATCGGAATCTATAACAAGTATCACAGGAATGGTCCAAAAAATAGACAGTAGGAAGAAACAGTCTTCTTGTACTAAAGTCGGCATTGTGCCTTTTGTATTTAATTCCGATGCAATTTCTGTGTTTCATCGTCAATAAGAAGGTCCAAGGGATACAGTAAACCTGAAGTGAGGCATCGGAATCAATAACTAGTGTCACAGGAATGGTTCAAAACATAGACAGTAGGAAGAGTAAGTCTTCTAATACTTAAGTCGGCATTGTGCCTTTTGTATTTAATTCCGATGCAAATTCTGTGTTTCATCATCAATAAGAAGTTCCAAGGGATACTGTAAACCTGAAGTTAGTCATCGGAATCTATAACTAGTGTCACAGGAATGGTTCAAAACATAGTCAGTTAGAAGAGTCAGTCTTCTTGTACTTAAGTCGGCATTGTGCCTTTTCCATTTAATTCCTATGCAATTTCTGTGTTTCGTCATCAATAAGAAGGTCCAAGGGATACAGTAAACCTAAAGTGAAGCATCGGAAACTATAACTAGAGTCACCGGAATGGTTCAAAACATAGACAGTAGGAAAAGTCAGTCTTCTTGTACTTAAGTCGGCATTGTGCCTTTTGTATTTAATTCCGATGCAATTTCTGTGTTTCATCGTCAATAAGAAGATCAGAGGGCTAAAGTAAACCTGAAGTGAAGCATCGGAATCTATAGCTAGTGTCACATGTATGGTTCAAAACAGAGACAGTAGGAAGAGTCAGTCTTCTTGTACTTAAGCCGGCATTGTGCCTTTTCTATTTAATTCCGATGCAAATTCTGTGTTCCGTCGTCAATAAGATGGTCCAAGGGATACAGTAAACCTGAAGTGAAGCATCGGAATCTATAACTAGTGTCACAGGAATGGTTCAAAGCATAGACAGTAAGAAAGGTCAGTCTTCTTGTACTTAAGTCGGCATTGTGCCTTTTGTATTTAATTCCGATGCAATTTCTGTGTTTCATCAACAAGAAGAAGGTCAGAGGGATACAGTAAACCTAAAGTGAAGCATCGGAATGTATACTAGTGTCACAGGAATGGTTCAAAACATAGACAGTAGGAAGAGTCAGTTCTCTTGTACTTGAGTCGGCATTGTGCCTTTTGTATTTAAATCCGATGCAATTTCTGTGTTTCATCGTCAATAAAAAGGTCAGAGGGATACAGAAAACCTGAAGTGAATAATCGGAATCTATAACAAGTGTCACAGGTATGGTTCAAAAAATAGACAGTAGGAGGAGTCAGTCTTCTTCTACTAAAGTCGGCATTGTGCCTTTTGTATTTAATTCCGATGCAATTTCTGTGTTTCATCGTCAATATGAAGGTCCAAGGGATACAGTAAACCTGAAGTGAGGCATCGGAAACTATAACTGGTGTCCCAGGAATGGTTCAAAACATGGACAGTAGGAAGAGTAAGTCTTCTAGTACTTAAGTCGCCATTGTGCCTTTTGTATTTAATTCCGATGCAATTTCTGTGTTTCATCATCAATAAGAAGGTCCAAGGGATACAGTAAACCTGAAGTGAGGCATCGGAATCTATAACTAGGGTTCCAGGAATGGTTCAAAACATAGTCAGTAAGAAGAGTCAGTCCTCTTGTACTTAAGTCGGCATGGTTCCTTCTGTATTTAATTGCGATGCAATTTCTGTGTTTCATCGTCAATAAGAAGGTCCAAGGGATACAGTAAACATATTGTGAAGCATCGGAACCTAAAACTGGTCTCACAGGTATGGTTCAAAACAGAGACAGTAGGAAGAGTCAGTCGTCTTGTACTTAAGTCGGCATTGTGCCTTTTCTATTTAATTCCGATGCAAATTCTGTGTTTCGTCGTCAATAAGATGGTCCAAGGGATACAGTAAACCTGAAGTGAAGCATCGGAATCTATAACTAGTGTCACAGGAATGGTTCAAAACATAGACAGTAAGAAAAGTCAGTCTTCTTGTACTTATGTCGCCATTGTGCCTTTTCTATTTAATTCCGATGCAATTTCTGTTTTCATCATCAAGAAGAAGGTCAGAGGGATACAGTAAACCTGAAGTGTAGCATCGGAATCTATTACTAGTGTCACAGGAATGGTTAAAAGCATTGACAGTAGAAAGAGTCAGTCTTCTTGTAATTTAGTCGACATTGTGCCTTTTGTATTTAATTCCGATGCAATTTCTGTGTTTCATCGTCAATAAGATGATCAAAGTGATACAGTAAACCTAAAGTGAAGCATCGGAATCTATAACTAGTGTCACGGGAATGGTTCAAAACATTGAGATTAGGAAGAGTCAGTCTTCTTATACTTAAGTCGGCACTGTGCCTTTTGTATTTAATTCCGATGCAATTTCTGTGTTTCATCGTCAATTAGAAAGTCAGAGGGATACAGTAAACCTGAAGTGAAGCATCGGAATGTATAATTAGTGTCACAGGAATGGTTCAAAACTTAGACAGTACGAAGGGTCAGATTTCTTGTGCTTGAGTCGGCATTGTGCCTTTTGTATTTAATTCCGATGCAATTTCTGTGTTTCATCGTCAATAAGAAGGTCCTAGTGATACAGTAAACCTAAAGTGAAGCATCGGAAACTATAACTAGTGTCACCGGAATGGATCAAAACATAGACAGTAAGAAGAGTCAGTCTTCTTGTACTTAAGTCGGCATTGTGCCTTTTGTATTTAATTCCGATGCAATATCTGTGTTTCATCGTAAATAAGAAGGTCAGAGGGATACAGTAAACCTGAAGTGAGGCATCGAGATCTATAACTAGTGTCACAGGAATGGTTCAAATCATAGACAGTAGGAAGAGTCAGATTTCTTGTACTTGAGTCGGCATTGTGCCTTTTGTATTTAATTCCGATGCAATTTCTGTGTTTCATCGTCAATAAGAAGGTCCAAGGGATACAGTAAACCTGAAGTGAAGCATCGGAATCTAATACCGGTCTCACAGGAAAGGATCATAGCATAGAGAGTAAGAAGAGCCAGTCATCTTGTATTTGAGTCGGCATTGTGCCTTTTGTATTTAATTCCGATGCAATTTCTGTGTTTGATCGTCAATAAGATGGTCAGAGGGGTACAGTAAACCAGAACCGAAGCATCGGAATCTATAACTAGTGTCACGGGAATGGTTCAAGACATTGAGATTAGGAAGAGTCAGTCTTCTTATACTTAAGTCGGCACTGTGCCTTTTGTATTTAATTCCGATGCAATTTCTGTGTTTCATCGTCAATTAGAAAGTCAGAGGGATACAGTAAACCTGAAGTGAAGCATCGGAATGTATAACTAGTGTCACAGGAATGGTTCAAAACTTAGACAGTATGAAGAGTCAGATTACTTGTACTTGAGTCGGCATTGTGCCTTTTGTATTTAATTCCGATGCAATTTCTGTGTTTCATCGTCAATAAGAAGGTCCTAGTGATACAGTAAACCTAAAGTGAAGCATCGGAAACCATAACTAGTGTCACCGGAATGGATCAAAACATAGACAGTAAGAAGAGTCAGTCTTCTTGTACTTAAGTCGGCATTGTGCCTTTTGTATTTAATTCCGATGCAATAACTGTGTTTCATCGTAAATAAGAAGGTCAGAGGGATACTGTAAACCTGAAGTGAGGCATCGAAATCTATAACTAGTGTCACAGGAATGGTTCTAAACATAGACAGTAGGAAGAGTCAGATTTCTTGTACTTGAGTCGGCATTGTGCCTTTTGTATTTAATTCCGATGCAATTTCTGTGTTTCATTGTCAATAAGAAGGTCCAAGGGATACAGTAAACCTGAAGTGAAGCATCGGAATCTAATACCGGTCTCACAGGAAAGGATCATAGCATAGAGAGTAAGAAGAGCCAGTCATCTTGTATTTGAGGCGGCATTGTGCCTTTTGTATCAAATTCCGATGCAATTTCTGTGTTTGATCGTCAATAAGATGGTCAGAGGGATACAGTAAACCTGAATTGAAGCATCGGAATCTATAACTAGTGTCACGGGAATGGTTCAAAACATTGAGATTGGGAAGAGTCAGTCTTCTTATACTTAAGTCGGCACTGTGCCTTTTGTATTTAATTCCGATGCAATTTCTGTGTTTCATCGTCAATTAGAAAGTCAGAGGGATACAGTAAACCTGAAGTGAAGCATCGGAATGTTTAACTAGTGTCACAGGAATGGTTCAAAACTTAGACAGTATGAAGAGTCAGATTACTTGTACTTGAGTCGGCATTGTGCCTTTTGTATTTAATTCCGATGCAATTTCTGTGTATCATCGTCAATAAGAAAGTCCTAGTGATACAGTAAACCTAAAGTGAAGCATCGGAAACTATAACTAGTGTCACCGGAATATATCAAATCATAGACAGTAAGAAGAGTCAGTCTTCTTGTACTTAAGTCGGCATTGTGCCTTTTGTATTTAATTCCGATGCAATATCTGTGTTTCATCGTAAATAAGAAGGTCAGAGGGATACAGTAAACCTGAAGTGAGGCATCGAAATCTATAACTAGTGTCACAGGAATGGTTCAAAACATAGACAGTAGGAAGAGTCAGATTTCTTGTACTTGAGTCGGCATTGTGCCTTTTGTATTTAATTCCGATGCAATTTCTGTGTTTCATCGTCAATAAGAAGGTCCAAGGGATACAGTAAACCTGAAGTGAAGCATCGGAATCTAATACCGGTCTCACAGGAAAGGATCATAGCATAGAGAGTAAGAAGAGCCAGTCATCTTGTATTTGAGTCGGCATTGTGCCTTTTGTATTTAATTCCGATGCAATTTCTGTGTTTCATCGTCAATTAGAAGGTCAGAGGGCTACAGTAAATCTGAAGTGAAGCATCGGAATCTATAGCTAGTATCACTGGAATGGTTCAAAACAGAGACAGTAAGAAGAGTCAGTCTTCTTGTACTAAAGTCGGCATTGTGCCTATTGTATTTAATTCCGATGCAATTTCTGTGTTTCATCGTCAATATGAAGGTCCAAGGGATACAGTAAACCTGAAGTGTGGCATCGGAAACTATAACTAGAGTTACAGGAATGGTTCAAAACATAGACAGTACTAAGAGGAAGTCTTCTAGTACTTATGTCGCCATTGTGCATTTAGTATTTAATTCCGACGCAATTTCTGTGTTTCATCATCAATAAGAAGGTCCAAGGGATACAGTAAACCTGAAGTGAGGCATCGGAATCTATAACTAGTGTTCCAGGAATGGTTCAAAACATAGTCAGTAAGAAGAGTCAGTCATCATGTACTTAAGTCGGCATGGTGCCTTCTGTATTTAAGTGCGATGCAATTTCTGTGTTTCATCGTCAATAAGAAGGTCCAAGGGATACAGTAAACATATTGTGAAGCATCGGAATCTAAAACTGGTCTCACAGGTATGGTTCAAAACAGAGACAGTAGGAAGAGTCAGTCGCCTTGTACTTAAGTCGGCATTGTGCCTTTTCTATTTAATTCCGATGCAAATTCTGTGTTTCGTCGTCTATAAGATGGTCCAAGGGATACAGTAAACCTGAAGTGAAGCATCGGAATCTATAACTAGTGTCACAGGAATGGTTCAAAACATAGACAGTAAGAAAAGTCAGTCTTCTTGTACTTATGTCGGCATTGTGCCTTTTCTATTTAATTCCGATGCAATTTCTGTGTTTCATCATCAAGAAGAAGGTCAGAGGAATACAGTAAACCTGAAGTGAAGCATCGGAATCTATAACTAGTGTCACAATGATGGTTCAAAACGTAGACAGTAGGAAGAATCAGTATTCTTGTTCTTAAGTCGGCATTGTGCCTTTTGTATTTAATTCCGATGCAATTTCTGTGTTTCATCGTCAATAAGAGGATCAGAGGGATACAGTAAACCTGAAGTGAGGCATCAGAATCTATAACTAGTGTCACAGGAATGGTTCAAAACATAGACAGTAGGAAGAGTCAGATTTCTTGTACTTGAGTCGGCATTGTGCCTTTTGTATTTAATTCCGATGCAGTTTCTGTGTTTCATCGTCAATAAGAAGATCAAAGTGATACAGTAAACCTAAAGTGAAGCATCGGAATCTATAACTAGTGTCACAGGAATGGTTCAAAACATAGTCAGTAAGAAGAGTCAGTCTTCCAGTACTTAAGCCAGCATTGCGCATTTTCTATTTTATTCCGATGTAATTTCTGTGTTTTATCGTCAATAAGAAGGTCAGAGGGATACAGCAAACCAGAAGTGAAGCATCGGAATCTATAACTAGTGTCACAGGGATGGTTCAAAACGTAGACAGTAGGAAGAATCAGTATTCTTGTTCTTAAGTCGGCATTGTGCCTTTTGTATTTAATTCCGATGCAATTTCTGTGTTTCATCGTCAATAAGAGGATCAGAGGGATACAGTAAACCTGAAGTGAGGCATCAGAATCTATAACTAGTGTCACAGGAATGGTTCAAAACATAGACAGTAGGAAGAGTCAGATTTCTTGTACTTGAGTCGGCATTGTGCCTTTTGTATTTAATTCCGATGCAGTTTCTGTGTTTCATCTACAATAAGAAGGTCAGAGGGATACAGTAAACCTGAAGCATCGGAATCTATAACTAGTGTCACAGGAATGATTCAAAACATAGACGGTTGGAAGAGTCAGTCTTCTTGTACTTAAGTCGGCATTGTGTCTTTTCTATTTAATTCCGATGCAGTTTCTGTGTTTCGTCGTCAATGAGAAGGTCCAAGGGATACAGTAAACCTGAAGTGAAGCATCGGAATCTATAACTAGTGTCACAGGAATGGTTCAAAACATAGACAGAAGAATGAGTCGGGCTTCTTGGACGTAAGTCGGCATTGTGTCTTTTGTATTTAATTCCGATGCAATTTCTGTGTTTGATCGTCAATAAGATGGTCAGAGGGATACAGTAAACCTAAATTGAAGCATCGGAATCTATAACTAGTGTCACGGGAATGGTTCAAAACATTGAGATTATGAAGAGTCAGTCTTCTTATACTTAAGTCGGCACTGTGCCTTTTGTATTTAATTCCGATGCAATTTCTGTGTTTCATCATCAAGAAGAAGGCCAGAGGGATACAGTAAACCTGAAGTGAAGCATCGGAATGTATAACTAGTGTCACGGGAATGGTTCAAACAAGGACGTAGGAAGAGTCAGTTTTCTTGTACTTGAGTCGGCATTGAGACTTTTGTCTTTAATTCCGATGCTATTTCTGTGTTTCATCGTCAATAAGAAGGTCACAGGGATACAGTAAACCTGAAGTGAAGCATCGGAGTCTATAACAAGTGTCACAGGAATGGTCCAAAAAATAGACAGTAGGAAGAAACAGTCTTCTTGTACTAAAGTCGGCATTGTGCCTTTTGTATTTAATTCCGATGCAATTTCTGTGTTTCATCGTCAATAAAAAGGTCCAAGGGATACAGTAAACCTGAAGTGAGGCATCGGAATCTATAACTAGTGTCACAGGAATGGTTCAAAACATAGACAGTAGGAAGAGTAAGTCTTCTTGTACTTAAGTCGCCATTGTGCCTTTTGTATTTAATTCCGATGCAATTTCTGTGTTTCATCATCAATAAGAAGGTCCAAGGGATACAGTAAACCTGAAGTGAGGCATCGGAATTTATAACTAGTGTTCCAGGAATGGTGCAAAACATAGTCAGTAAGAAGAGTCAGTCTTCTTGTACTTAAGTCGGCATGGTGCCTTCTGTATTTAATTGCGAAGCAATTTCTGTGTTTCATCGTCAATAAGAAGGTCCAAGGGACACAGTAAACATATTGTGAAGCATCGGAATCTAAAACTGGTCTCACAGGTATGGTTCAAAACAGAGACAGTAGCAAGAGTCAGTCGTCTTGTACTTAAGTCGGCATTGTCCCTTTTCTATTTAATTCCGATGCAAATTCTGTGTTTCGTCGTCAATAAGATGGTCCAAGGGATACAGTAAACCTAAAGTGAAGCATCGGAATCTATAACTAGAGTCACAGGAGTGGTTCAAAACATAGACAGTAAGAAAAGTCAGTCTTCTTGTACTTAAGTCAGCATTGTGCCTTTTCTATTTAATTCCGATGCAATTTCAGTGTTTCATCATCAAGTAGAAGGTCAGAGGGATGCAGTAAACCTGACGTGAAGCATCGGAATCTATAACTAGAGTCACAGGAATGGTTAAAAACATTGACAGTAAAAAGAGTCAGTCTTCTTGTAATTTAGTCGGCATTGTGCCTTTTGTATTTAATTCCGATGCAATTTCTGTGTTTCATCGTCAATATGAAGGTCCAAGGGATACAGTAAACCTGAAGTGAGGCATCGGAAACTATAACTAGTGTCACAGGAATGGTTCAAAACATAGACAGTAGGAAGAGTAAGTCTTCTAGTATTTAAGTCGCCATTGTGCCTTTTGTATTTAATTCCGAAGCAATGTCTGTGTTTCATCATCAATAAGAAGGTCCAAGGGATACAGTAAACCTGAAGTGAGGCATCTGAATCTATAACTAGTGTTCCAGGAATGGTTCAAAACATAGTCAGTAAGAAGAGTCAGCCTTCTTGTACTTATGTCGGCATGGTGCCTTCTGTATTTAATTGCGATGCAATATCTGTGTTTCATCGTCAATAAGAAGGTCCAAGGGATACAGTAAACATATTGTGAAGCATCGGAATCTAAAACTGGTCTCACAGGTATGGTTCAAACAGAGACAGTAGGAGGAGTCAGTCGTCTTGTACTTAAGTCGGCATTGTGCCTTTTCTATTTAATTCCGATGCAAATTCTATGTTTCGTCGTCAATAAGAAGGTCCAAGGGATACAGTAAACCTGAAGTGTAGCATCAGAATCTATCACTAGTGTCACAGGAATGGTTCAAAGCATAGACAGTAAGAAAAGTCAGTCTTCTTGTACTTAAGTCGGCATTGTGCCTTTTCTATTTAATTCCGATGCAATTTCTGTATTTCATCTTCAAGAAGAAGGCCAGAGGGATACAGTAAACCTGAAGTGAAGCATCGGAATGTATAACTAGTGTCACGGGAATGGTTCAAACAAGGACGTAGGAAGAGTCAGTTTTCTTGTACTTGAGTCGGCATTGAGACTTTTGTCTTTAATTCCGATGCAATTTCTGTGTTTCATCGTCAATAAGAAGGTCACAGGGATACAGTAAACCTGAAGTGAAGCATCGGAATCTATAACAAGTGTCACAGGAATGATCCAAAAAATAGACAGTAGGAAGAAACAGTCATCTTGTACTAAAGTCGGAATTGTGCCTTTTGTATTTAATTCCGATGCAATTTCTGTGTTTCATCGTCAAAAAAAGGTCCAAGGGATACAGTAAACCTGAAGTGAGGCATCGGAATCTATAACTAGTGTCACAGGAATGGTTCAAAACATAGACAGTAGGAAGAGTAAGTCTTCTTGTACTTAAGTCGCCATTGTGCCTTTTGTATTTAATTCCGATGCAATTTCTGTGTTTCATCATCAATAAGAAGGTCCAAGGGATACAGTAAACCTGAAGTGAGGCATCGGAATTTATAACTAGTGTTCCAGGAATGGTGCAAAACATAGTCAGTAAGAAGAGTCAGTCTTCTTGTACTTAAGTCGGCATGGTGCCTTCTGTATTTAATTGCGAAGCAATTTCTGTGTTTCATCGTCAATAAGAAGGTCCAAGGGACACAGTAAACATATTGTGAAGCATCGGAATCTAAAACTGGTCTCACAGGTATGGTTCAAAACAGAGACAGTAGCAAGAGTCAGTCGTCTTGTACTTAAGTCGGCATTGTCCCTTTTCTATTTAATTCCGATGCAAATTCTGTGTTTCGTCGTCAATAAGATGGTCCAAGGGATACAGTAAACCTAAAGTGAAGCATCGGAATCTATAACTAGAGTCACAGGAATGGTTCAAAACATAGACAGTAAGAAAAGTCAGTCTTCTTGTACTTAAGTCAGCATTGTGCCTTTTCTATTTAATTCCGATGCAATTTCAGTGTTTCATCATCAAGAAGAAGGTCAGAGGGATACAGTAAACCTGACGTGAAGCATCGGAATCTATAACTAGTGTCACAGGAATGGTTAAAAGCATTGACAGTAAAAAGAGTCAGTCTTCTTGTAATTTAGTCGGCATTGTGCCTTTTGTATTTAATTCCTATGCAATTTCTGTGTTTCATCGTCAATAAGAAGATCAAAGTGATACAGTAAACCTAAAGTGAAGCATCGGAATCTATAACTAGTGTCACAGGAATGGTTAAAAACATAGTCAGTAAGAAGAGTCAGTCTTCTTGTACTTAAGTCAGCAATGCGCATTTTCTATTAAATTCCGATGAATTTTTTGTGTTTTATCGTGTATAAGACGGTCAGAGGGATACAGCAAACGTGAAGTGAAGCATCGGAATCTATAACTAGTGTCACAGGGATGGTTCAAAATGTAGACAGTAGGAAGAATCAGTATTCTTGTACTTAAGTCGGCATTGTGCCTTTTGTATTTAATTCCGAAGCAATTTCTGTGTTTCGTCGTCAATAAGAAGGTCCAAGGGATACAGTAAACCTTAAGTGAAGCATCGGAATCTATAACTAGTGTCACAGGAATGGTTCAAAACATAGACAGTAAGAAAAGTCAGTCTTCTTGTACTTAAGTCGGCATTGTGACTTTTCTATTTAATTCCGATGTAATTTCTGTGTTTCATCATCAAGAGGAAGGTCAGAAGGATACAGTAAACCTGAAGTGAAGCATCGGAATGTATAACTAGTGTCACAGGAATGGTTCAAAGCAAGGTCATAGGAAGAGTCAGTTTTCTTGTACTTGAGTGGGCATTGAGACTTTTGTATTTGATTCCGATGCAATTTCTGTGTTTCATCGTCAACAAGAAGGTCACAGGGATACAGAAAACCTGAAGTGAAGCATCGGAATCTATAACAAGTATCACAGGAATGGTCAAAAAAATAGACAGTAGGAAGAAACAGTCTTCTTGTATTAAAGTCGGCATTGTGCCTTTTGTATTAAATTCCGATGCAATTTCTGTGTTTCATCGTCAATAAGAAGGTCCAAGGGATACAGTAAACCTGAAGTGAGGCATCGGAATCTATAACTAGTTTCACAGGAATGGTTCAAACATAGTCAGTAAGAAGAGTCAGTCTTCTTGTACTTAAGGCGGCATGTTGCCTTCTGTATTTAATTCCGATGCAATTTCTGTGTTTCATCGTCAATAAGAAGGTCCAAGGGATACAGTAAACATATTGCGAAGCATCGGTATCTAAAACTGGTCTAACCGGAAATGTTCAAAACATAGCCAGTATGAAGAGCCAGTCCTCTTGTACTTAAGTCGGCATTGTGCCTTTTCTATTTAATTCCGATGCAATTTCTGTGTTTCGTCGTCAATAAGAAGGTTCAAGGGATACAGTAAACCTGAAGTGGAGCATCGGAATCTAATACCGGTCTCACAGGAAAGGTTCATAGCATAGAGAGTAAGAAGAGCCAGTCAATATGTATTTGAGTCGGCATTGTGCCTTTTGTAATTAATGCCGCTGCAATTTCTGTGTTTCATCGTCAATAAGAGGATCGGAGGGCTAAAGTAAACCTGAAGTGAAGCATCGGAATCTATAGCTAGTGTCACATGTATGGTTCAAAACAGAGACATTAGGAAGAGTCAGTCTTGTTGTACTTAAGTCGGCATTGTGCCTTTTCTATTTAATTCCGATGCAAATTCTGTGTTCCGTCGTCAATAAGATGGTCCAAGGGATACAGTAAACCTGAATTGAAGCATCGGAATCTGTAACTAGTGTCACGGGAATGGTTCAAAACATTGAGATTAGGAAGAGTCAGTCTTCTTATACTTAAGTCGGCACTGTCCTTTTTGTATTTAATTCCGAAGATATTTCTGTGTTTCATCGTCAATTAGAAAGTCAGAGGGATACAGTAAACCTGAAGTGAAGCATCGGAATGTATAACTAGTGTCACAGGAATGGTTCAAAACATAGACAGTAGGAAGAGTAAGTCTTCTAGTACTTAAGTCGCCATTGTGCCTTTTGTATTTAATTCCGAAGCAATGTCTGTGTTTCATCATCAATAAGAAGGTCCAAGGGATACAGTAAACCTGAAGTGAGGCGTCTGATTCTATAACTAGTGTTCCAGGAATGGTTCAAAACATAGTCAGTAAGAAGAGTCAGCCTTCTTGTACTTATGTCGGCATGGTGCCTTCTGTATTTAATTGCGATGCAATATCTGTGTTTCATCGTCAATAAGAAGGTCCAAGGGATACAGTAAACATATTGTGAAGCATCGGAATCTAAAACTGGTCTCACAGGTATGGTTCAAACAGAGACAGTAGGAAGAGTCAGTCGTCTTGTACTTAAGTCGGCATTGTGCCTTTTCTATTTAATTTCGATGCAAATTCTGTGTTTCGTCGTCAATAAGATGGTCCAAGGGATACAGTAAACCTGAAGTGAAGCATCGGAATCCATAACTAGTGTCACAGGAATGGTTCAAAGCATAGACAGTAAGAAAAGTCAGTCTTCTTGTACTTATGTCGGCATTGTGCCTTTTCTATTTAATTCCGATGCAATTTCTGTGTTTCATCATCAAGAAGAAGGTCAGAGGGATACAGTAAACCTGAAGTGAAGCATCGGAATCTATAACTAGTGTCACAGGAATGGTTCAAAACATAGTCAGTAAGAAGACTCAGTCTTCCTGTACTTAAGTCAGCATTGCGCATTTCCTATTTAATTCCGATGCAATTTCTGTGTTTTATCGTCAATAAGAAGGTCAGAGGGCTACAGCAAACCTAAAGTGAGGCATCGGAATCCATAACTAGTGTCACAGGGATGGTTCAAAACGTAGACAGTAGGAAGAATCAGTATTCTTGTACTTAAGTCGGCATTGTGCCTTTTGTATTTAATTCCGAAGCAATTTCTGTGTTTCGTCGTCAATAAGAAGGTCCAAGGGATACAGTAAACCTTAAGTGAAGCATCGGAATCTATAACTAGTGTCACAGGAATGGTTCAAAACATAGACAGTAAGAAAAGTCAGTCTTCTTGTACTTAAGTCGGCATTGTGACTTTTCTATTTAATTCCGATGTAATTTCTGTGTTTCATCATCAAGAGGAAGGTCAGAAGGATACAGTAAACCTGAAGTGAAGCATCGGAATGTATAACTAGTGTCACAGGAATGGTTCAAAGCAAGGTCATAGGAAGAGTCAGTTTTCTTGTACTTGAGTGGGCATTGAGACTTTTGTATTTGATTCCGATGCAATTTCTGTGTTTCATCGTCAACAAGAAGGTCACAGGGATACAGAAAACCTGAAGTGAAGCATCGGAATCTATAACAAGTATCACAGGAATGGTCAAAAAAATAGACAGTAGGAAGAAACAGTCTTCTTGTATTAAAGTCGGCATTGTGCCTTTTGTATTAAATTCCGATGCAATTTCTGTGTTTCATCGTCAATAAGAAGGTCCAAGGGATACAGTAAACCTGAAGTGAGGCATCGGAATCTATAACTAGTTTCACAGGAATGGTTCAAACATAGTCAGTAAGAAGAGTCAGTCTTCTTGTACTTAAGGCGGCATGTTGCCTTCTGTATTTAATTCCGATGCAATTTCTGTGTTTCATCGTCAATAAGAAGGTCCAAGGGATACAGTAAACATATTGCGAAGCATCGGTATCTAAAACTGGTCTAACCGGAAATGTTCAAAACATAGCCAGTATGAAGAGTCAGTCGTCTTGTACTTAAGTCGGCATTGTCCCTTTTCTATTTAATTCCGATGCAAATTCTGTGTTTCGTCGTCAATAAGATGGTCCAAGGGATACAGTAAACCTAAAGTGAAGCATCGGAATCTATAACTAGAGTCACAGGAATGGTTCAAAACATAGACAGTAAGAAAAGTCAGTCTTCTTGTACTTAAGTCAGCATTGTGCCTTTTCTATTTAATTCCGATGCAATTTCAGTGTTTCATCATCAAGAAGAAGGTCAGAGGGATACAGTAAACCTGACGTGAAGCATCGGAATCTATAACTAGTGTCACAGGAATGGTTAAAAGCATTGACAGTAAAAAGAGTCAGTCTTCTTGTAATTTAGTCGGCATTGTGCCTTTTGTATTTAATTCCTATGCAATTTCTGTGTTTCATCGTCAATAAGAAGATCAAAGTGATACAGTAAACCTAAAGTGAAGCATCGGAATCTATAACTAGTGTCACAGGAATGGTTAAAAACATAGTCAGTAAGAAGAGTCAGTCTTCTTGTACTTAAGTCAGCAATGCGCATTTTCTATTAAATTCCGATGAATTTTTTGTGTTTTATCGTGTATAAGACGGTCAGAGGGATACAGCAAACGTGAAGTGAAGCATCGGAATCTATAACTAGTGTCACAGGGATGGTTCAAAATGTAGACAGTAGGAAGAATCAGTATTCTTGTACTTAAGTCGGCATTGTGCCTTTTGTATTTAATTCCGAAGCAATTTCTGTGTTTCGTCGTCAATAAGAAGGTCCAAGGGATACAGTAAACCTTAAGTGAAGCATCGGAATCTATAACTAGTGTCACAGGAATGGTTCAAAACATAGACAGTAAGAAAAGTCAGTCTTCTTGTACTTAAGTCGGCATTGTGACTTTTCTATTTAATTCCGATGTAATTTCTGTGTTTCATCATCAAGAGGAAGGTCAGAAGGATACAGTAAACCTGAAGTGAAGCATCGGAATGTATAACTAGTGTCACAGGAATGGTTCAAAGCAAGGTCATAGGAAGAGTCAGTTTTCTTGTACTTGAGTGGGCATTGAGACTTTTGTATTTGATTCCGATGCAATTTCTGTGTTTCATCGTCAACAAGAAGGTCACAGGGATACAGAAAACCTGAAGTGAAGCATCGGAATCTATAACAAGTATCACAGGAATGGTCAAAAAAATAGACAGTAGGAAGAAACAGTCTTCTTGTATTAAAGTCGGCATTGTGCCTTTTGTATTAAATTCCGATGCAATTTCTGTGTTTCATCGTCAATAAGAAGGTCCAAGGGATACAGTAAACCTGAAGTGAGGCATCGGAATCTATAACTAGTTTCACAGGAATGGTTCAAACATAGTCAGTAAGAAGAGTCAGTCTTCTTGTACTTAAGGCGGCATGTTGCCTTCTGTATTTAATTCCGATGCAATTTCTGTGTTTCATCGTCAATAAGAAGGTCCAAGGGATACAGTAAACATATTGCGAAGCATCGGTATCTAAAACTGGTCTAACCGGAAATGTTCAAAACATAGCCAGTATGAAGAGCCAGTCCTCTTGTACTTAAGTCGGCATTGTGCCTTTTCTATTTAATTCCGATGCAATTTCTGTGTTTCGTCGTCAATAAGAAGGTTCAAGGGATACAGTAAACCTGAAGTGGAGCATCGGAATCTAATACCGGTCTCACAGGAAAGGTTCATAGCATAGAGAGTAAGAAGAGCCAGTCAATATGTATTTGAGTCGGCATTGTGCCTTTTGTAATTAATGCCGCTGCAATTTCTGTGTTTCATCGTCAATAAGAAGATCGGAGGGCTAAAGTAAACCTGAAGTGAAGCATCGGAATCTATAGCTAGTGTCACATGTATGGTTCAAAACAGAGACATTAGGAAGAGTCAGTCTTGTTGTACTTAAGTCGGCATTGTGCCTTTTCTATTTAATTCCGATGCAAATTCTGTGTTCCGTCGTCAATAAGATGGTCCAAGGGATACAGTAAACCTGAATTGAAGCATCGGAATCTGTAACTAGTGTCACGGGAATGGTTCAAAACATTGAGATTAGGAAGAGTCAGTCTTCTTATACTTAAGTCGGCACTGTCCTTTTTGTATTTAATTCCGAAGATATTTCTGTGTTTCATCGTCAATTAGAAAGTCAGAGGGATACAGTAAACCTGAAGTGAAGCATCGGAATGTATAACTAGTGTCACAGGAATGGTTCAAAACATAGACAGTAGGAAGAGTAAGTCTTCTAGTACTTAAGTCGCCATTGTGCCTTTTGTATTTAATTCCGAAGCAATGTCTGTGTTTCATCATCAATAAGAAGGTCCAAGGGATACAGTAAACCTGAAGTGAGGCGTCTGAATCTATAACTAGTGTTCCAGGAATGGTTCAAAACATAGTCAGTAAGAAGAGTCAGCCTTCTTGTACTTATGTCGGCATGGTGCCTTCTGTATTTAATTGCGATGCAATATCTGTGTTTCATCGTCAATAAGAAGGTCCAAGGGATACAGTAAACATATTGTGAAGCATCGGAATCTAAAACTGGTCTCACAGGTATGGTTCAAACAGAGACAGTAGGAAGAGTCAGTCGTCTTGTACTTAAGTCGGCATTGTGCCTTTTCTATTTAATTTCGATGCAAATTCTGTGTTTCGTCGTCAATAAGATGGTCCAAGGGATACAGTAAACCTGAAGTGAAGCATCGGAATCCATAACTAGTGTCACAGGAATGGTTCAAAGCATAGACAGTAAGAAAAGTCAGTCTTCTTGTACTTATGTCGGCATTGTGCCTTTTCTATTTAATTCCGATGCAATTTCTGTGTTTCATCATCAAGAAGAAGGTCAGAGGGATACAGTAAACCTGAAGTGAAGCATCGGAATCTATAACTAGTGTCACAGGAATGGTTCAAAACATAGTCAGTAAGAAGACTCAGTCTTCCTGTACTTAAGTCAGCATTGCGCATTTCCTATTTAATTCCGATGCAATTTCTGTGTTTTATCGTCAATAAGAAGGTCAGAGGGCTACAGCAAACCTAAAGTGAGGCATCGGAATCCATAACTAGTGTCACAGGGATGGTTCAAAACGTAGACAGTAGGAAGAATCAGTATTCTTGTACTTAAGTCGGCATTGTGCCTTTTGTATTTAATTCCGAAGCAATTTCTGTGTTTCGTCGTCAATAAGAAGGTCCAAGGGATACAGTAAACCTTAAGTGAAGCATCGGAATCTATAACTAGTGTCACAGGAATGGTTCAAAACATAGACAGTAAGAAAAGTCAGTCTTCTTGTACTTAAGTCGGCATTGTGACTTTTCTATTTAATTCCGATGTAATTTCTGTGTTTCATCATCAAGAGGAAGGTCAGAAGGATACAGTAAACCTGAAGTGAAGCATCGGAATGTATAACTAGTGTCACAGGAATGGTTCAAAGCAAGGTCATAGGAAGAGTCAGTTTTCTTGTACTTGAGTGGGCATTGAGACTTTTGTATTTGATTCCGATGCAATTTCTGTGTTTCATCGTCAACAAGAAGGTCACAGGGATACAGAAAACCTGAAGTGAAGCATCGGAATCTATAACAAGTATCACAGGAATGGTCAAAAAAATAGACAGTAGGAAGAAACAGTCTTCTTGTATTAAAGTCGGCATTGTGCCTTTTGTATTAAATTCCGATGCAATTTCTGTGTTTCATCGTCAATAAGAAGGTCCAAGGGATACAGTAAACCTGAAGTGAGGCATCGGAATCTATAACTAGTTTCACAGGAATGGTTCAAACATAGTCAGTAAGAAGAGTCAGTCTTCTTGTACTTAAGGCGGCATGTTGCCTTCTGTATTTAATTCCGATGCAATTTCTGTGTTTCATCGTCAATAAGAAGGTCCAAGGGATACAGTAAACATATTGCGAAGCATCGGTATCTAAAACTGGTCTAACCGGAAATGTTCAAAACATAGCCAGTATGAAGAGCCAGTCCTCTTGTACTTAAGTCGGCATTGTGCCTTTTCTATTTAATTCCGATGCAATTTCTGTGTTTCGTCGTCAATAAGAAGGTTCAAGGGATACAGTAAACCTGAAGTGGAGCATCGGAATCTAATACCGGTCTCACAGGAAAGGTTCATAGCATAGAGAGTAAGAAGAGCCAGTCAATATGTATTTGAGTCGGCATTGTGCCTTTTGTAATTAATGCCGCTGCAATTTCTGTGTTTCATCGTCAATAAGAAGATCGGAGGGCTAAAGTAAACCTGAAGTGAAGCATCGGAATCTATAGCTAGTGTCACATGTATGGTTCAAAACAGAGACATTAGGAAGAGTCAGTCTTGTTGTACTTAAGTCGGCATTGTGCCTTTTCTATTTAATTCCGATGCAAATTCTGTGTTCCGTCGTCAATAAGATGGTCCAAGGGATACAGTAAACCTGAATTGAAGCATCGGAATCTGTAACTAGTGTCACGGGAATGGTTCAAAACATTGAGATTAGGAAGAGTCAGTCTTCTTATACTTAAGTCGGCACTGTCCTTTTTGTATTTAATTCCGAAGATATTTCTGTGTTTCATCGTCAATTAGAAAGTCAGAGGGATACAGTAAACCTGAAGTGAAGCATCGGAATGTATAACTAGTGTCACAGGAATGGTTCAAAACATAGACAGTAGGAAGAGTAAGTCTTCTAGTACTTAAGTCGCCATTGTGCCTTTTGTATTTAATTCCGAAGCAATGTCTGTGTTTCATCATCAATAAGAAGGTCCAAGGGATACAGTAAACCTGAAGTGAGGCGTCTGAATCTATAACTAGTGTTCCAGGAATGGTTCAAAACATAGTCAGTAAGAAGAGTCAGCCTTCTTGTACTTATGTCGGCATGGTGCCTTCTGTATGTAATTGCGATGCAATATCTGTGTTTCATCGTCAATAAGAAGGTCCAAGGGATACAGTAAACATATTGTGAAGCATCGGAATCTAAAACTGGTCTCACAGGTATGGTTCAAACAGAGACAGTAGGAAGAGTCAGTCGTCTAGTACTTAAGTCGGCATTGTGCCTTTTCTATTTAATTTCGATGCAAATTCTGTGTTTCGTCGTCAATAAGATGGTCCAAGGGATACAGTAAACCTGAAGTGAAGCATCGGAATCCATAACTAGTGTCACAGGAATGGTTCAAAGCATAGACAGTAAGAAAAGTCAGTCTTCTTGTACTTATGTCGGCATTGTGCCTTTTCTATTTAATTCCGATGCAATTTCTGTGTTTCATCATCAAGAAGAAGGTCAGAGGGATACAGTAAACCTGAAGTGAAGCATCGGAATCTATAACTAGTGTCACAGGAATGGTTCAAAACATAGTCAGTAAGAAGACTCAGTCTTCCTGTACTTAAGTCAGCATTGCGCATTTCCTATTTAATTCCGATGCAATTTCTGTGTTTTATCGTCAATAAGAAGGTCAGAGGGCTACAGCAAACCTAAAGTGAGGCATCGGAATCCATAACTAGTGTCACAGGGATGGTTCAAAACGTAGACAGTAGGAAGAATCAGTATTCTTGTACTTAAGTCGGCATTGTGCCTTTTGTATTTAATTCCGATGCAATTTCAGTGTTTCATCGTCAATAAGAGGGTCAGAGGGATACAGTAAACCTGAAGTGAGGCATCAGAATCTATAACTAGTGTCACAGGAATGGTTCAAAACATAGACAGTAAGAAGAGTCAGTCTACTTGTACTTAATTTGGCAATGTTCCTTCTGTATTTAATTCCGATGCAATTTCTGTGTTTCATCTACAATAAGAAGGTCAGAGGGATACAGTAATCCTGAAGTGAAGCATCGGAATCTATAACTAGTGTCACAGGAATGGTTCAAAACATAGGCAGTTGGAAGAGTCAGTCTTCTTGTACTTAAGTCGGCATTGTGCCTTTTCTATTTAATTCCGATGCAGTTTCTGTGTTTCGTCGTTAATGAGAATTTCCAAGGGATACAGTAAACCTGAAGTGAAGCATCGGAATCTATAACTAGTGTCACAGGAATGGTTCAAAACATAGACAGAAGGATGAGTCGGGCTTCTTGTACGTAAGTCGGCACTGTCCTTTTTGTATTTAATTCCGATGATATTTCTTTGTTTCATCGTCAGTTAGAAAGTCAGAGGGATACAGTAAACCTGAAGTGAAGCATCGGAATGTATAACTAGTGTCACAGGAATGGTTCAAAACATAGACAGTATGAAGAGTCAGTTTTCTTGTACTTGAGTGGGCATTGAGACTTTTGTATTTAATTCCGATGCAATTTCTGTGTTTCATCGTCAATAAAAAGGTCCAAGGGATACAGTAAACCTGAAGTGAGGCATCGGAATCTATAACTAGTTTGACAGGAATGGTTCAAAGCATAGTCAGTAAGAAGAGTCAGTCTTCTTGTACTTAAGGCGGCATGTTGCCTCCTGTATTTAATTCCGATGCAATTTCTGTGTTTCATCGTCAATAAGAAGGTCCAAGGGATACAGTAAACATATTGCGAAGCATCGGTATCTAAAACTGGTCTAATCGGAAATGTTCAAAACATAGCCAGTATGAAGAGCCAGTCCTCTTCTACTTAAGTCGGCATTGTGCCTTTTCTATTTAATTCCGATGCAATTTCTGTGTTTCGTCGTCAATAAGAAGGTTCAAGGGATACAGTAAACCTGAAGTGGAGCATCGGAATCTAATACCGGTCTGACAGGAAAGGTTCATAGCATAGAGAGTAAGAAGAGCCAGTCAATACGTATTTGAGTCGGCATTGTGCCTTTTGTAATTAATGCCGCTGCAATTTCTGTGTTTCATCTTCAATAAGAAGATCGGAGGGCTAAAGTAAACCTGAAGTGAAGCATCGGAATCTATAGCTAGTGTCACATGTATGGTTCAAAACAGAGACATTAGGAAGAGTCAGTCTTCTTGTACTTAAGTCGGCATTGTGCCTTTTCTATTTAATTCCGATGCAAATTCTGTGTTCCGTCGTCAATAAGATGGTCCAAGGGATACAGTAAACCTGAATTGAAGCATCGGAATCTGTAACTAGTTTCACGGGAATGGTTCAAAACATTGAGATTAGGAAGAGTCAGTCTTCTTATACTTAAGTCGGCACTGTCCTTTTTGTATTTAATTCCGATGATATTTCTTTGTTTTATCGTCAGTTAGAAAGTCAGAGGGATACAGTAAACCTGAAGTGAAGCATCGGAATGTATAACTAGTGTCACAGGAATGGTTCAAAACATAGACAGTATGAAGAGTCAGATTTCTTGTACTTGAGTCGGCATTGTGCCTTTTGTATTTAATTCCGATGCAATTTCT
The DNA here is from genome assembly GCF_021461385.2 of Schistocerca piceifrons. Taxonomy (NCBI): domain Eukaryota; kingdom Metazoa; phylum Arthropoda; class Insecta; order Orthoptera; family Acrididae; genus Schistocerca; species Schistocerca piceifrons. The sequence goes on along the minus strand of NC_060146.1, from coordinate 6,497,931 downwards.
GTGTTTCATCGTCAATATGAAGGTCCAAGGGATACAGTAAACCTGAAGTGAGGCATCGGAAACTATAACTAGTGTCACAGGAATGGTTCAAAACATAGACAGTAGGAAGAGTAAGTCTTCTAGTACTTAAGTCGCCATTGTGCTTTTGTATTTAATTCCGATGCAATTTCTGTGTTTCATCGTCAATTAGAAGGTCAGAGGGCTACAGTAAACCTGAAGTGAAGCATCGGAATCTATAGCTAGTGTCACAGGAATGGTTCAAAACAGAGACAGTAAGAAGAGTCAGTCTTCTTGTACTAAAGTCGGCATTGTGCCTTTTGTATTTAATTCCGATGCAATTTCTGTGTTTCATCGTCAATATGAAGGTCCAAGGGGTACAGTAAACCTGAAGTGAGGCATCGGAAACTATAACTAGTGTTACAGGAATGGTTCAAAACATAGACAGTAGGAAGAGTAAGTCTTCTAGTACTTAAGTCGCCATTGTGCATTTTGTATTTAATTCCGATGCAATTTCTGTGTTTCATCATTAATAAGAAGGTCCAAGTGATACAGTAAACCTGAAGTGAGGCATCGGAAACCATAACTAGTGTCACAGGAATGGTTCAAAACATAGACAGTAGGAAGAGTAAGTCTTCTAGTACTTAAGTCGCCATTGTGCCTTTTGTATTTAATTCCGATGCAATTTCTGTGTTTCATCGTAAATAAGAAGGTCAGAGGGATACAGTAAACCTGAAGTGAGGCATCGAAATCTATAACTAGTGTCACAGGAATGGTTCAAAACATAGACAGTAGGAAGAGTCAGATTTCTTGTACTTGAGTCGGCATTGTGCCTTTTGTATTTAATTCCGATGCAATTTCTGTGTTTCATCGTCAATAAGAAGTCCAAGGGATACAGTAAACCTGAAGTGAAGCATCGGAATCTAATACCGGTATCAAAGGAAAGGATTATAGCATAGAGAGTAAGAAGAGCCAGTCATCTTGTATTTGAGTCGGCATTGTGCTTTTGTATTTAATTCCGATGCAATTTCTGTGTTTTATCGTCAATAAGAAGGTCAGAGGGCTACAGCCAACCTGAAGAGAGGCATCGGAATCTATAACTAGTGTCACAGGGATGGTTCAAAACGTAGACAGTAGGAAGAATCAGTATTCTTGTACTTAAGTCGGCATTGTGCCTTTTGTATTTAATTCCGATGCAATTTCTGTGTTTCATCTACAATAAGAATGTCAGAGGGATACAGTAAACCTGAAGTGAAGCATCGGAATCTATAACTAGTGTCACAGGAATGGTTCAAAATATAGGCAGTTGGAAGAGTCAGTCTTCTTGTACTTAAGTCGGCATTGTGCCTTTTCTATTTAATTCCGATGCAGTTTCTGTGTTTCGTCGCCAATGAAAAGGTCCAAGGGATACAGTAAACCTGAAGTGAAGCATCAGAACCTATAACTAGTGTCACAGGAATGGTTCAAAACATAGACAGAAGGATGAGTCGGGATTCTTGTACGTAAGTCGGCATTGTGCCTTTTGTATTTAATTCCGATGCAATTTCTGTGATTGATCGCCAATAAGATGGTCAGAGGGATACAGTAAACCTGAATTGAAGCATCGGAATCTATAACTAGTGTCACGGGAATGGTTCAAAGCATTGAGATTAGGAAGAGTCGGTCTTCTTATACTTAAGTCGGCACTGTGCCTTTTGTATTTAATTCCGATGCAATTTCTGTGTTTCATCGTTAATTAGAAAGTCAGAGGGATACAGTAAACCTGAAGTGAAGCATCGGAATGTATAACTAGTGTCACAGGAATGGTTCAAAACAAAGACAGTATGAAGAGTCAGATTTCTTGTACTTGAGTCGGCATTGTGCCTTTTGTATTTAATTCCGATGCAATTTCTGTGTTTCATCGTCAATATGAAGGTCCAAGGGATACAGTAAACCTGAAGTGAGGCATCGGAAACTATAACTAGTGTCACAGGAATGGTTCAAAACATAGACAGTAGGAAGAGTAAGTCTTCTAGTACTTAAGTCGCCATTGTGCCTTTTGTATTTAATTCCGATGCAATTTCTGTGTTTCATCATCAATAAGAAGGTCCAAGGGATACAGTAAACCTGAAGTGAGGCATCTGAATCTATAACTAGTGTTCCAGGAATGGTTCAAAACATAGTCAGTAAGAAGAGTCAGTCTTCTTGTACTTATGTCGGCATGGTGCCTTCTGTATTTAATTGCGATGCAATTTCTGTGTTTCATCGTCAATAAGAAGGTCCAAGGGATACAGTAAACATATTGTGAAGCATCGGAATCTAAAACTGGTCTCACAGGTATGGTTCAAAACAGAGACAGTAGGAAGAGTCAGTCGTCTTGTACTTAAGTCGGCATTGTGCCTTTTCTATTTAATTCCGATGCAAATTCTATGTTTCGTCGTCAATAAGATGGTCCAAGGGATACAGTAAACCTGAAGTGAAGCATCGGAATCTATAACTAGTGTCACAGGAATGGTTCAAAACATAGACAGTAAGAAAAGTCAGTTTTCTTGTACTTATGTCGGCATTGTGCCTTTTCTATTTAATTCCGATGCAATTTCTGTGTTTCATCATCAAGAAGAAGGTCAGAGGGATACAGTAAACCTCAAGTGAAGCATCGGAATCTATTACTAGTGTCACAGGAATGTTTAAAAACATTGACAGTAGAAAGAGTCAGTTTTCTTGTAATTTAGTCGACATTGTGCCTTTTGTATTTAATTCCGATGCAATATCTGTGTTTCAACGTCAATAAGAAGATCAAAGTGATACAGTAAACCTAAAGCGAAGCATCGGAATCTGTAACTAGTGTCACAGGAATGGTTCAAAACATAGACAGTAAGAAGAGTCAGTCTTCTTGTACTTAAGTCAGCATTGTGCCTATTCTGATTAATTCCGATGCAATTTCTGTGTTTCATCGTCAATAGGAAAGTCCAAGGGATACAGTAAACATATAGTGAAACATCGGAATCTAAAACTGGTGTCACAGGAAATGTTCAAAACATAGTCAGTAAGAAGAGTCAGTCTTCTTGTACATAAGTCGGCATTGTGCCTTTGCTATTTAATTCCGATGCCATTTCTGTGTTTCGTCGTCAATAAGAAGGTCCAAGGGATACAGTACACCTGAAGTGAAGTATCGGAATCTAAAGCTGGTCTCATAGGAAAGGCTCAAAACATAGAGAGTAAGCAGAGCTAGTCATCTTGTGTTTGTGTCGGCATTGTGCCTTTTGTATTTAATTCCGATGCAAATTCTAAGTTTCGTCGTCAATAAGAACGTCAGAGGTATACAGTAAACCTTAAGTTAAGCATCGGGAGCTAAAACTAGTGTCACAGGAATGGTTAAAATCATTGACAGTAAGAGGAGTCAGTCTTCTTGTACGTAAGTCGGCATTGTGCCTTTTGTATTTAATTCCGATGCAACTTCTGTGTTTCATCGTCAATAAGAAGGTCCAATGGATACAGTCAAACTGAAGTGAAGCATCAGAATCTATAACTAGTGTCACAGGGATGGTTCAAAATGTAGACAGTAGGAAGAATCAGTATTCTTGTACTTAAGTCGGCATTGTGCCTTTTGTATTTAATTCCGAAGCAATTTCTGTGTTTCGTCGTCAATAAGAAGGTCCAAGGGATACAGTAAACCTGAAGTGAAGCATCGGAATCTATAACTAGTGTCACAGGAATGGTTCAAAACATAGACAGTAAGAAAAGTCAGTCTTCTTGTACTTAAGTCGGCATTGTGACTTTTCTATTTAATTCCGATGTAATTTCTGTGTTTCATCATCAAGAGGAAGGTCAGAAGGATACAGTAAACCTGAAGTGAAGCATCGGAATGTATAACTAGTGTCACAGGAATGGTTCAAAGCAAGGTCGTAGGAAGAGTCAGTTTTCTTGTACTTGAGTGGGCATTGAGACTTTTGTATTTAATTCCGATGCAATTTCTGTGTTTCATCGTCAACGAGAAGGTCACAGGGATACAGAAAACCTGAAGTGAAGCATCGGAATCTATAACCAGTATCACAGGAATGGTCCAAAAAATAGACAGTAGGAAGAAACAGTCTTCTTGTATTAAAGTCGGCATTGTGCCTTTTGTATTAAATTCCGATGCAATTTCTGTGTTTCATCGTCAATAAGAAGGTCCAAGGGATACAGTAAACATATTGCGAAGCATCGGTATCTAAAACTGGTCTAACCGGAAATGTTCAAAACATAGCCAGTATGAAGAGCCAGTCCTCTTGTACTTAAGTCGGCATTGTGCCTTTTCTATTTAATTCCGATGCAATTTCTGTGTTTCGTCGTCAATAAGAAGGTTCAAGGGATACAGTAAACCTGAAGTGGAGCATCGGAATCTAATACCGGTCTCACAGGAAAGGTTCATAGCATAGAGAGTAAGAAGAGCCAGTCAATATGTATTTGAGTCGGCATTGTGCCTTTTGTAATTAATGCCGCTGCAATTTCTGTGTTTCATCGTCAATAAGAAGATCGGAGGGCTAAAGTAAACCTGAAGTGAAGCATCGGAATCTATAGCTAGTGTCACATGTATGGTTCAAAAGAGAGACATTAGGAAGAGTCAGTCTTCTTGTACTTAAGTCGGCATTGTGCCTTTTCTATTTAATTCCGATGCAAATTCTGTGTTCCGTCGTCAATAAGATGGTCCAAGGGCTACAGTAAACCTGAATTGAAGCATCGGAATCTGTAACTAGTGTCACGGGAATGGTTCAAAACATTGAGATTAGGAAGAGTCAGTCTTCTTATACTTAAGTCGGCACTGTCCTTTTTGTATTTAATTCCGATGATATTTCTTTGTTTCATCGTCAGTTAGAAAGTCAGAGGGATACAGTAAACCTGAAGTGAAGCATCGGAATGTATAACTAGTGTCACAGGAATGGTTCAAAACATAGACAGTATGAAGAGTCAGATTTCTTGTACTTGAGTCGGCATTGTGCCTTTTGTATTTAATTCCGATGCAATTTCTGTGTTTCATCGTCAATATGAAGGTCCAAGGGATACACTAAACCTGAAGTGAGGCATCGGAAACTATAACTAGTGTCACAGGAATGGTTCAAAACATAGACAGTAGGAAGAGTAAGTCTTCTAGTACTTAAGTCGCCATTGTGCCTTTTGTATTTAATTCCGATGCAATGTCTGTGTTTCATCGTCAATAAGAAGGTCCAAGGGATACAGTAAACATATTGTGAAGCATCGGAATCTAAAACTGGTCTCACAGGTATGGTACAAACAGAGACAGTAGGAAGAGTCAGTCGTCTTGTACTTAAGTCGGCATTGTGCCTTTTCTATTTAATTTCGATGCAAATTCTGTGTTTCTTCGTCAATAAGATGGTCCAAGGGATACAGTAAACCTGAAGTGAAACATCGGAATCTATAACTAGTGTCACAGGAATGGTTCAAAACATAGACAGTAAGAAAAGTCAGTCTTCTTGTACTTATGTCGGCATTGTGCCTTTTCTATTTAATTCCGATGCAATTTCTGTGTTTCATCATCAAGAAGAAGGTCAGAGGGATACAGTAAACCTGAAGTGAAGCATCGGAATCTATTACTAGTGTCACAGGAATGGTTAAAAACATTGACAGTAGAAAGAGTCAGTCTTCTTGTTATTTAGTCGACATTGTGCCTTTTGTATTTAATTCCGATGCAATTTCTGTGTTTCAACGTCAATAAGAAGATCAAAGTGATACAGTAAACCTAAAGTGAAGCATCGGAATCTATAACTAGTGTCACAGGAATGGTTCAAAACATAGTCAGTAGGAAGACTCAGTCATCCTGTACTTAAGTCAGCATTGCGCATTTCCTATTTAATTCCGATGCAATTTCTGTGTTTTATCGTCAATAAGAAGGTCAGAGGGCTACAGCAAACCTAAAGTGAGGCATCGGAATCCATAACTAGTGTCACAGGGATGGTTCAAAACGTAGACAGTAGGAAGAATCAGTATTCTTGTACTTAAGTCGGCATTGTGCCTTTTGTATTTAATTCCGATGCAATTTCAGTGTTTCATCGTCAATAAGAGGGTCAGAGGGATACAGTTAACCTGAAGTGAGGCATCAGAATCTATAACTAGTGTCACAGGAATGGTTCAAAACATAGACAGTAAGAAGAGTCAGTCTACTTGTACTTAATTTGGCAATGTCCCTTCTGTATTTAATTCCGATGCAATTTCTGTGTTTCATGTACAATAAGAAGGTCAGAGGGATACAGTAAACCTGAAGTGAAGCATCGGAATCTATAACTAGTGTCACAGGAATGGTTCAAAACATAGGCAGTTGGAAGAGTCAGTCTTCTTGTACTTAAGTCGGCATTGTGCCTTTTCTATTTAATTCCGATGCAATTTCAGTGTTTCATCGTCAATAAGAGGGTCAGAGGGATACAGTTAACCTGAAGTGAGGCATCAGAATCTATAACTAGTGTCACAGGAATGGTTCAAAACATAGACAGTAAGAAAAGTCAGTCTTCTTGTACTTAAGTCGGCATTGTGACTTTTCTATTTAATTCCGATGTAATTTCTGTGTTTCATCATCAAGAGGAAGGTCAGAAGGATACAGTAAACCTGAAGTGAAGCATCGGAATGTATAACTAGTGTCACAGGAATGGTTCAAAGCAAGGTCGTAGGAAGAGTCAGTTTTCTTGTACTTGAGTGGGCATTGAGACTTTTGTATTTAATTCCGATGCAATTTCTGTGTTTCATCGTCAACGAGAAGGTCACAGGGATACAGAAAACCTGAAGTGAAGCATCGGAATCTATAACCAGTATCACAGGAATGGTCCAAAAAATAGACAGTAGGAAGAAACAGTCTTCTTGTATTAAAGTCGGCATTGTGCCTTTTGTATTAAATTCCGATGCAATTTCTGTGTTTCATCGTCAATAAGAAGGTCCAAGGGATACAGTAAACATATTGCGAAGCATCGGTATCTAAAACTGGTCTAACCGGAAATGTTCAAAACATAGCCAGTATGAAGAGCCAGTCCTCTTGTACTTAAGTCGGCATTGTGCCTTTTCTATTTAATTCCGATGCAATTTCTGTGTTTCGTCGTCAATAAGAAGGTTCAAGGGATACAGTAAACCTGAAGTGGAGCATCGGAATCTAATACCGGTCTCACAGGAAAGGTTCATAGCATAGAGAGTAAGAAGAGCCAGTCAATATGTATTTGAGTCGGCATTGTGCCTTTTGTAATTAATGCCGCTGCAATTTCTGTGTTTCATCGTCAATAAGAAGATCGGAGGGCTAAAGTAAACCTGAAGTGAAGCATCGGAATCTATAGCTAGTGTCACATGTATGGTTCAAAAGAGAGACATTAGGAAGAGTCAGTCTTCTTGTACTTAAGTCGGCATTGTGCCTTTTCTATTTAATTCCGATGCAAATTCTGTGTTCCGTCGTCAATAAGATGGTCCAAGGGCTACAGTAAACCTGAATTGAAGCATCGGAATCTGTAACTAGTGTCACGGGAATGGTTCAAAACATTGAGATTAGGAAGAGTCAGTCTTCTTATACTTAAGTCGGCACTGTCCTTTTTGTATTTAATTCCGATGATATTTCTTTGTTTCATCGTCAGTTAGAAAGTCAGAGGGATACAGTAAACCTGAAGTGAAGCATCGGAATGTATAACTAGTGTCACAGGAATGGTTCAAAACATAGACAGTATGAAGAGTCAGATTTCTTGTACTTGAGTCGGCATTGTGCCTTTTGTATTTAATTCCGATGCAATTTCTGTGTTTCATCGTCAATATGAAGGTCCAAGGGATACACTAAACCTGAAGTGAGGCATCGGAAACTATAACTAGTGTCACAGGAATGGTTCAAAACATAGACAGTAGGAAGAGTAAGTCTTCTAGTACTTAAGTCGCCATTGTGCCTTTTGTATTTAATTCCGATGCAATGTCTGTGTTTCATCGTCAATAAGAAGGTCCAAGGGATACAGTAAACATATTGTGAAGCATCGGAATCTAAAACTGGTCTCACAGGTATGGTACAAACAGAGACAGTAGGAAGAGTCAGTCGTCTTGTACTTAAGTCGGCATTGTGCCTTTTCTATTTAATTTCGATGCAAATTCTGTGTTTCTTCGTCAATAAGATGGTCCAAGGGATACAGTAAACCTGAAGTGAAACATCGGAATCTATAACTAGTGTCACAGGAATGGTTCAAAACATAGACAGTAAGAAAAGTCAGTCTTCTTGTACTTATGTCGGCATTGTGCCTTTTCTATTTAATTCCGATGCAATTTCTGTGTTTCATCATCAAGAAGAAGGTCAGAGGGATACAGTAAACCTGAAGTGAAGCATCGGAATCTATTACTAGTGTCACAGGAATGGTTAAAAACATTGACAGTAGAAAGAGTCAGTCTTCTTGTTATTTAGTCGACATTGTGCCTTTTGTATTTAATTCCGATGCAATTTCTGTGTTTCAACGTCAATAAGAAGATCAAAGTGATACAGTAAACCTAAAGTGAAGCATCGGAATCTATAACTAGTGTCACAGGAATGGTTCAAAACATAGTCAGTAGGAAGACTCAGTCATCCTGTACTTAAGTCAGCATTGCGCATTTCCTATTTAATTCCGATGCAATTTCTGTGTTTTATCGTCAATAAGAAGGTCAGAGGGCTACAGCAAACCTAAAGTGAGGCATCGGAATCCATAACTAGTGTCACAGGGATGGTTCAAAACGTAGACAGTAGGAAGAATCAGTATTCTTGTACTTAAGTCGGCATTGTGCCTTTTGTATTTAATTCCGATGCAATTTCAGTGTTTCATCGTCAATAAGAGGGTCAGAGGGATACAGTTAACCTGAAGTGAGGCATCAGAATCTATAACTAGTGTCACAGGAATGGTTCAAAACATAGACAGTAAGAAGAGTCAGTCTACTTGTACTTAATTTGGCAATGTCCCTTCTGTATTTAATTCCGATGCAATTTCTGTGTTTCATGTACAATAAGAAGGTCAGAGGGATACAGTAAACCTGAAGTGAAGCATCGGAATCTATAACTAGTGTCACAGGAATGGTTCAAAACATAGGCAGTTGGAAGAGTCAGTCTTCTTGTACTTAAGTCGGCATTGTGCCTTTTCTATTTAATTCCGATGCAGTTTCTGTGTTTCGTCGTCAATGAGAATTTCCAAGGGATACAGTAAACCTGAAGTGAAGCATCGGAATCTATAACTAGTGTCACAGGAATGGTTCATAACATAGACAGAAGGATGAGTCGGGCTTCTTGTACGTAAGTCGGTATTGTGCCTTTGTATTTATTTCCGATGCAATTTCTGTGTTTGATTGTCAATAAGATGGTCAGAGGGATACAGTAACCCTGAAGTGAAGCATCGGAATGTATAACTAGTGTCACAGGAATGGTTCAAAACATAGACAGTATGAAGAGTCAGATTTCTTGTACTTGAGTCGGCATTGTGCCTTTTGTATTTAATTCCGATGCAATTTCTGTGTTTCATCGTCAATAAGAAGGTCCTAGTGATACAGTAAACCTAAAGTGAAGCTTCGGAAACTATAACTAGTGTCACCGGAATGGATCAAAACTTAGACACTAAAAAGAGTCAGTCTTCTAGTACTTAAGTCTGCATTGTGCCTTTTGTATTTAATTCCGATGCAATTTCTGTGTTTCATCGTAAATAAGAAGGTCATAGGGATACAGTAAACCGGAAGTGAGGCATCGAAATCTATAACTAGTGTCACAGGAATGGTTCAAAACATAGACAGTAGGAAGAGTCAGATTTCTTGTACTTGAGTCGGCATTGTGTCTTTTGTATTTAATTCCGATGCAATTTCTGTGTCTCATCGTCAATAAGAAGGTCCAAGGGATACAGTAAACCTGAAGTGAAGCATCGGAATCTAATACCGGTCTCACAGGAAAGGATCATAGCATAGAGAGTAAGAAGAGCCAGTCATCTTGTATTTGAGTCGGCATTGTGCTTTTGTATTTAATTCCGATGCAATTTCTGGGTTTCATCGTCAATTAGAAGGTCAGAGGGCTACAGTAAACCTGAAGTGAAGCATCGGAATCTATAGCTAGTGTCACAGGAGTGGTTAAAAACAGAGACAGTAAGAAGAGTCAGTCTTCTTGTACTAAAGTCGGCATTGTGCCTTTTGTATTTAATTCCGATGCAATTTCTGTGTTTCATCGTCTATATGAAGGTCCAAGGGGTACAGTAAACCTGAAGTGAGGCATCGGAAACTATAACTAGTGTTACAGGAATGGTTCAAAACATAGACAGTAGGAAGAGTAAGTCTTCTAGTACTTAAGTCGCCATTGTGCATTTTGTATTTGATTCCGATGCAATTTCTGTGTTTCATCATTAATAAGAAGGTCCAAGTGATACAGTAAACCTGAAGTGAGGCATCGGAAACCATAACTAGTGTCACAGGAATAGTTCAAAACATAGACAGTAGGAAGAGTAAGTCTTCTAGTACTTAAGTCGCCATTGTGCCTTTTGTATTTAATTCCGATGCAATTTCTGTGTTTCATCGTAAATAAGAAGGTCAGAGGGATACAGTAAACCTGAAGTGAGGCATCGAAATCTATAACTAGTGTCACAGGAATGGTTCAAAACATAGACAGTAGGAAGAGTCAGATTTCTTGTACTTGAGTCGGCATTGTGTCTTTTGTATTTAATTCCGATGCAATTTCTGTGTTTCATCGTCAATAAGAAGGTCCAAGGGATACAGTAAACCTGAAGTGAAGCATCGGAATCTAATACCGGTATCAAAGGAAAGGATCAGAGCATAGAGAGTAAGAAGAGCCAGTCATCTTGTATTTGAGTCGGCATTGTGCTTTTGTATTTAATTCCGATGCAATTTCTGTGTTTTATCGTCAATAAGAAGGTCAGGCGGCTACAGCCAACCTGAAGAGAGGCATCGGAATCTATAACTAGTGTCACAGGGATGGTTCAAAACGTAGACAGTAGGAAGAATCAGTGTTCTTGTACTTAAGTCGGCATTGTGCCTTTTGTATTTAATTCCGATGCAATTTCTGTGTTTCATCTACAATAAGAATGTCAGAGGGATACAGAAAACCTGAAGTGAAGCATCGGAATCTATAACTAGTGTCACAGGAATGGTTCAAAATATAGGCAGTTGGAAGAGTCAGTCTTCTTGTGCTTAAGTCGGCATTGTGCCTTTTCTATTTAATTCCGATGCAGTTTCTGTGTTTCGTCGTCAATGAAAAGGTCCAAGGGATACAGCAAACCTCAAGTGAAGCATCGGAATCTATAACTAGTGTCACAGGAATGGTTCAAAACATAGACAGAAGGATGAGTCGGGATTCGTGTACGTAAGTCGGCATTGTGCCTTTTGTATTTAATTCCGATGCAATTTCTGTGTTTGATCGTCAATAAGATGGTCAGAGGAATACAGTAAACCTGAAGTGAAGCATCGGAATGTATAACTAGTGTCACAGGAATGGTTCAAAACAAAGACAGTAGGAAGAGTCAGATTTCTTGTACTTGAGTCGGCATTGTGCCTTTTGTATTTAATTCCGATGCAATTTCTGTGTTTCATCGTCAATATGAAGGTCCAAGGGATACAGTAAACCTGAGGTGAGGCATCGGAAACTATTACTAGTGTCACAGGAATGGTTCAAAACATAGACAGTAGGAAGAGTAAGTCTTCCAGTACTTAAGTCGCCATTGTGCCTTTTGTATTTAATTCCGATGCAATTTCTGTGTTTCATCATCAATAAGAAGGTCCAAGGGATACAGTAAACCTGAAGTGAGGCATCTGAATCTATAACTAGTGTTCCAGGAATGGTTCAAAACATAGTCAGTAAGAAGAGTCAGTCTTCTTGTACTTATGTCGGCATGGTGCCTTCTGTATTTAATTGCGATGCAATTTCTGTGTTTCATCGTCAATAAGAAGGTCCAAGGGATACAGTAAACATATTGTGAAGCATCGGAATCTAAAACTGGTCTCACAGGTTTGGTTCAAAACAGAGACAGTAGGAAGAGTCAGTCGTCTTGTACTTAAGTCGGAATTGTGCCTTTTCTATTTAATTCCGATGCAAATTCTGTGTTTCGTCGTCAATAAGATGGTCCAAGGGATACAGTAAACCTGAAGTGAAGCATCGGAATCTATAACTAGTGTCACAGGAATGGTTCAAAACATAGACAGTAAGAAAAGTCAGTCTTCTTGTACTTATGTCGGCATTGTGCCTTTTCTATTTAATTCCGATGCAATTTCTGTGTTTCATCATCAAGAAGAAGGTCAGAGGGATACAGTAACCCTCAAGTGAAGTATCGGAATCTATTACTAGTGTCACAGGAATGGTTAAAAACATTGACAGTAGAAAGAGTCAGTCTTCTTGTAATTTAGTCGACATTGTGCCTTTTGTATTTAATTCCGATGCAATTTCTGTGTTTCAACGTCAATAAGAAGATCAAAGTGATACAGTAAACCTAAAGTGAAGCATCGGAATCTGTAACTAGTGTCACAGGAATGGTTCAAAACATAGACAGTAAGAAGAGTCAGTCTTCTTGTACTTAAGTCAGCATTGTGCCTATTCTGATTAATTCCGATGCAATTTCTGTGTTTCATCGTCAATAGGAAAGTCCAAGGGATACAGTAAACATATAGTGAAACATCGGAATCTAAAACTGGTGTCACAGGAAATGTTCAAAACATAGTCAGTAAGAAGAGTCAGTCTTCTTCTACATAAGTCGGCGTTGTGCCTTTGCTATTTAATTCCGATGCCATTTCTGTGTTTCGTCGTCAATAAGAAGGTCCAAGGGATACAGTACACCTGAAGTGAAGTATCGGAATCTAAAGCTGGTCTCATAGGAAAGGCTCAAAACATAGAGAGTAAGCAGAGCCAGTCATCTTGTGTTTGTGTCGGCATTGTGCCTTTTGTATTGAATTCCGATGCAAATTCTAAGTTTCGTCGTCAATAAGAACGTCAGAGGTATACAGTAAACCTTAAGTTAAGCATCGGGATCTATAACTAGTGTCACAGGAATGGTTAAAAACATTGACAGTAAGAGGAGTCAGTCTTCTTGTACGTAAGTCGGCATTGTGCCTTTTGTATTTAATTCCGATGCAACTTCTGTGTTTCATCGTCAATAAGAAGGTCCAAGGGAAACAGTATACCTGAAGTAAGGCATCGGAAATTATAACTAGTGTCACAGGAATGGTTCAAACATAGACGGTAAGAAGAGTCAGTCTTCTTGTACATAAGTCAGCATGGTGCCTTTTCTATTTAATTCCGATGCAATTTCTGCGTGTCGTCGTCAATAAGAGGGTCCAAGGGATACAGTATACCTGAAGTGAAGCATCGGAATCTAAAACCGGTCTCACACGAAAGGTTCAAAACATAGAGAGTAAGAAGAGCCAGTCATCTTGTATTTGAGTCGGCATTTTGCCTTTTGTATTTATTTCCGATGCAATTTCTGTGTTTCATCGTCAATAAGAAGGTCCAAGTGATGCAGTAAACCTAAAGTGAAGCATCGGAATCTATAACTAGTGTCATAGGAATGGTTCAAAACATAATCAGTAAGAAGAGTCAGTCTTCTTGTACTTAAGTCAGCATTGTGCCTTTTCTATTTAATTCCCACCCTATATCTGTGTTTTATCGTCAATTAGAAGGTCAGAGGGATACAGTAAACTTGAAGTGAAGCATCGGAATCTATAACTAGTGTCACAGGAACTGTTCAAAGCATAGACAGTAGGAAGAGTCAGTCTTCTTGTACTTAAGTCGGCATTGTGCCTTTTGTATTTATTTCCGATCCAACTTCTGTGTTTCATCTTCAATTAAAAGGTCCGAGGGATACAGTAAACCTGAAGTGAGTCATCGGAATCTATAACTAGTGTCACAGGAATGGTTCAAAACGTAGACAGTAAGAAGAGTCAGTCTTCTTGTACTTAAGTCAGCATTGTGTATTTTCTATTTATTTCCGATGCAATTTCTGTGTTTCATCGTCAATAAGAAGGTCTGAGGGATAAAGTAAACATATACTGAAGCATCGGATTCTAAAACTGGTCTCACAGGAAATGGTTGAAACATAGTCAGTAAGAAGAGTCAGTCTTCTTGTACTTAAGTCAGCATTGTGCCTTTTCTATTTAATTCCGATCCTATTTCTGTGTTTTATCGTCAATAAGAAGGTCAGAGGGATACAGTAAACTTGAAGTGAAGCATCGGAATCTATAACTAGTGTCACAGGGATGGTTCAAAACGTAGACAGTAGGAAGAGTAAATGTTCTTGTACTTAAGTCGGCATTGTGCCTTTTGTATTTAATTCCGATGCAACTTCTGTGTTTCATCGTCAATAAGAAGGTCCAAGGGATACAGTAAACCTGAAGTGAGGCATCGGAATCTATAACTAGTGACACAGGAATGGTTCAAAACATAGACAGTAAGAAGAGTCAGTCTTCTTGTACTTAAGTCAGCATTGTGCCTTTTCTAATTAATTACGATTCAATTTCTCTGTTTCATCGTCAATAAGAATGTCAGAGGTATACAGCAAACCTGAAGTGACGCATCGGAATCTATAACTAGTGTCACAGGAATGGTTAAAACATTGACAGTAAGAAGAGTAAGTCATCTTGTACTTAAGTCGGCATTGTGCCTTTTGTATTTAATTCATATGCAATTTCTGTGTTTCATCGTCAATAAGAAGGTCCATGTGATACAGTAAACCTAAAGTGAAGCATCGGAATCTGTAACTAGTGTCACAGGAATGGTTCAAAACGTAGACAGTAGGAAGTGTCAGTCTTCTTGTACTTAAGTCGGCATTGTGATTTTTGTATTTAATTCCGATGCAATTTCTGTGTTTCATCGTCAATAAGAGTGTCAGAGGGATACAGTGAACCTGAAGTGAGGCATCAGAATCTATAACTAGTGTCACAGGAATGGTTCAAAGCATAGACAGTAGGAAGAGTCAGTCTTCTTGTAATTAAGTCGGCATTGTGCCTTTTGTATTTATTTCCGATACAACTTCTGTGTTTCATCTTCAATTAAAAGGTCCAAGGGATACAGTAAACCTGAAGTGAGGCATCGGAATCTATCACTAGTGTCACAGGAATGGTTCAAAACGTAGACAGTGAGAAGAGTCAGTCTTCTTGTACTTAAGTCAGCATTGTGCATTTTCTATTTAATTCCGATGCAATTTCTGTGTTTCATCGTCAATAAGAAGGTCTGAGGGATACAGTAAACCTGAAGTGAAGCATCGGAATCTATAACTAGTGTCACAGGGATGGTTCAAAACGTAGACAGTAGGAAGAGTCAGTCTTCTTGTACTGAAGTCGGCATTGTGCCTTTGTATTTAATTCCGATGCAATTTCTGTCTTTCATCGTCAATAAGAAGGTCCAAGGGATACAGTTAACCTGAAGTGAGGCATCGGAATCTATAACTAGTGTCACAGGAATGGTTCAAAACATAGACAATAGGGAGAGACAGTCTTCTTGTACTTAAGTCGGCATTGTGCCTTTTTTATTTAATTCCGATGCAATTTCTGTGTTTCATCGTCAATAAGAAGGTCAGAGGGATACAGTAAAACTGATGTGAAGCATCAGAATCTATAACTAGTGTCACAGGAATGGTTCAAAACATAGACAGTAATAAGGGTCAGTCTACTTGTACTTAAGTTGGCATTGTGCCTTTTGTATTTAATCCCGATGCAATTTCTGTGTTTCAACGTCAATACGAAGGTCCAAGGGATACAGTACACATGAAGTGAAGCATCGGAACCTATAACTAGTGTCACAGAAATGGTTCAAATCATAGACAGTAAGAAGAGTCAGTCTTCTTGTACTTAAGTCGGCATTGTGCCTTTTCTATTTAATTCCGATGCAATTTCTGTGTTTCATAATCAAGAAGAAGGTCAGAGGGATACAGAAAACCTGAAGTGAAGCATCGGAATGTATAACTAGTGTCACAGAAATGGTTCAAAACATAGACAGTAGGATGAATCAGTCTTCTTGTACTTGAGTCGGCATTGTGCCTTTTGTATTTAATACCGATGCAATTGCTGTGTTTCATCGTCAATAAGAAGGTGAGAGGGATACAGTAAACCTGAAGTGAAGCATCGGAATCTATAACAAGTGTCACAGGAATGGTTCAAAAAATAGACAGTAGGAGTAGTCAGTCTTCTTGTACTTAAGTCGGCATTGTGCCTTTTGTATTTAATTCCGATGCAGTTTCTGTGTTTCATCGTCAATAAGTAGGTCCAAGGGATACTGTAACCCTGAAGTGAGACATCGGAATCTATAACTAGTGTCACAGGAATGGTTCAAAACATAGACAGTAGGAAGAGTCAGTCTTCTTGTACTTAAGTCGGCATTGTGCCTCTTGTATTTAATTCCGATGCAGTTTCTGTGTTTCATCATCAATACGAAGGTCCAAGGGATACAGTAAACCTGAAGTGAAGCATCGGAATCTATAACTAGTGTCACAGGGATGGTTCAAAACGTAGACAGTAGGAAGAGTCAGTCTTCTTGTACTTAAGTCGGCATGGTGCTATTTGTATTTAATTCCGATGCAATTTCTGTGTTTCATCGTCAATAATAAGGTCCAAGATATACAGTAAACATATAGAGAAGCATCGGAAACTGAAACGGGTCTCACAGGATATGCTCAAAGCATAGTCAGTTAGAAGAGCCAGTCATCTTGTATTTGAGTCGGCATTGTGCCTTTTCTATTTAATTCCGATGAAATTTCTGTGTTTCGTCGTCAATAAGAAGGTCCAAGGGATACAGTAAACCTGAAGTGAAGCATCGGAATCTAATACCGGTCTTACAGGAATGGTTCAAAGCATAGTGAGTAAGAAGAGCCAGTCATCTTGTATTTGAGTCGACATTGTGCCTTTTGTATTTAATTCCGATGCAATTTCTGTGTTTCATCGTCAATAAGAAGGTCCAAGGGATACAGTACACCTGAAGTGAAGCATCGGAATCCATAACAAGTGTCACAGGAATGGTTCAAATCATAGACAGTAAGAAGGGTCAGTCTTCTTGTACTTAAGTCGGCATTGTGCCTTTTGTATTTAATTCCGATGCAAATTCTAAGTTTCATCGTCAATAATAAGGTCAGTGGGATACAGTAAACCTAAAGTGAAGCATCGGAATCTATAACTAGTGTCACAGGAATATTAAAAACATTGACAGCAAGAAGAGTCAGTCTTCTTGCACTTAAGTCGTCATTGTGCCTTTTCTATTTAATTCCGATGCAATTTCTGTGTTTCATCGTCAGTAAGAAGGTCCTAGTGATACAGTAAACCTAAAGTGAAGCATCTTAATCAATAACTAGAGTCACAGGAATGGTTCAAAACATAGTCTGTTAGAAGAGTCAGTCTTCTTGTACTTAAGTCAACATTGTGCCTTTTCTATTTAATTCCGATGCAATTTCTATGTTTTATCGTCAATAAGAAGGTCAGAGGGATACAGTAAACTTGAAGTGAAGCATCAGAATCTATAACTAGTGTCACAGGGATGGTTCAAATCATAGACAGTCTTCTTGTACTTAAGTCGGCATTGTGCCTTTTCTATCTAATTCCGATGCAATTTCTGTGTTTCATCATCAAGAAGAAGGTCAGAGGGATACAGTAAACCTGAAGTGAAGCATCGGAATGTATAACTAGTGTCACCGGAATGGTTCAAAACATAGATAGTAGGAAGAGTCAGTCTTCTTGTACTTGAATCGGCATTGTGCCTTTTGTACCTAATTTCGATGCAATTTCTGTGTTTCATCGTCAATAACAAGGTCAGAGGGATACAGTTAACCTGAAGTGAAGCATCGGAATATATAACAAGTGTCACAGGAATGGTTCAAAAAATAGACAGTAGGAGAAGTCAGTCTTCTTGTACTTAAGTCGGCATTGTGCCTTTTGTATTTAATTCCGATGCAATTTCTGTGTTTCATCGTCAAAAAGAAGGTCCAAGCGATACAGTAATCCTGAAGTGAGACATCGGAATCTATAACTAGTGTCACAAGAATGGTTCAAAACATAGACAGTAGGAAGAGTCAGTCTTCTAGTACAATAAGTCGGCATTGCGCCTTTTGTATTTAATTCCGATGGGATTTCTGTGTATCATCATCAATACGAATGTCCAAGGGATACAGTAAACCTGAAGTGAGGCATCGGAAGCTATAACTAGTGTCGCAGGAATGGTTCAAAACATAGTCAGTAAGAAGAGTCAGTCTTCTTGTACTTACGTCGGCATGGTGCCTTTTCTATTTAATTCAGATGCAATTTCTGTGTTTCATCGTCAGTAAGAAGGTCCAAGATATACAGTAAACATATAGTGAAGCATCGGAATCTAAAACTGGTCTCACACGAAATGTTCAAAGCATAGTCAGTAAGAAGAGTCAGTCTTCTCGTCCTTAAGTCGGCATTGTGCCTTTTCTATTTAATTCCGATGAAATTTCTGTGTTTCGTCGTCCGTAAGAAGGTCAGAGGGATACAGATAAACTGAAGTGAAGCATCAGAATCCATAACGAAAGTCACAGGAATGGTTCAAATCATAGACAGTAAGAAGAGTCAGTCTACTTGTACTTAAGTCGGCATTGTGCCTTTTGTATTTAATCCCGATGCAATATCTGTGTTTCATCGTTAATACGAAGGTCCAAGGGATACAGTACACCTGAAGTGAAGCATCGTAATCTATAACTAGTGTCACAGGAATGGTTCAAATCATAGACAGTAAGAAGAGTCAGTCTTCTTGTACTTAAGTCGGCATTGTGCCTTTTGTATTTAATTCCGATGCAAATTCTAAGTTTCATTGTCAATAAGAAGGTCAGTGGGATACAGTAACCCTAAAGTGAAGCATCGGAATCTATAACTAGTGTCACAGGAATGCTTAAAAACATTGACAGCAAGAAGAGTCAGTGTTCTTGCACTTAAGTCGTCATTGTGCCATTTCTATTTAATTCCGATGCAATATCTGTGTTTCATCGTCAGTAAGAAGGTCCTAGTGATACAGTAAACCTAAAGTGAAGCATCGGAATCAATAACTAGTGTCATATTAATGGTTCAAAACATAGACAGTAAGAAGAGTCAGTCTACTTGTACTTAAGTCGGCATTGTGCCTTTTGTATTTAATTCCCATGCAATTTCTGTGTTTCATCGTCAATAAGAAGGTCAGAGGGATACAGTTAACCTGAATTGAAGCATCGGAATCTATAACAAGTGTCACAGGAATGGTTCAAAAATTAGACAGTAGGAGGAGTCAGTCTTCTTGTACTTAAGTCAGCATTGTGCCTTTTGTATTTAATTCCGATGCAATTTTTGAGCTTCATCGTCAATAAGAGGGTCCAAGGAATACAGTAAACCTGAAGTGAGACATCGGAATCTATAACTATTGTCACAGGAATGGTTCAAAACATAGACAGTAGGAAGAGTCGGTCATCTAGTACAATAAGTCGGCATTGTGCCTTTTGTGTTTAATTCCGATGCGATTTCTGTGTATCATCATCAATACGAAGGTCCAAGGGATAGAGTAAACCTGAAGTGAGGCATCGGAATCTATAACTAGTATCACAGGAATGGTTCAAAACATAGTCATTAAGAAGAGTCAGTCTTCTTGTACTTATGTCGGCATGGTGCCTTTTCTATTTAATGCCGATGCAATTTGTGTGTTTCATCGTCAGTAAGAAGGTCCAAGATATACAGTAAACATATAGTGAAGCATCGGAATCTAAAACTGGTCTCACAGGAAATGTTCAAAGCATAGTCAGTAAGAAGAGTCAGTCTTCTCGTACTTAAGTCGGCATTGTGCCTTTTCTATTTAATTCCGATGAAATTTCTGTGTTTCGTCGTCAATAAGAAGGTCAGAGGGATACAGTAAACCTGAAGTGAAGCATCGGAATCTATAACTAGTGTCACAGGAATGGTTAAAAATATTGACAGTAAATAGAGTCAGTCTTCTTGTACTTAAGTCGGCATTGTGCCTTTTGTATTTAATTCCGATGCAATTTATGTGTTTCATCGTCAATAAGAAGGTCCAAGTGATACAGTGAACATAAAGTGAAGCATCGGAATCTATAACTAGTGTCACAGGAATGGTTCAAAACATAGTCAGTAAGAAGTGTCAGTCTTCTTGTACTTAAGTCAGCATTGTTCCTTTTCTATTTAATTCCGATGCAATTTCTGTGTTTTATCGTCAATAAGAAGGTCAGAGGGATACAGTAAACCGGAAGTGAAGCATCGGAGTCTATAACTAGTGCCACAGGGATGGTTCAAAACGTAGACAGTATGAAGAGTCAGTCTTCTTGTACTTAAGTCGACATTGTGCCTTTTGTATTTGATTCCGATGCAATTTCTGTGCTTCATCGTCAATAAGAGGGACAGAGGGATACAGTAAACCTGAAGTGAGGCATCAGAATCTATAACTAGTGTCACAGGAATGGTTTAAAACTTAGACAGTAAGAGAGTCAGTCTACTTGTACTTAATTCGGCATTGTGCCTTTTCTATTTTATTCCGATGCAATTTCTATGTTTCATCGTCAATAAGAAGGTCAGAGGGATACAGTAAACCTGAAGTGAAGCATCGGAATCTATAACTAGTGACACAGGAATGGTTCGAAACATAGACAGTGGGAAGAGTAATTCTTCTTGTACTTAAATCGGCATTGTGCCTTTTGTATTTAATTAGGATGCAACTTCTGTCTTTCATCGTCAATAAGAAGGTCTAAGGGATACAGTAAACCTGAAGTGAGGCATCGGAATCAATAACTAGTGTCACACGAATGGTTCAAAACATAGACAGTAAGAAGAGTGAGTTTTCTTGTACTCAAGTCGACATTGTGCCTTTTGTATTTAATCCCGATGCTATACCTGTGTTTCATCGTTAATACGAAGGTCCAAGGGATACAGTACACCTGAAGTGAAGCACCGTAATCTATAACTAGTTTCACAGGAATGGTTCAAATCATAGACAATAAGAAGAGTCAGTCTTCTTGTACTTATTTCGGCATTGTGCCTTTTCTATTTAATTCCGATGCAATTTCTGGGTTTCATCATCAAGAAGAAGGTCAGAGGGATACAGTAATCCTAAAGTGAAGCATCGGAATGTGTAACTAGACTCACAGGAATGGTTCAAATCATAGACAGTAGGAAGAGTCAGTCTTCTTGTACTTGAGTCGGCATTGTGCATTTTGTATTTAATTTTGATGCAATTTCTGTGTTTCATCGTCAATAAGAAGGTCAGAGGGATACAGTAAACCTGAAGTGAAGCATCGGAATCTATAACTAGTGTCACTGGAATGGTTCAAAACATTGACAGTAGGAAGAGTCAGTCTTCTTGTAATTAAGTCGGCATTGTGGCTTTTCTATTTAATTCCGATGCAATTTCTCTGTTTCATCGTCAATAAGAAAGTCAGAGGGATACAGTAAACCTGAAGTGAAGCATCGGAATCTATAACATGTGTCACAAGAATGGTTCAAAACATAGTCAGTAAGAAGAGTCAGTCTTCTTGTACATAAGTCGGCATGGTGCCTTTTGTATTTAATTCCGATGCAATTTCTGTGTTTCATTGTCAATAAGAAGGTCCAAGGGATATAGTAAACATACAGTGAAGCATCGGAATCTAAAATCGGTCTCAATGGAAAGGTTCAAAAGATAGAGGGTAAGAAGAGCCAGTCTTCTTGTACTTAAAACAGCATTGTGCCTCTTCTATTTAATTCCGATGCAATTTCTGTGTTTTATCGTCAATAAGAAGGTCAGAGGGATACAGTAAACTTGAAGTGTAGCATTGGAATCTATAACTAGTGTCACAGGAATGGTTCAAAACATTGACCGTAGGAAGAGTTAGTCTTCTTGTACTTAAGTCGGCATTGTGCCTTTTGTATTTAATGCCGATGCAATTTCTAAGTTTCATCGTCAATAAGAAGGACAGTGGGATACAGTAAACCTGAAGTGAAGCATCGGAATCTTTAACTAGTGTCACAGGAATGGTTAAAACATTGACAGAAAGATGAGTCAGTCTTCTTGCACTTAAGTCGGCATTGTGCCTTTTCTATTTAATTCCGATGCAATTTCTGTGTTTCATCGTCAATAAGAAGGTCCAAGTGATACAGTAAACCTAAAGTGAAGCATCGGAAACTATAACTAGGGTCACAGGAATTGTTCAAAACATAGACAGTAGGAAGAGTCAGTCATCTTGTACTTAAGTCGGCATTGTGCCTTTTCTATTTAATTCCGATGCAATTTCTGTGTTTTATCGTCAATAAGAAGGTCAGAGGGATACAGTAAACTTGAAGTGAAGCATCGGAATCTATAACTAGTGTCACAGGGATGGTTCAAAACGTAGACAGTAGGAAGAGTCATTCTTCTTGTACTTAAGTCGGCATTGTGACTTTTGTATTTAATTCGGACGCAATTTCTGTGTTTCATCGTCAATAAGAAGGTCCAAGGGATACTGCACACCTGAAGTGAAGAATCGGAATCTATAACTAGTGTCACAGGAATTGTTCAAAACATAGACAGTAGGAAGAGTCAGTCTTCTTGTACTTAATTCGGCATTGTGCCTTTTCTATTTAATTCCGATGCAATTTCTATGTTTCATCGTCATTAAGAAGGTCAGAGGGATACAGTAAACCTGATGTGAAGCATCGGAATCTATAACTAGTGTCACAGGAATGGTTCAAATCATAGACAGTAGGAAGAGTCAGTCTTCTTGTACTTCAGTCGGCATTGTGCCTTTTGTATTTAATTCCGATGCAATTTCTGTGTTTCATTGTCAATAAGAAGGTCCAAGGGATATAGTA
The DNA here is from genome assembly GCF_021461385.2 of Schistocerca piceifrons. NCBI lineage: Eukaryota > Metazoa > Arthropoda > Insecta > Orthoptera > Acrididae > Schistocerca > Schistocerca piceifrons. Next base: position 6,475,215 of record NC_060146.1, on the reverse strand, counting down.
AACATACAGTGAAGCATCGGAATCTAAAACCGGTCTCAATGGAAAGGTTCAAAACATAGAGGGTAAGAAGAGCCAGTCTTCTTGTACTTAAAACAGCACTGTGCCTTTTCTATTTAATTCCGATGCAATTTCTGTGTTTTATCGTCAATAAGAAGGTCAGAGGGATACAGTAAACTTGAAGTGTAGCATTGGAATCTATAACTAGTGTCACAGGAATGGTTCAAATCATTGACAGTAGGAAGAGTTAGTCTTCTTGTACTTAAGTCGGCATTGTGCCTTTTGTATTTAATGCCGATGCAATTTCTAAGTTTTATCGTCAATAAGAAGGACAGTGGGAAACAGTAAACCTGAAGTGAAGCATCGGAATCTTTAACTAGTGTCACAGGAATGGTTAAAACATTGACAGAAAGAAGAGTCAGTCTTCTTGCACTTAAGTCGGCATTGTGCCTTTTCGATTTAATTCCGATGCAATTTCTGTGTTTCATCGTCAATAAGAAGGTCAGGGGAATACAGTAAACCTGAAGTGAAGCATCGGAATCTATAACTAGTGTCACAGGAATGGTTCAAATCATAGACAGTAGGAAGAGACAGTCTTCTTGTACTTAAGTGGGCATTGTGCCTTTTCTATTTAATTCCGATGCAATTTCTATGTTTCATCGTCATTAAGAAGGTCAGAGGGATACAGTAAAACTGATGTGAAGCATCGGAATCTATAACTAGTGTCACAGGAATGGTTCAAATCATAGACAGTAGGAAGAGTCAGTCTTCTTGTACTTCAGTCGGCATTGTGCCTTTTGTATTCAATTCCGATGCAACTTCTGTGTTTCATCGTCAATAAGAAGGTCCAAGGGATACAGCACACCTGAAGTGAAGAATCGGAATCTACAACTAGTGTCACAGGAATGGTTCAAATCATAGACAGTGAGAAGAGTCAGTCTTCTTGTACTTAAGTCGGCATTGTGCCTTTTGCATTTATATCCGATGCAATTTCTGTGTTTCGTCGTCAATAATTAGTTCAGAGGGATACAGTAAACCTGAAGTGAATCATCGGAATCTATAACTAGTTTCACAGGATTGTTTCAAAACATAGACAGTAGGAAGAGTCAGTCTTCTTGTACTTGAGTCGGCATTGTGCCTTTTGTATTTAATTCCGATGCAATTTCTAAGTTTCATCGTCAATAAGAAGGTCAGGGGAATACAGTAAACCTGAAGTGAAGCATCGGAATCTATAACTAGTGTCACAGGAATGGTTCAAAACATAGACAGTAGGAAGAGACAGTCTTCTTGTACTTAAGTCGGCATTGTGCGTTTTGTATTTAATTCCGATGCAATTTCTGTGTTTCATCGTCAATAAGAAGGTCAGAGGGACACAGTAAAACTGAAGTGAAGCATCAAAATCTATAACTAGTGTCACAGGAATGGTTCACATTATAGACAGTAAGAAGAGTCAGTCTACTTGTACTTAAGTCGGCATTGTGCCTTTTGTATTCAATCCCGATGCAATTTCTGTGTTTCATCGCCAATTAGAAGGTCCAAGGGATACAGTACACCTGAAGTGAAGCATCGGAATCTATAACTAGTGTCACAGGAATGGTTCGAATCATAGACAGCAAGAAGAGTCAGTCTTCTTGTACTTAAGTCGGCATTGTGCCTTTTCTATTTAATACCGATGTAATTTCTGGGTTTCATCATCGAGAAGAAGGTCAGAGGGATACAGTAAACCTGAAGCATCGGAATGTATAACTAGTCTCACAGGAATGGTTCAAAACATAGATAGTAGGAAGAGTCAGTCATCTTGTACTTTAGTCGGCATTGTGCCTTTTGTATTTAATTCCGATGCAATTTCTGTGTTTCATTGTCAATTAGAAGGTCAGAGGGATACAGTAAACCTAAAGTGAACCATCGGAATCTATAACTAGGGTCACAGGTATGGTTCAAAGCATTGACAGTAGGATGAGTCAGTCTTCTTGTACTTAAGTCGGCATTGTGCCTTTTCTATTTAATTCCGATGCAATTTCTTTGTTTCATCGTCTATAAGAAAGTCAGAGGGATACAGAAAACCTGAAGTGAAGCATCGGAATCTATAACAAGTGTCACAGGAATGGTTGAAAACATAGTCAGTAAGAAGAGTCAGTCTTCTTGTACTTAAGTCGGCATGGTGCATTTTGTATTTAATTCCGATGCAATTTCTGTGTGTCATCGTCAATAAGAAGGTCCAAGGGATACACTAAACATACAGTGAAGCATCGGAATCTAAAACTAATCTCACAGGAAATGTTCAAAACATAGTAAGTAAGAAGAGTCAGTCTTCTTGTACTTAAGTCTGCAATGTGCCTTTTCTATTTAATTCCGATGCAATAGCTGTGTTTCGTCGTCAATAAGAAGGTCCAAGGGATACAGTAAACCTGAAGTGAAGCATCGGAATCTAAAACCGGCCTCACAGGAAAGGTTCAAAACATAGAGAGTAAGAAGAGCCAGTCTTCTTGTACTTAAGTCAGCATTGTGCCTTTTCTATTTAATTCCGATGCAATTTCTGTGTTTTATCGTCAATAAGAAGGTCCGAGGGATACAGTAAACTTGAAGTGAAGCATCGGAATCCATAACTAGTGTCACAGGAATGGTTCAAAACATTGACAGTAGGAAGAGTCAGTCTTCTTGTACTTAAGTCGGCATTGTGCCTTTTGTACTTAATTCCGATGCAATTTCTAAATTTCACCGTCAATAAGAAGGTCAGTGGGATACAGTAAACCTGAAGTGAAGCATCGGAACCTATAACTAGTGTCACAGGAATGGTTAATAACATTGACAGTAAGAAGAGTCAGTCTTCTTGTACTTAAGTCGGCATTGTGCCTTTTGTATTTAATTCCAATACTATTTCTGTGTTTCATCCTCAATAAGAAGGTCCAAGGGATACAGCACACCTGATGTGAAGAATCGGAATCTATAACTAGTGTCACAGGAATGGTTGAAATCATAGACAGTAAGAAGAGTCAGTCTTCTTGTACTTATGTCGGCATTGTGCTTTTCTATTTAATTCCGATGTAATTTCTGGGTTTCATCATCAAGAAGACGGTCAGAGGGATACAGTAAACCTGAAGTGAAGCATCGGAATGTATAACTAGTGTCACAGGAATGGTTAATAACGTTGACAGTAAGAAGAGTCAGTCTTCTTGTACTGAAGTCGGCACTGTGCCTTTTGTATTTAATTCTGATGCAATTTTTGTGTTTCATCGTCAATAAGAAGTTCCAAGGGATACAGCACACCTGATGTAAAGAATCGGAATCTATAACTAGTGTCACAGGAATGGTTCAAATCATAGACAGTAAGAAGAGCCATTCTTCTTGTACTTATGTCGGCATTGTGCTTTTCTATTTAATTCCGATGCAATTTCTGTGTTTCATCGTCAATAAGAAGGTTAGAGGGATACAGTAATCATGAAGTGAATCATCGGAATCTATAATTAGTGTCACAGGAATGGTTCTAAACATAGACAGTAGGAAGAGTCAGCCTTCTTGTACTTGAGTCGGCATTGTGCCTTTTGTATTTACTTCCGATGCAATTTCTGTTTTTCATCGTCAATTAGAAGGTCAGAGGGATACAGTAAACCTGAAGTGAAGCATCGGAATCTATAACTAGTGTCACAGGAATTGTTCAAACCTTAGACAATAGGAAGAGTCAGTCTTCTTGCACTTAATTCGGCAATGTGCCTTTTCTATTTAATTCCGATGCAATTAATATGTTTCATCGTCAATAAGAAGGTCAGAGGGATATAGTAAACCAGATGTGAAGCATCGGAATCTATAACTAGTGTCACAGGAGTGGTTCAAATCATAGACAGTGAGAAGAGTCAGTCCTCTTGTACTTTTGTCGGCATTGTGCCTTTTCTATTTAAATCCGATGCAATTTCTGTGTTTCATCGTCAATAATAAGGTCAGCGGGATACAGTTAAACTGAAGTGAATCATCGGAATCTATAACTAGTGTCACCGGATTGGTTCAAAACATAGACAGTAGGAAGAGTCAGTCTTCTTGTACTTGAGTCGGCATTGTGCCTTTTCTATTTTATTCCGATGCAATTTCTATGTTTCATCGTCGATAAGAAGGTCAGAGGGATACAGTAAATCCGAAGTGAAGCATCGGAATCTATAACTAGTGTCACAGAAATGGTTCAAAACATAGACAGTAGGAAGATTCAGTCTTCTTGTACTTAAGTCGGCATTGTGCCTTTTGAATTTAATTCCGATGCAACTTCGGTGTTTCATCGTCAATAAGAAGGTCCAAGGTATACAGTACACCTGAAGTGAAGCATCGGAATCTATAACTAGTGTCACGGGAATGGTTCAAATCGTAGACAGTAAGATGAGTCAGTCTTCTTGTACTTAAATCGACATTGTGCCCTTTCTATTTAATTCCGATGCAATTTCTGTGTGTCATCATCAAGAAGTAGGTCAGAGGGATACAGTAAACCTGAAGTGAAGCATCAGAATGTATAACTATTGTAACAGGAATGGTTCAAAACATTGACAGTAGGAAGAGTCAGTCTTCATGTACTTGAGTCGGCATTGTGCCTTTTGTATTTAATTCCGATGCAATTTCTGTGTTTCATCGTCAATAAGAAGGTCCAAGGGATACAGCTGAGCAGCAAGTCGTATACTCCTAGCTCACTCATTTGTTACATAGTTTAACTCTTAATTTCTTTGCGTGTTTTTGGTACTTGCATTGTTTAATTCATAAATTTCGAGCGTATTATAGTATTTGAGAGTTGTAGCATCGCGTTTTAGTACCTGAATAGTGTAAATTCGCGTAGTCGTTTGTCTACTGTTTTGTTTTGAACGGCCAGTGTCGGTTGGTCGCAGTCAGTGTGCTCCCTGCCGCCGTTGGATAAGCAGCTGAGCAGCAAGTCGTATACTCCTAGCTCACTCATTTGTTACATAGTTTAACTCTTAATTTCTTTGCGTGTTTTTGGTACTTGCATTGTTTAATTCATAAATTTCGGGCGTATTATAGTATTTGAGAGTTGTAGCATCGCGTTTTAGTACCTGAATAGTGTAAATTCGCGTAGTCGTTTGTCTGCTGTTTTGTTTTGAATGGCCAGTGTCGGTTGGTCGCAGTCAGTGTGCTCCCTGCCGCCGTTGGATAAGCAGCTGAGCAGCAAGTCGTATACTCCTAGCTCACTCATTTGTTACATAGTTTAACTCTTAATTTCTTTGCGTTTTTGGTTCTTGCATTGTTTAATTCATAAATTTCGGGCGTATAATAGTATTTGAGAGTTGTAGCATCGCGTTTTAGTACCTGAATAGTGTAAATTCGCGTAGTCGTTTGTCTACTGTTTTGTTTTGAACGGCCAGTGTCGGTTGGTCGCAGTCAGTGTGCTCCCTGCCGCCGTTGGATAAGCAGCTGAGCAGCAAGTCGTATACTCCTAGCTCACTCATTTGTTACATAGTTTAACTCTTAATTTCTTTGCGTGTTTTTGGTACTTGCATTGTTTAATTCATAAATTTCGAGCGTATTATAGTATTTGAGAGTTGTAGCATCGCGTTTTAGTACCTGAATAGTGTAAATTCACGTAGTCGTTTGTCTACTGTTTTGTTTTGAACGGCCAGTGTCGGTAGGTCGCAGTCAGTGTGCTCCCTGCCGCCGTTGGATAAGCAGCTGAGCAGCAAGTCGTATACTCCTAGCTCACTCATTTGTTACGTAGTTTAACTCTTAATTTCTTTGCGTGTTTTTGGTACTTGCATTGTTTAATTCATAAATTTCGGGCGTATTATAGTATTTGAGAGTTGTAGCATCGCGTTTTAGTACCTGAATAGTGTAAATTCGCGTAGTCGTTTGTCTACTGTTTTGTTTTGAATGGCCAGTGTCGGTTGGTCGCAGTCAGTGTGCTCCCTGCCGCCGTTGGATAAGCAGCTGAGCAGCAAGTCGTATACTCCTAGCTCACTCATTTGTTACATAGTTTAACTCTTAATTTCTTTGCGTGTTTTTGGTACTTGCATTGTTTAATTCATAAATTTCGAGCGTATTATAGTATTTGAGAGTTGTAGCATCGCGTTTTAGTACCTGAATAGTGTAAATTCACGTAGTCGTTTGTCTACTGTTTTGTTTTGAACGGCCAGTGTCGGTTGGTCGCAGTCAGTGTGCTCCCTGCCGCCGTTGGATAAGCAGCTGAGCAGCAAGTCGTATACTCCTAGCTCACTCATTTGTTACATAGTTTAACTCTTAATTTCTTTGCGTGTTTTTGGTTCTTGCATTGTGTAATTCATAAATTTCGGGCGTATTATAGTATTTGAGAGTGTAGCATCGTGTTTTAGTACCTGAATAGTGTAATTTCGCTTAGTCTCCTTCCGCCGCCGAGCAGTGTCAGCAGTGCGCAAGTAGCAGCATTACTGCATTTACTAGGCAATCTTGTATTTTAATAACCGTTTAAATTTTGTCGATTTGTTTGCGCTCTCTGTAGATTAGTTCAGACGTTCTTAGCAAAACAGTTTTTAGCATGGATAGGGACTGCAACTGCTGTGTTCGGATGCAGGCTGAGTTGGCATCCCTTCGCTCGCAGCTTCAGGCAGTGTTGGCTTCGGTCACACAGCTTGAGGCTGTTGCCAATGGGCATCACTGTGGGGGTCGGGATGGGGTTTTGTCGGGGACGGCCAGCTCGTCCCACGCATCCCCTGATCGGACTACGACTGTGGTTGCCCGGGATACTGCCCGCATTGAGGCTGATCCCTCACCTGTGGTAGAGTGGGAGGTCGTTTCAAGGTGTGGCAGGGGGCGAAAGACATTCCGGAGGGCTGAACGGAAAGCCTCTCCAGTTTGTCTGACGAACCGGTTTCAGGCTCTGTCTCAGGCTGATACTGATCTTCGGCCTGACATGGCTGCTTGTCCTGTTCCAGAGGTTGCCCCTCAGTCTGCAAGATCCAGGCAGTCGCAGAGGGTGGGCTTACTGGTAGTTGGGAGCTCCAACGTCAGGCGCGTAATGGGGCCCCTTAGGGAAATGGCAGCAAGAGAGGGGAAGAAAACCCATGTGCACTCCGTGTGCATACCGGGGGGAGTCATTCCAGATGTGGAAAGGGTCCTTCCGGATGCCATGAAGGGTACAGGGTGCACCCATCTGCAGGTGGTCGCTCATGTCGGCACCAATGATGTGTGTCGCTATGGATCGGAGGAAATCCTCTCTGGCTTCCGGCGGCTATCTGATTTGGTGAAGACTGCCAGTCTCGCTAGCGGGATGAAAGCAGAGCTCACCATCTGCAGCATCGTCGACAGGACTGACTGCGGACCTTTGGTACAGAGCCGAGTGGAGGGTCTGAATCAGAGGCTGAGACAGTTCTGCGACCGTGTGGGCTGCAGATTCCTCGACTTGCGCCATAGGGTGGTGGGGTTTCGGGTTCCGCTGGATAGGTCAGGAGTCCACTACACGCAACAAGCGGCTACACGGGTAGCAGGGGTTGTGTGGCGTGGGCTGGGCGGTTTTTTAGGTTAGATGGCCTTGGGCAAGTACAGAAAGGGCAAAAGCCTCAACGGGTGCGGGGCAAAGTCAGGACATGCGGGGACCAAGCAGCAATCGGTATTGTAATTGTCAACTGTCGAAGCTGCGTTGGTAAAGTACCGGAACTTCAAGCGCTGACAGAAAGCACCGAAGCTGAAATCGTTATAGGTACAGAAAGCTGGCTTAAGCCAGAGATAAATTCTGCCGAAATTTTTACAAAGGTACACACGGTGTTTAGAAAGGATAGATTGCATGCAACCGGTGGTGGAGTGTTCATCGCTGTTAGTAGTAGTTTATCCTGTAGTGAAGTAGAAGTGGATAGTTCCTGTGAATTATTATGGGTGGAGGTTACACTAAACAACCGAACTAGGTTAATATTTGGCTCCTTTTACCGACCTCCCGACTCAGCAGCATTAGTGGCAGAACAACTGAGAGAAAATTTGGAATACATTTCACATAAATTTTCTCAGCGTGTTATAGTCTTAGGTGGAGATTTCAATTTACCAGATATAGACTGGGACACTCAGATGTTTAGGACGGGTGGTAGGGACAGAGCATCGAGTGACATTATACTGAGTGCACTATCCGAAAATTACCTCGAGCAATTAAACAGAGAACCGACTCGTGGAGATAACATCTTGGACCTACTGATAACAAACAGACCCGAACTTTTCGAATCTGTATGTTCAGAACAGGGAATCAGTGATCATAAGGCCGTTGCAGCATCCCTGATTATGGAAGTTAATAGGAATATAAAAAAAGGGAGGAAGGTTTATCTGTTTAACAAGAGTAATAGAAGGCAGATTTCAGACTACCTAACAGATCAAAACGAAAATTTCTGTTCCGACACTGACAATGTTGAGTGTTTATGGAAAAAGTTCAAGGCAATCGTAAAATGCGTTTTAGACAGGTACGTGCCGAGTAAAACTGTGAGGGACGGGAAAAACCCACCGTGGTACAACAACAAAGTTAGGAAATTACTGCGAAAGCAAAGAGAGCTCCACTCCAAGTTTAAACGCAGCCAAAACCTCTCAGTCAAACTGAAGCTAAACGATGTCAAAGTTAGCGTAAGGAGGGCTATGCGTGAAGCGTTCATTGAATTCGAAAGTAAAATTCTATGTACCGACTTGACAGAAAATCCTAGGAAGTTCTGGTCTTACGTTAAATCAGTAAGTGGCTCGAAACAGCATATCCAGACACTACGGGATGATGATGGCATTGAAACAGAGGATGACACGCGTAAAGCTGAAATACTAAACACCTTTTTCCAAAGCTGTTTCACAGAGGAAGACCGCACTGCAGTTCCTTCTCTAAATCCTCGCACAAACGAAAAAATGGCTGACATCGAAATAAGTGTCCAAGGAATAGAAAAGCAACTGGAATCACTCAATAGAGGAAAGTCCACTGGACCTGACGGGATACCAATTCGATTCTACACAGAGTACGCGAAAGAACTTGCCCCCCTTCTAACAGCCGTGTACCGCAAGTCTCTAGAGGAACGGAGGGTTCCAAATGATTGGAAAAGAGCACAGATAGTCCCAGACTTCAAGAAGGGTCGTCGAGCAGATGCGCAAAACTATAGACCTATATCTCTTACGTCGATCTCTTGTAGAATTTTAGAACATGTTTTTTGCTCGCGTATCATGTCATTTCTGGAAACCCAGAATCTACTATGTAGGAATCAACATGGATTCCGGAAACAGCGATCGTGTGAGACCCAACTCGCCTTATTTGTTCATGAGACCCAGAAAATATTAGATACAGGCTCCCAGGTAGATGCTATTTTTCTTGACTTCCGGAAGGCGTTCGATACAGTTCCGCACTGTCGCCTGATAAACAAAGTAAGAGCCTACGGAATATCAGACCAGCTGTGTGGCTGGATTGAAGAGTTTTTAGCAAACAGAACACAGCATGTTGTTATCAATGGAGAGACGTCTACAGACGTTAAAGTAACCTCTGGCGTGCCACAGGGGAGTGTTATGGGACCATTGCTTTTCACAATATATATAAATGACTTAGTAGATAGTGTCGGAAGTTCCATGCGGCTTTTCGCGGATGATGCTGTAGTATACAGAGAAGTTGCTGCATTAGAAAATTGTAGCGAAATACAGGAAGATCTGCAGCGGATAGGCACTTGGTGCAGGGAGTGGCAACTGACCCTTAACATAGACAAATGTAATGTATTGCGAATACATAGAATGAAGGATCCTTTATTGTATGATTATATGATAGCGGAACAAACACTGGTAGCAGTTACTTCTGTAAAATATCTGGGAGTATGCGTACGGAACGATTTGAAGTGGAATGATCATATAAAATTAATTGTTGGTAAGGCGGGTACCAGGTTGAGATTCATTGGGAGAGGGCTTAGAAAATGTAGTCCATCAACAAAGGAGGTGGCTTACAAAACACTGGTTCGACCTATACTTGAGTATTGCTCATCAGTGTGGGATCCGTACCAGGTCGGGTTGACGGAGGAGATAGAGAAGATCCAAAGAAGAGCGGCGCATTTCGTCACTGGGTTATTTGGTAACCGTGATAGCGTTACGGAGATGTTTAATAAACTCAAGTGGCAGAGTCTGCAAGAGAGGCGCTCTGCATCGCGGTGTAGCTTGCTCGCCAGGTTTCGAGAGGGTGCGTTTCTGGATGAGGTATCGAATATATTGCTTCCCCCTACTTAGTACTTCCCGAGGAGATCACGAATGTAAAATTAGAGAGATTAGAGCGCGCACGGAGGCTTTCAGACAGTCGTTCTTCCCGCGAACCATACGTGACTGGAACAGGAAAGGGAGGTAATGACAGTGGCACGTAAAGTGCCCTCCGCCACACACCGTTGGGTGGCTTGCGGAGTATCAATGTAGATGTAGATGTAGATGTAGAAGTGGGGCATCGGAATCTATAACTAGTGTCACAAGGAATGATTCAAAACGTAGACAGTAGGAAGAGTCAGTCTTCTTGTACTTAAGTCAGCATTGTGCCTTTTCTTTTTAATTCGATGCAATTTCTCTGTTTCATCGTCAATAAGAAAAGTCAGAGGGATACAGTAAACCTGAAGTGAAGCATCGGAATCTATAACAAGTGTCACAGGAATGGTTCAAAAATAGACAGTAGGATGAGTCTGTCTTCTTGTACTTATGTCGTCATTGTGCCTTTTGTATGTAATTCCGATGCAATTTCTGTGTTTGATCGTCAATAAGAAGGTCCAAGGGATACAGTAAAACCTGAAGTGAGGCATCGGAATCTATAACTAGTGTCACAGAAATGGTTCAAAGCAAAGACAGTAGGAAGAGTCAGTCTTCTTGTACTTAAGTCGGCATTGTGCCTATTGTATTTAATACCGATGCAATTTCTGTGTTTCGTCGTCAATAAGAAGGTCCAAGTTATACAGTAAACCTGATGTGAAGCATCGAATCTAAAACCGGTCTCACAGGAAAGGTTCAAAACATAGAGAGTAAGAAGAAGCCGTTCATCTTGTATTTGAGTCGGCATTGTGCCTTTTGTATTTAATTCCGATGCAATTTCTAAGCTTCTCGTCAAAAAGAAGGTCAGAGGATACAGTAAACCTGAAGTGGAACATCGGGATATATAACTAGTGTCACCGGAATGGTTAAAATCATAGGACAGTAAGAAGAGTCAGTCTTCTTGTACTGAAGTCGGCATTGTGCCTTTTCTATTTAATTCCGATGCAATTTCTGGGTTTCATCATCAAGAAGAAGGTCAGAGGGATACAGGAAACCTGAAGTGAAGCATCGGAATGTATAACTAGTCCCACAGGAATGGTTCAAAACATAGATAGTAGGAAGAGTTAGTCATCTTGTACTTTAGTCGGCATTGTGCATTTTGTATTTAATTCCGATGCAATTTCTGTGTTTCATTGTCAATTAGAATGTCAGAGGGATACAGTAAACCTAAAGTGAACCATCGGAATCTATAACTAGGGTCACAGGTATGGTTCAAAACATTGACAGTAGGAAGAGTCCAGTCTTCTTGTACTGAAATCGGCATTGTGCCTTTTCTATTTAATTCCGATTGCAATTTCTCTGTTTCATCGTCAATAAGAATGTCAGATGGATACAGAAAACCTGAAGTGAGGCATCGGTATCTATAACAAGTGTCACAGGAATGGTTCAAAACATAGTCAGTAAGAAGAGTCAGTCTTCTTGTACTTAAGTCGGCATGGTCGCCTTTTGATTTAATTCCGATGCAATTTCTGTGTTTCATCGTCAATAAGAAGGTCCAAGGGATACGCTAACATACAGTGCAGCATCGGAATCTAAAACTGGTCTCACAGGAAATGTTCAAAACATAGTAAGTAAGAAGTGTCAGTCTTCATGTACTTCAGTCGGCAATGTGCCTTTTCTATTTAATTCCGATGCAATATCTGTGTTTCGTCGTCAATAAGAAGGTCCAACGGATACAGTAAACCTGAAGTGAAGCATCGGAATCTAAAACGGTCTCACAGGAAAGGTTCAAAACATAGAGAGTAAGAAGAGCCAGTCATCTTGTACTTGAGTCGGCATTGTGCCTTTTGTATTTACTTCCCGATGCAATTTCTGTTTTTCATCGTCAATAAGAAGGTCAGAGGGATACAGTAAAACTGAAGTGAAGCATCGGAATCTATAACTAGTGTCACAGGAATTGTTCAAAACTTAGACTGTAGGAAGAGTCAGTCTTCTTGCACTTAATTCGGCATTGTGCCTTTTCTATTTAATTCCGATGCAATTAATATGTTTCATCGTCAATAAGAAGGTCAGAGGGATACAGTAAACCAGATGTGAAGCATCGGAATCTATAACTAGTGTCACAGGAATGGTTCAAAACATAGACAGTTGGAAGAGTCGGTCTTCTTGTACTTAAGACGGCATTGTGCCTTTTGTATTTAATTCCGACGCTACTTCTGTGTTTCATCGTCAATAAGAAGGTCCAAGGGATACAGTAAACCTGAAGTGAGGGCATCGGAATCTATTACTACTGTCACAGGAATGTCTCAAAACATAGACCAGTAAGAAGAGTCAGTCTTCTTATACATAAGTCAGCATTGTGCCTTTTCTATTAATTCCAGTTGCAATTTCTGTGTTTTATCGACAATAAGAAGGTCGGAGGGATACAGTAAACCTGAAGTGAAGCATCGGAATCCATAACTAGTGTCACAGGGATGGTTCAAGGCGTAGACAGTAGGAAGAGTCAGTCTTCTTGTACTTAAGTCGGCATTGTGCCCTTTTTTATTATTTAGTTCCGATGCAATTTCTGTGTTTCATCGTCAATAAGAGGGCAGAGGGATACAGTAAACCTGAAGTGAGGCATCAGAATCTATAACTAGTGTCACAGGAATGGTTCAAAACAGACAGTAAGAAGAGTCAGTCTACTTGTACTTAAATCGGCATTGTGCCTTTTGTATTTAATTCCGAAGCAATTTCTGTGTTTCATCGTCAATAAGAGGGGTCCAAGAGATACAGCACACCTGAAGTGAAGATTCGGAATCTATAACTAGTGTCACAGGAGTGGTTCAAATCATAGACAGTGAGAAGAGTCAGTCCTCTTGTACTTTTGTCGGCATTGTGCCTTTTCTACTTAAATCCGATGCAATTTCTGTGTTTCATCGTCAATAAGAAGGTCAGAGGGATACAGTAAACCTGAAGTGAATCATCGGAATCCATAACTAGTGTCACAGGATTGGTTAAAAACATAGACAGTAGGAAGAGTCAGTCTTCTTGTACTTGAGTCGGCATTGTGCCTTTTCTATTTTATTCCGATGCAATTTCTATGTTTCATCGTCCATAAGAAGGTCAGAGGGATACAGTAAATCTGGAGTGAAGCATCGGAATCTATAACTAGTGTCACAGGAATGGTTCAAATATAGACAGTAATAAGTGTCAGTTGTCTTGTACTTAAGTCGGCATTGTGCCTATTGTATTTAATACCGATGCAATTTCTGTGTTTCGTCGTCAATAAGAAGGTCCAAGTTATACAGTAAACCTGAAGTGAAGCATCGGAATCTAAAACCGGTCTCACAGGAAAGGTTCAAACATAGAGAGTAAGAAGAGCCGTTCATCTTGTATTTGAGTCGGCGTTGTGCCTTTTGTATTTAATTCCGATGCAATTTCTAAGCTTCATCGTCAAAAAGAAGGTCAGAGGGATACAGTAAACCTGAAGTGGAACATCGGGATATATAACTAGTGTCACAGGAATGGTTAAAAACATAGACAGTAAGAAGAGTCAGTCTTCTTGTACTGAAGTCGGCATTGTGCCTTTTCTATTTAATTCCGATGCAATTTCTAGGTTTCATCATCAAGAAGAAGGTCAGAGGGATACAGTAAACCTGAAGTGAAGCATCGGAATGTATAACTAGTCTCACAGGAATGGTTGAAAACATAGATAGTAGGAAGAGTCAGTCATCTTGTACTTTAGTCGGCATTGTGCATTTTGTATTTAATTCCGATGCAATTTCTGTGTTTCATTGTCAATTAGGATGTCTGAGGGATACAGTAAACCTAAAGTGAACGATCGGAATCTATAACTAGGGTCACAGGTATGGTTCAAAACATTGACAGTAGTAAGAGTCAGTCTTCTTGTACTTAAGTCGGCATTGTGCCTTTTCTATTTAATTCCGATGAAATTTCTCTGTTTCATCGTCAATAAGAAAGTCAGAGGATTCAGAAAACCTGAAGTGAAGCATCGGAATCTATAACAAGTGTCACAGGAATGGTTCAAAACAAAGTCAGTAAGAAGAGTCAGTCTTCTTGTACTTAAGTCGGCATGGTGCCTTTTGTATTTAATTCCGATGCAATTTCTGTGTTTCATCGTCAATAAGAAGGTCCAAGGGATACACTAAACATACAGTGAAGCATCGGAATCTAAAACTGGTCTCACAGGAAATGTTCAAAACATAGTAAGTAAGAAGAGTCAGTCTTCATGTACTTAAGTCGGCAATGTGTCTTTCTATTCAATTCCGATGCAATATCTGTGTTTCGTCGTCAATAAGAGGGTCCAAGGGATACAGTAAACCTGAAGTGAAGCATCGGAATCTAAAACCGGTCTCACAGGAAACGTTCAAACATAGAGAGCAAGAAGAGCCAGTCTTCTTGTACTTAAGTCAGCATTGTGCCTTTTCTATTTAATTCCGATGCAATTTCTGTGTTTCATCGTCAATAAGAAAGTTAGAGGGATACAGTAATCATGAAGTGAATCATCGGAATCTATAATTAGTGTCACAGGAATGGTTCTAAACATAGACAGTAGGAAGAGTCAGTCTTCTTGTACTTAAGACGGCATTGTGCCTTTTGTATTTAATTCCGATGCTACTTCTGTGTTTCATCGTCAATAAGAGGGTCCAAGGGATACAGTAAACCTGAAGTGAGGCATCGGAATCTATTACTACTGTCACAGGAACGTTTCAAAACATAGACAGTAAGAAGAGTCAGTCTTCTTGTACATAAGTCAGCATGTGCCTTTTCTATTAATTTCCGTTGCAATTTCAGTGTTTTATCGTCAATAAGAAGGTCAGAGGGATACAGTAAACCTGAAGTGAATCATCGGAACCTATAAGTAGTGTCACAGGATTGGTTCAAACATAGACAGTAGGAAGAGTCAGTCTTCTTGTACTTGAGTCGGCATTGTGCCTTTTCTATTTTATTCCGATGCAATTTCTATGTTTCATCGTCGATAAGAAGGTCCATGGGATACAGTAAACCTGAAGTGAGGCATCGGAATCTATAACTAGTGTCACAGAAATGGTTCAAATCAAAGACGGTAGGAAGAGTCAGTCTTCTTGTACTTAAGTCGGCATTGTGCCTTTTGTATTTAATTCCGATGCAATTTCTGTGTTTCGTCATCAATAAGAAGGTCCAAGGGATACAGTAAACCTGAAGTGAAGCATCGGAATCTAAAACCGGTCTCACAGGAAAGCTTCAAAACATAGAGAGTAAGAAGAACCGTTCATCTTGTATTTGAGTCGGCATTGTGCCTTTTTTATTTAATTCCGATGCAATTTCTTAGTTTCATCGTCAAAAAGGAGGTCGGAGGGATACAGTAAACCTGAAGTGGAACATCGGGATCTATAACTAGTGTCACAGGAATGGTTAAAAGCATAGACAGTAAGAAGAGTCAGTCTTCTTGTACTTAAGTCGGCATTGTGCCTTTTGTATTTAATTCCGATGCATTTTCTGTGTTTCATCGTCAATACGAAGGTCCAAGGGATACAGCAAACCTAAAGTGAAGCATCGGAACCTAAAACTAGTGTCACAGGAATGGTTCAAAACATAGTCAGTAAGAAGAGTCAGTCTTCTTGTACTGAAGTCGGCATTGTGCCTTTTCTATTTAATTCCGATGCAATTTCTGGGTTTCATCATCAATAAGAAGGTCAGAGGGATACAGTAAACCTGAAGTGAAGCATCGGAGTGTATAACTAGTCTCACAGGAATGGTTCAAAACATAGATAGTAGGAAGAGTCAGTCATCTTGTACTTTAGTCGGCATTGTGCATTTTGTATTTAATTCCGATGCAATTTCTGTGTTTCATTGTCAATTAGAATGACAGAGGGATACAGTAAACCTAAAGTGAACCATCGGAATCTATAACTAGGGTCACAGGTATGGTTCAAAACATTGACAGTAGTAAGAGTCAGTCTTCTTGTACTTAAGTCGGCATTGTGCCTTTTCTATTTAATTCCGATGTAATTTCTGGGTTTCAACATCAAGAAGAAGGTCAGAGGGATACAGTAAACCTGAAGTGAAGCATCGGAACGTATAACTAGTCTCAAAGGAATGGTTCAAAGCATAGATAGTAGGAAGAGTCAGTCATCTTGTACTTTAGTCGGCATTGTGCCTTTTGTATTTAATTCCGATGCAATTTCTGTGTTTCATTGTCAATTAGAAGGTCAGAGGGATACAGTAAACCTGAAGTGAAGCATCGGAATGTATAACTAGTCTCACAGGAATGGTTCAAAACATAGATAGTAGGAAGAGTCAGTCTTCTTGTACTGAAGTCGGCAAATTGCCTTTTCTATTTAATTCCGATGCAATATCTGTGTTTCGTCGTCAATAAGAAGGTCCAAGGGATACAGTAAACCTGAAGTGAAGCATCGGAATCTAAAATCGGTCTCACAGGATAGGTTCAAACCATAGAGTGTAAGAAGAGCCAGTCTTCTTGTACTTAAGTCAGCATTGTGTTTTTTCTATTTAATTCCGATGCAATTTCTGTGTTTTATCGTCAATAAGAAGTCAGAGGGATACAGTAAACTTGAAGTGAAGCATCGGAATCCATAAATAGTGTCACAGGAATGGTTCAAAACATTGACAGTAGGAAGAGTCAGTCTTCTTGTACTTAAGTCGGCATTGTGCCTTTTGTATTTAATTCCGATGCAATTTCTAAGTTTCAACGTCAAAAAGAAGGTCGGTGGGATACAGTAAACCTAAAGTGACGAACCGGAATCTATAACTAGTGTCACAGGAATGGTTCAAATCATAGACAGTAAGAAGAGTCAGTCTTCTTGTACTTACGTCGGCATTGTGCTTTTCTATTTAATTCCGATGTAATTTCTGGGTTTCATAATCAGGAAGACGGTCAGAGGGATACAGTAAACCTGAAGTGAAGCATCAGAATGTATAACTAGTCTCACAGGAATGGTTCAAAACATAGATAGTAGGAAGAGTCAGTCATCTTGTACTTTAGTCGGCATAGTGCCTTTTGCATTTAATTCCGATGCAATTTCTGTGTTTCATTGTCAATTAGAAGGTCAGAGGGATACAGTAAACCTAAAGTGAACCACCGGAATCTATAACTAGGGTCACTGGTATGGTTCAAAACATCGACAGTAGGAAGAGTCAGTCTTCTTGAACTTAAGTCGGCATTGTGCCTTTTCTATTTAATTGCGATGCACTTTCTCTGTTTCATCGTCAATAAGAAAGTCAGAGGGATACAGAAAAGCTGAAGTGAAGCATCGGAATCTATAACAAGTGTCACAGGAATGGTTCAAATCATAGTCAGTAAGAAGAGCCAAACTTCTTGTACTTAAGTCAGCATTGTGCTTTTCTATTTAATTCCGATGCAATTTCTGTGTTCTATCGTCAATAAGAAGGTCAGAGGGATACAGTAAACTTGAAGTGAAGCATCGGAATCCATAACTAGTGTCACAGGAATGGTTCAAAACATAGTCAGTAAGAATAGTCAGTCTTCTTGTACTGAAGTCGGCATTGTGCCTTTTCTATTTAATTCCGATGTAATTTCTGGGTTTCATCATCAAGAAGAAGGTCAGAGGTATACAGTAAACCTGAAGTGAAGCATCGGAATGTATAACTAGTCTCACAGGAACGGTTCAAAACATAGATAGTAGGAAGAGTCAGTCATCTTGTACTTTAGTCGGCATTGTGCATTTTGAGTTTAATTCCGATGCAATTTCTGTATTTCATTGTGAATTAGAATGCCAGAGGGATACAGTAAACCTAAAGTGAACCATCGGAATCTATAACTAGGGTCACAGGTATGGTTAAAAGCATTGACAGTAGTAAGAGTCAGTCTTCTTGTACTTAAGTCGGCGTTGTGCCTTTTCTATTTAATTCCGATGTAATTTCTGGGTTTCATCATCAAGAAGAAGGTCAGAGGGATACAGTAAACCTGAAGTGAAGCATCGGAATGTATAACTAGTCTCACAGGAATGGTTCAAAACATAGATAGTAGGAAGAGTCAGTCATCTTGTACTTTAGTCGGCATTGTACCTTTTGTATTCAATTCCGATGCAATTTCTGTGTTTCATTGTCAATTAGAAGGTCAGAGGGATACAGTAAACCTGAAGTGAAGCATCGGGAATCTATAACTAGTATCATAGGAATTGTTCAAATCATAGACAGTAGGAAGAGTCAGTCTTCTTGTACTTAAGTCGGCATTGTGCCTTTTGAATTAAATTCCGATGCAACTTCTGTGTTTCATCGTCAATAAGACGGTCCAAGGGATATAGTAAATCTGAAGTGAGTCATCGGAATTTATAACAAGTGTCACAGGAATGGTTCAAATATAGACAGTAATAAGTCAGTTTTCTTGTACTTAAGTCGGCATTGTGCCTTTTCTGTTTACTTCCGATGCAATTTCTGTCTTTCATCGCCAATAAGAAGGTCCAAGGGATACAGTAAACCTGAAGTGTGGCATCGGAATCAATAACTACTGTTTACAGGAATGGTTCAAAACATAGACAGTAGGAAGAGACAGTCTTCTTGTACTTAAGTCGCATTGTGCCTTTTGTATTTAATTCCGATGCAATTTCTGTGTCTCATCGTCAATAAGAATGTCAGAGGGATACAGTAAACCTGAAGTGGAAGCATCAGAACCTGTAACTAGTGTCACAGGAATGGTTAAAACATAGACAGTAAGAAGAGTCAGTCTACATGTACTTAAGTCGGCATTGTGCCTTTTGTATTTAATCCCGATGCAATTTCTGTGTTTCATCGTCAATAAGAAGGTCCAACGTATACAGTACAACTGAAGTGAAGCATCGGAATCTATAACTAGTGTCACGGGAATGGTTCAAAACATAGACAGTAGGAAGACTCAGTCTTCATGTACTTGAGTCGGCATTGTGCCTTTTGTATTTAATTCCGATGAAATTTCTGTGTCTCATCGTCAATAAGGAGGTCAGAGGGATACAGTAAACCTGAAGTGAAGCATCGGATTCAATAACTAGTGTCACAGGAATTGTTCAAAACATAGGCAATAATAAGAGTCAGTCTTCTTGTACTTCAGTCGGCATTGTGCGTTTGGTATTTAATTCCCATGCAATTTCTGTCTTTCATTGCCAATAAGAAGGTCCAAGGGATACAGTAAACCTGAAGTGTGACATCGGAATCTATAACTAGTGTCACAGGAATGGTTCAAAACATAGACAGTAGGAAGAGACAGTCTTCTTGTACTTAAGACGGCATTGTGGCTTTTGTATTTAATTCCGATGCAATTTCTGTGTTTCATCGACAATAAGAAGGTCAGAGGGATACAGTAAAACTGAAGTGAAGCATCAGAATCTATAACTAGTGTCACAGGGAATAGTTCAAAACATTGACAGTAAGAAGAGTCAGTCTACTTGTACTTAAGTCGGCATTGTGATTTTTGTATTTAATCCCGATGCAATATCTGTGTTTCATCGTCAATAGGAAGGTCCAAGGGATAGTGTCCACCTGAAGTGAGGCATCGGAATCTATAACTAGTTTCACGGGAATGGTTCAAATCATAGACAGTAAGATGAGTTAGTCTTCTTGTACTTAAGTCGGCATTGTGCCTTTTGTATTTAATTCCCATGCAATTTTTTGTGTTTCATCGTCAATAAGAAGGTCCAAGGAATACAGTAAACCTGAAGTGAGGCATCGGAATCTATAACTAGAGTCACAGGAATGGTTCAAAACATAGACAGTAGGAAGAGTCAGTCTTCTTGTACTTAAGTCGGCATTGTGCCTTTCGTATTTAATTCCGATGCAATTTCTGTGTTTCGTCGTCAATAAGAAGGTCCAAGGGATACAGTAAACCTGAAGTGAAGCATCAGAATCTAAATACGGTCTCACAGGAAAGGTTCAAAACATAGAGAGTAAGAAGAGCCGTTCATCTTGTATTTGAGTCGGCATTGTGCCTTTTGTATTTAATTCCGATGCAATTTCTAAGATTCATCGTCAAAAAGAAGGTCAGAGGGATACAGTAAACCTGAAGTGGAACATCGGAATCTATAACTAGTGTCACAGGAATGGTTAAAATCATAGACAGTAAGAAGAGTCAGTCTTCTTGTACTTAAGTCGGCATTGTGCCTTTTGTATTTAATTCCGATGCAATTTCTGTGTTTCGTCATCAATAAGAAGGTCCAAGG
Source organism: Schistocerca piceifrons (assembly GCF_021461385.2). Classification (NCBI taxonomy): domain Eukaryota; kingdom Metazoa; phylum Arthropoda; class Insecta; order Orthoptera; family Acrididae; genus Schistocerca; species Schistocerca piceifrons. The sequence goes on along the minus strand of NC_060146.1, from coordinate 6,454,897 downwards.
GATACAGTAAACCTGAAGTGAAGCATCGGAATCTAAAACCGGTCTCACAGGAAAGCTTCAAAACATAGAGAGTAAGAAGAACCGTTCATCTTGTATTTGAGTCGGCATTGTGCCTTTTTTATTTAATTCCGATGCAATTTCTTAGTTTCATCGTCAAAAAGGAGGTCGGAGGGATACAGTAAACCTGAAGTGGAACATCGGGATCTATAACTAGTGTCACAGGAATGGTTAAAAGCATAGACAGTAAGAAGAGTCAGTCTTCTTGTACTTAAGTCGGCATTGTGCCTTTTGTATTTAATTCCGATGCATTTTCTGTGTTTCATCGTCAATACGAAGGTCCAAGGGATACAGCAAACCTAAAGTGAAGCATCGGAACCTAAAACTAGTGTCACAGGAATGGTTCAAAACATAGTCAGTAAGAAGAGTCAGTCTTCTTGTACTGAAGTCGGCATTGTGCCTTTTCTATTTAATTCCGATGCAATTTCTGGGTTTCATCATCAATAAGAAGGTCAGAGGGATACAGTAAACCTGAAGTGAAGCATCGGAGTGTATAACTAGTCTCACAGGAATGGTTCAAAACATAGATAGTAGGAAGAGTCAGTCATCTTGTACTTTAGTCGGCATTGTGCATTTTGTATTTAATTCCGATGCAATTTCTGTGTTTCATTGTCAATTAGAATGACAGAGGGATACAGTAAACCTAAAGTGAACCATCGGAATCTATAACTAGGGTCACAGGTATGGTTCAAAACATTGACAGTAGTAAGAGTCAGTCTTCTTGTACTTAAGTCGGCATTGTGCCTTTTCTATTTAATTCCGATGTAATTTCTGGGTTTCAACATCAAGAAGAAGGTCAGAGGGATACAGTAAACCTGAAGTGAAGCATCGGAACGTATAACTAGTCTCAAAGGAATGGTTCAAAGCATAGATAGTAGGAAGAGTCAGTCATCTTGTACTTTAGTCGGCATTGTGCCTTTTGTATTTAATTCCGATGCAATTTCTGTGTTTCATTGTCAATTAGAAGGTCAGAGGGATACAGTAAACCTGAAGTGAAGCATCGGAATGTATAACTAGTCTCACAGGAATGGTTCAAAACATAGATAGTAGGAAGAGTCAGTCTTCTTGTACTGAAGTCGGCAAATTGCCTTTTCTATTTAATTCCGATGCAATATCTGTGTTTCGTCGTCAATAAGAAGGTCCAAGGGATACAGTAAACCTGAAGTGAAGCATCGGAATCTAAAATCGGTCTCACAGGATAGGTTCAAACCATAGAGTGTAAGAAGAGCCAGTCTTCTTGTACTTAAGTCAGCATTGTGTTTTTTCTATTTAATTCCGATGCAATTTCTGTGTTTTATCGTCAATAAGAAGTCAGAGGGATACAGTAAACTTGAAGTGAAGCATCGGAATCCATAAATAGTGTCACAGGAATGGTTCAAAACATTGACAGTAGGAAGAGTCAGTCTTCTTGTACTTAAGTCGGCATTGTGCCTTTTGTATTTAATTCCGATGCAATTTCTAAGTTTCAACGTCAAAAAGAAGGTCGGTGGGATACAGTAAACCTAAAGTGACGAACCGGAATCTATAACTAGTGTCACAGGAATGGTTCAAATCATAGACAGTAAGAAGAGTCAGTCTTCTTGTACTTACGTCGGCATTGTGCTTTTCTATTTAATTCCGATGTAATTTCTGGGTTTCATAATCAGGAAGACGGTCAGAGGGATACAGTAAACCTGAAGTGAAGCATCAGAAAGTATAACTAGTCTCACAGGAATGGTTCAAAACATAGATAGTAGGAAGAGTCAGTCATCTTGTACTTTAGTCGGCATAGTGCCTTTTGCATTTAATTCCGATGCAATTTCTGTGTTTCATTGTCAATTAGAAGGTCAGAGGGATACAGTAAACCTAAAGTGAACCACCGGAATCTATAACTAGGGTCACTGGTATGGTTCAAAACATCGACAGTAGGAAGAGTCAGTCTTCTTGAACTTAAGTCGGCATTGTGCCTTTTCTATTTAATTCCGATGCACTTTCTCTGTTTCATCGTCAGTAAGAAAGTCAGAGGGATACAGAAAAGCTGAAGTGAAGCATCGGAATCTATAACAAGTGTCACAGGAATGGTTCAAATCATAGTCAGTAAGAAGAGCCAAACTTCTTGTACTTAAGTCAGCATTGTGCTTTTCTATTTAATTCCGATGCAATTTCTGTGTTCTATCGTCAATAAGAAGGTCAGAGGGATACAGTAAACTTGAAGTGAAGCATCGGAATCCATAACTAGTGTCACAGGAATGGTTCAAAACATAGTCAGTAAGAATAGTCAGTCTTCTTGTACTGAAGTCGGCATTGTGCCTTTTCTATTTTAATTCCGATGTAATTTCTGGGTTTCATCATCAAGAAGAAGGTCAGAGGTATACAGTAAACCTGAAGTGAAGCATCGGAATGTATAACTAGTCTCACAGGAACGGTTCAAAACATAGATAGTAGGAAGAGTCAGTCATCTTGTACTTTAGTCGGCATTGTGCATTTTGAGTTTAATTCCGATGCAATTTCTGTATTTCATTGTGAATTAGAATGCCAGAGGGATACAGTAAACCTAAAGTGAACCATCGGAATCTATAACTAGGGTCACAGGTATGGTTAAAAGCATTGACAGTAGTAAGAGTCAGTCTTCTTGTACTTAAGTCGGCGTTGTGCCTTTTCTATTTAATTCCGATGTAATTTCTGGGTTTCATCATCAAGAAGAAGGTCAGAGGGATACAGTAAACCTGAAGTGAAGCATCGGAATGTATAACTAGTCTCACAGGAATGGTTCAAAACATAGATAGTAGGAAGAGTCAGTCATCTTGTACTTTAGTCGGCATTGTACCTTTTGTATTCAATTCCGATGCAATTTCTGTGTTTCATTGTCAATTAGAAGGTCAGAGGGATACAGTAAACCTGAAGTGAAGCATCGGAATCTATAACTAGTATCATAGGAATTGTTCAAATCATAGACAGTAGGAAGAGTCAGTCTTCTTGTACTTAAGTCGGCATTGTGCCTTTTGAATTAAATTCCGATGCAACTTCTGTGTTTCATCGTCAATAAGACGGTCCAAGGGATATAGTAAATCTGAAGTGAGTCATCGGAATTTATAACAAGTGTCACAGGAATGGTTCAAATATAGACAGTAATAAGTCAGTTTTCTTGTACTTAAGTCGGCATTGTGCCTTTTCTGTTTACTTCCGATGCAATTTCTGTCTTTCATCGCCAATAAGAAGGTCCAAGGGATACAGTAAACCTGAAGTGTGGCATCGGAATCAATAACTACTGTTACAGGAATGGTTCAAAACATAGACAGTAGGAAGAGACAGTCTTCTTGTACTTAAGTCGGCATTGTGCCTTTTGTATTTAATTCCGATGCAATTTCTGTGTCTCATCGTCAATAAGAATGTCAGAGGGATACAGTAAACCTGAAGTGAAGGCATCAGAACCTGTAACTAGTGTCACAGGAATGGTTTAAAACATAGACAGTAAGAAGAGTCAGTCTACATGTACTTAAGTCGGCATTGTGCCTTTTGTATTTAATCCCGATGCAATTTCTGTGTTTCATCGTCAATAAGAAGGTCCAACGTATACAGTACAACTGAAGTGAAGCATCGGAATCTATAACTAGTGTCACGGGGAATGGTTCAAAACATAGACAGTAGGAAGACTCAGTCTTCATGTACTTGAGTCGGCATTGTGCCTTTTGTATTTAATTCCGATGAAATTTCTGTGTCTCATCGTCAATAAGGAGGTCAGAGGGATACAGTAAACCTGAAGTGAAGCATCGGAATCAATAACTAGTGTCACAGGAATTGTTCAAAACATAGGCAATAATAAGAGTCAGTCTTCTTGTACTTCAGTCGGCATTGTGCGTTTGGTATTTAATTCCCATGCAATTTCTGTCTTTCATTGCCAATAAGAAGGTCCAAGGGATACAGTAAACCTGAAGTGTGACATCGGAATCTATAACTAGTGTCACAGGAATGGTTCAAAACATAGACAGTAGGAAGAGACAGTCTTCTTGTACTTAAGACGGCATTGTGGCTTTTGTATTTAATTCCGATGCAATTTCTGTGTTTCATCGACAATAAGAAGGTCAGAGGGATACAGTAAAACTGAAGTGAAGCATCAGAATCTATAACTAGTGTCACAGGAATAGTTCAAAACATTGACAGTAAGAAGAGTCAGTCTACTTGTACTTAAGTCGGCATTGTGATTTTTGTATTTAATCCCGATGCAATTTCTGTGTTTCATCGTCAATAGGAAGGTCCAAGGGATAGTGTCCACCTGAAGTGAGGCATCGGAATCTATAACTAGTTTCACGGGAATGGTTCAAATCATAGACAGTAAGATGAGTTAGTCTTCTTGTACTTAAGTCGGCATTGTGCCTTTTGTATTTAATTCCCATGCAATTTTTGTGTTTCATCGTCAATAAGAAGGTCCAAGGAATACAGTAAACCTGAAGTGAGGCATCGGAATCTATAACTAGAGTCACAGGAATGGTTCAAAACATAGACAGTAGGAAGAGTCAGTCTTCTTGTACTTAAGTCGGCATTGTGCCTTTCGTATTTAATTCCGATGCAATTTCTGTGTTTCGTCGTCAATAAGAAGGTCCAAGGGATACAGTAAAACCTGAAGTGAAGCATCAGAATCTAAATACGGTCTCACAGGAAAGGTTCAAAACATAGAGAGTAAGAAGAGCCGTTCATCTTGTATTTGAGTCGGCATTGTGCCTTTTGTATTTAATTCCGATGCAATTTCTAAGATTCATCGTCAAAAAGGAGGTCAGAGGGATACAGTAAACCTGAAGTGGAACATCGGAATCTATAACTAGTGTCACAGGAATGGTTAAAATCATAGACAGTAAGAAGAGTCAGTCTTCTTGTACTTAAGTCGGCATTGTGCCTTTTGTATTTAAATCCGATGCATTTTCTGTGTTTCATCGTCAATACGAAGGTCCAAGGGATACAGCAAACCTAAAGTGAAGCATCGGAACCTAAAACTAGTGTCACAGGAATGGTTCAAAACATAGTCAGTAAGAAGAGTCAGTCTTCTTGTACTGAATTCGGCATTGTGCCTTTTCTATTTAATTCCGATGCAATTTCTGTGTCTCATCGTCAATAAGGAGGTCAGCGGGATACAGTAAACCTGAAGTGAAGCATCAGAATCAATAACTAGTGTCACAGGAATGGTTCAAAACATAGACAGTAATAAGTGTCAGTCTTCTTGTACCTAAGTCGGCATTGTGCCTTTTGTATTTAATTCCGATGCAATTTCTGTCTTTCATCGCCAATAAGAAGGTCCAAGGGATACAGTAAACCTGAAGTGTGACATCGGAATATATAACTAGTGTCACAGGAATGGTTCAAAACATAGACAGTAGGAACAGACATTCTTCTTGTACTTAAGTCGGCATTGTGCCTTTTGTAGTTAATTCCGATGCATTTTCTGTGTTTCATCGTCAATAAGAAGGTCCAAGGGATACAGCGAACCTAAAGTGAAGCATCGGAACCCAAAACTAGTGTCACAGGAATGGTTCAAAACATACGCAGTAAGAAGAGTCAGTCTTCTTGTTCTGAAGTCGGCATTGTGCCTTTTCTATTTAATTCCGATGCAATTTCTAAGTTTTATCGTCAATTAGAAGGTCAGATGGATACAGTAAACCTGAATAAAGCATCGGAATCTATAACTAGTGTCACAGGAATTGTTCAAAACATAGACAATAATAAGTCAGTCTTCTTGTACTCCAGTCGGCAATGTGCCTTTTGTATTTCATTCCGATGCAATTTCTGTGTTTCATCGTCAATAAGAAGGTCAGAGGGATACAGTAAAACTGGAGTGAAGCATCAGTATCTATAACTAGTGTTGCAGGAATAGCTCAAAACATAGGCAGTAAGAAGAGTCAGTCTACTTGTACTTAAGTCGGCATTGTGCCCTTTCTATTTAACTCCGACGCGATTTCTGTTTGTCATCATCAAGAAGTAGGTCAGAGGGATACAGTAAACCTGAAGTGAAGCATCAGAATGTATAACTAGTGTAACAGGAATGGTTCAAAACATTGACAGTAGGAAGAGTCAGTCTTCATGTACTTGAGTCGGCATTGTGCCTTTCGTATTTAATTCCGATGCAATTTCGGTGTTTCATCGTCAATAAGAAGGTCAGAGGGATACAGTAAACCTTAAGTGAGGCATCGGAATCTATAACTAGTGTCACAGGAATGGTTCAAAACATAGACAGTAGGAAGAGTCAGTCTTCTTGTAACTAAGTCGGCATTGTGCCTTTTCTATTTAATTCCGATGCAATTTTTGTGTTTCATCGTCAATAAGAAGGTCCAAGGGATACAGTAAACCTGAAGTGAGGCATCGGAATCTTTAACTAGTGTCACAGGAATGGTTCAAAACATAGACAGTTAGAAGAGTCAGTCTACTTGTACTTAAGTCGGCATTGTGCCTTTTGTATTTAACTCCGATGCAATATCTGTGTTTCATCGTCAAAAAGAAGGTCCAAGGGATACAGCACACCTGAAGTGAAGAATCGGAATTATAACTAGTGTCACAGGAATGGTTCAAGTCATAGACAGTAGGAAGAGTCAGTCTTCTTGTACTTAAGTCGGCATTGTGCCTTTTGTATATAAATCCGATGCAATTTTTGTGTTTCATCGTCAATAAGAAGGTCCAAGGAATACAGTAAACCTGAAGTGAGGCATCGGAATCTATAACTAGTGTCACAGGTATGGTTCAAAACATAGACAGTAGGAAGAGTCAGTCTTCTTGTACTTAAGTCGGCATTGTGCCTTTTGTATTTAATTCCGATGCAATTTCTGTGTTTCGTCGTCAATAAGAAGGTCCAAGGGATACAGTAAACCTGAAGTGAAGCATCAGAATCTAAATACGGTCTCACAGGAAAGGTTCAAATCATAGAGAGTAAGAAGAGCCGTTCATCTTGTATTTGAGTCGGCATTGTGCCTTTTGTATTTAATTCCGATGCAATTTCTAAGATTCATCGTCAAAAAGAAGGTCAGAGGGATACAGTAAACCTGAAGTGGAACATCGGAATCTATAACTAGTGTCACAGGAATGTTTAAAAACATAGACAGTAAGAAGAGTCAGTCTTCTTGTACTTAAGTCGGCATTGTGCCTTTTGTATTTAAATCCGATGCATTTTCTGTGTTTCATCGTCGATACGAAGGTCCAAGGGATACAGCAAACCTAAAGTGAAGCATCGGAACCTAAAACTAGTGTCACAGGAATGGTTCAAAGCATAGTCAGTAAGAAGAGTCAGTCTTCTTGTACTGAAGTCGGCATTGTGCCTTTTCTATTTAATTCCGATGCAATTTCTGTGTCTCATCGTCAATAAGGAGGTCAGCGGGATACAGTAAACCTGAAGTGAAGCATCGGAATCAACAACTAGTGTCACAGGAATGGTTCAAAACATAGACAGTAATAAGAGTCAGTCTTCATGTACTTAAGTCGGCATTGTGCCCTTTGTAGTTAATTCCGATGCATTTTCTGTGTTTCATCGTCAATAAGAAGGTCCAAGGGAAACAGCGAACCTAAAGTGAAGCATCCTAACCCAAAACTAGTGTCACAGGAATGGTTCAAAACATACGCAGTAAGAAGAGTCAGTCTTCTTGTACTGAAGTCGGCATTGTGCCTTTTCTATTTAATTCCGATGCAATTTCTATGTTTTATCGTCAATAAGAAGGTCAGATGGATACAGTAAACCTGAAGTGAAGCATCGGAATCTATAACTAGTGTCACATGAATTGTTCAAAACATAGACAATAATAAGTCAGTCTTCTTGTACTTCAGTCGGCAATGTGCCTTTTGTATTTCATTCCGATGCAATTTCTGTGTTTCATCGTCAATAAGAAGGTCAGAGGGATACAGTAAAACTGAAGTGAAGCATCAGTATCTATAACTAGTGTTACAGGAATAGCTCAAAACAAAGGCAGTAAGAAGAGTCAGTCTACTTGTACTTAAGTCGGCATTGTGGCTTTTGTATTTAATCCCGATGCAATTTCTGTGTTTCATCGTCAATACGAAGGTCCAAGGGATACAGTACACCTGAAGTGAAGCATCGGAATCTATAACTAGTGTCACGGGAATGGTTCAAATCATAGACAGTAAGATGAGTTAGTCCTCTTGTACTTAAGTCGGCATTGTGCCCTTTCTATTTAACTCCGATGCGATTTCTGTGTGTCATCATCAAGAAGTAGGTCAGAGGGATACAGTAAACCTGAAGTGAAGCATCAGAATGTATAACTAGTGTAACAGGAATGGTTCAAAACATTGACAGTAGAAAGAGTCAGTCTTCATGTACTTGAGTCGGCATTGTGCCTTTCGTATTTAATTCCGATGCAATTTCTGTGTTTCATCGTCAATAAGAAGGTCAGAGGGATACAGTAAACCTGAAGTGATGCATCGGAATCTATAACTAGTGTCACAGGAATGGTTCAAATCATAGACAGTAGGAAGAGTCAGTCTTCTTGTACTTAAGTCGGCATTGTGCCTTTTCTTTTCATTCCGATGCAATTTCTCTGTTTAATCGTTAATAAGAAAGTCAGAGGGATACAGTAAACCTGAAGTGAAGCATCGGAATCTATAACAAGTGTCACAGGAATGGTTCAAAAAATAGACAGTAGGAAGAGTCTGTCTTCTTGTACTTAAGTCGTCATTGTGCCTTTTGTATTTAATTCCGATGCAATTTCTGTGTTTGATCGTCAATAAGAAGGTCCAAGGGATACAGTAAACCTGAAGTGAGGCATCGGAATCTATAACTAGTGTCACAGGAATGGTTAAAAACATAGACACTAAGAAGAGTCAGTCTTCTTGTACTTAAGTCGGCATTGTGCCTTCTGTATTTAATTCCGATGCATTTTCTGTGTTTCATCGTCAATACGAAGGTCCAAGGGATACAGCAAACCTAAAGTGAAGCATCGGAACCTAAAACTAGTGTCACAGGAATGGTTCAAAACATAGTCAGTAAGTAGAGTCAGTCTTCTTGTACTTATGTCGGCATTGTGCAATTTCTATTTAACTCCGATGCGATTTCCGTGTTTCATCGTCAATAAGGTGGTCAGAGGGACACAGTAAACCTGAAGTGAAGCATCGGAATCTATAACTAGTGTCACAGGAATGGTTCAAAACATAATCAGTAAGAAGAGTCAGTCTTCTTGTACTTAAGTCGGCATTGTGGCTTTTGTATTTAATTCCGATGCAATTTCTGTGTTTTATCGTCATTAAGAAGGTCAGAGGGATACAGTTATCCAGAAGTGAAACATCGGAATCTATAACTAGTGTCACAGATATGGTTCAAAACGTAGACAGTAGAAAGAGTCGGTCTTCTTGTACTTAAGTCGGCATTGTGCCTTTTGTATTTAATTCCGATGCAATTCCTGTGGTTCATCGTCTAATAAGAAGGTTCAAGGGATACGGTACACCTGAAGTGAAGCATCGGAATTTATAACTAGTGTCACAGGAATGGTTTAAATCATAGACAGTAAGAAGAGTCAGTCTTCTTGTACTTAAGTCGGCATTGTGCCTTTTGTATTTAATTCCGATGCAATTTCTGTGTCTCATCGTCAATAAGAAGGTCAGAGGGATACAGTAAACCTGAAGTGAAGCATCGGAATCAATAACTAGTTTCACAGGAATTGTTCAAAACATAGACAATAATAAGAGTCAGTCTTCTTGTACTTCAGTCGGCATTGTGCCTTTTGTATTTAATTAAGATGCAATTTCTGCCTTTCATCGCCAATAAGAAGGTCCAAGGGATACAGTAAACCTGAAGTGTGACATCGGAACCTATAACTAGTGTCACAGGAATGGTTCAAATCATAGACAGTAGGAAGAGACAGTCTTCTTGTACTTAAGTCGGTATTGTGCCTTTTGTATTTAATTCCGATGCAATTTCTGTGTTTCATCGTCAATAAGAAGGTCAGAGTGATACAGTAAAACTGAAGTGAAGCATCAGAATCTATAACTAGTGTTACAGGAATGGTTCAAAACATTGACAGTAGGAAGAGTCAGTCTTCTTGTACTTAAGTCGGCATTGTGCCTTTTGTATTTAATTCCGATGCAAATTTTGTGTTTCATCGTCAATAAGAAGGTCCAAGGAATACAGTAAACCTGAAGTGAGGCATCGGAATCTATAACTAGTGTCACAGGAATGGTTCAAAACATAGACAGTAGAAGAGTCAGTCTTCTTGTACTTAAGTCGGCATTGTGCCTTTTGTATTTAATTCCGATGCAATTTCTGTGTTTCGTCGTCAATAAGAAGGTCCAAGGGATACAGTAAACCTGAAGTGAAGCATTGGAATCTAAATACGATCTCACATGAAAGGTTCAAAACATAGAGAGTAAGAAGAGCCGTTCATTTTGTATTTGAGTCGGCATTGTGCCTTTTGTATTTAATTCCGATGCAATTTCTAAGATTCATCGTCAAAAAGAAGGTCAGAGGGATACAGTAAACCTGAAGTGGAACATCGGAATCTATAACTAGTGTCACAGGAATGGTTCAAAACATAGACAGTAGAAGAGACAGTCTTCTTGTACTTAAGTCGGCATTGTGCCTTTTGTATTTAATTCCGATGCAATTTCTGTGTTTCATCGTCAATAAGAAGGTCAGAGTGATACAGTAAAACTGAAGTGAAGCATCAGAATCTATAACTAGTGTCTCAGGAATGGTTCAAAACATAGTCAGTAAGAAGAGTCAGTCTTCTTGTACTGAAGTCGGGATTGTGCCTTTTCTATTTAACTCCGATGAAATTTCTGTGTTTTATCGTCAATAGGAAGGTCAGATGGATACAGGAAACCTGAAGTGAAGCATTGGAATCTAAAACGGGTCTCACAGGAAAAGTTCAAAACAAAGAGAGTAAGAAGAGCCAGTCATCTTGTATTTGATTCCGCATAGTGAATTTTGTATTTAATTCCGATGCGATTTCTGTGTTTCATCGTCAATAAGGTGGTCAGAGGGATACAGTAAACCTGAAGTGAAGCTTCGGAATGTATAACTAGTGTCACAGGAATGGTTCAAAACATAATCAGTAAGAAGAGTCAGTCTTCTTGTACTTAAGTCGGCATTGTGGCTTTTGTATTTAATTCCGATGCAATTTCTGTGGTTCATCGTCTAATAAGAAGGTTCAAGGGATACGGTACACCTGAAGTGAATCATCGGAATTTATAACTAGTGTCACAGGAATGGTTTAAATCATAGACAGTAAGAAGAGTCAGTCTTCTTGTACTTAAGTCGGCATTGTGCCTTTCCTATTTAATTCCGATGAAATTTCTGTGTTTCATCGTCAATAAGAAGGTCAGAGGGATACAGTAAACCTGTAGAGAAGCATAGGAATCTATAACTAGTGTCACAGGAATGGTTCTAAACATAGTCAGTAGGAAGAGTCAGTCTTCTTGTACTTTAGTCGGCATTGTGCGTTTTGTATTTAATTCCGATGCAATTTCTGTTTTTCATCGTCAATAAGATGGTCAGAGGGATACAGTAAACCAGAAGTGATGCATCGGAATCTATAACTAGTGTCACAGGATGGTTCAAAACATAGACAGTAGGAAGAGTCAGTCTTCTTATACTTAAGTCGGCATTGTGCCTTTTCTATTTCACTCCGATATAATTTGTATGTTTCATCGTCAATAAGAAGGTCAGAGGGATACAGTAAACCTGATGTGAGGCATCGGAATCTATAACTAGTGTCACAGGAATGGTTCAAAACATAGTAAGTAAGAAGAGTCAGTCTTCTTGTACTTAAGTCGGCATGGTGCCTTTTGTATTTAATTCCGATGCAATATCTGTGTTTCATCTTCAATAAGAAGGTCCAACGGATACAGGAAACATGAAGTGAAGCATCGGAATCTATAACTAGTGTCACAGGAATGGTTCAAATCATAGACAGTAAGAAGAGTCAGTCTTCTTGTACTTAAGTCGGCATTGTGCCTTTTCTATTTAATTCCGATGCAATTTCTGTCTTTCATCGTCAATACGAAGGTCAGAGGGATACAGTAAACGTGAAGTGAAGCATCGGAATCTATAAGTGGTGTCACATTAATGGTTCAATACACAGTCAGTAAGAAGAGTCAGTCTTCTTGTACTTAAGTTGGCATTGTGCCTTTCGTATTTAATTCCGATGCAATTTCGGTGTTTCATCGTCAATAAGAATGTCCAAGGGATACAGTAAACCAGAAGTGAAAAATCGGAATCTATAACTAGTGTCACAGCATTGGTTCAAATCATAGACAGTAAGAAGAGTCAGTCTTCTTGTACTTAAGTCGGCATTGTGCCTTTTCTATTTAATTCCGATGCAATATCTGTGTTTCATCGTCAATAAGAAGGCAGAGGGATACTGTAAACCTGAAGTGAGGCATCGGAATCTATAACTAGTGTCACAGGAATGGTTCAAAACATTGTCAGTAAGATGAGTCAGTCTTCTTGTACTTAAGTCGGCATTGTGCCTTTTGTATTTTATTCCGATGCAATTTCTGTGTTTCATCGTCAATGAGAGGGTCAGAGGGTTACATTAAACCTGAATTGAGGCATCATAATCTATAACTAGAGTCACAGGAGTGGTTCAAAACATAGACAGTAAGAAGAGTCAGTCTACTTGTACTTAAGACGGCATTGTGCCTTTTGTATTAAATTCCGATGCAATTTCTGTGTTTCATCGTCAATAAGAAGGTCGGAGGTATACAGTGCACCTGAAGTGAAGCATCGGAAACTATAACTAGTGTCACAGGAATGGTTCAAATCATAGACAGTAAGAAGAGTCAGTCTTCTTGTACTTAAGTCGGCATTGTGCCATTTCTATTTAATTCCGATGCAATTTCTGTTTTTCATCGTCAGTAAGAAGGTCAGAGGGATACAGTAAAGCTGAAGTGAAGCATCGCAATCAATAACTAGTATCACAGGAATGGTTCATAGCATAGACAGTAGGAAGAGTCAGTCTTCTTGAACTTAAGTCGGCATTGTGCCTTTCTGTTTAATTCCGATGCAATTTCTGTGTTTCATCGTCAATAAGAAGGTCCAAGGGATGCAGTACACCTGAAGTGAACCATCGGAACCTATAACTAGTTTTAAAGGAATGGTTCAAAACATAGACAGTAAGAAGAGTCAGTCTTCTTGTACTTAAGTCGGCATTCTGCCTCTTCTATTTATTTCCGATGCAATTTCTGTGTTTCATTGTCAATAAGAAGGTCCAAGAGATACTGTAATCATATAGTGAAGCAACGGATTCTAAACCTGATATCACAGGAAATGTTCAAAACATAGTCAGTAAGAAGAGTCTGTCTCCTTGTACTTATGTCGGCATTGTGAATTTTGTATTTAATGCCGATGCAATTTATGTGTTTCATCGTCAATAAGAAGGTCAGAGGGATACAGTAAGCCTGAAGTGAAGCATTGGAATCTAAAACGGGTCTCACAGGAAAGGTTCAAAGCAAAGAGAGTAAGAAGAGCCAGTCATCTTGTATTTGAGTCCGCATAGTGAATTTTGTATTTAATTCCGATGCGATTTCTGTGTCTCATCGTCAATAAGGTGGTCAGAGGGATACAGTAAACCTGAAGAGAAGCATCGGAATCTATAACTAGTGTCACAGGAACGGTTCAAAACATAGTCAGTAAGAAGAGTCAGTCTTCTTGTACTTAAGTCGGCATTGTGCCTTTTGTATTTAATTCCGATGCAATTTCGGTGTTTCATCGTCAATAAGAAGGTCCAAGGGATACAGTAAACCAGAAGTGAAGCATCATAATCTGTAACTAGTGTCACAGGTTCGGTTCAAAACGTAGGCAGTAAGGAGAGTCTGTCTTCTTGTACTTAAGTCGGCATTGTGCCTTTTCTATTTAATTCCGAAGCAATTACTGTGTTTCATCAACAATAAGAAGGTCAGAGTGATACAGTAAACCTGAAGTGAAGCATCGGAGTCAACTACTAGTGTCACAGGAATGGTTCAAAGCATAGTCAGTACGAAGAGTCAGTCTTCTTGTACTTAAGTCGGCATTGTGCCTTTTCTATATAATTCCGATGCAATATCTGTGTTTCATCGTCAATAGGAAGGGCAGAGGGATACTGTAAACCTGAAGTGAGGCATCGGAATATATAACTAGTGTCACAGGAATGGTTCAAAACATTGTCAGTAAGATGAGTCAGTCTTCCTGTACTTAAGTCGGCATTGTGCCTTTTGTATTTTATTCCGATGCAATTTCTGTGTTTCATCGTCAATGAGAGGGTCAAAGGGATACATTAAACCTGAATTGAGGCATCATAATCTATAACTAGAGTCACAGGAGTGGTTCTAAACATAGACAGTAAGAAGAGTCAGTCTACTTGTACTTAAGACGGCATTGTGCCTTTTGTATTAAATTCCGATGCAATTTCTGTGTTTCATCGTCAATAAGAAGGTCGGAGGTATACAGTGCACCTGAAGTGAAGCATCGGAAACTATAACTAGTGTCACAGGAATGGTTCAAATCATAGACAGTAAGAAGAGTCAGTCTTCTTGTACTTAAGTCGCCATTGTGCCATTTCTATTTAATTCCGATGCAATTTCTGTGTTTCATCGTCAATAAGAAGGTCCAAGGGATACAGTAAACCTGAAGTGAGGCATCGGAATCTATAACTCGTGTCACAGGAATGGTTCAGAACATAGACAGTAGACAGAGTGAGTCTTCTTGTACTTGAGCCGGCATTGTGCGTTTTGTTTTTATTTCCGATGCAATTTCTGTTTTTCATCGTCAATAAGAAGGTCAGAGGGATACAGTAAACCTGAAGTGAAGCATCGGAATCTATAACTAGTGTCACAGGAGTGGTTCAAATCATAGACAGTAAGAAGAGTCAGTCTTATTGTACTTAAGTCGGCATTGTGCCTTTTCTATTTAATTCCGATGCAATTTCTGTGTTTCATTGTCAATAAGAAGGTCCAAGAGATACTGTAATCGTATAGTGAAGCAACGGATTCTAAACCTGGTATCACAGGAAATGTTCAAAACATAGTCAGTAAGAAGAGTCTGTCTCCTTGTACTTAAGTCGGCATTGTGAATTTTGTATTTAATGCCGATGCAATTTGTGTGTTTCATCGTCAATAAGGAGGTCAGGGGGATACAGTAAGCCTCAAGTGAAGCATTGGAATCTAAAACGGGTCTCACAGGAAAGGTTCAAAACAAAGAGAGTAAGAAGAGCCAGTCATCTTGTATTTGAGTCCGCATAGTGAATTTTGTATTTAATTCCGATGCGATTTCTGTGTTTCATCGTCAATAAGGTGGTCAGAGGGATACAGTAAACCTGAAGTGAAGCATCGGAATCTATAACTAGTGTCACAGGAATGGTTCAAAACATAATCAGTAAGAAGAGTCATCTTCTAGTACTTAAGTCGGCATTGTGCCTTTTGTATTTAATTACGATGCAATTTCTGTGTTTTATCGTCAGTAAGAAGGTCAGAGGGATACAGTTATCCTGAAGTGAAACATCGGAATCGATAACTAGTGTCACAGGAATGGTTTAAATCATAGACAGTAAGAAGAATCAGTCTTCTTGTACTTAAGTCGGCATTGTGCCTTTCCTATTTAATTCCGATGAAATTTCTGTGTTTCATCGTCAATAAGAAGGTCCGAGGGATACAGTAATCTCGAAGAGAAGCATCGGAATCTATAACTAGTGTCACAGGAATGGTTCAAAACATAGTCAGTAAGAAGAGTCAGTCTTCTTGTACTTAAGTCGGCATTGTGCCTTTTGTATTTAATTCCGATGCAATTTCGGTGTTTCATCGTGAATAAGAAGGTCCAAGGGATACAGTAAACCTGAAGTGAAGCATCGGAATCTATAACTAGTGTCACAGGAGTGGTTCAAATCATAGACAGTAAGAAGAGTCAGTCTTCTTGTACTTAAGTCGGCATTGTGCCTTTCCTATTTAATTCCGATGAAATTTCTGTGTTTCATCGTCAATAAGAAGGTCAGAGGGATACAGTAAACTCGAAGAGAAGCATCGGAATCTGTAACTAGTGTCACAGGAATGGTTCAAAACATAGTCAGTAAGAAGAGTCAGTCTTCTTGTACTTAAGTCGGCATTGTGCCTTTTGTATTTAATTCCAATGCAATATCTGTGTTTCATCGGCAATAAGAAGGGCAGAGGTATACAGTAAACCTGAAGTGAGGCATCGGAATCTATAACTAGTGTCACAGGAATGGTTCAAAGCTTTGTCAGTAAGATGAGTCAGTATTCTTGTACTTAAGTCGGCATTGTGCCTTTTGTATTTTATTCCGATGCAATTTCTGTGCTTCATCGTCAATGAGAGGGTCAGAGGGATACAGTAAACCTGAATTGAAGCATCATAATCTATAACTAGAGTCACAGGAGTGGTTCAAAACATAGACAGTAAGAAGAGTCAGTCTACTTGTACTTAAGACGGCATTGTGCCTTTTCTGTTTAATTCCGATGCAATTTCTGTGGTTCATCGTCTAATAAGAAGGTCCAAGGGATACGGTACACCTGAAGTGTAGCATCGGAATTTATAACTAGTGTCACAGGAATGGTTCAAAGCATTGTCAGTAAGATGAGTCAGTCTTCTTGTACTTAAGTCGGCATTGTGCCTTTTCTATTTAATTCCAATGCAATATCTGTGTTTCATCGGTAATAAGAAGGGCGGAGGTATACAGTAAACCTAAAGTGAGGCATCGGAATCTATAACTAGTGTCACAGAAATGGTTCAAAGTATTGTCAGTAAGAAGAGTCAGTTTTCTTGTACTTAAGTCGGCATTGTGACTTTTCTGTTTAATTCCGATGCAATTTCTGTGTTTCATCGTCAATAAGAAGGTCCAAGGGATGCAGTACACCTGAAGTGAACCATCGGAATCTATAAGTAGTTTTAAAGGAATGGTTCAAAACATAGACAGTAAGAAGAGTCAGTCTTCTTGTACTTAAGTCGGCATTGTGCCTTTTCTATTTAATTCCGATGCAATTTCTGTGTTTCATTGTCAATAAGAAGGTCCAAGAGATACTGTAATCGTATAGTGAAGCAACGGATTCTAAACCTGGTATCACAGGAAATGTTCAAAACATAGTCAGTAAGAAGAGTCTGTCTCCTTGTACTTAAGTCGGCATTGTGAATTTTGTATTTAATGCCGATGCAATTTATGTGTTTCATCGTCAATAAGAAGGTCCAAGGGATACAGTAAACCTGAAGTGAAGCATCGGAATCTATAACTAGTGTCACAGGAATGGTTCAAAACATAATCAGTAAGAAGAGTCAGCCTTCTAGTACTTAAGTCGGCACTGTGCCTTTCCTATTTAATTCCGATGCAATATCTGTGTTTCATCGTCAATGAGAGGGTCGAAGGGATACAGTAAACCTGAATTGAAGCATCATAATCTATAACTAGAGTCACAGGAGTGGTTCAAAACATAAACAGTAAGAAGAGTCAGTCTACTTGTACTTAAGACGGCATTGTGCTTTTTGTATTAAATTCCGATGTAATTTCTACGTTTCATCGTCAATAAGGAGGTCACAGGGATACAGTAAATCTGAAGTGAAGCATCGGAATCAATAACTAGTGTCACAGGAATGGTTCGAAATATAGACAGTAAGTAGAGTCAGTTTTCTTGTAATTAAGTCGGCATTGTGCCATTTGTATTTAATTCTGATGCAATTTCTGTGTTTCATCGTCAATAAGAAGGTCCAAGAGATACAGTAAACCTGAAGTGAGGCATCGTAATCTAAAACTAGTGTCACAGGAATGGTTCAAAATATAGACAGTAAGTGGAATCAGTTTTCTTGTACTTAAGTCGGCACTGTGCCTTTTCTGTTTAATTCCGATGCAATTTCTGTGTTTCATCGTCAATAAGAAGGTCCAAGGGATGCAGTACACCTGAAGTGAACCATCGGAATCTATAACTAGTTTCAAAGGAATGGTTGAAAACATAGACAGTAAGAAGAGTCAGTCTTCTTGTACTTAAGTCGGCATTGTGCCTTTTCTATTTATTTCCGATGCAATTTCTGTTTTTCATCGTCAATAAGAAGGTCAGAAGGATACAGTAAAGCTGAAGTGAAGCATCGCAATCAATAACTTGTGTCACAGGAATGGTTCATAACATAGACAGTAGGAAGAGTCAGTCTTCTTGAACTTGAGTCGGCATTGTGGCTTTTGTATTTAATTCCGATGCAATTTCTTTTTTTCATCGTCAATAAGGAACTTCAAGGGATACAGTAAACCTAAAGTGATGCATCGGAATCTATAACTAGCGTCACAGGACGGTTCAAAACATAGTCAGTCTTCTTATAGTTAAGTCGGCATTGTGTCTTTTCTATTTTACTCCCATATAATTTTTGTATGCTTCATCGTCAATAAGAAGATCAGAGCGATACAGTAAATCTGATGTGAGGCATCGGAATCTATAACTAGTGTCACAGGAATGGTTCAAAACAGTCAGTAAGAAGAGTCAGTCTTCTTGTACTTAAGTCGGCATGGTGCCTTTTGTATTTAATTCCGATGCAATATCTGTGTTTCAACTTCAATAAGAAGGTCCAAGGGATACAGTAAACATATGGTGAAGCATCGGAATCTGAAACTGGTCTCACAGGAAATGGTCAAAACATAGTCAGTAAGAATAGTCAGTCTTCTTGTACTTAAGTCGGCATTGTGCCTTTTCTATTTAATTCCGATGCAATTTCTGTGTTTCGTCATCAATAAGAAGGTCCAAGGGATACAGTAAACCTGAAGTGAAGCATCGGAATCTAAAACCCGTCTCACAGGACAGGTTCAAATCATAGAGAGTAAGAAGGGCCAGTCATCTGGTATTTCAGTCGGCATTGTGCATTTTGTATTTAATTCCGATGCAAGTTCTTTGTTTCATCGTCAATAAGGAGTTCCAAGGGATACACTAAACCTAAAGTGAAGCATCGTAATCTATAACTAGTGTCACAGGGATGGTTCAAAACGTATACAGTAGGAAGAGTCAATCTTCTTGTACTTAAGTCGGCATTGTGCCTTTTGTATTTCATTTCGATGCAATATCTGTGTTTCATCGTCTATAAGAGGGTCAGAGGAATGCAGTAAACCTGAAGTGAAGCATCGGAATCTATAACTAGTGTCACAGGAATGGTTAAAACATTGTCAGTAAGATGAGTCAGTCTTCTTGTACTTAAGTCGGCATTGTGCCTTTTGTATTTTATTCCGATGCAATTTCTGTGCTTCATCGTCAATAAGAGGGTCATAGGGTTACAGTAAACCTGAATTGAAGCATCATAAACTATAACTAGAGTCACACGAGTGGTTCAAAGCATAGACAGTAAGAAGAGTCAGTCTACTTGTACTTAAGTCGGCATTGTGCCTTTTGTATTTAATTCCGAGGCAATTTCTGTGTTTCATCGTCAATAAGAAGGTCGGAGATATACAGTGCACCTGAGGTGAAGCATCGTAATCTATAACTAGTGTCACAGGAATGGTTCAAATCATAGACAGTCAGAAGAGTCAGTCTTCTTGTACTTAAGTCGGCATTGTGCCATTTCTATTTAATTCCGATGCAATTTCTGTGTTTCATCGTCAATAAGAAGGTCCAAAGGGATACAGTATACCTGATGTGAGGCATCGGAATCTATAACTGGTGTCAGAGGAATGGTTCCGTACATAGACAGTAGAAAGAGGGAGTCTTCTTGTACTTGAGCCGGCATTGTGCGTTTTGTTTTTAATTCCGATGCAATTTCTGTTTTTCATCGTCAATAGGAAGGTCAGAGGGATACAGTAAACCTGAAGTGAAGCATCGGAATCTATAACTAGTGTCACAGGAATGGTTCAAAACATAGACAGTAGGCAGAGTCAGTCTTCTTGTTCTTAAGTCGGCATTGTGCCTTTTCTATTTAATTCCGATACAATTTCTGTGTTTCATCGTCAATAAGAAGGACAGAGGGATACAGTAAACCTGAAGTCAAGCATCGGAATCTATAACTAGTGTCACAGGGACGGTTCAAAACATAGACAGTAAGATGAGTCAGTATTCTTGTACTTAAGTCGGCATCGTGCCTTTTCTATTTAATTCCAATGCAATTTCTGTGTTTCATCGTCAATAAGAAGGTCCAAGGTATACAGTAAACCTGAAGTGAAGCATCGGAATCTATAACTAGTGTCACAGGAATCATAGTCAGTAAGAAGAGTCAGTCTTCTTGTACTTAAGTCGGCATTGTGCCTTTTGTATTAATTTCCGATGCAATTACTGTGTTTCAGGGTCAATAAGAAGGTCAGAGGTATACAGTAAACCTGATGTTAAGCATCGGAATCTATGACTAGTGTCACAGGAACGGTTTAAAACATAGTCAGTAAGAATAATCAGTCTTCTTGTACTTATGTCGGAATTGTGCCTTTTGTATTTAATTCCGATGCAATTTCTGTGTTTTATCGTCAATAAGAAGGTCCAAGGGATACAGTAAACCTGAAGTGAAGCATCGGAATCTATAAGTAGTGTCACAGGAAAGGTTCAAACCATAGACAGTAGAAATTGTCACTCTTCTTGTACTTAAGTCGGCATTGTGCCTATTGTATTTAATTCCGCTGCAATTTCTGTGATTCATCGTCAATAAGAAGGTAGAAGGGACACAGTAAACCTGGAGTGAAGCATCGGAATCCATAACTAGTGTCACAGGAAAGGTTCAAAACATAGACAGTAGAAATTGTCACTCTTCTTGTACTTAAGTCGGCATTGTGCCTATTGTATTTAATTCCGCTGCAATTTCTGTGTTTCATCGTCAATAAGAAGGTCAGAGGGATACGGTAAACATGAAGTGAAGCATCGCAATCTATAACTAGTGTCACAGGAATGGTTCAAAACATAGTCAGTAAGAAGAGTCAGTCTTCTTGTACTTATTTCGGCATTGCGCCTTTTGTATTTAATTCCGATGCAATTTCTGTGTTTCATCGTCAATAAGAAGGTCAGAGGGATACTGTAAGCCTGAAGTGAAGCATCGGAATCTATTAGTGTCACAGGAATGGTTCAAAACATAGTCAGTAAGAAGTGTCAGTATTCTTGTACTGAATTCGGCATTTTGCCATTTGTATTTAATTCCGATGCAATTTCTGTGTTTCATCGTCAATAAGAAGGTCCAAGGGATACATTAAACCCGCAGTGAAGCATCGGAATCTATAACTAGTGTCACAGGACTGGTTCAAAGCATAGTCAGAACGAAGAGTCAGTCTTCTTGTACTTAATTGGCATTGTGCCTTTTGTATTCAATTCCGATGCAATTTCTGTGTTTCATCGTCAATAAGACGGTCAGAGGGATACCGTAAACCTGAAGTGAAGCATCGGAATCTATAAGTAGTGTAACAGGAATGGTTCAAAACATAGTCAGTAGAAGAGTCAGTCTTCTTGTACTTAAGTCGGCATTAAGCCTTTTGTATTTAATGTCGATGCAATTTCTGTGTTTCATCGTCAATATAAAGGTCCAAGGGATACAGTAAACTTGGAGTGAAGCATCGGAATCTATAACTAGTGTCACAGGGACGGTTCAAAACATAGACAGTGAGTCAGTATTGTTGTACTTCAGTCGGCATTGCGCCTTTTGTATTTAATTCCGATGCAATTTCTGTGTTTCATCGTCAATAAGAAGGTCCAAGGGATACAGTAAACCTGGAGTGAAGCATCGGAGTCTATAACTAGTGTCACAGGAATGGTTCAAAACATAGTCAGTAAGAAGAGTCAGTCTTCTTGTACGTAATTCGGCATTGCGCCTTTTGTATTTAATTCCGATGCAATTTCTGTGTTTCATCGTCAATATGAAGGTCCAAGGGATACATTAAATATGGAGTCAACCATCGGAATCTATAACTACAGTCACAGGGACAGTTCAAAGCATAGGCTGTAAGAAGAGTCAGTCTTCTTTTACTTAATTGGCATTGTGCCTTTTGTATTTAATTCCGATGCAATTTCTGTGTTTCATCGTCAATAAGAAGGTCAGAGGGATACAGTAAACCAGAAGTGAAGCATTGGAATCTATAGCTAGTGTCACAGGAATGGTTCAAAACATTGACAGTAAGAAATTTCAGACTTCTTTTACTTAAGTCGGCATTGTACCTTTTGTATTTAATTCCGATGCAATTTCTGTGTTTCAGCGTCACTAAGAAGGTCAGAGGGATACAGTAATCCTGCAGTTAAGCATCGGAATCTATAACTAGTGTCACAGGGACGCTTCAAAGCATAGAGAGTAAGATGAGTCAGTATTCTTGTAATAAAATCGGCATTGTGCCTTTTCTATTTCATTCCGATGCATGTTCTGTGTTTCATCGTCAATAAGAAGGTCCAAGGGATACAGTAAACCTGAAGTGAAGCATCGGAATCTATAACTAGTGTCACAGGATTGGTTCAAATCATAGTCATTAAGAAGAGTCAGTCTCCTTGTACTTAAGTCATCATTGTGCATTTTCTATTTAATTCCGATGCAATTTCTGTGTTTCATCGTCAATAAGAAGGTCCAAGGGATACAGTAAACCTGGAGTGAAGCTTCGGAATCTATAACTAGTGTCACAGGGCGGTCCAAATCATAGACAGTAAGAAGAGTCAGTATTCTTGTACTTAAGTCGGCAATGTGCTTTTTGTATTTAATTCCGATGCAATTTCTGTGTTTCAGCGTCACTAAGAAGGTCAGAGGGATACAGTAATCCTGCAGTTAAGCATCGGAATCTATAACTAGTGTCACAGGGCGGTCCAAATCATAGACAGTAAGAAGAGTCAGTTTTCTTGTAGTTAAGTCTGCATTGTGCCTTTTGTATTTAAGTCCGATGCAATTTCTGTGCTTCATCGTCAATAAGTAGGTCCAAGGGATACAGTAAACCTGAAGTGAAGCATCGGCATCTATAACTAGTGTCACAGGAATGGTTCAAAACATATACAGTAGGAAGAGTCCGTCTTCTAGTACTTAAGTCGGCATTGCGCATTTTCTATTTAATTGCGATGCAATTTCTGCGTTTCATCGTCAATGAGACGGTCAGAGGGATACAGTAAATCTGAAGAGAAGCATCGGAATCTATAACTAGAGTCACAGGAATGGTTCAAAGCATAAACAGTTGGAAGAATCAGTCTTCTTGTACTTAAGTCGGTATGGTGCCTTTTGTATTTAATTCCGATGCAATTTCTGTGATTCTTCGTCAATAAGAAGGTCAGAGGGATACAGTAAACCTGAAGTGAAGCATCGGAATCTATAACTAGTGTCACAGGAATGGTTCAAAACATAGTCAGTAAGAAGAGTCAGTCTTCTTGTACTTAAGTCGGCATTATGCCTTTTGTATTTAATTTCGATGCAATTTCTGTGTTTCACCGTCAATAAGAAGGTCAGAGGGATACTGTAAGAGTGAAGTGAAGCATCGGAATCAATTAGTGTCACAGTGATGGTTTAAAACATTGTCAGTAAGCAGAGTCAGTCTTCTTGTACTTATGTCGGCATTGTGCCTTTTGTATTTAATTCCGATGCTATTTCTGTGTTTCGTCGTCAATAAGAAGGTCCAAGGGATACATTAAACCTGGAGTGAAGCATCGGAATCTATAACTACAATCACAGGGACGGTTCAAACATTGACAGTAAGATGAGTCAGTATTCTTGTACTTAAGTCGGCATTGTGCTTCTTGTATTTAATTCCGATGCTATTTCTGTGTTTCATCGTCAGTAAGAAGGTTAAGGGATACAGTAAACCTGAAGTTAAGCATCGGAATCTGTGACTAGTGTCACAGGAATGGTTCAAAACATAGTCAGTAAGAAGAGTCAGTCTTCTTGTACTTATGTCGGTATTGTGCCTTTTGTATTTAATTCCGATGCAATTTCTCTGTTTCATCGGCAATAAGAAGGTCCAAGGGATACAGTATACCTTAAGTGAAGCATCGGATTCTATAACTAGTGTCACAGGAATGGTTGAAAACATAGACAGAAGCAAGAGTCTCTCTTCTTGTACATAAGTCGGCATTGTGCCTATTGTATTTAATTCCGATGCAATTTCTGTGTTTCATCGTCAATAAGAAGGTCCAAGAGACACAGTAAACCTGGAGTGAAGCATCGGAATCTATAACTAGTGTCACAGGAATTTTTCGAAACATAGACAGTAGGAAGAGTCAGTCTTCTTGTACATAAATCGGCATTGTGCCTTTTGTATTTAATTGCGATGCAATTTCTGTGTTTCATCGTCAATAAGAAAGTTTAAGGGATACAGTAAACCTGAAGTGAAGCATCGGAATCTATAACTAGAGTCACAGGAATGGTTCAAAACATAGACAATAAGAAGAGTCAGTCTTCTTGTACTTTAGTCGGCATTGTGCCTTTTGTATTTAATTCCGATGCAATATCTGTGTTTCATCGCCAATAAGGAGGTCCAAGGGATACAGTAAACCTGAAGTGAAGAATCGGAATCTATAACTAGTGTCACAGGAATGGTTCGAAGACATATTCAGTAAGAGGCGTCACTGTTCTTGTACTTAAGTCGGCATTGTGCTTTTTCTATTTAATTCTGATGAAATGTCTGTGTTTCATCGTCAATAAGAAGGTCCAAGGGATACATTAAACCCGCAGTGAAGCATCGGAATCTATAACTAGTGTCACAGGACTGGTTCAAAGCATAGTCAGTACGAAGAGTCAGTCTTCTTGTACTTAATTGGCATTGTGCCTTTTGTATTCAATTCCGATGCAATTTCTGTGTTTCATCGTCAATAAGACGGTCAGAGGGATACCGTATACCTGAAGTGAAGTATCGGAATCTATAACTAGTGCCACAGGAATGGTTCAAAACATAGTCAGTAAGAAAAGTCAGACTTCTTTTACTTAAGTCGGCATTGTGCCTTTTGTATTTAATTCCGATGCAATTTCTGTGTTTCATCGTCAATAAGAAGGTCCAAGGGGTTCTTTAAACCTGAAGTGAAGCATCGGAATCTATAACTAGTGTCACAGGAATGGTTCAAACCATAGACAGTAAGATGAGTCAGTATTCTTGTACTTAAGTCGGCATTGCGCCTTTTGTATTTAATTGCGATGCAATATCTGTGTTTCATCGTCAATAAGAAGGTCCAAGGGATACAGTAAACCTGGAGTGAAGCATCGGCATCTATAACTAGTGTCACAGGAATGGTTCAAAACATAGACAGTAGGAAGAGTCAGTCTTCTTGTACTTAAGTCGGCATTGTGCCTTTTGTATTTAATTCCGATGCAATTTCTGTGTTTCATCGTCAATAAGAAGGTCAAAGGGATACAGTAAACCTGAAGTGAAGCATCGCAGTCTATAACTAGTGTCACAGGAATGGTTCAAATCATAGTCAGTAGGAAGAGTCAGTCATCTTGCACTTATGTCGGTATTATGCCTTTTGTATTTAATTCCGATGCAATTTCTGTGTTTCATCGTCAATAAGAAGGTCCAAGGGATACAGTAAACCTGAAGTGAAGCATCGGAATCTATAACTAGTGTCACAGGAATGTTTCAAACATAGACAGTAGCAGGAGACACTCTTCTTGTACTTAAGTCGGCATTGTGCCTATTGTATTTAATTCCCCTGCAATTTCTGTGTTTCAGCGTCAATAAGAAGGGCCATGGGACAAAGTAAACCTGGAGTAAAGCATTGGAATCTATAACCAGTGTCACAGGAGTGGTTCAAAACATACACAGTTGGAAGAGTCAGTCTTCTTGTACTTAAGTCGGCATTGTGCCTTTCGTATTTAATTCCAATGCAATTTCTGTGTTTCATCGTCAATAAGAAGGTCAGAGGGATACAGTAAACCTGAAGTGAAGCATCGGAATCTATAAGTAGTGTAACAGGAATGGTTCAAAACATAGTCAGTAGTAGAGTGAGTCTTCTTGTACTTAAGTCGGCATTAAGCCTTTTGTATTTAATGTCGATGCAATTTCTGTGTTTCATCGTCAATATAAAAGGTCCAAGGGATACAGTAAACTTGGAGTGAAGCATCGGAATCTATAACTAGTGTCACAGGGACGGTTCAAAACATTGACAGTAAGATGAGTCAGTATTGTTGTACTTAAGTCGGCATTGCGCCTTTTGTATTTAATTCCGATGCAATTTCTGTGTTTCATCGTCAATAAGAAGGTCCAAGGGATACAGTAAACCTGAAGTGAAGCATCGGAATCTATAACTAGTGTCACAGGATTGGTTCAAATCATAGTCATTAAGAAGAGTCAGTCTCCTTGTACTTAAGTCATCATTGTGCATTTTCTATTTAATTCCGATGCAATTTCTGTGTTTCATCGTCAATAAGAAGGTCCAAGGGATACAGTAAACCTGGAGTGAAGCTTCGGAATCTATAACTAGTGTCACAGGGCGGTCCAAATCATAGACAGTAAGAAGAGTCAGTATTCTTGTACTTAAGTCGGCAATGTGCTTTTTGTATTTAATTCCGATGCAATTTCTGTGTTTCAGCGTCACTAAGAAGGTCAGAGGGATACAGTAATCCTGCAGTTAAGCATCGGAATCTGTAACTAGTGTCGCAGGTATGGTTCAAAGCATAATCAGTAAGAAGAGTCAGTTTTCTTGTAGTTAAGTCTGCATTGTGCCTTTTGTATTTAAGTCCGATGCAATTTCTGTGCTTCATCGTCAATAAGTAGGTCCAAGGGATACAGTAAACCTGAAGTGAAGCATCGGCATCTATAACTAGTGTCACAGGAATGGTTCAAAACATATACAGTAGGAAGAGTCCGTCTTCTAGTACTTAAGTCGGCATTGCGCATTTTCTATTTAATTGCGATGCAATTTCTGCGTTTCATCGTCAATGAGACGGTCAGAGGGATACAGTAAACCTGAAGTGAAGCATCGGAATCTATAACTAGAGTCACACGAATGGTTCAGAACATAGACAGTAAGAAGAGTCAGTCATCTTGTACTTAAGTCGGCATTGTTCCTTTTGTATTTAATTCCGATGCAATTTCTGTGTTTCATCGTCAATAAGAAGGTCAGAGGGATACAGTAAACCTGAAGTGAAGCATCGGAATCTATAACTAGAGTCACACGAATGGTTCAGAACATAGACAGTAAGAAGAGTCAGTCTTCTCGTACTTAAGTCGGCATTGTTCCTTTTGTATTTAATTCCGATGCTATTTCTGTGTTTCATCGTCAGTAAGAAGGTTAAGGGATACAGTAAACCTGAAGTTAAGCATCGGAATCTGTGACTAGTGTCACAGGAATGGTTCAAAACATAGTCCGTAAGAAGAGTCAGTCTTCTTGTACTTATGTCGGTATTGTGCTTTTTGTATTTAGTTCCGTTGCAATTTCTGTGTTTCATCGTCAATAAAAAGGTCCAAGGGATACAGATATCCTCGAAAGAAGCATCGGAGTCTATAACTAGTGTCACAGGAATGGTTCAAAACATAGACAATAAGAAGAGTCAGTCTTCTTGTACTTAAGTCGGCGTTGTGCCTTTAGTAATTAATTCCGATACAATTTCTGTGTTTCATCGTCAATAAGAAAGTTTAAGGGATACAGTAAACCTGAAGTGAAGCATCGGAATCTATAAGTAGTGTAACAGGAATGGTTCAAAACATAGTCAGTAGAAGAGTGAGTCTTCTTGTACTTAAGTCGGCATTAAGCCTTTTGTATTTAATGTCGATGCAATTTCTGTGTTTCATCGTCAATATAAAGGTCCAAGGGATACAGTAAACCTGGAGTGGAGCTTCGGAATCTATAACTAGTGTCACAGGGCGGTCCAAATCATAGACAGTAAGAAGAGTCAGTATTCTTGTACTTAAGTCGGCAATGTGCTTTTTGTATTTAATTCCGATGCAATTTCTGTGCTTCATCGTCAATAAGTAGGTCCAAGGGATACAGTAAACCTGAAGTGAAGCATCGGCATCTATAACTAGTGTCACAGGAATGGTTCAAAACATATACAGTAGGAAGAGTCCGTCTTCTAGTACTTAAGTCGGCATTGCGCATTTTCTATTTAATTGCGATGCAATTTCTGCGTTTCATCGTCAATGAGACGGTCAGAGAGATACAGTAAATCTGAAGAGAAGCATCGGAATCTATAACTAGAGTCACAGGAATGGTTCAAAGCATAAACAGTTGGAAGAATCAGTCTTCTTGTACTTATGTCGGCATTGTGCCTTTTGTATTTAATTCCGATGCTATTTCTGTGTTTCGTCGTCAATAAGAAGGTCCAAGGGATACATTAAACCTGGAGTGAAGCATCGGAATCTATAACTACAATCACAGGGACGGTTCAAACATTGACAGTAAGATGAGTCAGTATTCTTGTACTTAAGTCGGCATTGTGCTTCTTGTATTTAATTCCGATGCTATTTCTGTGTTTCATCGTCAGTAAGAAGGTTAAGGGATACAGTAAACCTGAAGTTAAGCATCGGAATCTGTGACTAGTGTCACAGGAATGATTCAAAGCATAGTCCGTAAGAAGAGTCAGACTTCTTTTACTTAAGTCGGCATTGTGCCTTTTGTATTTAATTCCGATGCAATTTCTGTGTTTCATCGTCAATAAGAAGGTCCAAGGGGTTCTTTAAACCTGAAGTGAAGCATCGGAATCTATAACTAGTGTCACAGGAATGGTTCAAACCATAGACAGTAAGATGAGTCAGTATTCTTGTACTTAAGTCGGCATTGCGCCTTTTGTATTTAATTGCGATGCAATATCTGTGTTTCATCGTCAATAAGAAGGTCCAAGGGATACAGTAAACCTGGAGTGAAGAATCGGAATCTATAACTAGTGTCACATGGGCGGTTCAAAACATATACAGTAAGATGAGTCTGTATTCTTGTACTTAAGTCGGCAATGTGCTTTTTTATTTAATTCCGATGCAATTTCTGTGTTTCATCGTCACTAAGAAGGTCAGAGGGATACAGTAATCCTGAAGGTAAGCATCGGAATCTATAAGTAGTGTCACAGGAATGGTTCAAAACATAGACAGTAGGAAGAGTCAGTCTTCTTATACTTAAGTCGGCATTGTGCCTTTTGTATTTAATTCGGATGCAATTTCTGTGTTTCATCGTCAATAGGAAGGTCAGAGGGATACAATAAACCTGAAGTGAAGCATCGGAATCTATAATTAGTGTCACAGGAATGGATCAAAACATAAACAGTAAGAAGAGTCAGTCTTCTTGTACTTAAGTCGGCATTGTGCCTTTTCTATTTAATTCCGATGCAATATCTGTGTTTCATCGCCAATAAGGAGGTCCAAGGGATACAGTAAACCTGAAGTGCAGAATCGGAATCTATAACTAGTGTCACATGAATGGTTCGAAAACATATTCAGTAAGAGGCGTCAGTGTTCTTGTACTTAGGTCGGCATTGTGCTTTTTCTATTTAATTCTGATGAAATTTCTGCGTTTCATCGTCAATAAGAAGGTCCAAGCGATACAGTAAACCTGGAGTGAAGCACCGGAATCTATAAGTAGTGTCACAGGAATGGTTCAAAATATAGACTGAAAGAATAGTCAGTCTTCTGGTACTTTAGTCGGCATTGTGCCTTTTGTATTTAATTCCGATGCAATTTCTTGTTTACTCGTCAAAAAGAAGGCTTTGAGGATACAGTAAACCTGGAGAGAAGCACCGGAATCTATAACTAGTGTCACAGGGATGGTTCAAAACATAGAGAGTAAGAAGAGTCAGTCTTCTTGTACTTTAGTCGGCATTGTGCCTTTTGTATTTAGTCCCGTTGCAATTTCTGTGTTTCATCGTCAATAAAAAGGTCCAAGGGATACAGATAACCTCGAATGAAGCATCGGAGTCTATAACTAGTGTCACAGGAATGGTACAAACATAGACAGTAAGAAGAGTCAGTCTTCTTGTACTTAATTTGGCGTTGTGCCTTTTCTATTTAATTCCGATGCAATTTCTGTGTTTATCGTCAATAAGAAGGTCAGAGGGATACAGTAATCCTGAAGTTAAGCATCGGAATCTATAACTAGTGTCACAGAAATGGTTCAAAGCATAGTCAGTAAGAAGAGTCAGTCTTCTTGTTCTTAAGTCGGCATTGCGGATTTTCTATTTAATTGCGATGCAATTTCTGTGTTTCATCGTCAATAAGAAGGTCCAAGGGATACAGTAAACCTGGAGTGAAGCATCGCAATCTATAACTAGTGTCACAGGGACGGTTCAAAGCATAGACAGTAAGTAGACTCAGTATTCTTGTACTTAAGTCTGCAATGTGCTTTTTGTATTTAATTCCGATGCAATTTCTGTGTTTCATCGTCATTAAGAAGGTCAGAGGGATACAGTAAACCTGATTTGAAGCATCGGAATCTCTAACTAGTGTCACAGGAATGGTTCAAACATAGTCAGTAAGAAGAGTCAGTCTTCTTGTACTTAAATCGGCATTGTGCTTTTGTATTTAATTCCGATACAATTTCTGTGTTTCGTCGTCAATGAGAAGGTCAGAGGGATACAGTAGACCCGAATTGAAGCATCGGAATCTATAACTAGTGTCACAGGAATGGTTCTAAAACATAAACAGTAAGAAGAGACAGTCTTCTTGTACTTAAGTCGGTATGGTGCCTTTTGTATTTAATTACGATGCAATTTCTGTGTTTCATCGTCAATAAGAAGGTCAGAGGGATACAGTAAACCTGAAGTGAAGCATCGGAATCTGTGACTAGTGTCACAGGAATGATTCAAAGCATAGTCCGTAAGAAGAGTCAGACTTCTTTTACTTAAGTCGGCATTGTGCCTTTTGTATTTAATTCCGATGCAATTTCTGTGTTTCATCGTCAATAAGAAGGTCCAAGGGGTTCTTTAAACCTGAAGTGAAGCATCGGAATCTATAACTAGTGTCACAGGAATGGTTCAAACCATAGACAGTAAGATGAGTCAGTATTCTTGTACTTAAGTCGGCATTGCGCCTTTTGTATTTAATTGCGATGCAATATCTGTGTTTCATCGTCAATAAGAAGGTCCAAGGGATACAGTAAACCTGGAGTGAAGCATCGGAATCTATAACTAGTGTCACATGGGCGGTTCAAAACATATACAGTAAGATGAGTCTGTATTCTTGTACTTAAGTCGGCAATGTGCTTTTTTATTTAATTCCGATGCAATTTCTGTGTTTCATCGTCACTAAGAAGGTCAGAGGGATACAGTAATCCTGAAGGTAAGCATCGGAATCTATAAGTAGTGTCACAGGAATGGTTCAAAACATAGACAGTAGGAAGAGTCAGTCTTCTTATACTTAAGTCGGCATTGTGCCTTTTGTATTTAATTCGGATGCAATTTCTGTGTTTCATCGTCAATAGGAAGGTCAGAGGGATACAATAAACCTGAAGTGAAGCATCGGAATCTATAATTAGTGTCACAGGAATGGTTCAAAACATAAACAGTAAGAAGAGTCAGTCTTCTTGTACTTAAGTCGGCATTGTGCCTTTTCTATTTAATTCCGATGCAATATCTGTGTTTCATCGCCAATAAGGAGGTCCAAGGGATACAGTAAACCTGAAGTGCAGAATCGGAATCTATAACTAGTGTCACATGAATGGTTCGAAAACATATTCAGTAAGAGGCGTCAGTGTTCTTGTACTTAGGTCGGCATTGTGCTTTTTCTATTTAATTCTGATGAAATTTCTGCGTTTCATCGTCAATAAGAAGGTCCAAGCGATACAGTAAACCTGGAGTGAAGCACCGGAATCTATAAGTAGTGTCACAGGAATGGTTCAAAATATAGACTGAAAGAATAGTCAGTCTTCTGGTACTTTAGTCGGCATTGTGCCTTTTGTATTTAATTCCGATGCAATTTCTTGTTTACTCGTCAAAAAGAAGGCTTTGAGGATACAGTAAACCTGGAGAGAAGCACCGGAATCTATAACTAGTGTCACAGGGATGGTTCAAAACATAGAGAGTAAGAAGAGTCAGTCTTCTTGTACTTTAGTCGGCATTGTGCCTTTTGTATTTAGTCCCGTTGCAATTTCTGTGTTTCATCGTCAATAAAAAGGTCCAAGGGATACAGATAACCTCGAATGAAGCATCGGAGTCTATAACCAGTGTCACAGGAATGGTACAAACATAGACAGTAAGAAGAGTCAGTCTTCTTGTACTTAATTTGGCGTTGTGCCTTTTCTATTTAATTCCGATGCAATTTCTGTGTTTATCGTCAATAAGAAGGTCAGAGGGATACAGTAATCCTGAAGTTAAGCATCGGAATCTATAACTAGTGTCACAGAAATGGTTCAAAGCATAGTCAGTAAGAAGAGTCAGTCTTCTTGTTCTTAAGTCGGCATTGCGGATTTTCTATTTAATTGCGATGCAATTTCTGTGATTCATCGACAATAAGAAGGTCCAAGGGATACAGTAAACCTGGAGTGAAGCATCGCAATCTATAACTAGTGTCACAGGGACGGTTCAAAGCATAGACAGTAAGTAGACTCAGTATTCTTGTACTTAAGTCTGCAATGTGCTTTTTGTATTTAATTCCGATGCAATTTCTGTGTTTCATCGTCACTAAGAAGGTCAGAGGGATACAGTAAACCTGATTTGAAGCATCGGAATCTCTAACTAGTGTCACAGGAATGGTTCAAACATAGTCAGTAAGAAGAGTCAGTCTTCTTGTACTTAAATCGGCATTGTGCTTTTGTATTTAATTCCGATACAATTTCTGTGTTTCGTCGTCAATGAGAAGGTCAGAGGGATACAGTAGACCCGAATTGAAGCATCGGAATCTATAACTAGTGTCACAGGAATGGTTCTAAAACATAAACAGTAAGAAGAGTCAGTCTTCTTGTACTTAAGTCGGTATGGTGCCTTTTGTATTTAATTACGATGCAATTTCTGTGTTTCATCGTCAATAAGAAGGTCAGAGGGATACAGTAAACCTGAAGTGAAGCATCGGAATCTATAACTAGAGTCACACGAATGGTTCAGAACATAGACAGTAAGAAGAGTCAGTCATCTTGTACTTAAGTCGGCATTGTTCCTTTTGTATTTAATTCCGATGCAATTTCTGTGTTTCATCGTCAATAAGAAGGTCAGAGGGATACAGTAAACCTGAAGTGAAGCATCGGAATCTATAACTAGAGTCACACGAATGGTTCAGAACATAGACAGTAAGAAGAGTCAGTCTTCTCGTACTTAAGTCGGCATTGTTCCTTTTGTATTTAATTCCGATGCTATTTCTGTGTTTCATCGTCAGTAAGAAGGTTAAGGGATACAGTAAACCTGAAGTTAAGCATCGGAATCTGTGACTAGTGTCACAGGAATGGTTCAAAACATAGTCCGTAAGAAGAGTCAGTCTTCTTGTACTTATGTCGGTATTGTGCTTTTTGTATTTAGTTCCGTTGCAATTTCTGTGTTTCATCGTCAATAAAAAGGTCCAAGGGATACAGATATCCTCGAAAGAAGCATCGGAGTCTATAACTAGTGTCACAGGAATGGTTCAAAACATAGACAATAAGAAGAGTCAGTCTTCTTGTAGTTAAGTCGGCGTTGTGCCTTTAGTAATTAATTCCGATACAATTTCTGTGTTTCATCGTCAATAAGAAAGTTTAAGGGATACAGTAAACCTGAAGTGAAGCATCGGAATCTATAACTAGAGTCACAGGAATGGTTCAAAACATAGACAATAAGAAGAGTCAGTCTACTTGTACTTAAGTCGGCTCTGTGCCTTTTGTATTTAATTCCGATGCCATTTCTGTGTTTCATCGTCAATTAGAACGTCAGAGGGATACAGTAAACCTGAAGTGAAGCATGGGAATCTATAAGTAGTGTCACAGGAATGGTTCAAAACATAGACAGTAGGAAGAGTCAGTCTTCTTGTACTTAAGTCGGCAATGTGCCTTTTGTATTTAAGTCGGATGCAATTTCTGTGTTTCATCGTCAATAGGAAGGTCAGAGGGATACAATAAACCTGAAGTGAAGCATCGGAATCCATAATTAGTGTCACAGGAGTGGTTCAAAACATACACAGTTGGAAGAGTCAGTCTTCTTGTACTTAAGTCGGCAATGTGCCTTTTGTATTTAAGTCGGATGCAATTTCTGTGTTTCATCGTCAATAGGAAGGTCAGAGGGATACAATAAACCTGAAGTGAAGCATCGGAATCCATAATTAGTGTCACAGGAGTGGTTCAAAACATACACAGTTGGAAGAGTCAGTCTTCTTGTACTTAAGTCGGCATTGTGCCTTTCGTATTTAATTCCAATGCAATTTCTGTGTTTCATCGTCAACAAGAAGGTCAGAGGGATACAATAAACCTGAAGTGAAGCATCGGAATCTATAAGTAGTGTAACAGGAATGGTTCAAAACATAGTCAGTAGAAGAGTGAGTCTTCTTGTACTTAAGTCGGCATTAAGCCTTTTGTATTTAATGTCGATGCAATTTCTGTGTTTCATCGTCAATATAAAGGTCCAAGGGATACAGTAAACTTGGAGTGAAGCATCGGAATCTATAACTAGTGTCACAGGGACGGTTCAAAACATTGACAGTAAGATGAGTCAGTATTGTTGAACTTAAGTCGGCATTGCGCCTTTTGTATTTAATTCCGATGCAATTTCTGTGTTTCATCGTCAATAAGAAGGTCCAAGGGATACAGTAAACCTGAAGTGAAGCATCGGAATCTATAACTAGTGTCACAGGATTGGTTCAAATCATAGTCATTAAGAAGAGTCAGTCTCCTTGTACTTAAGTCATCATTGTGCATTTTCTATTTAATTCCGATGCAATTTCTGTGTTTCATCGTCAATAAGAAGGTCCAAGGGATACAGTAAACCTGGAGTGAAGCTTCGGAATCTATAACTAGTGTCACAGGGCGGTCCAAATCATAGACAGTAAGAAGAGTCAGTATTCTTGTACTTAAGTCGGCAATGTGCTTTTTGTATTTAATTCCGATGCAATTTCTGTGTTTCAGCGTCACTAAGAAGGTCAGAGGGATACAGTAATCCTGCAGTTAAGCATCGGAATCTGTAACTAGTGTCACAGGTATGGTTCAAAGCATAATCAGTAAGAAGAGTCAGTTTTCTTGTAGTTAAGTCTGCATTGTGCCTTTTGTATTTAAGTCCGATGCAATTTCTGTGCTTCATCGTCAATAAGTAGGTCCAAGGGATACAGTAAACCTGAAGTGAAGCATCGGCATCTATAACTAGTGTCACAGGAATGGTTCAAAACATATACAGTAGGAAGAGTCCGTCTTCTAGTACTTAAGTCGGCATTGCGCATTTTCTATTTAATTGCGATGCAATTTCTGCGTTTCATCGTCAATGAGACGGTCAGAGGGATACAGTAAATCTGAAGAGAAGCATCGGAATCTAT
This sequence comes from Schistocerca piceifrons, assembly GCF_021461385.2. Taxonomy (NCBI): domain Eukaryota; kingdom Metazoa; phylum Arthropoda; class Insecta; order Orthoptera; family Acrididae; genus Schistocerca; species Schistocerca piceifrons. The sequence goes on along the minus strand of NC_060146.1, from coordinate 6,419,672 downwards.
AACTAGAGTCACAGGAATGGTTCAAAGCATAAACAGTTGGAAGAATCAGTCTTCTTGTACTTATGTCGGCATTGTGCCTTTTGTATTTAATTCCGATGCTATTTCTGTGTTTCGTCGTCAATAAGAAGGTCCAAGGGATACATTAAACCTGGAGTGAAGCATCGGAATCTATAACTACAATCACAGGGACGGTTCAAACATTGACAGTAAGATGAGTCAGTATTCTTGTACTTAAGTCGGCATTGTGCTTCTTGTATTTAATTCCGATGCTATTTCTGTGTTTCATCGTCAGTAAGAAGGTTAAGGGATACAGTAAACCTGAAGTTAAGCATCGGAATCTGTGACTAGTGTCACAGGAATGATTCAAAACATAGTCCGTAAGAAGAGTCAGACTTCTTTTACTTAAGTCGGCATTGCGCCTTTTGTATTTAATTGCGATGCAATATCTGTGTTTCATCGTCAATAAGAAGGTCCAAGGGATACAGTAAACCTGGAGTGAAGCATCGGAATCTATAACTAGTGTCACATGGGCGGTTCAAAACATATACAGTAAGATGAGTCTGTATTCTTGTACTTAAGTCGGCATTGTGCCTTTTCTATTTAATTCCGATGCAATATCTGTGTTTCATCGCCAATATGGAGGTCCAAGGGATACAGTAAACCTGAAGTGAAGAATCGGAATCTATAACTAGTGTCACATGAATGGTTCGAAAACATATTCAGTAAGAGGCGTCAGTGTTCTTGTACTTAGGTCGGCATTGTGCTTTTTCTATTTAATTCTGATGAAATTTCTGCGTTTCATCGTCAATAAGAAGGTCCATGCGATACAGTAAACCTGGAGTGAAGCACCGGAATCTATAAGTAGTGTCACAGGAATGGTTCAAAATATAGACTGAAAGAATAGTCAGTCTTCTGGTACTTTAGTCGGCATTGTGCCTTTTGTATTTAATTCCGATGCAATTTCTTGTTTACTCGTCAAAAAGAAGGCTTTGAGGATACAGTAAACCTGGAGAGAAGCACCGGAATCTATAACTAGTGTCACAGGGATGGTTCAAAACATAGAGAGTAAGAAGAGTCAGTCTTCTTGTACTTTAGTCGGCATTGTGCCTTTTGTATTTAGTCCCGTTGCAATTTCTGTGTTTCATCGTCAATAAAAAGGTCCAAGGGATACAGATAACCTCGAATGAAGCATCGGAGTCTATAACTAGTGACACAGGAATGGTACAAACATAGACAGTAAGAAGAGTCAGTCTTCTTGTACTTAATTTGGCGTTGTGCCTTTTCTATTTAATTCCGATGCAATTTCTGTGTTTATCGTCAATAAGAAGGTCAGAGGGATACAGTAATCCTGAAGTTAAGCATCGGAATCTATAACTAGTGTCACAGAAATGGTTCAAAGCATAGTCAGTAAGAAGAGTCAGTCTTCTTGTTCTTAAGTCGGCATTGCGGATTTTCTATTTAATTGCGATGCAATTTCTGTGTTTCATCGACAATAAGAAGGTCCAAGGGATACAGTAAACCTGGAGTGAAGCATCGCAATCTATAACTAGTGTCACAGGGACGGTTCAAAGCATAGACAGTAAGTAGACTCAGTATTCTTGTACTTAAGTCTGCAATGTGCTTTTTGTATTTAATTCCGATGCAATTTCTGTGTTTCATCGTCACTAAGAAGGTCAGAGGGATACAGTAAACCTGATTTGAAGCATCGGAATCTCTAACTAGTGTCACAGGAATGGTTCAAACATAGTCAGTAAGAAGAGTCAGTCTTCTTGTACTTAAATCGGCATTGTGCTTTTGTATTTAATTCCGATACAATTTCTGTGTTTCGTCGTCAATGAGAAGGTCAGAGGGATACAGTAGACACGAATTGAAGCATCGGAATCTATAACTAGTGTCACAGGAATGGTTCTAAAACATAAACAGTAAGAAGAGTCAGTCTTCTTGTACTTAAGTCGGTATGGTGCCTTTTGTATTTAATTACGATGCAATTTCTGTGTTTCATCGTCAATAAGAAGGTCTGAGGGATACAGTAAACCTGAAGTGAAGCATCGGAATCTATAACTAGAGTCACACGAATGGTTCAGAACATAGACAGTAAGAAGAGTCAGTCATCTTGTACTTAAGTCGGCATTGTTCCTTTTGTATTTAATTCCGATGCAATTTCTGTGCTTCATCGTCAATAAGAAGGTCAGAGGGATACAGTAAACCTGAAGTGAAGCATCGGAATCTATAACTAGAGTCACACGAATGGTTCAGAACATAGACAGTAAGAAGAGTCAGTCTTCTCGTACTTAAGTCGGCATTGTTCCTTTTGTATTTAATTCCGATGCTATTTCTGTGTTTCATCGTCAGTAAGAAGGTTAAGGGATACAGTAAACCTGAAGTTAAGCATCGGAATCTGTGACTAGTGTCACAGGAATGGTTCAAAACATAGTCCGTAAGAAGAGTCAGTCTTCTTGTACTTATGTCGGTATTGTGCTTTTTGTATTTAGTTCCGTTGCAATTTCTGTGTTTCATCGTCAATAAAAAGGTCCAAGGGATACAGATATCCTCGAAAGAAGCATCGGAGTCTATAACTAGTGTCACAGGAATGGTTCAAAACATAGACAATAAGAAGAGTCAGTCTTCTTGTACTTATGTCGGCGTTGTGCCTTTAGTAATTAATTCCGATACAATTTCTGTGTTTCATCGTCAATAAGAAAGTTTAAGGGATACAGTAAACCTGAAGTGAAGCATCGGAATCTATAACTAGAGTCACAGGAATAGTTCAAAACATAGACAATAAGAAGAGTCAGTCTTCTTGTACTTAAGTCGGCTTTGTGCCTTTTGTATTTAATTCCGATGCCATTTCTGTGTTTCATCGTCAATTAGAACGTCAGAGGGATACAGTAAACCTGATTTGAAGCATCGGAATCTATAACTAGTGTCACTGGAATGGTTCAAACATAGTCAGTAAGAAGAGTCAGTCTTCTTGTACTTAAGTCGGCATTGTGCCTTTTGTATTTAATTCCGATGAAATTTCTGTGTTTCATCGTCAATGAGAAGGTCAGAGGGATACCGTAGACCTGAATTGAAGCATCGGAATCAATAACTAGTGTCACAGGAATGGTTCTAAAACGTAGACAGTAAGAAGAGTCAGTCTTCTTGTACTTAAGTCGGCATTGTGCATATTCTATTTAATTCCGATGCAATTTCTATGTTTCATCGTTAATAAGACGGTCAGAGGGATACAGTAAACCTGAAGTGAAGCATCGGAATCTATAACTAGTGTCACAAGATCGGTTCAAAACATAGTAAGTAAGAAGAGTCAGTCTTCTTGTACTTAAGTCAGCATTGCGCCTTTTGTATTTAATCCCGATGCAATTTCTGTGTTTCATCGTCAATTAGAAGGTCGGAGGGATACAGTAAACCTGAAGTGAAGCATCGGAATCTATAAGTAGTGTCACAGGAATGGTTCAAAACATAGACAGTAGGAAGAGTCAGTCTTCTTGTACTTAAGTCGGCATTGTGCCTTTTCTATTTAATTCAGATGCAATATCTGTGTTTCATCGTCAATAAGAAAGTTTAAGGGATACAATAAACCTGAAGTGAAGCATCGGAATCTATAACTAGTGTCACAAGAATGGTTCAAAGCATTGTCGGTAAGAAGAGTCAGTCTTCTTGTACTTAAGTCGGCATTGCGCCTTTTCTATTTAATTCCGATGCAATTTCTGTGTTTCATCGTCAATTAGAAGGTCAGAGGGATACAGTAAACCTGAAGTGAAGCATCGGAATCTATAAGTAGTGTCACAGGTATGGTTCAAAACATAGACAATAAGTAGACTCAGTATTCTTGTACTTAAGTCGGCATTGTGCTTTTTCTATTTAATTCTGTGAAATTTCTGTGTTTCATCGTCAATAAGAAGGTCCAAGCGATACAGTAAACCTGGAGTGAAGCACCGGAATCTATAAGTTGTGTCACAGGAATGGTTCAAAACATAGACTGAAAGAAAAGTCAGTCTTCTGGTACTATAGTCGGCATTGTGCCTTTTGTATTTAATTCCGATGCAATTTCTTGTTTACTCGTCAAAATGAAGGCTTTGAGGATACAGTAAACCTGGAGAGAAGCACCGGAATCTATAACTAGTGTCACAGGGATGGTTCAAAACATAGACAGTAAGAAGAGTCAGTCTTCGTGTTCTTTAGTCGGCATTGTGCCTTTTGTATTTAGTTCCGTTGCAATTTCTGTGTTTCATCGTCAATAAATAGGTCCAAGGGATACAGATAACCTCGAATGAAGCATCGGAGTCTATAAATAGTGTCACAGGAATGGTTCTAACATAGACAGTAAGAAGAGTCAGTCTTCTTGTACTTAATTTGGCGTTGTGCCTTTTGTATTTAATTCCGATGCAATTTCAGTGTTTCATCGTCAATAAGAAGGTCAGAGGGATACAGTAAACCTGAAGTGAAGTATCGGAATCTACAACTAGTGTCACAGGAATGGTTCAAAACATAGTCAGTAAGAAGAGTCAGTCTTCTTGTACTTAAATCGGCATTGTGCTTTTGTATTTAATTCCGATACAATTTCTGTGTTTCGTCGTCAATGAGAAGGTCAGAGGGATACAGTAGACCCGAATTGAAGCATCGGAATCTATAACTAGTGTCACAGGAATGGTTCTAAAACATAAACAGTAAGAAGAGTCAGTCTTCTTGTACTTAAGTCGGCATTGTTCCTTTTGTATTTAATTCCGATGCAATTTCTGTGTTTCATCGTCAATAAGAAGGTCAGAGGGATACAGTAAACCTGAAGTGAAGCATCGGAATCTTTAACTAGAGTCACACGAATGGTTCAGAACATAGACAGTAAGAAGAGTCAGTCTTCTCGTACTTAAGTCGGCATTGTTCCTTTTGTATTTAATTCCGATGCTATTTCTGTGTTTCATCGTCAGTAAGAAGGTTAAGGGATACAGTAAACCTGAAGTTAAGCATCGGAATCTGTGACTAGTGTCACAGGAATGGTTCAAAACATAGTCCGTAAGAAGAGTCAGTCTTCTTGTACTTATGTCGGTATTGTGCTTTTTGTATTTAGTTCCGTTGCAATTTCTGTGTTTCATCGTCAATAAAAAGGTCCAAGGGATACAGATATCCTCGAAAGAAGCATCGGAGTCTATAACTAGTGTCACAGGAATGGTTCAAAACATAGACAATAAGAAGAGTCAGTCTTCTTGTACTTAAGTCGGCGTTGTGCCTTTAGTAATTAATTCCGATACAATTTCTGTGTTTCATCGTCAATAAGAAAGTTTAAGGGATACAGTAAACCTGAAGTGAAGCATCGGAATCTATAACTAGAGTCACAGGAATGGTTCAAAACATAGACAATAAAAAGAGTCAGTCTTCTTGTACTTAAGTCGGCTTTGTGCCTTTTGTATTTAATTCCGATGCCATTTCTGTGTTTCATCGTCAATTAGAACGTCAGAGGGATACAGTAAACCTGATTTGAAGCATCGGAATCTATAACTAGTGTCACTGGAATGGTTCAAACATAGTCAGTAAGAAGAGTCAGTCTTCTTGTACTTAAGTCGGCATTGTGCCTTTTGTATTTAATTCCGATGAAATTTCTGTGTTTCATCGTCAATGAGAAGGTCAGAGGGATACCGTAGACCTGAATTGAAGCATCGGAATCTATAACTAGTGTCACAGGAATGGTTCTAAAACGTAGACAGTAAGAAGAGTCAGTCTTCTTGTACTTAAGTCGGCATTGTGCATATTCTATTTAATTCCGATGCAATTTCTATGTTTCATCGTTAATAAGACGGTCAGAGGGATACAGTAAACCTGAAGTGAAGCATCGGAATCTATAACTAGTGTCACAAGATCGGTTCAAAACATAGTAAGTAAGAAGAGTCAGTCTTCTTGTACTTAAGTCAGCATTGCGCCTTTTGTATTTAATCCCGATGCAATTTCTGTGTTTCATCGTCAATTAGAAGGTCGGAGGGATACAGTAAACCTGAAGTGAAGCATCGGAATCTATAAGTAGTGTCACAGGAATGGTTCAAAACATAGACAGTAGGAAGAGTCAGTCTTCTTGTACTTAAGTCGGCATTGTGCCTTTTCTATTTAATTCAGATGCAATATCTGTGTTTCATCGTCAATAAGAAAGTTTAAGGGATACAATAAACCTGAAGTGAAGCATCGGAATCTATAACTAGTGTCACAAGAATGGTTCAAAGCATTGTCGGTAAGAAGAGTCAGTCTTCTTGTACTTAAGTCGGCATTGCGCCTTTTCTATTTAATTCCGATGCAATTTCTGTGTTTCATCGTCAATTAGAAGGTCAGAGGGATACAGTAAACCTGAAGTGAAGCATCGGAATCTATAAGTAGTGTCACAGGTATGGTTCAAAACATAGACAATAAGTAGACTCAGTATTCTTGTACTTAAGTCGGCATTGTGCTTTTTCTATTTAATTCTGTGAAATTTCTGTGTTTCATCGTCAATAAGAAGGTCCAAGCGATACAGTAAACCTGGAGTGAAGCACCGAAATCTATAAGTTGTGTCACAGGAATGGTTCAAAACATAGACTGAAAGAAAAGTCAGTCTTCTGGTACTATAGTCGGCATTGTGCCTTTTGTATTTAATTCCGATGCAATTTCTTGTTTACTCGTCAAAATGAAGGCTTTGAGGATACAGTAAACCTGGAGAGAAGCACCGGAATCTATAACTAGTGTCACAGGGATGGTTCAAAACATAGACAGTAAGAAGAGTCAGTCTTCGTGTTCTTTAGTCGGCATTGTGCCTTTTGTATTTAGTTCCGTTGCAATTTCTGTGTTTCATCGTCAATAAATAGGTCCAAGGGATACAGATAACCTCGAATGAAGCATCGGAGTCTATAAATAGTGTCACAGGAATGGTTCTAACATAGACAGTAAGAAGAGTCAGTCTTCTTGTACTTAATTTGGCGTTGTGCCTTTCGTATTTAATTCCGATGCAATTTCAGTGTTTCATCGTCAATAAGAAGGTCAGAGGGATACAGTAAACCTGAAGTGAAGTATCGGAATCTACAACTAGTGTCACAGGAATGGTTCAAAACATAGTCAGTAAGAAGAGTCAGTCTTCTTGTACTTAAGTCATCATTGTGAATTTTCTATTTAATTTCGATGCAATTTCTGTGTTTCATCGTCAATAAGAAGGTCCAAGGGATACAGTAAACCTGGAGTGAAGCATCGCAATCTATAACTAGTGTCACAGGGACGGTTCAAAACATAGACAGTAAGTAGACTCAGTATTCTTGTACTTAAGTCGGCAATGTGCTTTTTGTATTTAATTCCGATGCAATTTCTGTGTTTCATCGTCACTAAGAAGGTCAGAGGGATACAGTAAACCTGATTTGAAGCATCGGAATCTATAACTAGTGTCACAGGAATGGTTCAAACATAGTCAGTAAGAAGAGTCAGTCTTGTTGTACTTAAGTCGGCATTGTGCCTTTTGTACTTAATTCCGATGCAATTTCTGTGTTTAATCGACAATAAGAAGGTCCAAGGGATACAGTAATCGTGAAGTTAAGCATCGGAATCTGTAACTAGTGACACAGGAATGGTTCAAACATACACAGTAGGAAGAGTCAGCCTTCTAGTATTTAAGTCGGCATTGTGCATATTCTATTTAATTCCAGTGCAATTTCTTTGTTTCATCGTTAATAAGACGGTCAGAGGGATACAGTAAACCTGAAGTGAAGCATCGGTATGTATAACTAGTGTCACACGAATGGTTCAAAGCATAGACAGAAAGTAGAGTCAGTCTTCTTGTACTTAAGTCGGCATTGTTCCTTTTGTATTTAATTCCGATGCTATTTCTGTGTTTCATCGTCAATAAGAAGGTCCAAGGGATGCAGTAGACCTGAATTGAAGCATCGGAATCTATAACTAGTGTCACAGGAATTGTTCTAAAACATAGACAGAAAGAAGAGTCAGTCTTTTTTTACTTAAGTCGGCATTGTGCCTTTTGTACTTAATTCCGATGGAATTCTGTGTTTAATCGTCAATAAGAAGGTCCAAGGGATACAGTAATCCTAAAGTTAAGCATCGGAATCTATGACTAGTGTCACAGGAATGGTTCAAAACATAGTCAGTAAGAAGAGTCAGTCTTCTTGTACTTATGTCGGCATTGTGCCTTTTGTATTTAATTCCGATGAAATTTCTGTGTTTCATCGTCAATACGAAGGTACAGGGGATACTGTAAGCCTGAAGTGAAGCATCGGAATCTATAACTAGTGTCACAGGAATGGTTCAAAACATAGACAGTAGAAAGAGTCACGCTTCTTGTACTTAAGTCGGCATTGTGCCTTTTGTATTTAATTCCGATGCAATTTCTGTGATTCTCAGTCAATAAGAAGGACAGAGGGATACAGTAAACCTGAAGTGAAGCATCGGAATCTATAACTAGTGTCACAGGAGTGGTTCAAAACATAATCAGTAAGCAGAGTCAGTCTTCTTGTACTTAAGTCGGCATTATGCCTTTTGTATTTAATTTCGATGCAATTTCTGTGTTTCATCGTCAATAAGATGGTCCAAGGGATACAGTAAACCAGGAGTAAAGCATCGGAATCTATAACTAGTGTCACGGGGACGGTTCAAAACATAGACAGTAAGATGAGTCAGTATTTTTGTACTTAAATCGGCATTGTGCATTTTGTATTTAATTCCGATGCAATTTCAGTGTTTCATCGTCAATAAGAAGGTCAGAGGGATACTGTAAACCTGGAGTGAAGCATCGGAGTCTATAACTAGTGTCACAGGAATGGTTCAAAACATAGGCAGTAAGAAGAGTCAGTCTTCTTGTACTTATTTCGGCATTGTGCCTTTTGTATTTAATTCCGATGCAATATCTGTGATTCTTAGTCAATAAGAAGGTCAGAGGGATACAGTAAACCTGAAGTGAAGCATCGGAGTCTATAACTAGTGTCACAGGAATGGTTCAAAACATAGTCAGTAAGAAGAGTCAGTGTTCTTGTACTTAAGGCGGCATTATGCCTTTTGTATTTAATTCCGATGCAATTACTGTGTTTCATCGTCAATAAGAAGGTCCAAGGGTTACAGTAAACCTCGAGTGAAGCATCGGGGTCTATAACTAGTGTCACAGGAATGATTCAAAACATAGACAGTAAGAAGAGTCAGTCATCTTGTACTTCATTCGGCATTGCGCCTCTTGTATTAATTCCGAATCAATTTCTGTGTTTCATCGTCAATAAGAAGGTCAGAGGGATACTGAAAGTCTGAAGTGAAGCATCGGAATCAATTAATGTCACAGGAATGGTTTAAAACATGGTCAGTAAGAAAAGTCAGTTTTTTTGTACTTAAGTCTACATTGTGCCTTTTGTATTTAATTCCGATGCAATTTCTGTGGTTCATCGTCACTATGAAGGTCAGAGGGTTACAGTAAACCTGAAGTTAAGCATCGGAATGTATAACTAGTGTCACAGGAATGGTTCAAATTATAGTCAGTAAGAAAAGTCAGTCTTCGTGTAGTTAAGTCGGCATTGTGCCTTCTGTGTTTAATTCCGATGCAATTTCTGTGTTTATCGTCAATAAGAAGGTCCAAGGGATACAGTAAACCTGAAGTGAACCATCGGACTCTATAACTAGTGTCACAGGAATGGTTCAAAACATAAACAGTAAGAAGAGTCAGTCTTCTTGTACTTATGTCAGCATAGTGCCTTTTGTATTTAATTCCGATGCAATTTCTGTGTTTCATCGTCAATAAGAATGTCAGAGGATACAGTAAACCTGAAGTGAAGCATCGGAATCTATAACTAGAGTCACAGGAATGGTACAAAACATAGTCAGTAAGAAGAGTCAGTCTTCTTGTACTTAAGTCGGCATTGTGCCTCTTGTATTTAATTCCGATGAAATTTCTGTGTTTCATCGTCAATAAGAAGGTCCAAGGGATACAGTAGACCTGAATTGAAGCATCGGAATCTATAACTAGTGTCACAGGAATTGTTCTAAAACATAGACAGTAAGTAGAGTCAGTCTTCTTGTACTTAAGTCGGCATAGTTCCTTTTGTATTTAATTCCGATGCTATTTCTGTGTTTCATCGTCAATAAGAAGGTATAAGGGATACAGTAAACCTGAGGTGAAGCATCGGAATCTATAGCGAATGTCACAAGAATGGTTCAAAACAAAGTCAGTAAGAAGAGTCAGTCTTCTTGTACTTAAGTCGGCATTGTGCCTTTTGTATTTAATTCCGATGCAATATCTGTGATTCTTAGTCAATAAGAAGGTCAGAGGGATACAGTACACCTGAAGTAAAGCATCGGAATCTATAACTAGTGTCAAAGGAATGGTTCAAAACATAGTCAGTAAGAAGAGTCAGTCTTCTTGTGCTTAAGTCGACATTGTGCCTTTTGTATTTAATTTCGATGCAATTTCTGTGTTTCATCGTCAATAAGAAGGTCCAAGGGTTACAGTAAACCTGGAGTGAAGCATCAGAGTCTATAACTAGTGTCACAGGAATGGTACAAAACATAGACGGTAAGAAGAGTCAGTCATCTTGTACTTAATTCGGCATTGCGCCTTTTGTATTTAATTCCGATGCAATTTCTGTGTTTCGTCGTCAATAAGAATTTCAAAGGGATACTGTAAGCCTGAAGTGAAGCATCGGAATCAATTAGTGTCACAGGAATGGTTTAAAACATAGTCAGTAAGAAAAGTCAGTCTTCTTGTACTTAAGTCGACATTGTGCCTTTTGTATTAAATTCCGATGCAATTTCTGTGTTTCATCGTCAATAAGACTGTCCAAGGGATACATTAAACCTGGAGTGAAGCATCGGAATCTATAACTACAGTCACAGGGACGGTTCAAAACATAGACAGTAAGATGAGTCAGTATTCTTGTACTTAAGTCGGCATTGTGCTTTTTGTATTTAATTCCGATGCAATTTCTGTGTTTCATCGTCACTATGAAGGTCAGAGGGATACAGTAAACCTGAAGTTAAGCATCGGAATATATAACTAGTGTCACAGGAATGGTTCAAATTATAGTCAGTAAGAAGAGTCAGTCTTCTTGTAGTTAAGTCGGCATTGTGCCTTCTGTATTGAATTCCGATGCAATTTCTGTGTTTATCGTCAATAAGAAGGTCCAAGGGATACAGTAAACCTAAAGTGAACCATCGGACTCTATAACTAGTGTCACAGGAATGGTTCAAACATTGTCAGTAAAAAGAGTCAGTCTTCTTGTACTTATGTGAGCATTGTGCCTTTTGTATTTAATTCCGATGCAATTTCTGTGTTTAATCGTCAATAAGATGGTCCAAGGGATTCAGTAATCCTGAAGTTAAGCATCGGAATCTATAACTAGTGTCACAGGAGTGGTTCAAAACATAGTCAGTATGCAGAGTCAGTCTTCTTGTACTTAAGTCGACATTGTGCCTTTGTATTCAATTCCGATGCAATATCTGTGTTTCATCGTCAATAAGAAGTTCCAAGGGATACAGTAAACCTGCAGTGAAGCATCGGAGTCTATAACTAGTGTCACAGGAATGGTTCAAAACATAGACAGTAAGAAGATTCAGTCTTCTTGTACTTAATTCGGCATTGCGCATTTGTATTTAATTCCGATGCAATTTCTGTGTTTCATCGTCAATAAGAAGGTCAGAGGGATACTGTAAGCCTGAAGTGAAGCATCGAAATCAATTAGTGCCAGAGTAATGGTTTAAAACATAGTCAGCAAGCAGAGTCAGTCTTCATGTACTTATGTCGGCATTGTGCCTTTTGTATTTAATTCCGATGCAATTTCTGTTTTTCGTCGTCAATAAGAAGGTCCAAGGGATACATTAAACCTGGAGTGAAACATCGGAATGTATAACTACAGTCACAGGGACGGTTCAAAGCATTGACAGTAAGATGAGTCAGTATTCTTGTACTTAAGTCGGCATTGTGCTTTTTGTATTTAATTCCGATGCAATTTCTGTGTTTCATCATCACTATGACGGTCAGAGGGATACAGTAATCCTGAAGTTAAGCACCGGAATCTATAACTAGTGTCACAGGAATAGTTCAAAGCATAGTCAGTAAGAAGAGTCAGTCTTCTTGTAGTTAGGTCGGCATTGTGCCTTCTGTATTTAATTCCGATGCAATTTCTGTGTTTCATCGTCAATAAGAAGGTTCAAGGGATACAGTAAACCTGAAGTGAAGCATCGGAATCTATAGGTAGTGTCACAAGAATGGTTCAAACATAGTCAGTATGAAGAGTCAGTCTTCTTGTACTTAAGTCGGCATTGTGCTTTTTCTATTCAATTCTGATGAAATTTCTGTGTTTCATCGTCAATAAGAAGTTCCAAGCGATACAGTAAACCCGGAGTGAAGCACCGGAATCTATAAGTAGTGTCACAGGAATGGTTCAGAACATAGACTGAAAGAATAGTCAGTCCTCTGGTACTTTAGTCGGCATTGTGCCTTTTGTATTTAATTCCGATGCAATTTCTTGTTTACTCGTCAAAAAGAAGGCTTTGAGGATACAGTAAACCTGGAGTGAAGCATCGGAATCTATAACTAGTGTCAAAGGAATGGTTAAAAACATAAACTGTAAGAAGAGTCAGTCTCCTTGTACATAAGTCGGCATTGTGCCTTTTCTATTTAATTCCGATGCAATATCTGTGTTTCATCGTAAAAAAGAAGGTCCAAGGGATACAGTAAACCTGAAGTGAAGAATCGGAATCTATAACTAGTGTCACAGGAATGATTCAAAACATAGTCAGTAAGAATCGTCAGTCTACTTGTACTTAAGTCGGCATTGTGCCTTTTCTATTTATTTCCGTTGCAATTTCTGTGTTTCATCGTCAATAAAAAGGTCCAAGGGATACAGATAACCTCGAGTGAAGCATCGGAGTCTATAACTAGTGTCACAGGAATGGTTCAAACATAGACAGTAAGAAGAGTCAGTCTTCTTGTTCTTAATTTGGCGTTGTGCCTTTTGTATTTAATTCCAATGCAATTTCAGTGTTTCATCGTCAATAAGAAGGTCAGAGGGATACAGTAAACCTGAAGTGAAGTATCAGAATCTATAACTAGTGTCACAGGAATGGTTCAAAACATAGTCAGTAAGAAGAGTCAGTCTTCTTGTACTTAAGTCGGCATTGTGCCTTTTCTATTTAATTCCGATGCAATATCTGTGTTTATCGTCAATAAGAAGGTCCAAGGGATACAGTAAACCTGGAGGGAAGCATCGGAATCTATAACTAGTGTCACAGGGACGGTTTAAAAAATAGACAGTAAGATGAGTCAGTATAATTGTACTTAAGTCGGCATTGTGCCTCTTCTATTTAATTCCGATGCAAGTTCTGTGTTTCATCGTCAATAAGAAGGTCCAAGGGATACAGTAAACCAGAAGTGAAGCATCGGAATCCATAACTAGTGTCACAGGATTGGTTCATATCATAGTCAGTAAGAAGAGTCAGTCTTCTTGTACTTAAGTCATCATTGTGCATTTTCTATTTAATTTCGATGCAATTTCTGTGTTTCATCGTCAATAAGAAGGTCCAAGGGATACAGTAAACCTCTAGTGAAGCATCGGAATCTATAACTAGAGTCACAGGGACGGTTCAAAACATAGACAGTAAGATGAGTCAGTATTCTTGTACTTAAGTCGGCATTGTGCTTTTTGTATTTAATTCCGATGCAATTTCTGTGTTTCATCGTCACTATGAAGGTCAGAGGGATACGGTAAACCTGAAGTTAAGCATCGGAATGTATAACTAGTATCACAGGAATGGTTCAAATTATAGTCAGTAAGAAGAGTCAGTCTTCTTGTAGTTAAGTCGGCATTGTGCCTTCTGTATTTAATTCCGATGCAATTTCTGTGTTTATCGTCAATAAGAAGGTCCAAGGGATACAGTAAACCTGAAGTGAACCATCGGAATCTATAACTAGAGTCACACGAATGGTTCAAAGCATAGACAGAAAGAAGAGTCAGTCTTCTTGTACTTAAGTCGGCATTGTTCCTTTTGTATTTAATTACGATGCTATTTCTGTGTTTCATCGTCAATAAGAAGGTATAAGGGATACAGTAAACCTGAGGTGAATCATCGGAAACTACAGCGAATGTCACAAGAATGGTTCAAATCATAGTCAGTAAGAAGAGTCAGTCTTCTTGTACTTAAGTCGGCATTGTGCCTTTTGTACTTAATTCCGATGGAATTTCTGTTTTTAATCGTCAATAAGAAGGTCCAAGGGATACAGTAATCCTAAAGTTAAGCATAGGAATCTATAACTAGTGTCACAGGAATGGTTCAAAACATAGACAGTAGAAAGAGTCACTATTCTTGTACTTAAGTCGGCATTGTGCCTATTGTATTTAATTCCGATGCAATTTCAGTGTTTCATCGTCAATAAGAATTTTAGAGGGATACAGTAAACATGGAGTGAAGCATCGGAGACTATAACTAGTGTCACAGGAATGGTTCAAAACATAGGCAGTAAGAAGAGTCAGTCTTGTTGTACTTAATTCGGCATTGTGCCTTTTGTATTTAATTCCGATGCAATTTCTGTGATTCTCAGTCAATAAGAAGGTCAGAGGGATACAGTAAACCTGAAGCATCTGAATCTATAACTAGTGTCACAGGAGTGGTTCAAAACATAGTCAGTAAGCACAGTCAGTCTTCTTGTACTTAAGTCGCATTATGCCTTTTGTATTTAATTTCGATGCAATTTCTGTGTTTCATCGTCAATAAGAAGGTCCAAGGGATACAGTTAACCAGGAATAAAGCATAGGAATCTATAACTAGTGTCACAGGAATGGTTCAAAACATAGACAGTAGAAAGAGTCACTCTTCTTGTACTTAAGTCGGCATTGTGCCTATTGTATTTAATTCCGATGCAATTTCAGTGTTTCATCGTCAATAAGAATGTCAGAGGGATACTGTAAACCTGGAGTGAAGCATCGGAGTCTATAACTAGTGTCACAGGAATGGTTCAAAACATAGGCAGTAAGAAGAGTCAGTCTTCTTGTACTTATTTCGGCATTGTGCCTATTGTATTTCATTCCGATGCAATATCTGTGATTCTTAGTCAATAAGAAGGTCAGAGGGATACTGTAAGCCTGAAGTGAAGCATCGGAATCAATTAGTGTCACAGGAATGGTTTAAAACATAGTCAGTAAGAAAAGTCAGTCTTCTTGTACTTAAGTAGACATTGTGCCTTTTGTATTTAATTCCGATGCAATTTCTGCGTTTCATCGTCAATAAGACGGTCCAAGGGATACATTAAACCTGGAGTGAAGCATCGGAATCTATAACTACAGTCACAGGGACGGTTCAAAACATAGACAGTAAGATGAGTCAGTATTCTTGTACTTAAGTCGGCATTGTGCTTTTTGTATTTAATTCCGATGCAATTTCTGTGTTTCATCGTCACTATGAAGGTCAGAGGGATACAGTAAACCTGAAGTTTAACATCGGAATGTATAACTAGTGTCACAGGAATGGTTCAAATTATAGTCAGTAAGAAGAGTCAGTCTAGTTGTACTTAAGTCGGCATTGTGCCTCTTGTATTTAATTCCGATGAAATTTCTGTGTTTCATCGTCAATAAGAAGGTCCAAGGGATACAGTAGACCTGAATTGAAGCATCGGAATCTATAACTAGTGTCACAGGAATCGTTCTAAAACATAAACAGTAAGAAGAGTCAGTCTTCTTGTACTTAAGTCGGTATGGTGCCATTTGTATTTAATTCCGATGCTATTTCTGTGTTTCATCGTCAATAAGAAGGTATAAGGGATACAGTAGACCTGAGGTGAAGCATCGGAATCTATAAGTAGAGTCACACGAATGGTTCAAAGCATAGACAGAAAGAAGAGTCAGTCTTCTTGTACTTAAGTCGGCATTGTTCCTTTTGTATTTAATTCCGATGCTATTTCTGTGTTTCATCGTCAATAAGAAGGTACAAGGGATGCAGTAAACCTGAGGTGAAGCATCGGAATCTATAGCGAATGTCACAAGAATGGTTCAAAACATAGTCAGTAAGAAGAGTCAGTCTTCTTGAACTTAAGTCGGCATTGTGCCTTTTGTACTTAATTCCGATGGAATTTCTGTGTTTAATCGTCAATAAGAAGGTCCAAGGGATACAGTAATCCTGAAGTTAAGCATCGGAATCTATGACTAGTGTCACAGGAATGGTTCAAAATATAGTCAGTAAGAAGAGTCAGTCCTCTTGTACTTATGTCGGCATTGTGCATTTTGTATTTAATTCCTATGAAATTTCTGTGTTTCATCGTCAATACGAAGGTCCAAGGGATACAGGAAACCTGAAGTGAAGCATCGGAATCTATAAGTAGAGTCACACGAATGGTTCAAAGCATAGACAGAAAGAAGAGTCAGTCTTCTTGTACTTAAGTCGGCATTGTTCCTTTTGTATTTAATTCCGATGCTATTTCTGTGTTTCATCGTCAATAAGAAGGTACAAGGGATGCAGTAAACCTGAGGTGAAGCATCGGAATCTATAGCGAATGTCACAAGAATGGTTCAAAGCATAGACAGTAAGAAGAGTCAGTCTTCTTGTACTTAAGTCGGTATGGTTCCTTTTCTATTTAATTCCGATGCAATTTCTGTGTTTCATCGTCAATAAGAAGGTCAGAGGATACAGTAAACCTGAGGTGAAGCATCGGAATCTATAGCTAATGTCTCATGAATGGTTCAAAACATAGTCAGTAAGAAGTGTCAGTCTTCTTGTACTTAAGTCGGCATTGTGCCTTTTGTACTTAATTCCGATGCAGTTTCTGTGTTTCATCGTCAATAAAAAGGTCTGAGGGATACATTAAACCTGGAGTGAAGCATCGGAATCTATAACTACAGTCACAGGGACGGTTCAAAACATAGACAGTAAGATGAGTCAATATTCTTGTACTTATGTCGGCATTGTGCTTTTTGTATTTTATTCCGATGCAATTTCTGCGTTTCAACGTCACTATGTAGGTCAGAAGGATACAGTAATGCTGAAGTTAAGCATCGGACTCTATAACTAGTGTCAGAGGAATGGTTCAAAACATAGTCAGTAAGAAGAGTCAGTCTTCTTGTACATAAGTCGGCATAGTGCCTTTTCTATTTAATTCCGATGCAATTTCTGTGTTTCATCGTCAATAAGAAGGTCAGAGGATACAGTAAACCTGAAGTGAAGCATCGGAATCTGTAACTAGTGTCACAGGAGTGGTTCAAAACATAGTCAGTAAGCAGAGTCAGTCTTCTTGTACTTAAGTCGGCATTGTGATTTTTGTATTTAATTTCGATGCAATTTCTGTGTTTCATCGTCAATGAGAAGGTCCAAGGGATACAGTAAAACAGGGACGGTTCAAAACATAGACAGTTGGATGAGTCAGTATTTTTGTACTTACGTCGGCATTGTGCCTTTTGAATTTAATTCCGATGCAATTTCTGTGTTTCATCGTCAATAAGAAGGTCAGAGGGATACTGTAAGCCTGAAGTGAAGCATCGGAATCAATTAGTGTCTCAAGAATGGATTAAAACATAGTCAGCAAGAAGAGTCGGTCTTCTTGTACTTAAGTCGGCATTGTGCCTTTTGTATTTAATTCCGATGCAATTTCTGTGTTTCATCGTCAATAAGAGGGTCCAAGGGATACATTAAACCTGGAGAGAAACATCGGAATCTATAACTACAGTCACAGGGACGGTTCAAAACATAGACAGTAAGATGAGTCAGTATTCCTGTAGTTAAGTCGGCATTGTGCCTTTTGTATGTAATTCCGATGCAATTTCTGTGTTTCATCGTCACTATGAAGGTCAGAGGGATACAGTAATCATGAAGTTAAGCATCGGAATCTATAACTAATGTCACAGGAATGGTTCGAAGCATAGTCAGTAAGAAGAGTCAGTCTTCTTGTAGTTAAGTCGGCTTTGTGCCTTCTGTATTTAATTCCGATGCAATTTCTGTGTTGCATCGTCAATACGAAGGTCCAAGGGATACAGTAAACCTGAAGTGAAACATCGGAATCTATAACTAGTGTCACAGGAATGGTTCAAAACATACACAGTAGGATGAGTCAGTATTTTTGTACTTAAGTCGGCATTGTGCCATTTGTATTTAATTCCGATGCAATTTCTGTGTTTCATCGTCAACAAGAAGGCCAGAGGGATACTGTAAGCCTGAAGTGAAGCATCGGAATCCATTAGTGTCACAGGAATGGATTAAAACATTGTCAGTAAGAAGAGTCAGTCTTCTTGTACTTAAGCCGGCATTGTACCTTTTGTATTCAATTCCGATGCAATTTCTGTGTTTCATCATCAAAAAGGAGGTCCAAGGGATACATTAAACCTGGAGTGAAGCATCGGAATCTATAGCTACAGTCACAGGGACGGTTTAAAACATAGACAGTAAGATGAGTCAGTATTCTTGTACTTAAGTCGGCATTGTGCATTTTGTATTTAATTCCGGTGCAATTTCTGTGTTTCATCGACACTATGAAGGTCAGAGGGATACAGTAATACTGTAACTAGTGTCACAGGAATGGTTCGAAGCATAGTCATTAAGAAGAGTCAGTCTTCTTGTAGTTAAGTCGGCTTTGTGCCTTCTGTATATAATTCCGATGCAATTTCTGTGTTTCATCGTCAATAAGAAGGTCCAAGGGATACTGTAAACCTGAAGTGAACCATCGGGCTCTATAACTAGTGTCACAGGAATGGTTCAAAACATAGTCAGTAAGAAGAGTCAGTCTTCTTGTACTTAAGTCGGCATAGTGCTTTTTGTATTTAATTCTGATGCAATTTCTGTGTTTCATCGGCAATAAGGTCAGAGGATACAGTAAACCTGAAGTGAAGCATCGGAATCCATAACTAGAGTCACACGAATGGTTCAAAACATAGTCAGTAAGGAGAGTGTCTTCTTGTACTTAAGTCGGCATTGTGCTTTTGAACTTAATTCCGATGCAATTTCTGTTTTTAATCGTCGATAAAAAGGTCCAAGAGAGACAGTAATCCTGAAGTTAAGCATCGGAATCTATGACTAGTGTCACAGGAATGGTTCAAAACATAGTCAGTAAGAAGAGTCAGTCTTCTTGTACTTATGTCGGTATAGTGCATTTTGTATTTAATTCCGATGAAATTTCTGTGTTTCATCGTCAATAAGAAGGTCCAAGGGATACAGTAAACCTGAAGTGAACCATCGGACTCTATACCTAGTGTCACAGGAATGGTTCAAAACATAGTCAGTATGAAGAGTCAGTCTTCTTGTACTTAAGTCGGCATAGTGCCTTTTGTATTTAATTCCGATGCAATTTCTGTGTTTCATCGTCAATAAGAAGGTCAGAGGATACATTAAGCCTGAAGTGAAGCATCGAAATCTATAACTAGAGTCACAGGAGTGGTTCAAAACATAGACAGTAAGAAGAGTAAAGTCTTCTTGTACTTAAGTTGGCATTGTGCCTCTTGTATTTAATTCCGATGCTATTTCTATGTTTGATCGTCAATAAGAAGGTTAAGCTATACAGTAAACCTGAAGTGAAGCATCGGAATCTATAGGTAGTGTCACAAGAGTGGTTCAAAACATAGTAAGTAAGAAGAGTCAGTCTTCTTGTACTTAAGTCGGCATTGTGCATCTTGTATTTAATTCCGATGCTATTTCTGTGTTTAATCGTCAATACGAAAGTCCAAGGGATACAGTAATCCTGAAGTTAAGCATCGGAATCTATGACTAGTGTCACAGGAATGGTTCAAAACATAGTCAGTAAGAAGAGTCAGTCTTCTTGTACTTATGTCGGTATTGTGCCTTTTGTATTTAATTCCGATACAATTTCCGTGTTTCATCGTCAATACGAAGGTATAAGGGATACAGTAAACCTGGAGTGAAGCATCGGAATCAATTAGTGTCACAGGAATGGTTTAAACATAGTCAGTAAGAGAAGTCAGTCTTCTTAAACTTAAGTCGACATTGTGCATTTTGTATTTAATTCCGATGCAATTTCTGTGTTTCATCGTCACTATGAAGGTCAGAGGGATACAGTAAACTTGAAGTTAAGCATCGGAATCTATAACTAGTGTCACAGGAATGGTTCAAAACATAGTCAGTAAGAAGAGTCAGTCTTCTTGTACTTATGTCAGCATTGTGCCTTTTGTATTTAATTCCGATGCAATTTCTGTGTTTCATCGTCAATAAGAAGGTCAGAGGATACAGTAAACCTGAAGTGAGGCATCGGAATCTATGACTAGTCACAGGAATGGTTCAAAACATAGTCAGTAAGAAGAGTCAGTCTTCTTGTACTTAAGTCGGCATTGTGCCTCTTGTAATTAATTCCGATGAAATTTCTGTGTTTCATCGTCAATAAGAAGGTCCAAGGGATACAGTAGACCTGAATTGAAGCATCGGAATCTATAACTAGTGTCACAGGAATTGTTCTAAAACATAGACAGTAAGAAGAGTCAGTCTTCTTGTACTTAAGTCGGCATTGTTCCTTTTGTATTTAATTCCGATGCTATTTCTGTGTTTCATCGTCAATAAGAAGGTGTAAGCGATACAGTAAACCTGAGGTGAAGCATCTTAATCTATAGTGAATGTCACAAGAATGGTTCAAAACATAGTCAGTAAGAAGAGTCAGTCTTCTTGTACTTAAGTCGGCATTGTGCCTTTTGTATTTAATTCCGATGCAATTTCTGTGTTTCATCGTCAATAAGAGGGTCCAAGGGATACAATAAACCTGGAGTGAAGCATCGGAGTCTATAACTAGTGTCACAGGAATTGTTCAAAACATAGACAGTAAGAAGCGTCAGTCTTCTTGTACTTAAGTCGGCATTGTGCCTATTGTATTTAATTCCGATGCAATTTCAGTATTTCATCGTCAATGAGAAGGTCAGAGGGATACATTAAACCTGGAGTGAAGCATCGGAATCTATAACTACAGTCACAGGGAAGGTCCAAAACACAGACAGTAAGATGAGTCAGTATTCTTGTACTTAAGTCGGCTTTGTGCTTTTTGTATTTAATTCCGGTGCAATTTCTGTGTTTCATCGACACTATGAAGGTCAGAGGGATACAGTAATCCTGAAGTTAAGCATCGGAATCTATAACTAGTGTAACAGGAATGGTTCGAAGCATAGTCATTAAGAAGAGTCAGTCTTCTTGTAGTTAAGTCGACTTTGTGCCTTCTGTATTTAATTCCGATGCAATTTCTGTGTTTCATTGTCAATAAGAAGGTCCAAGGGATACTGTAAACCTGAAGTGAACCATCGGGCTCTATAACTAGTGTCACAGGAATGGTTCAAAACATAGTCAGTAAGAAGAGTCAGTCTTCTTCTACTTAAGTCGGCATAGTGCTTTTTGTATTTAATTCTGATGCAATTTCTGTGTTTCATCGTCAATAAGAAGGTAAAAGGGATACAGTAGACCTGAATTGAAGCCTCGGAATCTATAACTAGTGTCACAGGAATGGTTCTAGGACATAGACAGAAAGAAGAGTCAGTCTTCTTGTACTTAAGTCGGTATGGTGCCTTTTGTATTTAATTCCGATGCAATTTCTGAGTTTCATCGTCATTAAGAAGGTCGGAGGGATACAGTAAACCTGAAGTGAAGCATCGGAATCCATAACTAGAGTCACACGAATGGTTCAAAACATAGTCAGTAAGGAGAGTCAGTCTTCTTGTACTTATGTCGGTATAGTGCCTTTTGTATTTAATTCCGATGAAATTTCTGTGTTTCATCGTCAATAAGAAGGTCCAAGGGATACAGTAAACCTGAAGTGATCCATCGGACTCTATACCTAGTGTCACAGGAATGGTTCAAAACATAGTCAGTATGAAGAGTCAGTCTTCTTGTACTTAAGTCGGCATAGTGCCTTTTGTATTTAATTCCGATGCAATTTCTGTGTTTCATCGTCAATAAGAAGGTCAGAGGATACAGTAAGCCTGAAGTGAAGCATCGGAATCTATAACTAGAGTCACAGGAGTGATTCAAAACATAGACAGTAAGAAGAGTGAAGTCTTCTTGTATTTAAGTCGGCATTGTGCCTCTTGTATTTAATTCCGATGCTATTTCTATGTTTCATCGTCAATAAGAAGGTTTAGCTATACAGTAAACCTGAAGTGAAGCATCGGAATCTGTAGGTAGTGTCACAAGAGTGGTTCAAAACATAGTAAGTAAGAAGAGTCAGTCTTCTTGTACTTAAGTCGGCATTGTGCATCTTGTATTTAATTCCGATGCTATTTCTGTGTTTAATCGTCAATACGAAAGTCCAAGGGATACAGTAATCCTGAAGTTAAGCATCGGAATCTATGACTAGTGTCACAGGAATGGTTCAAAACATAGTCAGTAAGAAGAGTCAGTCTTCTTGTACTTATGTCGGCATTGTGCCTTTTGTATTTAATTCCGATGCAATTTCTGTGTTTCATCGTCAATAAGAAGGTCAGAGGGATACAGTAAACCTGGAGTGAAGCATCGGAATCAATTACTGTCACAGGAATGGTTTAAAACATAGTCAGTAAGAGAAGTCAGTCTTCTTGTACTTATGTCGGTATTGTGCCTTTTGTATTTAATTCCGATGCAATTTCCGTGTTTCATCGTCAATAAGAAGGTATAAGGGATACAGTAAAATTGGAGTGAAGCATCGGAATCTATAACTAGTGTCACAGGAATGGTTCATAACTTAGACAGTAGGAAGAGGCAGTCTTCTTGTACTTAAGTCGGCATTGTGCCTTTTGTATTTAATTCCGATGCAATTTCTGTGTTTCATCGTCAATAAGAAGGTCCAAGGGATACATTAAACCTGGAGTGAAGCATCGGAATCTATAACTACAGTCACAGGGACGGTTCAAAATATAGACAGTAAGATGAGCCAGTATTCTTGTACTTAAGTCGGCATTGTGCTTTTTGTATTTAATTCCGATGTAATTTCTGTGTTTCATCGTCACTATGAAGGTCAGAGGGATACAGTAAACTTGAAGTTAAGCATCGGAATCTATAACTAGTGTCACAGGAATGGTTCAAAACATAGTCAGTAAGAAGAGTCAGTCTTCTTGTACATATGTCAGCATTGTGCCTTTTGTATTTAATTCCAATGAAATTTCTGTGTTTCATCGTCAATAAGAAGGTCAGAGGATACAGTAAACCTGAAGTGAGGCATTGGAATCTATGACTAGAGTCACAGGAATGGTTCAAAACATAGTCAGTAAGAAGAGTCAGTCTTCTTGTACTTAAGTCGGCATTGTTCCTTTTGTATTTAATTCCGATTCTATTTCTGTGTTTCATCGTCAATAAGAAGGTGTAAGCGATACAGTAAACCTGAGGTGAAGCATCGGAATCTATAGTGAATGTCACAAGAATGGTTCAAAACATAGTCAGTAAGAAGAATCAGTCATCTTGTACTTAAGTCGGCATTGTGCCTTTTGTATTTAATTCCGATGAAATTTCTGTTTATCATCGTCAATACGAAGGATTGATACAGAGGGATACAGGAAACCTGAAGTGAAGCATCGGAATCTATAACTAGTGTCACAGGAATGGTCCAAAACATCCACAGTAGAAAGAGTCACTCCCCTTCTACTTAAGTCGGCATTGTGCCTATTGTATTTAATTCCGATGCAATTTCAGTGTTTCATCGTCAATAAGAAGGTCAGAGGGATACAGTAAACATGGAGTGAAGCATCGGAGTCCATAACTAGTGTCACAGGAATGGTTCAAACATAGGCAGTAAGAAGAGTCAGTCTTCTTGTACTTAATTCGGCATTGTGCCTTTTGTATTTAATTCCGATGCAATTTCTGTGTTTCATCGTCAATAAGAAGGTCCAAGGGATACAGTAGACCTGAATTGAAGCATCGGAATCTATAACTAGTGTCACAGGAATAGTTCAAAACATAGACAGTAAGAAGAGTCAGTCTTCTTGTACTTAAGTCGGCATTGTGCCTCTTGTATCTAATTCCGATGCAATTTCTGTGTTTCATCGTCAATAAGAAGGTGTAAGGGATACAGTAAACCTGAGGTGAAGCATCGGAATCTATAGCTAATGTCTCAAGAATGGTTCAAAACATAGTCAGTAAGAAGAGTCAGTCTTCTTGTACTTAAGTCGGCATTGTGCCTTTTGTACTTAATTCCGATGCAATTTCTGTGTTTAATCGTCAATAAGAAGGTCCAAGGGATACAGTAAACCTGAAGTTAAGCATCGGAATCTATGACTAGTGTCACAGGAATGGTTCAAAACATAGTCAGTAAGAAGAGTCAGTCTTCTTGTACTTATGTCGGTATTGTGCCTTTTGTATTTAATTCCGATGCAATTTCTGTGTTTCATCGTCAATAAGAGGGTCCAAGGGATACAATAAACCTGGAGTGAAGCATCGGAGTCTATAACTAGTGTCACAGGAATTGTTCAAAACATAGACAGTAAGAAGAGTCAGTCTTCTTGTACTTAAGTCGGCAGTGTGCTTCTTGTATTTAATTCCGATGCAATTTCTGCGTTTCAACGTCACTATGAAGGTCAGAGGGATACAGTAATCCTGAAGTTAAGCATCGGAATCTATAACTAGTGTACAGGAATGGTTCAAAGCATAGTCAGTAAGAAGAGTCAGTCTTCTTGTAGTTAAGTCGGCTTTGTGCCCTCTGTATTTAATTCCGATGCATTTTCTGTGTTTATCGTCAATAAGAAGGTCCAAGGGATACAGTAAACCTGAAGTGAACCATCGGACTCTATAACTAGTGTCACAGGAATGGTTCAAAACATAGTCAGTAAGAAGAGTCAGTCTTCTTGTACTTAAGTCGGCATAGTGCCTTTTGTATTTAATTCCGATGCAATTTCTGTGATTCTTAGTCAATAAGAAGGTCAGAGGGATACAGCAAACCTGAAGTGAAGCATCGGAATCTATAACTAGTGTCACAGGAATGGTTCAAAACATAGTCAGTAAGAAGAGTCAGTCTTCTTGTACTTAATTCGGCATTGTGCCTTTTGTATTTAATTTCGATGCAATTTCTGTGTTTCATCGTCAATACGAAGGTCCAAGGGATACAGTAAACCTAAAGTTAAGCATAGGAATCTATGACTAGTGTCACAGGAATGGTTCAAAACATAGTCAGTAAGAAGAGTCAGTCTTCTTGTACTTATGCCGGTAAGGTGCCTTTTGTATTTAATTCCGATGAAATTTCTGTGTTTCATCGTCAATACGAAGGTCCAAGGGATACAGTAAACCTGAAGTGAAACATCGGAATCTATAACTAGTGTCACAGGAATGGTTCAAAACATAGACAGTAGGAAGAGTCAGTCTTCTTGTACTAAAGTCGGCATTGTGCCTATTGTATTTAATTCCGATGCAATTTCAGTGTCTCATCGTCAATAAGAAGGTACGAGGGATACAGTAAACCAGGAGTGAAGCATCGGAGTCTATTACTAGTGTCACAGGAATGGTTCAAAACATAGGAAGTAAGAAGAGTCAGTCTTCTTGTACTTAATTCGGCATTGTGCCTTTCGTATTTAATTCCGATGCAATTTCTGTGATTGTTAGTCAATAAGAAGGTCAGAGGGATACAGTAAACCTGGAGTGAAGCATCGGAATCTGTAACTACAGTCACAGGGAAGGTTCAAAACACAGACAGTAAGATGAGTCAGTATTCTTGTACTTAAGTCGGCATTGTGCTTTTTGTATTTAATTCCGATGCAATTTCTGCGTTTCAACGTCACTATGAAGGTCAGAGGGATACAGTAATCCTGAAGTTAAGCATCGGAATCTATAACTAGTGTACAGGAATGGTTCAAAGCATAGTCAGTAAGAAGATTCAGTCTTCTTGTAGTTAAGTCGGCTTTGTGCCCTCTGTATTTAATTCCGATGCATTTTCTGTGTTTATCGTCAATAAGAAGGTCCAATTGATACAGTAAACCTGAAGTAAACCATCGGACTCAATAACTAGTGTCACAGGAATGGTTCAAAATATAGTCAGTAAGAATAGTCACTCTTCTTGTACTTAAGTCGGCATAGTGCCTTTTGTATTTAATTCCGATGCAATATCTGTGTTTCATCGTCAATAAGAACGTCAGAGGATACAGTAAACCTGAAGTGAAGCATCGGAATCTATAACTAGAGTCACAGGAATGGTTCAAAACATAGACAGTAAGAAGAGTTAGTCTTCTTGTACTTAATTCGGCATTGTGCCTTTCGTATTTAATTCCGATGCAATTTCTGTGATTCTTAGTCAATAAGAAGGTCAGAGGGATACAGCAAACCTGAACTGAAGCATCGGAATCTATAACTAGTGTCACAGGAATGGTTCAAAACATAGTCAGTAAGAAGAGTCAGTCTTCTTGTACTGATGCCGGTATTGTGCCTTTTGTATTTAATTCCGATGAAATTTCTGTGTTTCATCGTCAATACGAAGGTCCAAGGGATACAGTAAACCTGAAGTGAAACATCGGAATCTATAACTAGAGTCACACGAATGGTTCAAAACATAGACAGTAAGAAGAGTCAGTCTTCTTGTACTTAAGTCGGCATTGTGCCTTTTGTACTTAATTCCGATGCAATTTCTGTGTTTAATCGTCAATAAGAAGGTCCAAGGGATACAGTAAACCTGAAGTGAAGCATCGGAATCTATGACTGGTGTCACAGGAATGGTTCAAAACATAGTCAGTAAGAAGAGTCAGTCTTCTTGTACTTATGTCGGTGTTGTGCCTTTTGTATTTAATTCCGATGCAATTTCTGTGTTTCATCGTCAATAAGAGGGTCCAAGGGATACAATAAACCTGGAGTGAAGCATCGGAGTCTATAACTAGTGTCACAGGAATTGTTCAAACATAGACAGCAGGAAGAGTCAGTCTTCTTGTACTTAAGTCGGCATTGTGCCTATTGTATTTAATTCCGATGCAATTTCAGTGTCTCTTCGTCAATAAGAAGGTCAGAGGGATACAGTAAACCTTGAGTGAAGCATCGGAGTCTATTACTAGTGTCACAGGAATGGTTCAAAACATAGGAAGTAACAAGAGTCAGTCTTCTTGTACTTAATTCGGCATTGTGCCTTTCGTATTTATTTCCGATGCAATTTCTGTGATTCTTAGTCAATAAGAAGGTCAGAGGGATACAGTAAACCTGAAGTGAAGCATCGGAATCTATAACTAGTGTCACAGCAATGGTTCAAAACATAGTCAGTAAGAAGAGTCAGGCTTCTTGTACTTAAGTCGGCATTATGCCTTTTGTATTTAATTCCGATGCAATTTCTGTGTTTCATCGTCAATAAGAAGGTCCAAGGGATACAGTAAACCTGGAGTAAAGCATCGGAATATATAACTCGTGTCACAGGGACGGTTCAAATCATGGACAGTAAGATGAGTCAGTATTTTTGTACTTAAGTCGGCATTGTGCCATTTGTATTTAATTCCGATGCAATTTCTGTTTTTCATCGTCAATAAGAAGGTCCAAGGGATACAGTAAACCTGGAGTGAAGCATTGGAGTCTATAACTAGTGTCACAGGAATGGTTCAAAACATAGGCAGTAAGAAGCGTCAGTCTTCTTGTACTTAATTCGGCATTGCGGCTTTTGTATTTAATTCTGATGCAATTTCTGTGTTTCATCGTCAATAAGAAGGTCAGAGGGATACAGTAAAAATGAAGTGAAGCATCGGAATCTATAACTAGAGTCACACGAATGGTTCAAAACATAGACAGTAAGAAGTGTCAGTCTTCTTGTACTTATGTCGGTATTGTGCCTTTTGTATTTAATTCCGATGCTATTTCTGTGTCTCATCGTCAATAAGAAGGTGTAAGGGATACAGTAAACCTGAGGTGAAGCATCGGAATCTATAGCTAATGTCTCAAGAATGGTTCAAAACATAGTCAGTAAGAAGAGTCAGTCTTCTTGTACGTATGTCGGTATTGTGCCTTTTGTATTTAATACCGATGCAATTTCTGTGTTTCATCGTCAATAAGAAGGTCCAAGGGATACAATAAACCTGGAGTGAAGCATCGGAGTCTATAACGAGTGTCACAGGAATTGTTCAAAACATAGACAGTAAGAAGAGTCAGTCTTCTTGTACTTAATTCGGCATTGCGCCTTTAGTATTTAATTCCGATGTAATTTCTGTGTTTCATCGTCAATAAGAAGGTCAGAGGGATACATTAAACCTGGAGTGAAGCATCGGAATCTATAACTACAATCACAGGGAATGTTCAAAACACAGACAGTAAGATGAGTCAGTATTCCTGTACTTAAGTCGGCATTGTACTTTTTGTATTTAATTCCGATGCATTTTCTGCGTTTCAACGTCCCTATGAAGGTCAGAGGGATACAGTAATCCTGAAGTTAAGCATCGGAATCTATAACTAGTGTACAGGAATGGTTCAAAGCATAGTCAGTAAGAAGAGACAGTCTTCTTGTAGTTAAGTCGGCTTTGTGCCCTCTGTATTTAATTCCGATGCATTTTCTGTGTTTATCGTCAATAAGAAGGTCCAAGGGATGCAGTAAACCTGAAGTAAACCATCGGACTCAATAACTAGTGTCACAGGAATGGTTCAAAACATAGTCAGTAAGAATAGTCAGTCTTCTTGTACTTAAGTCGGCATAGTGCCTTTTGTATTTAATTCCGATGCAATTTCTGTGTTTCATCGTCAATAAGAACGTCAGAGGATACAGTAAACCTGAAGTGAAGCATCGGAATCTATAACTAGAGTCACAGGAATGGTTCAAAACATAGACAGTAAGAAGAGTTAGTCTTCTTGTACTTAATTCGGCATTGTGCCTTTCGTATTTAATTCCGATGCAATTTCTGTGATTCTTAGTCAATAAGAAGGTCAGAGGGATACAGCAAACCTGAACTGAAGCATCGGAATCTATAACTAGTGTCACAGGAATGGTTCAAAACATAGTCAGTAAGAAGAGTCAGTCTTCTTGTACTTAAGTCGGCATTATGCCTTTTGTATTTAATTCCGATGCAATTTCTGTGTTTCATCGTCAATAAGAAGGTCCAAGGGATACAGTAAACCTGGAGTAAAGCATCGGAATCAATAACTAGTGTCACAGGGAAGCTTCAAATCATAGACAGTAAGATGAGTCAGTATTTTTGTACTTAAGTCGGCATTGTGCCATTTGTATTTAATTCCGATGCAATTTCTGTGTTTCATCGTCAATAAGAAGGTCCAAGGGATACAGTAAACCTGGAGTGAAGCATTGGAGTCTATAACTAGTGTCACAGGAATGGTTCAAAACATAGGCAGTAAGAAGAGTCAGTCTTCTTGTACTTAATTCGGCATTGCGGCTTTTGTATTTAATTTCGATGCAATTTCTGTGTTTCATCGTCAATAAGAAGGTCAGAGGGATACAGTAAACCTGAAGTGAAGCATCGGAATCTATGACTAGTGACACAGGAATGGTTCAAAACATAGTCAGTAAGAAGAGTCAGTCTTCTTGTACTTATGTCGGCATTGTCCCTTTTGTATTTAATTCCGATGCAATTTCTGTGTTTCATCGTCAATAAGAAGGTCCAAGGGTTACAGTAGACCTGAATTGAAGCATCGGAATCTATAACTAGTGTCACAGGAATTGTTCTAAAACATAGACAGTAAGAAGAGTCAGTCTTCTTGTACTTAATTCGGCATTGTGCCTCTTGTATTTAATTCCGATGAAATTTCTGTGTTTCATCGTCAATAAGAAGGTCCGAGGGATACAGTAAACCTAAAGTAAAGCATCGGAATCTATAACTCGTGTCACAGGGACGGTTCAAATCAGAGACAGTAAGATGAGTCAGTATTTTTGTACTTAAGTCGGCATTGTGCCATTTGTATTTAATTCCGATGCAATTTCTGTGTTTCATCGTCAATAAGAAGGTCCAAGGGATACAGTAAACCTGGAGTGAAGCATTGGAGTCTATAACTAGTGTCACAGGAATGGTTCAAAACATAGGCAGTAAGAAGAGTCAGTCTTCTTGTACTTAATTCGGCATTGCGGCTTTTGTATTTAATTCCGATGCAATTTCTGTGTTTCATCGTCAATAAGAAGGTCAGAGGGATACAGTAAACCTGAAGTGAAGCATCGGAATCTATAACTAGTGCCACAGGAATGGTTCAAAGCATAGTCAATAAGAAGAGTCAGTCTTCTTGTACTTAAGTCGGCATTATGCCTTTTGTATTTAATTCCGATGCAATTTCTGTGTTTCATCTTCAATAAGAAGGTCCGAGGGATACAGTAAACCTAAAGTAAAGCATCGGAATCTATAACTCGTGTCACAGGGACGGTTCAAATCAGAGACAGTAAGATGAGTCAGTATTTTTGTACTTAAGTCGGCATTGTGCCATTTGTATTTAATTCCGATGCAATTTCTGTGTTTCATCGTCAATAAGAAGGTCCAAGGGATACAGTAAACCTGGAGTGAAGCATTGGAGTCTATAACTAGTGTCACAGGAATGGTTCAAAACATAGGCAGTAAGAAGAGTCAGTCTTCTTGTACTTAAGTCGGCATTGTGCCTTTTGTACTTAATTCCGATGCAATTTCTGTGTTTAATCGTCAATAAAAAGGTCCAAGGATACAATAAACCTGGAGTGAAGCATCGGAGTCTATGACTAGTGTCACAGGAATGGTTCAAAACAAAGTCAGTAAGAAGAGTCAGTCTTCTTGTACTTATGTCGGTATGGTGCCTTTTGTATTTAATTCCGATGCAATTTCTGTGTTTCATCGTCAATAAGAAGGTCAGAGGGATACAGTAAACCTGAAGTGAAGCATCGGAATCTATAACTAGAGTCACACGAATGGTTCAAAACATAGTCAGTAAGAAGAGTCAGTCTTCTTGTACGTATGTCGGTATTGTGCCTTTTGTATTTAATACCGATGCAATTTCTGTGTTTCATCGTCAATAAGAAGGTCCAAGGGATACAATAAACCTGGAGTGAAGCATCGTAGTCTATAACGAGTGTCACAGGAATTGTTCAAAACATAGACAGTAAGAAGAGTCAGTCTTCTTGTACTTAATTCGGCATTGCGCCTTTAGTATTTATTTCCGATGTAATTTCTGTGTTTCATCGTCAATAAGAAGGTCAGAGGGATACATTAAACCTGGAGTGAAGCATCGGAATCTATAACTACAGTCACAGGGAATGTTCAAAACACAGACAGTAAGATGAGTCAGTATTCCTGTACTTAAGTCGGCATTGTACTTTTTGTATTTAATTCCGATGCAATTTCTGCGTTTCAACGTCCCTATGAAGGTCAGAGGGATACAGTAATCCTGAAGTTAAGCATCGGAATCTATAACTAGTGTACAGGAATGGTTCAAAGCATAGTCAGTAAGAAGAGTCAGTCTTCTTGTAGTTAAGTCGGCTTTGTGCCCTCTGTATTTAATTCCGATGCATTTTCTGTGTTTATCGTCAATAAGAAGGTCCAAGGGATACAGTAAACCTGAAGTAAACCATCGGACTCAATAACTAGTGTCACAGGAATGGTTCAAAACATAGTCAGTAAGAATAGTCAGTCTTCTTGTACTTAAGTCGGCATAGTGCCTTTTGTATTTAATTCCGATGCAATTTCTGTGTTTCATCGTCAATAAGAACGTCAGAGGATACAGTAAACCTGAAGTGAAGCATCGGAATCTATAACTAGAGTCACAGGAATGGTTCAAAGCATAGACAGTAAGAAGAGTTAGTCTTCTTGTACTTAATTCGGCATTGTGCCTTTCGTATTTAATTCCGATGCAATTTCTGTGATTCTTAGTCAATAAGAAGGTCAGAGGGATACAGCAAACCTGAACTGAAGCATCGGAATCTATAACTAGTGTCACAGGAATGGTTCAAAACATAGTCAGTAAGAAGAGTCAGTCTTCTTGTACTTAAGTCGGCATTATGCCTTTTGTATTTAATTCCGATGCAATTTCTGTGTTTCATCGTCAATAAGAAGGTCCAAGGGATACAGTAAACCTGGAGTAAAGCATCGGAATCAATAACTAGTGTCACAGGGAAGGTTCAAATCATAGACAGTAAGATGAGTCAGTATTTTTGTACTTAAGTCGGCATTGTGCCATTTGTATTTAATTCCGATGCAATTTCTGTGTTTCATCGTCAATAAGAAGGTCCAAGGGATACAGTAAACCTGGAGTGAAGCATTGGAGTCTATAACTAGTGTCACAGGAATGGTTCAAAACATAGGCAGTAAGAAGAGTCAGTCTTCTTGTACTTAATTCGGCATTGCGGCTTTTGTATTTAATTTCGATGCAATTTCTGTGTTTCATCGTCAATAAGAAGGTCAGAGGGATACAGTAAACCTGAAGTGAAGCATCGGAATCTATAACTAGAGTCACACGAATGGTTCAAAACATAGACAGTAAGAAGAGTCAGTCTTCTTGTACTTATGTCGGTATTGTGCCTTTTGTATTTAATTCCGATGCTATTTCTGTGTTTCATCGTCAATAAGAAGGTGTAAGGGATACAGTAAACCTGAGGTGAAGCATCGGAATCTATAGCTAATGTCTCAAGAATGGTTCAAAACATAGTCAGTAAGAAGAGTCAGTCTTCTTGTACTTAAGTCGGCATTGTGCCTTTTGTACTTAATTCCGATGCAATTTCTGTGTTTAATCGTCAATAAGAAGGTCCAAGGGATACAGTAATGCTGAAGTTAAGCATCGGAATCTACGACTAGTGTCACAGGAATGGTTCAAAACATAGTCAGTAAGAAGAGTCAGTCTTCTTGTACTTATGTCGGTATTGTCCCTTTTGTATTTAATTCCGATGCAATTTCTGTGTTTCATCGTCAATAAGAAGGTCCAAGGGATACAGTAGACCTGAATTGAAGCATCGGAATCTATAACTAGTGTCACAGGAATTGTTCTAAAACATAGACAGTAAGAAGAGTCAGTCTTCTTGTACTTAAGTCGGCATTGTTCCTTTTGTATTTAATTCCGATGCTATTTCTGTGTTTCATCGTCAATAAGAAGGTCCAAGGGATACAGTAAACCTGGAGTTAAGTATTGGAGTCTAAAACTAGTGTCACAGGAATGGTTCAAAACATAGTCAGTAAGAAGAGTCAGTCTTCTTGTACTTATGCCGGTATTGTGCCTTTTGTATTTAATTCCGATGAAATTTCTGTGTTTCATCGTCAATACGAAGGTCCAAGGGATACAGTAAACCTGAAGTGAAACATCGGAATCTATAACTAGTGTCACAGGAATGGTTCAAAACATAGACAGTAGGAAGAGTCAGTCTTCTTGTACTTAAGTCGGCATTGTGCCTATTGTATTTAATTCCGATGCAATTTCAGTGTTTCATCGTCAATAAGAAGGTCAGAGGGATACAGTAAACCTGGAGTGAAGCATCGGAGTCTATAACTAGTGTCACAGGAATGGTTCAAAACATAGGAAGTAAGAAGAGTCAGTCTTCTTGTACTTAATTCGGCATTGTGCCTTTCGTATTTAATTCCGATGCAATTTCTGTGATTCTTAGTCAATAAGAAGGTCAGAGGGATACAGTAAACCTGAAGTGAAGCATCGGAATCTATAACTTGTGCCACAGGAATGGTTCAAAGCATAGTCAATAAGAAGAGTCAGTCTTCTTGTACTTAAGTCGGCATTATGCCTTTTGTATTTAATTCCGATGCAATTTCTGTGTTTCATCGTCAATAAGAAGGTCCGAGGGATACAGTAAACCTAAAGTAAAGCATCGGAATCTATAACTCGTGTCACAGGGACGGTTCAAATCAGAGACAGTAAGATGAGTCAGTATTTTTGTACTTAAGTCGGCATTGTGCCATTTGTATTTAATTCCGATGCTATTTCTGTGTTTCATCGTCAATAAGAAGGTCCAAGGGATACAGTAAACCTGGAGTGAAGCATTGGAGTCTATAACTAGTGTCACAGGAATGGTTCAAAACATAGGCAGTAAGAAGAGTCAGTCTTCTTGTACTTAATTCGGCATTGCGGCTTTTGTATTTAATTCCGATGCAATTTCTGTGTTTCATCGTCAATAAGAAGGTCAGAGGGATACAGTAAACCTGAAGTGAAGCATCGGAATCTATAACTAGAGTCACACGAATGGTTCAAAACATAGACAGTAAGAAGAGTCAGTCTTCTTGTACTTATGTCGGTATTGTGCCTTTTGTATTTAATTCCGATGCTATTTCTGTGTTTCATCGTCAATAAGAAGGTGTAAGGGATACAGTAAACCTGAGGTGAAGCATCGGAATCTATAGCTAATGTCTCAAGAATGGTTCAAAACATAGTCAGCAAGAAGAGTCAGTCTTCTTGTACTTAAGTCGGCATTGTGCCTTTTGTACTTAATTCCGATGCAATTTCTGTGTTTAATCGTCAATAAAAAGGTCCAAGGATACAATAAACCTGGAGTGAAGCATCGGAGTCTATAACTAGTGTCACAGGAATTGTTCAAAACATAGACAGTAGGAAGAGTCAGTCTTCTTGTACTTAAGTCGGCATTGTGCCAATTGTATTTAATTCCGATGCAATTTCAGTGTCTCTTCGTCAATAAGAAGGTCAGAGGGATACAGTAAACCTTGAGTGAAGCATCGGAGTTTATTACTAGTGTCACAGGAATGGTTCAAAACATAGGAAGTAAGAAGAGTCAGTCTTCTTGTACTTAATTCGGCATTGTGCCTTTCGTATTTATTTCCGATGCAATTTTTGTGATTCTTAGTCAATAAGAAGGTCAGAGGGATACAGTAAACCTGAAGTGAAGCATCGGAATCTATAACTAGTGTCACAGGAATGGTTCAAAACATAGTCAGTAAGAAGAGTCAGGCTTCTTGTACTTAAGTCGGCATTATGCCTTTTGTATTTAATTCCGATGCAATTTCTGTGTTTCATCGTCAATAAGAAGGTCCAAGGGACACAGTAAACCTGGAGTAAAGCATCGGAATATATAACTCGTGTCACAGGGACGGTTCAAATCATGGACAGTAAGATGAGTCAGTATTTTTGTACTTAAGTCGGCATTGTGCCATTTGTATTTAATTTCGATGCAATTTCTGTTTTTCATCGTCAATAAGAAGGTCCAAGGGATACAGTAAACCTGGAGTGAAGCATTGGAGTCTATAACTAGTGTCATTGGAATGGTTCAAAACATAGGCAGTAAGAAGAGTCAGTCTTCTTGTACTTAATTCGGCATTGCGGCTTTTGTATTTAATTCCGATGCAATTTCTGTGTTTTATCGTCAATAAGAAGGTCAGAGGGATACAGTAAAAATGAAGTGAAGCATCGGAATCTATAACTAGAGTCACACGAATGGTTCAAAACATAGACAGTAAGAAGTGTCAGTCTTCTTGTACTTATGTCGGTATTGTGCCTTTTGTATTTAATTCCGATGCTATTTCTGTGTTTCATCGTCAATAAGAAGGTGTAAGGGATACAGTAAACCTGAGGTGAAGCATCGGAATCTATAGCTAATGTCTCAAGAATGGTTCAAAACATAGTCAGTAAGAAGAGTCAGTCTTCTTGTACGTATGTCGGTATTGTGCCTTTTGTATTTAATACCGATGCAATTTCTGTGTTTCATCGTCAATAAGAAGGTCCAAGGGATACAATAAACCTGGATTGAAGCATCGGAGTCTATAACGAGTGTCACAGGAATTGTTCAAAACATAGACAGTAAGAAGAGTCAGTCTTCTTGTACTTAATTCGGCATTGCGCCTTTAGTATTTAATTCCGATGTAATTTCTGTGTTTCATCGTCAATAAGAAGGTCAGAGGGATACATTAAACCTGGAGTGAAGCATCGGAATCTATAACTACAGTCACAGGGAAGGTTCAAAACACAGACAGTAAGATGAGTCAGTATTCCTGTACTTAAGCCGGCATTGTACTTTTTGTATTTAATTCCGATGCAATTTCTGCGTTTCAACGTCCCTATGAAGGTCAGAGGGGTACAGTAATCCTGAAGTTAAGCATCGGAATCTATAACTAGTGTACAGGAATGGTTCAAAGCATAGTCAGTAAGAAGAGTCAGTCTTCTTGTAGTTAAGTCGGCTTTGTGCCCTCTGTATTTAATTCCGATGCATTTTCTGTGTTTATCGTCAATAAGAAGGTCCAAGGGATACAGTAAACCTGAAGTAAACCATCGGACTCAATAACTAGTGTCACAGGAATGGTTCAAAACATAGTCAGTAAGAATAGTCAGTCTTCTTGTACTTAAGTCGGCATAGTGCCTTTTATATTTAATTCCGATGCAATTTCTGTGTTTCATCGTCAATAAGAACGTCAGAGGATACAGTAAACCTGAAGTGAAGCATCGGAATCTATAACTAGTGCCACAGGAATGGTTCAAAGCATAGTCAGTAAGAAGAGTCAGTCTTCTTGTACTTAAGTCGGCAATATGCCTTTTGAATTTAATTCCGATGCAATTTCTGTGTTTCATCGTTAATAAGAAGGTCCGAGGGATACAGTAAACCTAAAGTAAAGCATCGGAATCTATAACTCGTGTCACAGGGACGGATCAAATCAGAGACAGTAAGATGAGTCAGTATTTTTGTACTTAAGTCGGCATTGTGCCATTTGTATTTAATTCCGATGCAATTTCTGTGTTTCATCGTCAATAAGAAGGTCCAAGGGATACAGTAAACCTGGAGTGAAGCATTGGAGTCTATAACTAGTGTCACAGGAATGGTTCAAAACATAGGCAGTAAGAAGAGTCAGTCTTCTTGTACTTATGTCGGTATTGTGCCTTTTGTATTTAATTCCGATGCTATTTCTGTGTTTCATCGTCAATAAGAAGGTGTAAGGGATACAGTAAACCTGAGGTGAAGCATCGGAATCTATAGCTAATGTTTCAAGAATGGTTCAAAACATAGTCAGCAAGAAGAGTCAGTCTTCTTGTACTTAAGTCGGCATTGTGCCTTTTGTACTTAATTCCGATGCAATTTCTGTGTTTAATCGTCAATAAAAAGGTCCAAGGATACAATAAACCTGGAGTGAAGCATCGGAGTCTATGACTAGTGTCACAGGAATGGTTCAAAACAAAGTCAGTAAGAAGAGTCAGTCTTCTTGTACTTATGTCGGTATTGTGCCTTTCGTATTTAATTCCGATGCAATTTCTGTGATTCTTAGTCAATAAGAAGGTCAGAGGGATACAGCAAACCTGAACTGAAGCATCGGAATCTATAACTAGTGTCACAGGAATGGTTCAAAACATAGTCAGTAAGAAGAGTCAGTCTTCTTGTACTTAAGTCGGCATTATGCCTTTTGTATTTAATTCCGATGCAATTTCTGTGTTTCATCGTCAATAAGAAGGTCAGAGGGATACATTAAACCTGGAGTGAAGCATCGGAATCTATAACTACAGTCACAGGGAAGGTTCAAAACACAGACAGTAAGATGAGTCAGTATTTTTGTACTTAAGTCGGCATTGTGCTTTTTGTATTTAATTCCGATGCAATTTCTGCGTTTCAACGTCACTATGAAGTTCAGAGGGATACAGTAATCCTGAAGTTAAGCATCGGAATCTATAACTAGAGTACAGGAATGGTTCAAAGCATAGTCAGTAAGAAGAGTCAGTCTTCTTGTAGTTAAGTCGGCTTTGTGCCCTCTGTATTTAATTCCGATGCATTTTCTGTGTTTATCGTCAATAAGAAGGTCCAAGGGATACAGTAAACCTGAAGTGAACCATCGGACTCTATAACTAGTGTCACAGGAATGGTTCAAAACATAGTCAGTAAGAATAGTCAGTCTTCTTGTACTTAAGTCGGAATAGTGCCTTTTGTATTTAATTCCGATGCAATTTCTGTGTTTCATCGTCAATAAGAAGGTCAGAGGATACAGTAAACCTGAAGTGAAGCATCGGAATCTATTACTAGAGTCACAGGGATGGTTCAAAACATAGACAGTAAGAAGAGTTAGTCTTCTTGTACTTAATTCGGCATTGTGCCTTTCGTATTTAATTCCGATGCAATTTCTGTGATTCTTAGTCAATAAGAAGGTCAGAGGGATACAGCAAACCTGAAGTGAAGCATCGGAATCTATAACTAGTGTCACAGGAATGGTTCAAAACATAGTCAGTAAGAAGAGTCAGTCTTCTTGTACTTTAGTCGGCATTATGCCTTTTGTATTTAATTTCGATGCAATTTCTGTGTTTCATCGTCAATACGAAGGTCCAAGGGATACAGAAAACCTAAAGTTAAGCATCGGAATCTATGACTAGTGTCACAGGAATGGTTCAAAACATAGTCAGTAAGAAGAGTCAGTCTTCTTGTACTGATGCCGGTATTGTGCCTTTCGTATTTAATTCCGATGAAATTTCTGTGTTTCATCGTCAATACGAAGGTCCAAGGGATACAGTAAACCTGAAGTGAAACATCGGAATCTATAACTAGTGTCACAGGAATGGTTCAAAACATAGACAGTAGGAAGAGTCAGTCATCTTGTACTTAAATCGGCATTGTGCCTACTGTATTTAACTTCGATGCAATTTCTGTGTTTCATCGTCAATACGAAGGTCCAAGGGATACAGTAAACCTAAAGTTAAGCATCGGAATCTATGACTAGTGTCACAGGAATGGTTCAAAACATAGTCAGTAAGAAGAGTCAGTCTTCTTGTACTTATGCCGGTATTGTGCCTTTTGTATTTAATTCCGATGAAATTTCTGTGTTTCATCGTCAATACGAAGGTCCAAGGGATACAGTAAACCTGAAGTGAGACATCGGAATCTATAACTAGTGTCACAGGAATTGTTCAAAACATAGACAGTAGGAAGAGTCAGTCTTCTTGTACTTAATTCGGCATTGTGCCTTTCGTATTTAATTCCGATGCAATTTCTGTGATTCTTAGTCAATAAGAAGGTCAGAGGGATACAGTAAACCTGAAGTGAAGCATCGGAATCTATAACTAGTGTCACAGGAATGGTTCAAAACATAGTCAGTAAGAAGAGTCAGTCATCTTGTACTTAAGTCGGCATTATGCCTTTTGTATTTAATTCCGATGCAATTTCTGTGTTTCATCGTCAATAAGAAGGTCCAAGGGATACAGTAAACCTGGAGTAAAGCATCGGAATCTATAACTAGTGTCACAGGGACGGTTCAAATCATAGACAGTAAGATGAGTCAGTATTTTTGTACTTCAGTCGGCATTGTGCCATTTGTATTTAATTCCGATGCAATTTCTGTGTTTCATCGTCAATAAGAAGGTCCAAGGGATACAATAAACCTGGATTGAAGCATCGGAGTCTATAACGAGTGTCACAGGAATTGTTCAAAACATAGACAGTAAGAAGAGTCAGTCTTCTTGTACTTAATTCGGCATTGCGCCTTTAGTATTTAATTCCGATGTAATTTCTGTGTTTCATCGTCAATAAGAAGGTCAGAGGGATACATTAAACCTGGAGTGAAGCATCGGAATCTATAACTACAGTCACAGGGAAGGTTCAAAACACAGACAGTAAGATGAGTCAGTATTCCTGTACTTAAGCCGGCATTGTACTTTTTGTATTTAATTCCGATGCAATTTCTGCGTTTCAACGTCCCTATGAAGGTCAGAGGGGTACAGTAATCCTGAAGTTAAGCATCGGAATCTATAACTAGTGTACAGGAATGGTTCAAAGCATAGTCAGTAAGAAGAGTCAGTCTTCTTGTAGTTAAGTCGGCTTTGTGCCCTCTGTATTTAATTCCGATGCATTTTCTGTGTTTATCGTCAATAAGAAGGTCCAAGGGATACAGTAAACCTGAAGTAAACCATCGGACTCAATAACTAGTGTCACAGGAATGGTTCAAAACATAGTCAGTAAGAATAGTCAGTCTTCTTGTACTTAAGTCGGCATAGTGCCTTTTATATTTAATTCCGATGCAATTTCTGTGTTTCATCGTCAATAAGAACGTCAGAGGATACAGTAAACCTGAAGTGAAGCATCGGAATCTATAACTAGTGCCACAGGAATGGTTCAAAGCATAGTCAGTAAGAAGAGTCAGTCTTCTTGTACTTAAGTCGGCAATATGCCTTTTGAATTTAATTCCGATGCAATTTCTGTGTTTCATCGTTAATAAGAAGGTCCGAGGGATACAGTAAACCTAAAGTAAAGCATCGGAATCTATAACTCGTGTCACAGGGACGGATCAAATCAGAGACAGTAAGATGAGTCAGTATTTTTGTACTTAAGTCGGCATTGTGCCATTTGTATTTAATTCCGATGCAATTTCTGTGTTTCATCGTCAATAAGAAGGTCCAAGGGATACAGTAAACCTGGAGTGAAGCATTGGAGTCTATAACTAGTGTCACAGGAATGGTTCAAAACATAGGCAGTAAGAAGAGTCAGTCTTCTTGTACTTATGTCGGTATTGTGCCTTTTGTATTTAATTCCGATGCTATTTCTGTGTTTCATCGTCAATAAGAAGGTGTAAGGGATACAGTAAACCTGAGGTGAAGCATCGGAATCTATAGCTAATGTTTCAAGAATGGTTCAAAACATAGTCAGCAAGAAGAGTCAGTCTTCTTGTACTTAAGTCGGCATTGTGCTTTTTGTACTTAATTCCGATGCAATTTCTGTGTTTAATCGTCAATAAAAAGGTCCAAGGATACAATAAACCTGGAGTGAAGCATCGGAGTCTATGACTAGTGTCACAGGAATGGTTCAAAACAAAGTCAGTAAGAAGAGTCAGTCTTCTTGTACTTATGTCGGTATTGTGCCTTTCGTATTTAATTCCGATGCAATTTCTGTGATTCTTAGTCAATAAGAAGGTCAGAGGGATACAGCAAACCTGAACTGAAGCATCGGAATCTATAACTAGTGTCACAGGAATGGTTCAAAACATAGTCAGTAAGAAGAGTCAGTCTTCTTGTACTTAAGTCGGCATTATGCCTTTTGTATTTAATTCCGATGCAATTTCTGTGTTTCATCGTCAATAAGAAGGTCAGAGGGATACATTAAACCTGGAGTGAAGCATCGGAATCTATAACTACAGTCACAGGGAAGGTTCAAAACACAGACAGTAAGATGAGTCAGTATTTTTGTACTTAAGTCGGCATTGTGCTTTTTGTATTTAATTCCGATGCAATTTCTGCGTTTCAACGTCACTATGAAGTTCAGAGGGATACAGTAATCCTGAAGTTAAGCATCGGAATCTATAACTAGAGTACAGGAATGGTTCAAAGCATAGTCAGTAAGAAGAGTCAGTCTTCTTGTAGTTAAGTCGGCTTTGTGCCCTCTGTATTTAATTCCGATGCATTTTCTGTGTTTATCGTCAATAAGAAGGTCCAAGGGATACAGTAAACCTGAAGTGAACCATCGGACTCTATAACTAGTGTCACAGGAATGGTTCAAAACATAGTCAGTAAGAATAGTCAGTCTTCTTGTACTTAAGTCGGAATAGTGCCTTTTGTATTTAATTCCGATGCAATTTCTGTGTTTCATCGTCAATAAGAAGGTCAGAGGATACAGTAAACCTGAAGTGAAGCATCGGAATCTATTACTAGAGTCTCAGGGATGGTTTAAAACATAGACAGTAAGAAGAGTTAGTCTTCTTGTACTTAATTCGGCATTGTGCCTTTCGTATTTAATTCCGATGCAATTTCTGTGATTCTTAGTCAATAAGAAGGTCAGAGGGATACAGCAAACCTGAAGTGAAGCATCGGAATCTATAACTAGTGTCACAGGAATGGTTCAAAACATAGTCAGTAAGAAGAGTCAGTCTTCTTGTACTTTAGTCGGCATTATGCCTTTTGTATTTAATTTCGATGCAATTTCTGTGTTTCATCGTCAATACGAAGGTCCAAGGGATACAGAAAACCTAAAGTTAAGCATCGGAATCTATGACTAGTGTCACAGGAATGGTTCAAAACATAGTCAGTAAGAAGAGTCAGTCTTCTTGTACTGATGCCGGTATTGTGCCTTTCGTATTTAATTCCGATGAAATTTCTGTGTTTCATCGTCAATACGAAGGTCCAAGGGATACAGTAAACCTGAAGTGAAACATCGGAATCTATAACTAGTGTCACAGGAATGGTTCAAAACATAGACAGTAGGAAGAGTCAGTCATCTTGTACTTAAATCGGCATTGTGCCTACTGTATTTAACTTCGATGCAATTTCTGTGTTTCATCGTCAATACGAAGGTCCAAGGGATACAGTAAACCTAAAGTTAAGCATCGGAATCTATGACTAGTGTCACAGGAATGGTTCAAAACATAGTCAGTAAGAAGAGTCAGTCTTCTTGTACTTATGCCGGTATTGTGCCTTTTGTATTTAATTCCGATGAAATTTCTGTGTTTCATCGTCAATACGAAGGTCCAAGGGATACAGTAAACCTGAAGTGAGACATCGGAATCTATAACTAGTGTCACAGGAATTGTTCAAAACATAGACAGTAGGAAGAGTCAGTCTTCTTGTACTTAATTCGGCATTGTGCCTTTCGTATTTAATTCCGATGCAATTTCTGTGATTCTTAGTCAATAAGAAGGTCAGAGGGATACAGTAAACCTGAAGTGAAGCATCGGAATCTATAACTAGTGTCACAGGAATGGTTCAAAACATAGTCAGTAAGAAGAGTCAGTCATCTTGTACTTAAGTCGGCATTATGCCTTTTGTATTTAATTCCGATGCAATTTCTGTGTTTCATCGTCAATAAGAAGGTCCAAGGGATACAGTAAACCTGGAGTAAAGCATCGGAATCTATAACTAGTGTCACAGGGACGGTTCAAATCATAGACAGTAAGATGAGTCAGTATTTTTGTACTTCAGTCGGCATTGTGCCATTTGTATTTAATTCCGATGCAATTTCTGTGTTTCATCGTCAATAAGAAGGTCCAAGGGATACAGTAAACCTGGAGTGAAGCATTGGAGTCTATAACTAGTGTCACAGAAATGGTTCAAAACATAGGCAGTAAGATGAGTCAGTCTTCTTGTACTTAATTCGGCATTGCGGCTTTTGTATTTAATTCCGATGCAATTTCTGTGTTTCATCGTCAATAAGAAGGTCAGAGAGATACAGTAAACCTGAAGTGAAGCATCGGAATCTATAACTACAGTCACACGAATGGTTCAAAACATAGACAGTAAGAAGAGTCAGTCTTCTTGTACTTATGTCGGTATTGTGCCTTTTGTATTTAATTCCGATGCTATTTCTGTGTTTCATCGTCAATAAGAAGGTGTAAGGGATACAGTAAACCTGAGGTGAAGCATCGGAATCTATAGCTAATGTCTCAAGAATGGTTCAAAGCATAGTCAGTAAGAAGAGTCAGTCTTCTTGTACTTAAGTCGGCATTGTGCCTTTTGTACTTAATTCCGATGCAATTTCTGTGTTTAATCGTCAATAAGAAGGTCCAAGGGATACAGTAATGCTGAAGTTAAGCATCGGAATCTATGACTAGTGTCACAGGAATGGTTCAAAACATAGTCAGTAGGAAGAGTCAGTCTTCTTGTACTTATGTCGGTATTGTGCCTTTTGTATTTAATTCCGATGCAATTTCTGTGTTTCATCGTCAATAAGAAGGTCCAAGGGATACAATAAACCTGGAGCGAAGCATCGGAGTCTATAACTAGTGTCACAGGAATTGTTCAAAACATAGACAGTAAGAAGAGTCAGTATTCTCGTACTTAATTCGGCATTGCGCCTTTTGTATTTAATTCCGATGTAATTTCTGTGTTTCATCGTCAATAAGAAGGTCCAAGGGATACAGTAAACCTAAAGTTAAGCATCGGAATCTATGACTAGTGTACAGGAATGGTTCAAAGCATAGTCAGTAAGAAGAGTCAGTCTTCCTGTGGTTAAGTCGGCTTTGTGCCCTCTGTATTTAATTCCGATGCATTTTCTGTGTTTATCGTCAATAAGAAGGTCCAAGGGATACAGTAAACCTGAAGTGAACCATCGGACTCTATAACTAGTGTCACAGGAATGGTTCAAAACATAGTCAGTAAGAAGAGTCAGTCTTCTTGTACTTTAGTCGGCATTATGCCTTTTGTATTTAACTTCGATGCAATTTCTGTGTTTCATCGTCAATACGAAGGTCCAAGGGATACAGTAAACCTAAAGTTAAGCATCGGAATCTATGACTAGTGTCACAGGAATAGTTCAAAACATAGTCAGTAAGAAGAGTCAGTCTTCTTGTACTTATGCCGGTATTGTGCCTTTTGTATATAATTCCGATGAAATTTCTGTGTTTCATCGTCAATACGAAGGTCCAAGGGATACAGTAAACCTGAAGTGAGACATCGGAATCTATAACTAGTGTCACAGGAATGGTTCAAAACATAGACAGTAGGAAGAGTCAGTCTTCTTGTACTTAAGTCGGCATTGTGCCTGTTGTATTTAATTCCGATGCAATTTCAGTGTTTCGTCGTCAATAAGAAGGTCAGAGGGATACAGTAAACCTGGAGTGAAGCATCGGAGTCTATAACTAGTGTCACAGGAATGGTTCAAAACATAGGAAGTAATAAGAGTCAGTCTTCTTGTACTTAATTCGGCATTGTGCCTTTCGTATTTAATTCCGATGCAATTACTGTGATTCTTAGTCAATAAGAAGGTCAGAAGGATACAGTAAACCTGAAGTGAAGCATCGGAATCTATAACTAGTGTCACAGGAATGGTTCAAAACATAGTCAGTAAGAAGAGTCAGTCTTCTTGTACTTAAGTCGGCATTATGCCTTTTGTATTTAATTCCGA
This sequence comes from Schistocerca piceifrons, assembly GCF_021461385.2. NCBI lineage: Eukaryota > Metazoa > Arthropoda > Insecta > Orthoptera > Acrididae > Schistocerca > Schistocerca piceifrons. Next base: position 6,375,175 of record NC_060146.1, on the reverse strand, counting down.
TGCAATTTCTGTGTTTCATCGTCAATAAGAAGGTCCAAGGGATACAGTAATCCTGGAGTAAAGCATCGGAATCTATAATTAGTGTCACAGGGACGGTTCAAATCATAGACAGTAAGATAAGTCAGTATTTTTGTACTTAAGTCGGCTTTGTGCCATTTGTATTTAATTCCGATGCAATTTCTGTGTTTCATCGTCAATAAGAAGGTCCAAGGGATACAGTAAACCTGGAGTGAAGCATTGGAGTCTATAACTAGTGTCACAGGAATGGTTCAAATCTTAGGCTGTAAGAAGAGTCAGACTTCTTGTACTTAATTCGGCATTGCGGCTTTTGTATTTAATTGCGATGCAATTTCTGTGTTTCATCGTCAATAAGAAAGTCAGAGGGATACAGTAAACCTGAAGTGAAGCATCGGAATCTATAACTAGAGTCACACGAATGGTTCAAAACATAGACAGTAAGAAGAGTCAGTCTTCTTGTACTTATGTCGGTATTGTGCCTTTTGTATTTAATTCCGATGCTATTTCTGTGTTTCATCGTCAATAAGAAAGTGTAAGGGATACAGTAAACCTGAGGTGAAGCATCGGAATCTATAGCTAATGTCTCAAGAATGGTTCAAAACATAGTCAGTAAGAAGAGTCAGTCTTCTTGTACTTAAGTCGCCATTGTGCCTTTTGTACTTAATTCCGATGCAATTTCTGTGTTGAATCGTCAATAAGAAGGTCCAAGGGATACAGTAATGCTGAAGTTAAGCATCGGAATCTATGACTAGTGTCACAGGAATGGTTCAAAACATAGTCAGTAAGAAGAGTCAGTCTTCTTGTACTTATGTCGGAATTGTGCCTTTTGTATTTAATTCCGATGCAATCTCTGTGTTTCTTCGTCAATAAGAAGGTCAGAGGGATACATTAAACCTGGAGTGAAGCATCGGAATCTATAACTACAGTCACAGGGAAGGTTCAAAACACAGACAGTAAGATGAGTCAGTATTCTTGTACGTAAGTCGGCATTGTGCTTTTTGTATTTAGTTCCGGTGCAATTTCTGCGTTTCAACGTCACTATGAAGGTCAGAGGAATACAGTAATCCTCAAGTTAAGCATCGGAATCTTTAACTAGTGTACAGGAATGGTTCAAAGCATAGTCAGTAAGAAGAGTCAGTCTTCTTGTGGTTAAGTCGGCTTTGTGCCCTCTGTATTTAATTCCGATGCATTTTCTGTGTTTATCGTCAATAAGAAGGTCCAAGGGATACAGTAAACCTGGAGTAAAGCATCGGAATCTATAACTAGTGTCACAGGGACGGTTCAAATCATAGACAGTAAGATGAGTCAGTATTTTTGTACTTAAGTCGGCATTGTGCCATTTGTATTTAATTCCGATGCAATTTCTGTGTTTCATCGTCAATAAGAAGGTCCAAGGGATACAGTAAACCTGGAGAGAAGCATTGGAGTCTATAACTAGTGTCACAGGAATGGTTCAAAACATAGGCAGTAAGAAGAGTCAGTCTTCTTGTACTTAATTCGGCATTGCGGCTTTTGTATTTAATTCCGATGCAATTTCTGTGTTTCATCGTCAATAAGAAGGTCAGAGGGATACTGTAAGCCTGAAGTGAAGCATCGGAATCAATTAGTGTCACAGGAATGGTTTAAAACATAGTCAGTAAGAAGAATCAGTCTTCTTGTACTTAAGTCGGCATTGTGCCTTTTGTATTCAATTCCGATGCAATTTCTGTGTTTCATCATCAAAAAGGAGGTCCAAGGGATACATTAAACCTGGAGTTAAGCATCGGAATCTATAACTACAGTCACAGGGACGGTTCAAAACATAGACAGTAAGATGAGTCAGTATTCTTGTACTTAAGTCGGCATTGTGCTTTTTGTATTTAATTCCGATGCAATTTCTGTGTTTCATCGTCAGTATGAAGGTCAGAGGGATACAGTAATCCTGAAGTTAAGCATCGGAATCTATAACTAGTGTCACAGGAATGGTTCGAAGCATAGTCATTAAGAAGAGTCAGTCTTCTTGTAGTTAAGTCGGCTTTGTGCCTTCTGTATTTAATTCCGATGCACTTTCTGTGTTTCATCGTCAATAAGAAGGTCCAAGGGATACTGTAAACCTGAAGTGAACCATCGGGCTCTATAACTAGTGTCACAGGAATGGTTCTAAACATAGACAGATAGAAGAGTCAGTCTTCTTGTACTTAAGTCGGTATGGTGCCTTTTGTATTTAATTCCGATGCAATTTCTGTGTTTCATCGTCATTAAGAAGGTCAGAGGGATACAGTAAACCTGAAGTGAAGCATCGGAATCTATTACTAGAGTCACACGAATGGTTCAAAACATAGGCAGTAAGAAGAGTCAGTCTTCTTGTACTTAAGACGGCATTGTGTCTTTTGTACTTAATTCCGATGCAATTTCTGTGTTTAATCGTCGATAAGAAGGTCCAAGGGATACAGTAATCCTGAAGTTAAGCATCGGAATCTATGTCTAGTGTCACAGGAATGGTTCAAAACATAGTCAGTAAGAAGAGTCAGTCTTCTTGATCTTATGTCGGTATAGTGCATTTTGTATTTAATTCCGATGATATTTCTGTGTTTCATCGTCAATACGAAGGTCCAAGGGATACAGTAAACCTGAAGTGAGACATCGGAATCTATAACTAGTGTCACAGGAATGGTTCAAAACATAGACAGTAGGAAGAGTCAGTCTTCTTGTACTTAAGTCGGCATTGTGCCTGTTGTATTTAATTCCGATGCAATTTCAGTGTTTCGTCGTCAATAAGAAGGTCAGAGGGATACAGTAAACCTGGAGTGAAGCATCGGAGTCTATAACTAGTGTCACAGGAATGGTTCAAAACATAGGAAGTAATAAGAGTCAGTCTTCTTGTACTTAATTCGGCATTGTGCCTTTCGTATTTAATTCCGATGCAATTACTGTGATTCTTAGTCAATAAGAAGGTCAGAAGGATACAGTAAACCTGAAGTGAAGCATCGGAATCTATAACTAGTGTCACAGGAATGGTTCAAAACATAGTCAGTAAGAAGAGTCAGTCTTCTTGTACTTAAGTCGGCATTATGCCTTTTGTATTTAATTCCGATGCAATTTCTGTGTTTCATCGTCAATAAGAAGGTCCAAGGGATACAGTAATCCTGGAGTAAAGCATCGGAATCTATAATTAGTGTCACAGGGACGGTTCAAATCATAGACAGTAAGATAAGTCAGTATTTTTGTACTTAATTCGGCTTTGTGCCATTTGTATTTAATTCCGATGCAATTTCTGTGTTTCATCGTCAATAAGAAGGTCCAAGGGATACAGTAAACCTGGAGTGAAGCATTGGAGTCTATAACTAGTGTCACAGGAATGGTTCAAATCTTAGGCTGTAAGAAGAGTCAGACTTCTTGTACTTAATTCGGCATTGCGGCTTTTGTATTTAATTGCGATGCAATTTCTGTGTTTCATCGTCAATAAGAAAGTCAGAGGGATACAGTAAACCTGAAGTGAAGCATCGGAATCTATAACTAGAGTCACACGAATGGTTCAAAACATAGACAGTAAGAAGAGTCAGTCTTCTTGTACTTATGTCGGTATTGTGCCTTTTGTATTTAATTCCGATGCTATTTCTGTGTTTCATCGTCAATAAGAAAGTGTAAGGGATACAGTAAACCTGAGGTGAAGCATCGGAATCTATAGCTAATGTCTCAAGAATGGTTCAAAACATAGTCAGTAAGAAGAGTCAGTCTTCTTGTACTTAAGTCGCCATTGTGCCTTTTGTACTTAATTCCGATGCAATTTCTGTGTTGAATCGTCAATAAGAAGGTCCAAGGGATACAGTAATGCTGAAGTTAAGCATCGGAATCTATGACTAGTGTCACAGGAATGGTTCAAAACATAGTCAGTAAGAAGAGTCAGTCTTCTTGTACTTATGTCGGAATTGTGCCTTTTGTATTTAATTCCGATGCAATCTCTGTGTTTCTTCGTCAATAAGAAGGTCAGAGGGATACATTAAACCTGGAGTGAAGCATCGGAATCTATAACTACAGTCACAGGGAAGGTTCAAAACACAGACAGTAAGATGAGTCAGTATTCTTGTACGTAAGTCGGCATTGTGCTTTTTGTATTTAGTTCCGGTGCAATTTCTGCGTTTCAACGTCACTATGAAGGTCAGAGGAATACAGTAATCCTCAAGTTAAGCATCGGAATCTATAACTAGTGTACAGGAATGGTTCAAAGCATAGTCAGTAAGAAGAGTCAGTCTTCTTGTGGTTAAGTCGGCTTTGTGCCCTCTGTATTTAATTCCGATGCATTTTCTGTGTTTATCGTCAATAAGAAGGTCCAAGGGATACAGTAAACCTGGAGTAAAGCATCGGAATCTATAACTAGTGTCACAGGGACGGTTCAAATCATAGACAGTAAGATGAGTCAGTATTTTTGTACTTAAGTCGGCATTGTGCCATTTGTATTTAATTCCGATGCAATTTCTGTGTTTCATCGTCAATAAGAAGGTCCAAGGGATACAGTAAACCTGGAGAGAAGCATTGGAGTCTATAACTAGTGTCACAGGAATGGTTCAAAACATAGGCAGTAAGAAGAGTCAGTCTTCTTGTACTTAATTCGGCATTGCGGCTTTTGTATTTAATTCCGATGCAATTTCTGTGTTTCATCGTCAATAAGAAGGTCAGAGGCATACTGTAAGCCTGAAGTGAAGCATCGGAATCAATTAGTGTCACAGGAATGGTTTAAAACATAGTCAGTAAGAAGAATCAGTCTTCTTGTACTTAAGTCGGCATTGTGCCTTTTGTATTCAATTCCGATGCAATTTCTGTGTTTCATCATCAAAAAGGAGGTCCAAGGGATACATTAAACCTGGAGTTAAGCATCGGAATCTATAACTACAGTCACAGGGACGGTTCAAAACATAGACAGTAAGATGAGTCAGTATTCTTGTACTTAAGTCGGCATTGTGCTTTTTGTATTTAATTCCGATGCAATTTCTGTGTTTCATCGTCAGTATGAAGGTCAGAGGGATACAGTAATCCTGAAGTTAAGCATCGGAATCTATAACTAGTGTCACAGGAATGGTTCGAAGCATAGTCATTAAGAAGAGTCAGTCTTCTTGTAGTTAAGTCGGCTTTGTGCCTTCTGTATTTAATTCCGATGCACTTTCTGTGTTTCATCGTCAATAAGAAGGTCCAAGGGATACTGTAAACCTGAAGTGAACCATCGGGCTCTATAACTAGTGTCACAGGAATGGTTCTAAACATAGACAGATAGAAGAGTCAGTCTTCTTGTACTTAAGTCGGTATGGTGCCTTTTGTATTTAATTCCGATGCAATTTCTGTGTTTCATCGTCATTAAGAAGGTCAGAGGGATACAGTAAACCTGAAGTGAAGCATCGGAATCTATTACTAGAGTCACACGAATGGTTCAAAACATAGGCAGTAAGAAGAGTCAGTCTTCTTGTACTTAAGACGGCATTGTGTCTTTTGTACTTAATTCCGATGCAATTTCTGTGTTTAATCGTCGATAAGAAGGTCCAAGGGATACAGTAATCCTGAAGTTAAGCATCGGAATCTATGTCTAGTGTCACAGGAATGGTTCAAAACATAGTCAGTAAGAAGAGTCAGTCTTCTTGATCTTATGTCGGTATAGTGCATTTTGTATTTAATTCCGATGATATTTCTGTGTTTCATCGTCAATACGAAGGTCCAAGGGATACAGTAAACCTGAAGTGAAGCATCGGAATCTATAACTAGTGACACAGGAATAGTTCAAAACATAGACGGTAGCAAGAGTCACTCTTCTTGTACTTAAGTCGGCATTGTGCATTTTGTATTTAATTCCGATGCAATTTCTGTGTTTCATCGTCAATAAGAGGGTCCAAGGGACACAGTGAACCTGGTGTGAGGCATCGGAATCTATAACTAGTGTCACAGGAATGCTTCAAAACATAGACAGTAGGAAGAGTCAGTCTTCTTGTACTTATGTCGGCATTGTGTCTATTGTATTTAATGCCGATGCAATATCAGTGTTTCATGGTCAATAAGAAGGTCAGAGGGATACAGTAAACCTGGAGTGAAGCATCAGAGTCTATAACTAGTGTCACAGGAATGGTTCAAAACATAGGCAGTAAGAAGAGTCAGTCTTCTTGTACTTAACTCGGCATTGTGCCTTTTGTATTTAATTCCGATGCAATTTCTGTGATTCTTAGTCAATAAGAAGGTCAGAGGGATACAGAAAAACTGAAGTGAAGCATTGGAATCTATAACTAGTGTCACAGGAATGGTTCAAAACATAGACAGTAAGAAGAGTCAGTCTTCTTCTACTTACGTCGGCATTGTGCTTTTTGTATTTAATTCCGATGCAATTTCTGTGTTTCATCGTCACTATGAAGGTCAGAGGGATACAGTAATCCTGAAGTTAAGCATCGGAATCTATAACTAGTGTCACAGGAATTTTTCAAAACACAGAAAGTAGGAAGAGTCAGTCTTCTTGTACTTAAGTCGGCATTATGCCTTTTGTATTTAATTCCGATGCAATTTCTGTGTTTCATCGTCAATAAGAAGGTCAGAGGGATACAGTAAACCTGGAGTGAAGCATCGGAGTCTATAACCAGTGTCACAGGAATGGTTCAAAACATAGGCAGTAAGAAGGGTCAGTCTTCTTTTACTTAATTCGGCATTGTGCCTTTTGTATTTAATTCCACGCAATTTCTGTGTTTCATCGCCAATAAGAAGGTCCAAGGGACACAGTAAACCTGGAGTGAAGCATCTTAATCTATAACTAGTGTCACAGGAATGGTTCAAAACATAGACAGTAGGAAGAGTCAGTCTTCTTGTACTTAAGTCGGCATTGTGCCTTTTGTATTTAATTCCGTAGCAGTTTCTGTGTTTCATCGTCAATAATAAGGTCAGAGGATACCGTAAACCTGAAGTGAAGCATCGGAATCTATAACTAGAGTCACAGGAATGGTTCAGAAGATAGACAGTAAGAAGAGTTAGTCTTCTTGTACTTAATTCGGCATTGTGCCTTTCGAATTTAATTCCGATGCAATTTCTGTGATTCTTAGTCAATAAGAAGGTCAGAGGGATACAGCAAACCTGAAGTGAAGCATCGGAATCTATAACTAGTGTCCCACGAATGGTTCACAACATAGTCAGTAAGAACAGTCAGTCTTCTTGTACTTTAGTCGGCATTATGCCTTTTGTATTTAATTTCGATGCAATTTCTGTGATTCATCGTCAATACGAAGGTAAAAGGGATACAGTAAACCTAAAGTTAAGCATCGGAATCTATGACTAGTGTCACAGGAATGGTTCAAAACATAGTCAGTAAGAAGAGTCAGTCTTCTTGTACTTATGCCGGTATTGTGCCTTTTGTATTTAATTCCGATGAAATTTCTGTGTTTCATCGTCAATACGAAGGTCCAAGGGATACAGTGAACCTGAAGTGAAACATCGGAATCTATAACTAGTGTCACAGGAATGGTTCAAAACATAGAGAGTAGGAAGAGTCAGTCTTCTTGTACTTAAGTCGGCATTGTGCCTATTGTATCTAATTCCGATGCAATTTCAGTGTTTCATCGTCAATAAGAAGGTCAGAGGGATACAGTAAACCTGGAGTGAAGCATCGGAGTCTATAACTAGTGTCACAGGAATGGTTCAAAGCATAGGAAGTAAGAAGAGTCAGTCGTCTTGTACTTAATTCGGCATTGTGCCTTTCGTATTTAATTCCGATGCAATTTCTGTGATTCTTAGTCAATAAGAAGGTCAGAGGGATACAGTAAACCTGAAGTGAAGCATCGGAATCTATAACTAGTGTCACAGGAATGGTTCAAAACATAGTCAGTAAGAAGAGTCAGTCTTCATGTACTTAAGTCGGCATTATGCCTTTTGTATTTGATTCCGACGCAATTTCTGTGTTTCATCGTCAATAAGAAGGTCCAAGGGATACAGTAAACCTGGAGTAAAGCATCGGAATCTATAACTAGTGTCACAGGGACGGTTCAAATCATAGACAGTAAGATGAGTCAGTATTTTTGTACTTAAGTCGGCATTGTGCCATTTTTATTTAATTCCGATGCAATTTCTGCGTTTCATCGTCAATAAGAAGGTCCATGGGATACAGTAAACCTGGAGTGAAGCATTGGAGTCTATAACTAGTGTCACAGGAATGGTTCAAAACATAGGCAGTAAGAAGAGTCAGTCTTCTTGTACTTAATTCGGCATTGCGGCTTTTGTATTTAATTCCGATGCAATTTCTGTGTTTCATCGTCAATGAGAAGGTCAGAGGGATACTTTAAGCCTGAAGTGAAGCATCGGAATCAATTAGTGTCACAGGAATAGATTAAAACATAGTCAGTAAGAAGTGTCAGTTTTCTTGTACTTAAGTCGGCATTGTGCCTTTTGTATTTAATTCCGATGCAATTTCTGTGTTTCATCATCAAAAAGGAGGTCCAAGGGATACATTAAACCTGGAGTGAAGCATCGGAATCTATAACTACAGTCACAGGGACGGTTCAAAACATAGACAGTAAGATTAGTCAGTATTCTTGTACTTAAGTCGGCATTGTGCTTTTTGTATTTAATTCCGATGCAATTTCTGTGTTTCATCGTCACTATGAAGGTCAGAGGGATACAGTAATCCTCACGTTAAGCATCGGAATCTATAACTAGTGTCACACGAATGGATCGAAGCATAGTCATTAAGAAGAGTCAGTCTTCTTGTAGTTAAGTCGGCTTTGTGCTTTCTGTATTTAATTCCGATGCAATTTCTGTGTTTCATCGTCAATAAGAAGGTCCAAGGGATACTGTAAACCTGAAGTGAACCATCGGGCTCTATAACTAGTGTCACAGGAATGGTTCAAATCATAGTCAGTAAGAAGAGTCAGTCTTCTTGTACTTAAGTCGGCATTGTGCCTCATGAATTTAATTCCGATGCAATTTCTGTGTTTCGTCGTCAATAAGAAGGTCCATGGGATACAGTAGACCTGAATTGAAGCCTCGGAATCTATAACTAGTGTCTAAGGAATGGTTCTAAAGCATAGACAGATAGAAGTGTCAGTCTTCTTGTACTTAAGTCGGTATGGTGCCTTTTGTATTTAATTCCGATGCAATTTCTGTGCTTCATCGTCAATAAGAAGGTCAGAGGGATACAGTATACCTGAAGTGAAGCATGGGAATCTATAACTAGTGTCACACGAATGGTTCAAAACATAGACAGTAAGAAGAGTCAGTCTTCTTGTACTTAAGTCGGTATAGTGCCTTTTGTATTTAATACCGATGCAATTTCTGTGTTTCATCGTCAATAAGAAGGTCAGAGTGAAACAGTAAACCTGAAGTGAAGCATCGGAATCTATAACTAGAGTCACACGAATGGTTCAAAACATAGGCAGTAAGAAGAGTCAGTCTTCTTGTACTTAATTCGGCATTGTACCTTTTGTATCTAATTCCGATGCAATTTCTGTGATCTTAGACAATAAGAAGGTCAGAGGGATAAAGAAAAACTGAAGTGAAACATCGGAATCTGTAACTAGTGTCACAGGAATGGTTCAAACATAGTCAGTAAGAAGAGTCAGTCTTCTTGTACTTAAGTCGGCATTGTGCTTTTTGTATTTAATTCCGATGCAATTTCTGTGTTTCATCGTCACTATGAAGGTCATAGGGGTACAGTAATCCTGAAGTTAAGCATCGGAATCTATAACTAGTGTCACAGGAATGGTTCAAAGCATAGTCAGTAGGAAGAGTCAGTCTTCTTGTAGTTAAGTCGGCTTTGTGCCTTCTGTATTTAATTCCGATGCAATTTCTGTGTTTCATCGTCAATAAGAAGGTCCAAGGGATACAGTAAAACTGAAGCGAACCATCGGACTATATACCTAGTGTCACAGGAATTGTTCTAAACATAGTCAGTATGAAGAGTCAGTCTTCTTGTACTTAAGTCGGCATAGTGCCTTTTGTATTTCATTCCAATGCAATTTCTGTGTTTCATCGTCAATAAGAAGGTCAGAGGATACAGTAAGCCTGAAGTGAAGCATCGGAATCTATAGGTAGTGTCACAAGAATGGTTCAAAACATAGTCAGTAAGAAGAGTCAGTCTTCTTGTACTGAAGTCGGCATTGTGCATTTTGTATTTAATTCCGATGCTATTTCTGTGTTTAATCGTCAATAAGAAAGTCCAAGTGATACAGTAATCCTGAAGTTAAGCATCGGAATCTATGACTAGTGTCACAGGAATGGTTCAAAACATAGTCAGTAAGAAGAGTCAATCTTCTTCTAATTATGTCGGTATTGTGCCTTTTGTATTTAATTCCGATGCAATTTCCGTGTTTCATCGTCAATAAGAAGGTCCAAGGGACACAGTAAACCTGGAGTGAAGCATCGAAATCTATAACTAGTGTCACAGGAATTTTTCAAAACACAGACAGTAGGAAGAGTCAGTCTTCTTGTACTTAAGTCGGCATTGTGCCTTTTGTATTTAATTCCGATGCAATTTCTGCGTTTCAACGTCACTATGAAGGTCAGAGGGATACAGTAATCCTGAAGTTAAGCATCGGAATCTATAACTAGTGTACAGGAATGGTTCAAAGCATAGTCAGTAAGAAGAGTGAGTCTTCTTGTAGTTAAGTCGGCTTTGTGCCCTCTGTATTTAATTCCGATGCAATTTCTGTGTTTCATCGTCAATAAGAAGTTCCAAGGGACACAGTAAACCTGGAGTGAAGCATCTTAATTTATAACTAGTGTCACAGGAATGGTTCAAAACATAGACAGTAGGAAGAGTCAGTCTTCTTGTACTTAAGTCGGCATTGTGCCTATTGTATTTAATTCCGATGCAATTTCAGTGTTTCATCGTCAATAAGAAGGTCAGAGGGATACAGTAAACCTGGAGTGAAGCGTCGGAGTCTGTAACTAGTGTCAGAGGAATGGTTCAAAACATAGGAAGTAAGAAGAGTCAGTCTACTTGTACTTCATTCGGCATTGTGCCTTTCGTATTTAATTCCGATGCAATTTCTGTGATTCTTAGTCAATAAGAAGGTCAGAGGGATACAGTAAACCTGAAGTGAAGCATCGGAATCTATAACTAGTGTCACAGGAATGGTTCAAAACATAGTCAGTAAGAAGAGTCAGTCTTCTTGTACTTAAGTCGGCATTGTGATTATTGTATTTAATTCCGATGCAATTTCTGTGTTTCATCGTCACTATGAAGGTCAGAGGGATACAGTTATCCTGAAATTAAGCATCGGAATCTATAACTAGTGTCACAGGAATGGTTCAAACATAGTCAGTAAGAAGAGTCAGTCTTCTTGTAGTTAAGTCGGCTTTGTACATTCTGTATTTATTTCCGATGCAATTTCTGTGTTTCATCGTCAATAAGAAGGTCCAAGGGAAACAGTAAACCTGAAGTGAACCATCGGACTCTATACCTAGTGTCACAGGAATTTTTCAAAACACAGACAGTAGGAAGAGTCAGTCTTCTTGTACTTAAGTCGGCATTATGCATCTTGTATTTAATTCCGATGCTATTTCTGTGTTTCATCGTCAATAAGAAGGTTAAGGTATACAGTAAACCTGAAGTGAAGCATCGGAATCTATAGGTAGTTTCACAAGAATGGTTCAAATAAAAGTCAGTAAGAAGAGTCAGTCTTCTTGTACTTAAGTCGGCATTGTGCATCTTGTATTTCATTCCGATGCTATTTCTGTGTTTAATCGTCAATAAGACAGTCCAAGTGATACAGTAATCCTGAAGTTAAGCATCGGAATCTATGACTAGTGTCACAGGAATTGTACGAAACATAGTCAGTAAGAAGAGTCAGTCTTCTTCTACTTATGTCGGTATTGTGCCTTTTGTATTTAATTCCGATGCAATTTCCGTGTTTCATCGTCAATAAGAAGGTATAAGGGATACAGTAAACCTTAAGTGAAGCATCGGAATCTATAACTAGTGTCACAGGCATGGTTCAAAACATAGACAGGAGCAAGAGTCACTCTTCTTGTACATATGTCGGCATTGTGCCTTTTCTATTTAATTCCGATGCAATATCTGTATTTCATCGTCAAAAACAAGGTCCAAGGGATACAGTAAACCTGAAGTGAAGCATCGGAATCTATAACTAGTGTCACAGCAATGGTTCAGAACATAGTCAGTAAGAAGCATCAGTGTACTTGTCTTTAAGTCGGCATTGTGCCTTTCCTATTTAATTCTGATGCAATTTCTGTGATTTCATCGTCAATAAGAAGGTCCAAAGGATACTGTAAACCTGAAGTGAAGCATCGGAATCTATAACTAGTGTCACAGGAATGGTTCAAAGCATAGTCAGTAAGAAGAGTCAGTCTTCTTGTACTTTAGTCGGCAATGTGCCTTTTGTATTTAATTCCGATGCAAATTCTTGTTTCATCGTCAAAAAGAAGGTCCAAGGGATACAGTAAACCTGGAGTGAAGCATCGGAATCTATAACTAGTGTCACAGGAATGGTTATAAGCATAAACAGTAAGAAGATTCAATCTTCTTGTACATATGTCGGCATTGTGCCTTTTCTATTTAATTCCGATGCAATATCTGTATTTCATCGTCAAAAAGAAGGTCCAAGGGATACAGTAAACCTGAAGTGAAGCATCGGAATCTATAACTAGTGTCACACGAATGGTTCAAAACATAGACAGTAAGATGAGTTAGTATTCTTGTACTTCATTCGGCATTGTGCTTTTTGCATTTAATTCCGATGCAATTTCTGTGTTTCATCGTCACTATGAAGGTCAGAGGGATACAGTAATCCTGAAGTTAAGCATCGGAATCTATAACTAGTGTCACAGGAATGGTTCAAAACATAGACAGTAAGAAGAGTCAGTCTTCTTGTACTTAAGTCGGCATTGTGCCTCTTGTATTCAATTCCGATGCTATTTCTGTGTTTCATTGTCAATAAGAAGGTCCAAGGGATACTGTAAACCTGAAGTGAAGCATCGGAATCTATAACTAGTGTCACAGGAATTGTTCAAAACATAGACAGGAGCAAGAGTCACTCTTCTTGTACTTAAGTCGGCATTGTGGCTATTGTATTTAATTCCGATGCAATTTCTGTGTTTCATCGTCAATAAGAAGGTCCAAGGGACACAGTAAACCTGGAGTGAAGCATCTGAATCTATAACTAGTGTCACAGGAATTTTTCAAACATAGACAGTAGGAAGAGTCAGTCTTCTTGTACTTAAGTCGGCAATATGCCTTTTGTATTTAATTCCGATGCAATTTCTGTGTTTCATCGTCAATAAGAAGGTCAGAGGGATACAGTAAACGTGGAGTGAAGCATCGGAGTCTATAACTAGCGTCACAGGAATGGTTCAAAGCATAGGCAGTAAGAAGGGTCAGTCTTCTTGTACTTAAATCTTAATTGTGCCTTTTGTATTTACTTCCGTGCAATTTCTGTGTTTCAATGTCAATAAGAAGGTCCAAGGGACACAGTAAACCTGGAGTGAAGCATCAGAATCTATAACTAGTGTCACAGGAATGGTTCAAAACATAGACTTTAGGAAGAGTCAGTCTTCTTGTACTTAAGTCGGCATTGTGCCTTTGTATTTAATTCCGATGCAATTTCTGCGTTTCATCGTCAATAAGAAGGTCAGTGGGATACAGTAAACTTGTAGTGAAGCATCGGAGTCTATAACTAGTGTTACAGGAATGGTACAAAGCATAGGCAGTAAGAAGAGTCAGTCCTCTTGTACTTAAGTCGGCATTGTGCCTTTTGTATTTAATTCCGATGCAATTTCTGTGAATCTTCGTCAATAAGAAGGTCAGAGGGATAGAGTAAACCTGAAGTGAAGCATCGGAATCTATAACTAGTGTCACAGGAAGGGTTCAAACAAAGTCAGTAAGAAGAGTCAGTCTTCTTGGTCTTCATGTACTTAAGTCGGCATTATGCCTTTTGTATTTAATTCGGATGCAATATCCGTGTTTCATCGTCAATAAGAAGGTCCAAGGGATACAGTGAACCTGGAGTGAAGCATCGGAGTCTATAACTAGTGTCACAGGAATGGTTCAAATCAAAAACTGTAAGAAGAGTCAGTCTTCTTGCACTTAATTCGGCATTGCGCCTTTTGTATTTAATTCCGATGCAATTTCTGTGTTTCATCGTCAATAAGAAGGTCAGAGGGATACTGTAAGGCTGAAGTGAAGCATCGGAATCAATTAGTGCCACAGGAATGGCTTAAAACATAGTCAGTAAGAAGGGTCAGTCTTCTTGTACTTAATTCGGCATTGTGCCTTTTGTATGTAATTCCGGTGCAATTTCTGTGTTTCATCGTCAATAAGAAGGTCAAAGGGATACATTAAACCTGGTGTGAAGCATCGGAATCTATAACTCAGTCACAGGGACTGTTCAAAACATAGACAGTAAGATGAGTCAGTATTCTTGTACTTAAGTCGGCATTGTGCTTTTTGTATTTAATTCCGATGCAATTTCTGTGCTTCATCGTCACTATGAAGGTCAGAGGGATACAGTAATCCTGAAGTTAAGCATCGTAATCTATAACTAGTGTCAAAGGAATGGTTCAAAGCATAGTCAGTAAGAAGAGTCAGTCTTCTTGTAGTTAAGTCGGCTTTGTGCCTTTTGTATTTAATTCCGATGCAATTTCTGTGTTTCATCGTCAATAAGTAGGTCCAAGGGATACAGAAAACCTGAAGTGAACCATCGGAATCTATAACTAGTGTCACATGAATGGTTCAAAACATAGAAAGTAGGAAAAGTCAGTCCACATGTACTTAAGTCTGCATTGTGCCTTTTGAATTTAATTCCGATGAATTTCTGTGTTTCATCGTCAATAAGAAGGTCAGAGGCATACAGAAACCTGGAGTGAAGCATCGGAGTCTATAGCTAGTGTCACAGGAATGGTTCAAAACATAGGCAGTAAGAAGAGTCAGTTTTCTTGTACTTATTTGGGCATTGTGCCTTTTGTATTCAATTCCATGCAATTTCTGTGATTCTTCGTCAATAAGAAGGTCAGAGGGATACAGTAAACCTGAAGTGATGCATCGGAATCTATTAGTGTCTCAGGAATGGTTCAAAACAAAGACAGTTGGAAGAGTTAATCTTGTTGTACTTAAGTCGGCATTGTGCCTTCTCTATTTAATTCCGTTGCAATTTCTGTGTTTCATCTTCAATTAGAAGGTCCAAGGAATACATTAAACATGGAGTGAAGCATCGGAATCCATAACTACAATCACAGGGACGGTTCAAAGCATAGACAGTAAGATGAGTCAGTATTCTTGTACTCAAGTCGGCATTGTGCTTTTTGTATTTAATTCCGATGCAATTGCTGTGTTTTATCCTCACTAAGAAGGTCAGAGGGATACAGTAATCCTGAAGTTAAGCATCGGAATCTATAACTAGTGTCACAGGAATGGTTCAAATCATAGACAGTATCAAAAGTCAATCTACAAGTACTTAAGAAGGCATTCTGCCTTTTGTATTTAATTCTGAAGTAATTTCTGTGTTTCATCGTCAATAAGAAGGTCAGAGGGATACAGTAACCCTGAAAGTGAACCATCGGAATCTATAACTAGTGTCACAGGAATGGTTCAAATCATAGACAGTAGGAAAAGTCAATCTACATGTACTTAAGAAGGCATTGTGCCTTCTGTATTTAATTCCGATGCAATTTCTGTGTTTCATCGTCAATAAGAATATCAGAGGGATGCAGTAAACCTGATGTGAAGCATCGGATTCTATAACTAGTGTCACAGGAATGGTTCAAAACATAGAATGTCAGAAGAGTCAGTCTTCATGTACTTTAGTCGGCTTTGTGCCTTTTGTATTTAATTCCGATGCAATTTCTGTGTTTCATCGTCAATAAGAAGGTCAGAGGGATACAGTAATCCTGAAATTAAGCATCGGAATCTATGACTAGTGTCACAGGAATGGTTCAAAACATAGTCAGTAAGAAGAGTCTGTCTTCTTGTACTTAAGTCGGTATTGTGCTTTTGTATTTAATTCCGATGCAATTTCTGTGTTTCATCGTCTATAACAAGGTCCAAGGGATACAGTAAACCTGGAGTGATCATCGGAGTCTATAACTAGTATCACAGGAATGGTTCAAAACATAGACAGTGAGAAGAGTCAGTCTTCTTGTACTTAAGTCGGCATTGTGCTTTTTGTATTTAATTCCGATGCAATTTCTGTGTTTCATTGTCAATAAGAAGGTCCAAGGGATACAGTAAACCTGGAGTGAAGCATCGGAATCTACAACTAGTGTCACAGGGGCGGTTCAAAGCACAGACAGTAAGATGAGTCAGTATACTTGTACTTAAGTCGGCATTGTGACTTTTCTATTTAATTCCGATGCAATTTCTGTGTTTCATCGTCAATAAGAAGGTCCAAGGGATACAGTAAACCTGAAGTGAAGCATCGGAATCCATAACTAGTGTCAGAGGAAGGGTTCAAACATAGTCAGTAAGAAGAGTCAGTCTTCTTGTACTTAAGTCATCATTGTGCATTTTCTATTTAATTCTGATGTAATTTCTGTGTTTCATCGTCAATAAGAAGTTAAAAGGGATACAGTAAACCTGGAGTGAAGCATCGGAATCTATAACTAGTGTCACAGGAATGGTTCAAAACACAGACAGTAAGAAGAGTGAGACTTCTTTTACTTAAGTCGGCATTGTGCAACATAGACAGTAGGGAAAGTCAGTCTACATGTTCTTAACTCGGCATTGTGCCTTTTGTATTTAATTCCGATGCAATTTCTGTGTTTCATCGTCAATAAGAAGGTCAGAGGGATACAGTAAACCTGATGTAAAGCATCGGAATCTATAACTAGTGTCACAGGAATGGTTCAAAACATAGTCAGTAAGAAGAGTCAGTCATCTTGTACTTAAGCCGGCCTTGTGCCTTTTGTATTTAATTCCGATGCAATTCATGTGTTTCATCGTCAATAAGAAGGTCCAAGGGATACAGTAGGCCTGAATAGAAGCATCGGAATCTATAACTAGTGTCACAGGAATGGTTCAAATCATAGACAGTAAGAAGAGTCGGTCTTCTTGTACTTAAGTCGGCATTGTGCCTTTTGTATTTAATTCCGATGCAATTTCTGTGTTTCATCTTCAATAAGAAGGTCAGAGGGATGCAGTAAACCTGAAGTGAAGCATCGGAATCTACAACTAGAGTCACAGGAATGGTTCAAAACATAGACAGTAAGAAGAGTCAGTCTTCTTGTACTTAAGTCGGCATTGTGCCTTTTGAATTTAATTCCGATGCAATTTCTGTGTTTCATCGTCAATAAGAATGTCTAAGAGGTACAGTAAACCTAGAGTGAAGCATCGGAATCTTTAACTAGTGTCATAGGAATGGTTCAAAGCATAGTCAGTAAGAAGACTCAGTTATCTTGTACTTAATTCGGCATTGTGCCTTTTGTATTTAATTCCGATGCAATTTCTGTGTTTCATCGTCAATAAGAATGTCCAAGCGATACAGTAAACCTGAAGTGAAGCATTAGAATCTACAACTAGTGTCACAGGAATGGTTCAAATCATAGTCAGTAGGAACAGTTAGTCTTCTTGTACTTATGTCGGCATTGTGCCTTTTGTATTTAACTCTGATGCAATTTCTGTGTTTTCATCGTCACTAAGAATGTCAGTGGGATATAGTAATCCTGAAGTTATGCATCGGAATTTATTACTAGTGTCACAGGAATGGTTCAAAACATAGTCAGTAAGAAGAGTCAGTCTTCATGTCGGCATTGTGAATTTTGTATTTAATTCCGATACTATTTCTGTGTTTCATCGTCAATAAGAAGCTCCAAGGGATACAGTAAACCTGAAGTGAAGCATGGGAATTTATAACTAGTGTCACAGGAATGGTTCAAATCATAGTCAGTAAGAAGAGTCAGTCTTCTTGTACGTAAGTCGGCATTGTGAATTTTGTATTTAATTCCGATACAATTTCTGTGTTTCATCGTCAATAAGAAGGTCCGAGGGATACAGTAATCCTGAAGTAAAGCATTGGAATCTATAACTAGTGTCACAGGAATGGTTCAAAACATAGTCGGTAAGAAGAGTCAGTCTTCTTGTACTTAAGTCGGTATTGTGCATTTTTTATTTAATTCCGATGCAATTTCTGTGTTTTATCGTCACTAAGAAGGTCCAAGGGATTCAGTAAACCTGAAGTGAAGCATCGAAATCTATGACTAGTGTCACAGGAATGGTTCAAAACATAGACAGTAGGAGGAGTCAGTCTTCTCGTACTTAAGTCGGCATTGTGCTTTTTGTATTTAATTCCGATGCAATTTCTGTGTTTCATCGTCAATAAGAAGGTCCAAGGGATACAGTAAACCTGGAGTGAAGCATCGGAATCTAAAACAAGTGTCACAGGGACGGGTCAAACCATAGACAGTAAGATGAGTCAGTCTTCTTGTACTTAAGTCGGCATTGTGCCTTTTTTATTTAATTCCGATGCAATTTCTGTGTTTCATCGTCAATTAGAAGGTCAGAGGGATACAGTAAACCTGAAGTGAAGCATCGATATCTAAAACTAGTATCACAGGAATGCCTCAAAACATAGACAGTAAGATGAGTCAGTCTTCTTGTATTTAAGTCGGCATTGTGCCTTTTGTATTTATTTCCGATGCAATTTCTGTGTTTCATCGCCAATAAGAAGGTCCAAGGGATACAGTAAACCTGAAGTGAAGCATTAGAATCTATAACTAGTGTCACAGGAAAGGTTCAAATCATAGTCAGTAGGAAGAGTCAGTCTTCTTGCACTTAAGTAGGCATTGTGCCTTTTGTATTTAACTCCGATGCAATTTCTGTGTTTCATCGTCACTAAGAAAGTCAGTGGCATATAGTAATCCTGAAGTTATGCATCGGAATTTATTACTAGTGTCACAGAATGGTTCAAAACATAGTCAGTAAGAAGAGTCAGTCTTCATGTACGTAAGCCGGCATTGTGAATTTTGTATTTAATTCCGTTACTATTTCTGTGTTTCATCGTCAATAAGAAGGTCCAAGGGATACAGTAAACCTGAAGTGAAGCATCGGAATCTATGACTAGTGTCACAGGAATGGTTCAAAGCATAGTCAGTAAGAAGAGTCAGTCTTCTTGTACTTAAGTCGGTATTGTGCCTTTTGTATTTGATTCCGATGCAATTTCTGTGTTTCATCGTCAATAAGAAGGTCCAAGGGATACAGTAAACCTGAAGTGAAGCATCGGAATCTATGACTAGTGTCACAGGAATGGTTTAAATCATAGACGGTAGGAAGAGTCAGTCTTCTTGTACTTAAGTCGGCATTGTGGTTTTTGTATTTTATTCCATTGCAATTTCTGAGTTTCATCGTCAATAGAAGGTCCAAGGGATACAGTAAACCTGGAGTGAAGCATCGGAATCTATAACTAGTGTCACAGGAATGGTTCAAAGCACAGACAGTAAGAAGAGTCAGACTTCTTTTACTTAAGTTGGCATTGTGCCTTTTGTATTTAATTCCGAAGCAATTTCTGTGTTTCATTGTCAATAAGAAGGTCAGAGGGATACAGTAATCCTGATATGAAGCATCGTTCTATAACTAGTGTCACAGGAATGGTTCAAACATCGTCAGTATGAAGAGTCAGTTATCTTGTACTTAAGTCAGTATTGTGCCTTTTGTATTTAATTCCGATGCAATTTCTGTGTTTCATCGTCAATAAGAACGTCCAAGGGATACAGTAAACGTGGAGTGAAGCATCGGAATTTATAACTAGTGTCAGAGGGACGGTTCAAAACATAGACAGTAAGATGAGTCAGTATTCTTGTACTTTAGTCGGCATTGTGCTTTTTGTATATAATTCCGATGCAATTTCTGTGTTTCATCGTCAAAAAGAAGGTGAGTGGGATACAGAAAACCTGAAGTGAAGCATCGGAATCTATAACTAGTCACAGGAATGGTTCAAAACATAGAGAGTAGGAAGTGTCAGTCTTCTTGTACTTAAGTCGGTATTGTGCCTTTTCTATTTGATTCCGATGTAATTTCTGTGTTTCATCGTCAATATGAAGGTCAAAGGGATACAGTAAACCTGGTGTGAAGCATCGAAATCTATAACTAGTGTCACAGGGACGGTTCAAACCATAGACAGTAAGATGAGTCAGTCTTCTTGTACTTAAGTCGGCATTGTGAGTTTTGTATTTCATTCCGATGCAATTTCTGTGTTTCATCGTCCATAAGAAGCTCCGAGGGATACAGTAAAACTCAAGTGTAGCATCGTAATAAAAAACTAGTGTCACAGGAATGTTTCAAAACATAGAGAGTAGGAAGAGTCGGTCTTCTTGTACTTAAGTCGGCATTGTGCTTTTTCTATTTAATTCCGATGCGATTTCTGTGTCTCATCGTCAATAGGAAGGTCCAAGGGATACAGTAAACCTGAAGTGAAGCATCGGAATCTATAACTAGTGTCACAGGAATGGTTCAAAACATAGTCAGTACGAAGAGTCAGTCTTCTTGTACGTAAGTCGGCATTGTGAATTTCGTATTTAATTCCGATACAATTTCTGTGCTTCATCGTCAATAGGAAGGTCCAAGGGACACAGTAAATTTGGAGTGAAGCATCGGAATCTATAACTAGTGTCACAGGGATGGTTCAAAACATAGACAGTAAGAACGGTCAGTCTTCTTGTACTTAAGTCGGCATTGTGCCTTTTGTATTTAATTCCGATGCAATTTCTGTTTTTCATCGTCAATAAGAAGGTCAGAGGGATACAGTAATCCTGAAGTAAAGCATCGGAATCTAGGACTAGTGTCACAGGAATGGTTCAATACATAGTCAGTACGAAGAGTCAGTCTTCTTGTACTTAAGTCGGTATTGTGCCTTTTTTATTTGATTCCGATGCATTTTCTGTGTGTCATCGTCAATAAGAAGGTCCAAGGGATACTGTAAACCTGAAGTGAAGCATCGTAATCTAGGACTAGTGCCACAAGAATGGTTCAAAACATAGACAGTAAGAAGAGTCAGTCTTCTTGTACATAAGTCGGCATTGTGCCTTTTGTGTTTAATTCCGATGCAATTTCTGTGTTTCATGGTCAATAAGAACGTCAGAGGGATACAGAAAATCTGAGGTGAAGCATCGGAATCTATAACTAGTGTCACAGGAATGGTTCAAAACATAGACAGTAAGATGAGTCAGTCTCCTTGTTCTTAAGTCGGCATTGTGCCTTTAGTATTTAATTCCGATGCAATTTCTGTGTTTCATCGCCCATAAGAAGGTCCAAGGGATACAGTAAACTTAAAGTGATGCATTACAATGTATAACTAGTGTCACAGGAATGATTCAAAACATAGTCAGTAAGACGAGTCAGTCTTCTTGTACCTAAGTAGGCATTGTGCCTATTGGATTTAATTCCGATGCAATTTCTGTGTTTCATCGTCACTAAGAAAGTCAGTGGGATATAGTAATACTGAAGTTAAGCATCGGAATCTATAACTAGTGTCACAGGAATGGTTCAAAACATAGTCAGTAAGAAGAGTCGGTCTTCTTGTAGTTAAGTCGGTATTGTGCTTTTTCTATTTAATTCTGATGCAATTTCTGTGTTTCATCGTCAATAAGCAGGTCCAAGGGATACAGTAAACTTGGAGTGAAGCATCGGAATCCATAACTAGTGTCACAGGGACGGTTCAAACCATAGACAGTAAGATGAGTCAGTATTCTTGTACTTAAGTCGGCATTGTGCATTTTCTATTTAATTCCGATGCAATTTCTGTGTTTCATCGTCAATAAGAAGGTCCGAGGGTTACAGTAAACCTGGAGTGAAGCATCGGAATCTATAACTAGTGTCACAGGAATGGTTCAAAACATAGACAGTAAGAAGAGTTGACTTCTTTTACTTACGTCGGCATTGTGCCTTTTATATTTAATTCCGATGCAATTTCTGTGTTTCATCGTCAATAAGACGGTCCAAGGCATACAGTAAACCTGGAGTGAAGCATCAGAGTCTAAAACTAGTGTCACAGGAATGGTTCAAAACATAGACAGTAAGAAGAGTCAGTCTTATTGTACTTAATTCGGCATTGTGCCCTTAGTAATTAATTCCAATGCAATTTCTGTGTTTCATCGTCAATAAGAAGGACAGAGGGATACAGTATACCTGATATAAAGCATCGCAATCCATAACTAGTGTCACAGGAATGGTTCAAATCATAGTCAGTAAGAAGAGTCAGTCTTCTTGTAGTTATGTCGGCATTGTGCCTTTTCTATTAAATTCCGATGCAATTTCTGTGTTTCATCGTCAATAAGAAGGTCCAAGGGATTAGGTAAACCTGGAGTGAAGCATCGGAATCTATAACTAGTGTCAGAGGGACGGTTCTAAACATAGACAGTAAGATGAGTCAGTCTTCTTGTACTTTAGTCGCCATTGTGCTTTTTGTATTTTATTCCAATGCAATTTCTGTGTTTCATCGTCAATAAGACGGTCAGAGGGATACAGTATACCTGATATAAAGCATCGCAATCCATAACTAGTGTCACGCGAATGGTTCAAATCATAGACAGTTGGAAGAGTCAGTCTTCTTGTACTTAAGTCGGCATTGTGCCTTTTGTATTTAATTCCGATGCAATTTCTGTGTATCATTGTCAATAAGAAGTTCCAAGGGATAAGTAAACCTGAAATGAACCATCGGAATCTATAACTAGTGTCACAGGAATGGTTCCAAACATAGACAGTAGGAAAAGTCAGTCTACATGTACTTAAGTTGGCTTGTGCCTTTTGTATTTAATTCCGATGCAATTTCTGTGTTTCATCGTCAATAAGAAGGTCAGAGGGATACAGTAATCCTGAAGTGAAGCATCGGAATCTATAACTAGTGTCACAGGAATGGTGCCAAACATAGTCCGTAAGAAGAGTCAGTCTTCTTGTACTTAAGTCGGCATTGTCCGTTATCTATTTAATTCCGATGCGATTCCTGTGTCTCATCGTCAATAGGAAGGTCCAAGGGATACGGTAAACCTGAAGTGAAGCATCGGAATCTATAACTAGTGTCACAGGAATGGTTCAAAACATAGACAGTAGGAAAAGTCAGTCTACATGTACTTAAGTCGGCATTGTGACTTTTGTATTTAATTCCTATGAATTTCTGTGTTTTATCGTCAATAAGAAGGTCAGAGGGATACAGTAAACCTGAAGTGAAGCATCGAAATCTATAACTAGTATCACAGGTATTGTTCAAATCATAGACAGTAAGCAGAGTCAGTCTTCCTGTACTTCAGTCGGCATTGTGCTATTTTTATTTAATTCGGATGCAATTTCTGTGTTTCGTCGTCTATAAGAAGGTCCAAAGGATACAGTAAACCTAGAGTGAAGCATCGGAATCTATAACTAGTGTCACACGAATGGTTCAAAGCATAGGCAGTGAGAAGATTCAACCTTTTTGTACATAATTCGGCATTGTGCCTTTTGTATTTAATTCCGATGCAATTTCTGTGTTTCATCGTCAATAAGAACGTCAGAGGGATGAAGTAAATCTGAACTGAAGCATCGGAATCTATAACTAGTGTCACAGGAATGGTTCAAAACATAGACATTAAGAAGAGTCAGTCTTCTTGTACTTAAGTCGGCATTGTGCCTTTTGTATTTAATTCCGATATAATTTCTGTGTTTTATCGTCAATAAGAATGTCAGAGCGATACAGTAAACTTGAAGTGAAGCATCGGAATCTGTAACTAGTGTCACAAGAATGGTTGAAAACATATTCAGTAAGAAGAGCCAGTCTTCTTGTAATTAAGTCGCATTGTACCTTTTGTATTTCATTCCGATGCAATTTCTGTGTTACATCGTCAATATGAAGGTCTAAGTGATACAGTAAACCTGGAGTGAAGCATTGGAATCTATAACTAGTGTTATAGGAATCGTTCAAATCATAGACAGTAAGATGAGTCAGTCTTCTTGTACTTAAGTCGGCTTTGTGCCTTTTGTATTTAATTCCTATGCAATTACTGTGTTTCATCGCCAATAAGAAGGTCCAAGGGATACAGTAAACCCGAAGTGAAGCATCAGAATCTATAACTAGTGTCACAGGAATGGTTCAAAACATAGTCAGTAAGAAGTCAGTTTACTTGTACTTTAGTCGGCATTGTGCCTTTTGTATTTAATTCCGATACAATTTCTGTGTTACATCGTCACTACGAAGGTCAGTGGGATACAGTAATCCTGAAGTTAAGCATCGGAATCTAAAAGTAGTGTCACAGGAATGGTTCAAATCACAGTCAGTAAAAAGAGTCAGTCTTCTTGTAGTTAAGTCGGCATTGTGATTTTTCTATTTATTTCCGATGCAATTTCTGTGTTTCATCGTCAATAAGAAGGTCAGAGGGATACAGTAAACCTGAAGTGAAGCATCGGAATCTATAACTAGTGTCACACAAATGGTTCAAAACATAGACAGTTGGAAGAGTCAGTCTTCATGTACTTAAGTCGGCATTGTGCCTTATGTATTTAATTCCGATGCAATTTCTGTGTATCATTGTCAATAAGAAGTTCCAAGGGATAAGTAAACCCGAAATGAACCATCGGAATCTATAACTAGTGTCACAGGAATGGTTCAAAACATATACATTAAGAAGAGTCAGTCTTCTTGTACTTAAGTCGGCATTGTGCCTTTTGTATTTAATTCCGATATAATTTCTGTGTTTTATCGTCAATAAGAAGGTCAGAGCGATACAGTAAACATGAAGTGAAGCATCGGAATCTATAACTAGTGTCACAGGAATGGTTGAAAACATATTCAGTAAGAAGAGCCAGTCTTCTTGTAATTAAGTCGGCATTGTACCTTTTGTATTTCATTCCGATGCAATTTCTGTGTTACGTCGTCAATAAGAAGGTCCAAGGGATACAGTAAACGTGGAGTGAAGCATCGGAATCTATAACTAGTGTCACAGGGATGGTTCAAAACATAGGCAGTAAGAAGAGTCAGTTTTCTTGTACTTATGTCGGCATTGTGCCTTTTGTATTTAATTCCGACGCAATTTCTGTGTTTCATCGTCAATAAGAAGTTCAGAGGGATACAGTAAACCTGAAGTAAAGCATCGGAATCTATGACTAGTGTTACAGGAATGGTTCAAAACATAGTCAGTAAGAAGAGTCAGTCTACTTGTACTTAAGTCGGCATTGTGCCTTTTATATTTGATTCCGATACAATTTCTGTGTTACATCGTCACTACGAAGGTCAGTGGGATATAGTAATCCAGAAGGTAAGCATCGGAATCTATAACTAGTGTCACAGGAATGGTTCAAAGCATAGTCAGTCAGAAGAGTCAGTCTTCTTGTAGTTTAGTCGGTATTGTGCCTTTTCTATTTAATTCCGATGCAATTTCTGTGTTTCATCGTCGATACGAAGGTCCTAGGGATACAGTAAACCTGAAGTAAAGCATCGGAATCTATGACTAGTGTTACAGGAATGGTTCAAAACATAGTCAGTAAGAAGAGTCAGTCTTCTTGTACTTATGTCAGCATTGTGCTTTTCTTATTTAATTCGGATGCAATTTCTGTGTTTCATCGTCAATAAGAAGGTCCAAAGGATACAGTAAACCCAGAGTGAAGCATCGGAATCTATAACTAGTGTCACAGGAATGGTTCTAAACATAGACAGTAAGAAGAGTCAACCTTTTTGTACTTAATTTCGCATTGTGCCTTTTGTATTTAATTCCGATGCAATTTCTGTGTTTCATCGTCAATAAAAACGTCAGAGGGATACAGTTAATCTGAAGTGAAGCTTCGGAATCTATAACTAGTGTCACAGGAATGGTTCAAAACATAGACATTAAGAAGAGTCAGTCTTCTTGTACTTAAGTCGGCATTGTGCCTTTTGTATTTAATTCCGACGTAATTTCTGTGTTTTATCGTCAATAAGAAGGTCAGAGAGATACAGTAAACAAGAAGTGAAACATCGGAATGTATAACTAGTGTCACAGGAATGGTTGAAAACATATTCAGTAAGAAGAGCCAGTCTTCTTGTAATTAAGTCGGCATTGTACATTTTGTATTTAATTCCGATGCAATTTCTGTGTTACATCGTCAATATGAAGGGCTAAGGGGGAAAGTAAACCTGCAGCGAAGCATCGGAATCTATAACTAGTGTCACAGGAATGGTTCAAAACATAGACAGTAAGATGAGTCAGTCTTCTTGTACTTAAGTCGGAATTGTGCCTTTTGTATTTAATTCCTATGCAATTTCTGTGTTTCATCGCCAATAAGAAGGTCCAAGGGATACAGTAAACCCGAAGAGAAGCATCAGAATCTATAACTAGTGTCACAGGAATGGTTCAAAACATAGTCAGTAAGAAGAGTCAGTCTACTAGTACTTAAGTCGGCATTGTGCATTTTGTATTTGATAGCGATGCAATTTCTGTGCTACATCGTCACTAAGAAGGTCAGTGCGATATAGTAATCCTGAAGGTAAGCAACGGAATCTATAACTAGTGTCACAGGAATGGTTCAAATTATAGTCAGTAAGAAGAGTCAGTCTGCGTGTAGTTAAGTCGGTATTGTGCCTTTTCTATTTAATTCAGATGCAATTTCTGTGTTTCATCGTCAATAAGAAGGTCCTAGGGATACAGTAAACCTGAAGTGTAGCATCGGAATTTATAACTAGTGTCACAGGAATGGTTCAAAGTATAGTCAATAAGAAAAGTCAGTCTTCTTGTACTTAAGTCGGTATTGTGCCTTTTCTATTTAATTCCGACGCAATTTCTGTGTTTCTTCGTCAATAAGAAGGTCAGAGGGATACAGTAAACCTGAAGTGAAGCATCGGAATCTATAACTAGTGTCACAGGAATGGTTCAAATCATAGAGAGTTGGAAGATTCAGTCTTCTTGTACTTAAGTCGGCATTGTGCCTTTTGTATATCATTCCGATGCAATTTCTGTGTTTCATCGTCCATAAGAAGGTCCGAGGGATACAGTAAACCTCAGGTGAAGCATCGGAATAATAAACTAGTGTCACAGGAATGGTTAAAAACATAGTCAGTAAGAAGAGTCAGTCTTCTTGTACTTATGTCGTTATTGTGCTTTATGTATTTAATTCCGATGCAATTTCTGTGTTTTATCGTCAATAAGAAGGTCAGAGGGATACAGTTAACCTGAAGTGAAGCATCCGATTCTATAGCTAGTGTCACAGGAATGGTTCAAAACATAGTCAGTAAGAAGAGTCCATCTTCTTGCACTTAAGTCGGCATTGTGCTTTTGTATTTAATTCCGATGCAATTTCTGTGTTTCATCGTCAATAAGAATGTCCAAGGTATACAGTAAACCTGGAGTGAAGCATCGGAGTCTGTAACTAGTGTCACAGGAATGGTTCACAACAAAGACAGTAAGATGAGTCTGTCTTCTTGTACTTAAGTCGGCATTGCGCCTTTTGTATTACATTTCGATGCAATTTCTGTGTTTCATCGTCAATAAGAAGGTCCAAGGGATACAGTCAACCTGAAGTGAAGCATCGAAATCTAAAACTAGTATCACTGGAATGGTTCAAAACATAGACAGTAAGCAGAGTCAGTTATCTTGTACTTAAGTCGATATTGTGTCTTTTCTATTTAATTCCGATGCAATTTCTGTGTTTCATCGTCAATAAGAAGGTCAGAGGGATACAGTAAACCTGATGTGAAGCACCGGAATCTATAACTAGTGTCACAATAATGGTTCAAAGCATAGTCAGTAAGAAGAGTCGGTCTACTTGTACTTAAGTCGGCATTGTGCCTTTTGTATCTAATTCCGATGCAATTTCTGTGTTTCATCATCAATAAGAAGTTCCAAGTGATAGAGTAAACCTGGAGTGAAGCATCGGAAACTGTAACTAGTGTCACAGGAGTGGTTCAAAACATAGACAGTAAGAAGAGTCACTCTTCTTGTACTTAAGTCTGCATTGTGCTTTTTTATGTAATTCCGATGCAATTTCTCTGTTTTATCGTCAATAAGAAGGTCAGAGGGATACAGTAAAGCTGAAGTGAAGCATCGGAATCTATAACTAGTGTCACAGGAATGGTTCAAAACATGGTAAGAAGAGTCAGTCTTCTTGTACTTCAGTCGGCATTGTGCCTTTTGTATTTAATTCCGATGCAATTTCTGTGTTTCATCGTCAATACGAAGGCCCAAGGAATACACTAAACCTGGAGTGAAGCATCGGAATCTACAACTAGTGTCACAGGAATGGTTCAAAACATAGACTGTAACATGAGTCAGTCTTCTTGTACTTAAGCCGACATTGTGCCTTTTGTATTTAATTCCGATGCAATTTCTATGTTTCATCGCCAATAAGAAGGTCCAAGGGATACAGTAAACCTGAAGTGAAGCATCGGAATCTATAACTAGTGTCACAGGAATGGTTCAAAACATAAACAGTAGGAAGAGTCAGTCTTGTTGAACTTAAGTCGGTATTGTGCCATTTCTATTTAATTCCGATGCAATTTCTTTGTTTCATCGTCAATAAGAAGGTCAGATGGATACAGTAAAACTGAAGTGAAGCATCGGAATCTATAACTAGTGTCACAGGAATGGTGCAAAACATAGAGAGATGGAAGAGTAAGTCTCCTTGTACTTAAGTCGTCATTGTGCCCCTTGTATTTCATTGCTATGCAATTTCTGTGTTTCATCGTCCATAAGAAGGTCCGAGGGACACAGTAAACCTCAAGTGAAGCACCGGAATAAAAAACTAGTGTCACAGGAATGGTTCAAAACATAGACAGTAAGCAGAGTCAGTCTTCTTGTACTTAAGTCGGCATTGTGCATTTTTTATTTAATTCCGATGCAATTTCTGCGTTTAGTCGTCAATAAGAATGTCCAATGGATACAGTAAACCTAGAGTGAAGCATCGGAATCTATAACTAGTGTCACAGGAATGGTTCAAAGCATAGTCAGTAATAACAGTCAGTCTTCTTGTACTTAAGTCGGCATTGTGCCTTTTGTATTTAAATCCGATGCAATTTCTGTGTTCCATCGTCAATTGGAAGGTCAGAGGGATACTGTAATACTGAAGTGAAACATCGGAATCTATAACTAGTGTCACAGGAAGGGTTCAAAACATAGAGAGATGGAAGAGTCAGTCCTCTTGTACTTAAGTCGGCATTGAGCCTTTTGTATTTCATTCCGATGCAATTTCTGTGTTTCATCGTCCATAAGTAGGTCTAAGGGATACAGTAAACATCAAGTGAAGCATCGGAATAAAAAACTAGTGTCACAGGGATGGTTCAAAACATAAAGAGTAGGAAGAGTCAGCCTTCTTGTACTTAAGTCGTCATTGTGCTTTTTCTATTTAATTCCGATGCGATTTCTGTGTCTCATCGTCAATAGGAAGGTCCAAGGGATACAGTAAACCAGAAGTGAAGCATCGGAATCTATAACTAGTGTCACATGAATTACTCAATATATAAACAGTAAGAAGAGTCAGTCTTCTTGTACTTAATTCGGCATTGTGCCTTTTGTATTTAATTCCGATGCAATTTCTGTGTTCCATCATCAATAAGAAGGTCGGAGGGATACAGCAAACCTCAAGTGAAGCATCGGAATCTATAACTAGTCTCACAGGAATGGTTCAAAGCATAGTCAGTAAGAACAGTCCGTCTTCTTGTACTTAAGTCGGCATTGTGCATTTTGTATTTAATTACGATGCAATTTCTGTGTTTCATCGTCAATACGAAGGTCCAAGGGATACAGTAAACATGAAGTGAAGCATCGAAATCTATAACTAGTATCACAGAAATGGTTCAAAACATAGACAGTAAGCAGAGTCAGTCTTCTTGAACTTAAGTCGGCATTGTGCCTTTTGTATCTAATTCCGATGCAATTTCTGTGTTTCATCGTCAATAAGAAGGGCAGAGGGATACAGTAAACCTGAAGTGAAGCATCGGAATCTACAACTAGTGTCACAGGAATGGTTCAAAACATAGACAGTAGGAAGAGTCAGTCTTCCTGTACTTAAGTCGGCATTGTGCCTTTTCTATTTAATTCCGATGCAATTTCTGTGTTTCATCGTCAATAAGAAGGTCAAAGGGATACAGTAAACCTAGAGTGAAGCATCGGAATCTATAACTAGTGTCACAGGAGTGGTTCAAAACATAGTCAGTAAGAAGAGTCAGTCTTCTTGTAGTTAAGTCGATATTGTGCTTTTGTATTTAATTCCGATGCAATTTCTGTGTTTCATCGTCAATAAGAAGATCAGAGGGATACAGTAAACATGAAGTAAAGCATCGGAATCTATAACTAGTGTCACAGGAATGGTTTAAAACATAGTCAGTAAGAAGAGTCAGTCTTCTTGTACTTAAGTCGGCATTGTGCCTTTTGTATTTAATTCCGATGCAATTTCTGTGTTTATCGTCAATAAGAAGGTCCAAGGGATACAGTAAACCTGAAATGAACCATCGGAATCTATAACTAGTGTCACAGGAATGGTTCAAATCTTAGACAGTAGGAAAAGTCAGTCTACACGTACTGAAGTCGGCATTGTGCCTCTTGTATCTCATTCCGATGCAATTTCTGTGTTTCATCGTCAATAAGAAGGTCATAGGGATACAGTAAACCTGAAGTGAAGCATCTGAATCTATAACTAGGGTCACAGGAATGGTTCACATCATAGTCAGTAAGAAGAGTCAGTCTTCTTGTACTTAAGTCGTTATTCTGAACTTTCTATTTAATTCCGATGCAATTTCTGTGTGTCATTGTCCATAAGAAGGTCAGATGGATACAGTAAATCTGAAGTGAAGCCTCGGAATCTATAACTAGTGTCACAGGAATGGTTCGAAGCATTGTCAGTAAGAAGAGCCAGTCCTCTTGTATTTAAGTCGGCATTGGGACTTTTGAATTTT
Source organism: Schistocerca piceifrons (assembly GCF_021461385.2). Classification (NCBI taxonomy): domain Eukaryota; kingdom Metazoa; phylum Arthropoda; class Insecta; order Orthoptera; family Acrididae; genus Schistocerca; species Schistocerca piceifrons. The sequence continues at coordinate 6,344,399 of NC_060146.1, read as the reverse complement.
AATTCCGATGCAATTACTGTGTTTCATCGTCAATAAGAAGTTCCAAGGGATAGAGTAAACCTGGAGTGAAGCATCGGAAACTGTAACTAGTGTCACAGGAGTGGTTCAAAACATAGACAGTAAGAAGAGTCAGTCTTCTTGTACTTCAGTCGGCATTGTGCCTTTTGTATTTAATTCCGATGCAATTTCTGTGTTTCATCGTCAATACGAAGGCCCAAGGAATACACTAAACCTGGAGTGAAGCATCGGAATCTACAACTAGTGTCACAGGAATGGTTCAAAACATAGACTGTAACATGAGTCAGTCTTCTTGTACTTAAGCCGACATTGTGCCTTTTGTATTTAATTCCGATGCAATTTCTATGTTTCATCGCCAATAAGAAGGTCCAAGGGATACAGTAAACCTGAAGTGAAGCATCGGAATCTATAACTAGTGTCACAGGAATGGTTCAAAACATAAACAGTAGGAAGAGTCAGTCTTGTAGAACTTAAGTCGGTATTGTGCCTTTTCTATTTAATTCCGATGCAATTTCTTTGTTTCATCGTCAATAAGAAGGTCAGATGGAAACAGTAAAACTGAAGTGAAGCATCGGAATCTATAACTAGTGTCACAGGAATGGTGCAAAACATAGAGAGATGGAAGAGTAAGTCTCCTTGTACTTAAGTCGTCATTGTGCCCCTTGTATTTCATTGCTATGCAATTTCTGTGTTTCATCGTCCATAAGAAGGTCCGAGGGATACAGTAAACCTCAAGTGAAGCACCGGAATAAAAAACTAGTGTCACAGGAATGGTTCAAAACATAGACAGTAAGCAGAGTCAGTCTTCTTGTACTTAAGTCGGCATTGTGCATTTTTTATTTAATTCCGATGCAATTTCTGTGTTTAGTCGTCAATAAGAATGTCCAAGGGATACAGTAAACCTAGAGTGAAGCATCGGAATCTATAACTAGTGTCACAGGAATGGTTCAAAGCATAGTCAGTAATAACAGTCAGTCTTCTTGTACTTAAGTCGGCATTGTGCCTTTTGTATTTAAATCCGATGCAATTTCTGTGTTTCATCGTCACTAAGAAGGTCATTGGGATACAGTAATCCTGAAGTTAAGCATCGGAATCTATAACTAGTGTCACAGGAATGGTTCAAAACATAGTCAGTAAGAAGAGTAAGTCTACCTGTACTTAAGTCGGCATTGTGCCTTTTGTATTTAATTCCGATGCAATTTCTGTGTTCCATCGTCAATTGGAAGGTCAGAGGGATACTGTAATACTGAAGTGAAACATCGGAATCTATAACTAGTGTCACAGGAAGGGTTCAAAACATAGAGAGATGGAAGAGTCAGTCCTCTTGTACTTAAGTCGGCATTGAGCCTTTTGTATTTCATTCCGATGCAATTTCTGTGTTTCATCGTCCATAAGTAGGTCTAAGGGATACAGTAAACCTCAAGTGAAGCATCGGAATAAAAAACTAGTGTCACAGGAATGGTTCAAAACATAAAGAGTAGGAAGAGTCAGCCTTCTTGTACTTAAGTCGTCATTTTGCTTTTTCTATTTAATTCCGATGCGATTTCTGTGTCTCATCGTCAACAGGAAGGTCCAAGGGATACAGTAAACCAGAAGTGAAGCATCGGAATCTATAACTAGTGTCACATGAATTACTCAATACATAAACAGTAAGAAGAGTCAGTCTTCTTGTACTTAATTCGGCATTGTGCCTTTTGTATTTAATTCCGATGCAATTTCTGTGTTCCATCATCAATAAGAAGGTCGGAGGGATACAGCAAACCTCAAGTGAAGCATCGGAATCTATAACTAGTCTCACAGGAATGGTTCAAAGCATAGTCAGTAAGAACAGTCCGTCTTCTTGTACTTAAGTCGGCATTGTGCATTTTGTATTTAATTACGATGCAATTTCTGTGTTTCATCGTCAATAAGAAGGTGCAAGGGATACAGTAAACATGAAGTGAAGCATCGAAATCTATAACTAGTATCACAGAAATGGTTCAAAACATAGACAGTAAGCAGAGTCAGTCTTCTTGTAGTTAAGTCGATATTGTGCCTTTTGTATTTAATTCCGATGCAATTTCTGTGTTTCATCGTCAATAAGAAGGGCAGAGGGATACAGTAAACCTGAAGTGAAGCATCGGAATCTACAACTAGTGTCACAGGAATGGTTCAAAACATAGACAGTAGGAAGAGTCAGTCTTCCTGTACTTAAGTCGGCATTGTGCCTTTTCTATTTAATTCCGATGCAATTTCTGTGTTTCATCGTCAATAAGAAGGTCAAAGGGATACAGTAAACCTAGAGTGAAGCATCGGAATCTATAACTAGTGTCACAGGAGTGGTTCAAAACATAGTCAGTAAGAAGAGTCAGTCTTCTTGTAGTTAAGTCGATATTGTGCCTTTTGTATTTAATTCCGATGCAATTTCTGTGTTTCATCGTCAATAAGAAGATCAGAGGGATACAGTAAACATGAAGTGAAGCATCGGAATCTATAACTAGTGTCACAGGAATGGTTTAAAACATAGTCAGTAAGAAGAGTCAGTCTTCTTGTACTTAAGTCGGCATTGTGCCTTTTGTATTTAATTCCGATGCAATTTCTGTGTTTATCGTCAATAAGAAGGTCCAAGGGATACAGTAAACCTGAAATGAACCATCGGAATCTATAACTAGTGTCACAGGAATGGTTCAAATCTTAGACAGTAGGAAAAGTCAGTCTACACGTACTGAAGTCGGCATTGTGCCTCTTGTATCTCATTCCGATGCAATTTCTGTGTTTCATCGTCAATAAGAAGGTCATAGGGATACAGTAAACCTGAAGTGAAGCATCTGAATCTATAACTAGGGTCACAGGAATGGTTCACATCATAGTCAGTAAGAAGAGTCAGTCTTCTTGTACTTAAGTCGTTATTCTGAACTTTCTATTTAATTCCGATGCAATTTCTGTGTGTCATTGTCCATAAGAAGGTCAGATGGATACAGTAAATCTGAAGTGAAGCCTCGGAATCTATAACTAGTGTCACAGGAATGGTTCGAAGCATTGTCAGTAAGAAGAGCCAGTCCTCTTGTATTTAAGTCGGCATTGGGACTTTTGAATTTTAATTCCGATGCAATTACTGTGTTTCATCGTCAATAAGAAGTTCCAAGGGATAGAGTAAACCTGGAGTGAAGCATCGGAAACTGTAACTAGTGTCACAGGAGTGGTTCAAAACATAGACAGTAAGAAGAGTCAGTCTTCTTGTACTTAAGTCTGCATTGTGCTTTTTTATTTAATTCCGATGCAATTTCTCTGTTTTATCGTCAATAAGAAGGTCAGAGGGATACAGTAAAGCTGAAGTGAAGCATCGGAATCTATAACTAGTGTCACAGGAATGGTTCAAAACATTGTAAGAAGAGTCAGTCTTCTTGTACTTAAGTCGGCATTGTGCCTTTTGTATTTAATTCCGATGCAATTTCTGTGTTTCATCGTCAGTACGAAGGTCCAAGGAATACACTAAACCTGGAGTGAAGCATCGGAATCTACAACTAGTGTCACATGAATGGTTCAAAACATAGACTGTAACATGAGTCAGTCTTCTTGTACTTAAGCCGACATTGTGCCTTTTGTATTTAATTCCGATGCAATTTCTATGTTTCATCGCCAATAAGAAGGTCCAAGGGATACAGTAAACCTGAAGTGAAGCATCGGAATCTATAACTAGTGTCACAGGAATGGTTCAAAACATAAACAGTAGGAAGAGTCAGTCTTGTTGAACTTAAGTCGGTATTGTGCCTTTTCTATTTAATTCCGATGCAATTTCATTGTTTCATCGTCAATAAGAAGGTCAGATGGATACAGTAAAACTGAAGTGAAGCATCGGAATCTATAACTAGTGTCACAGGAATGGTGCAAAACATAGAGAGATGGAAGAGTAAGGCCCCTTGTACTTAAGTCGTCATTGTGCCCTTTGTATTTCATTGCTATGCAATTTCTGTGTTTCATCGTCCATAAGAAGGTCCGAGGGATACAGTAAACCTCAAGTGAAGCATCGGAATAAAAAACTAGTGTCACAGGAATGGTTCAAAACATAGCGAGTAGGAAGAGCCAGTCTTCTTGTACTTAAGTCGGCATTGTGCTTTTCTATTTAATTCCGATGCGATATCTGTCTCTCATCGTCAATAGGAAGGTCCAAGGGATACAGTAAACCTGAAGTGAAGCATCGGAATCTATAACTAGTGTCATATGAATAGTTCAAATCATAGAAAGTAAGAAGAGTCAGTCTTCTTGTACTTAATTCGGCATTGTGCCTTTTGTATTTAATTCCGATGCAATTTCTGTGTTTCATCGTCAATAAGAAGGTCAGAGGGATAAAGTAAATTTCAAGTGAAGCATCGCAATCTATAACTAGTGTCACAGGAATGGTTCAAAACATAGTCAGTAAGAAGAGTCATTCTTCTTGTACATAAGTCGGCATTGTGCCTTTTGTATTTAATTGCGATGCAATTTCTGTGTTTCATCGTCAATAAGAATGTCAAAGGGATAAAGTAAACCTGGAGTGAAGTTTCGGAATCTATAACTAGTGTCACAGGGATGGTTCAAACCATAGACTGAAAGAAGAGTCAGTCTACTTGTACTTTAGTCGGCATTGTGCGTTTTGTATTTAATTCCGATGCAATTTCTGTGTTTCATCGTCAATAAGAAGGTCCAAGGGATACAGAAAACCTGAAGTGAAGCATCGAAATCTATAACTAGTATCACAGAAATGGTTCAAAACATAGACAGTAAGCAGAGTCAGTCTTCATGTACATAAGTATGTATTGTGATTTTTGTATGTAATTCCGATGCAATATCTGTGTTTCATCGTCAATATGAAGGGCAGAGGGATACAGTAAACCTGAAGTGAAGCATCGGAATTTATAACTAGTGTCACAGGAATGGTTCGAATCATAGACAGTAGGAAGAGTCAGTCTTCTTGTACTTAAGTCGGCATTGTGCATTTTCTATTTAATTCCGAAGCAATTTCTGTGTTTCTTCGTCAATAAGAAGGTCCAAGGGATACAGTGAACTTGAAGTGAAGCCTCGGAATCTATAACTAGTGTCACAGGAATGGTTCAAAGCATAGTCGGTAAGAAGAGCCAGTCTTCTTGTACTTAAGTCGGTATTGTGCCTTTTGTATTTAATTTCGGTGCAATTTCTGTGTTTCATCGTCAATAAGAACGTCCAAGGGATTTAGTAAACCTGGAGTGAAGCATCGGAATCTGTAACTAGTGTCACAGGATTGGTTCAAAGCATAGTTAGTAAGAAAAGTCAGTCTTCTTGTACTTAAGTCGCCATTGTGCGTTTTGTAATTAATTCGGATGCAATTTCTGTGTTTCATCGTCAATAAGAAGGTCTAAGGGAAAAAGTAAACCTGAAGTGAAGCATCAGAATCTATAACTAGTGTCACAGGAATGGTTCAAAACATAGTCAGTAAGAAGAGCCAGTCTTCTTGTACATAAGACGGCATTGTGCCTTCAGTACTTAATTCCGATGCAATTTCTGTGTTTCATCGTCAATACGAAGGTCCAAGGGATACAGTAAACATGAAGTGAAGCACCGGAATTTATAACTAGTGTCACATGAATGATTCAAAACATAGTCAGTAAGAAGAGTCAGTCCTCTTGTACTTAAGTCGCCATTGTGCCTTTTGTATTTAATTCCGATGCAATTTCTGTGTTTCATCGTCAATAAGAAGGTCCACTGGATACAGTAAACCTGGAGTGAAGCATCGGAATCTATAACTCGTGTCACATGAATGGTTGAAAACATAGACAGTAAGAAGAGTCAGTCTTCTTGTACTTAATCCGGCATTGTGCCATTTGTATTTAATTCCGATGCAATTTCTGTGTTTCATCGTCATTGAGAAGGTCAGAGGGATACAGTAAACTTGAACTGAAGCATCGGAATCTGTAACTAGTGTCACAGGAATGGTTCAAAACATAGTCAGTATGAAGAGTCAATCTTCTTCTACTTAAGTCGGCATTCTGCCTTTTGTATTTAATTCCGATGCAATTTCGTGTTTCATCGTCAACAAGAACGTCCAAGGGATTCAGTAAACCTGGAGTGAAGCACCGGAATCTGTAACTAGTGTCGCAGGAGTGGTTCAAAACATAGTCAGTAAGAAGAGTCAGTCTTCTTGTACTTAAGTCAGCATTGGGCCTTTTGTATTTAATTCCGATGCAATTTCTGTGTTTCATCGTCAATAAGAAGGTCCAAGGGATACAGAAAACCTGAAGTGAAGCATCGAAATCTATAACTAGTATCACAGAAATGGTTCAAAACATAGACAGTAAGGAGAGTCCGTCTTCTTCTACTTAAGTATGCATTGTGCCTTTTGTATTTAATTCCGATGCAATTTCTGTGTTTCATCGTCAATAAGAAGGGCAGAGGGATACAGTAAACCTGAAGTGAAGCATCGGAATTTATAACTAGTGTCACAGGAATGGCTGAAAGCATAGACAGTAGGAAGTGTCAGTCATCTTGTACTTAAGTCGGCATTGTGAATTTTCTATTTAATTCCGAAGCAATTTCTGTGTTTCATCGTCAATAAGAAGGTCCAAGGGATACAGTGAACCTGAAGTGAAGAATCGGAATCTATAACTAGTGTCACAGGAATGGTTCAAAGGATAGTCAGTAAGAAGAGCGAGTCTTCTTGTACTTAAGTCGGCATTGTGCCATTTGTATGTAATTCCGATGCAATTTCTGTTTTTCATCGTCAATAAGAACGTCCAAGGGATTAAGTAAACCTGTTGTGAAGCATCTGAATCTGTAACTAGTGTCACAGGAGTGGTTCAATACATAGTCAGTAAGAAGAGTCAGTCTTCTTGTACTTAAGTCGGCATTGTGCCTTTTGTATTTAATTCCGATGCAATTTCTGTGTTTCATCGTCAATAAGAAAGTCCAAGGGATACAGTAAACCTGGTGTGAAGCATCTGAATCTGTAACTAGTGTCACTGGAGTGGTTCAATACATAGTCAGTAAGAAGAGTCAGTCTTCTTGTACTTAAGTCGGCATTGTGCCTTTTGTATTTAATTCCGATGCAATTTCTGTGTTTCATCGTCAATACGAAGGTCCAAGGGATACAGTAAACCTGAAGTGAAGCACCTGATTTTATAACTAGTGTCACACGAATGGTTCAAAACATAGTCAGTAAGAAGAGTCAGTCTTATTGTACTTAAGTCGGCATTGTGCCTTTTGCATTTAATTCCTATGCAATTTCTGTGTTTCATGGTCAATAAGAAGGTCCAAGAGATACAGTAAACCTGGAGTGAAGCATCGGAATCTATAACTAGTGTCACAGGGATGGTTCAAACCATAGACAGTAAGAAGAGTCAGTATTCTTGCACTTAAGTCGGCATTGTCCCTTTTGTATTTAATTCCGATGCAATTTCTGTGTTTCATCTTCAATACGATGGTCCTAGGGATACAGTAAACCTGAAGTGAAGCATCAGAGTCTGTAACTAGTGTCACAGGAATGGTTCAAAACATAGTCGGTAAGAAGGTTCAGTCTTCTTGTACTTAAGTCGGCATTGTGACTTTTGTATTAAATTCCGATGCAATTTCTGTGTTTCATCGTCAATAAGAAAGTCCAAGGGATACAGTAAACCTGAAGTGAAGCGTCGGAATCTATAACTAGTGTCACAGGAATGGTTCAAAGCATAGACAGTAGGAAGAGTCAGTCTTCTTGTACTTAAGTCGGCATTGTGCATTTTCTATTTGATTCCGATGCAATTTCTGTGTTTCATCGTCAATAAGAAGGTCCAAGGGATACAGTGAACCTGAAGTGAAGCCTCGGTATCTATAATTAGTGTTACAGGAATGGTTCAAAACATAGAGAGATGGAAGAGTAAGTCTTCTTGTACTTAAGTCTGTATTGTGCCTTTTGTATTTCATTCCGATGCCATTTCTGTGTTTCATCGTCCATATGAAGGTCCCACGGATACAGTAAACCTCAAGTGAAGCATCGGAATAAAAAACTAGTGTCACAGGAATGGTTCAAACATAGAGAGTAGGAAGAGTCAGTCTTCTTGTACTTAAGTCGGCATTGTGCTTTTTCTATTTAATTCCGATGCGATATCTGTGACTCATCGTCAATAGGAAGGTCCAAGGGATACAGTAAACCTGAAGTGAAGCATCGGAATCTATAACTAGTGTCACAGGAATGGTTCAAAACATAGTCAGTAAGAAGAGTCAGTCTTCTTGTACTTAAGTCGGCTTTGTGCCTTTTGTATTTAATTCCGATGCAATTTCTGTATTTCATCGTCAATAAGAAGGTCCAAGGGATACAGTAAACCTGGAGTGAAGCATCGGAATCTATAACCAGAGTCACAGAGATGGTTCAAAACATAGACTGTACGAAGAGTCAGTCTTCTTGTACTTAAGTCGGCATTGTGCCTTTTGTATTTGATTCCGATGCAATTTCTGTGTTTCATCGTCAATAAGAAGGTCCAAGGGAAGCAGAAAACCTGAAGTGAAGCATCGATACCTATAACTAGTATCACAGAAATGGTTCAAAACATAGACAGTAAGCAGAGTCAGTCTTCTGGTACTGAAGTCGGCATTGTGCCCTTTGGATTTAATTCCGATGCAATTTCTGTGTTTCATCGTCAATAAGATGGGCAGAGGGATACAGTAAACCTGAAGTGAAGCATCGGAATTTATAACTAGTGTCACAGGAATGGTTCGAAACATAGACAGTAGGAAGAGTCAGTCTTCTTGTACTTAGGTCGGCATTGTGCATTTTCTATTTAATTCCGAAACAATTTCTGTGTTTCATCGTCAATAAGAAGGTCCAAGGGATACAGTGAACCTGAAGTGAAGCCTCGGAATCTATAACTAGTGTCACAGGAATGGTTCAAAGCATAGTCAGTAAGAAGAGCCAGTCTTCTTGTACTTAAGTCGGCATTGTGCCTTTTGTATTTAATTCCGGGGCAATTACTGTGTTTCATCGTCAATAAGAACGTCCAAGGGATTCAGTAAACCTGGAGTGAAGCATCGGAATCTGTAACTAGTGTCACAGGAGTGGTTCAAAACATAGATAATAAGAAGAGTCAGTCTTCTTGTACTTAAGTCGGCATTGTACCTTTTCTATTTAATTCCGATGCAATTTTTGTGTTTCATTGTCAATAAGAAGGTCCAAGGGATAGAGAAAACCTGAAGTGAAGCATCGAAATCTATAACTAGTATCACAGAAATGGTTCAAATCATAGACAGTAAGCAGAGTCAGTCCTCTTGTACTGAAGTCGGCATTGTGCCATTTGTATTTAATTCCGATGCAATTTCTGTGTTTCATCGTCAATAAGAAGGGCAGAGGGATTCAGTAAACCTGGAGTGAAGCATCGGAATCTGTAACTAGTGTCACAGGAGTGGTTCAAAACATAGATAGTAAGAAGAGTCAGTCTTCTTGTACTTAAGTCGGCATTGTGCATTTTCTATTTAATTCCGATGCAAATTCTGTGTTTCATCGTCAATAAGAAGGTCCAAGGGATACAGTGAACCTGAAGTCAAGCCTCGGAATCTATAACTAGTGTTACAGGAATGGTTCAAAACATACAGAGATGGAAGAGTAAGTCTTCTTGTACTTAAGTCGGCATTGTGCCTTTTGTATTTCATTCCGATGCAATTTCTGTGTTTCATCGTCCATAAGAAGGTCCGACGGATACAGTAAACCTCAAGTGAAGCATCGGAATTAAAAACTAGTGTCACAGGAATGGTTCAAAACATAGAGAGTGGGAAGAGTCAGTCTTCTTGTACTTAAGTCGGCATTGTGCTTTTTCTATTGAATTCCGATGCAATTTTTGTGTTTCATTGTCAATAAGAAAGTCCAAGGGATAGAGAAAACCTGAAGTGAAGCATCGATACCTATAACTAGTATCACAGAAATGGTTCAAAACATAGACAGTAAGCAGAGTCAGTCTTCTTGTACTGAAGTCGGCATTGTGCCCTTTGGATTTAATTCCGATGCAATTTCTGTGTTTCATCGTCAATAAGATGGGCAGAGGGATACAGTAAACCTGAAGTGAAGCATCGGAATTTATAACTAGTGTCACAGGAATGGTTCGAAACATAGACAGTAGGAAGAGTCAGTCTTCTTGTACTTAAGTCGCATTGTGAATTTTCTATTTAATTCCGAAGCAATTTCTGTGTTTCATCGTCAATAAGAAGGTCCAAGGGATACAGTGAACCTGAAGTGAAGCCTCTGAATCTATAACTAGTGTCACAGGAATGGTTCAAAGCATAGTCAGTAAGATGAGCCAGTCTTCTTGTACTTAAGTCGGCATTGTGCCTTTTGTATTTAATTCCGGTGCAATTTCTGTGTTTCATCGTCAATAAGAACGTCCAAGGGATTCAGTAAACCTTGAGTGAAGCATCGGAATCTGTAACTAGTGTCACAGGAGTGGTTCAAAACATAGATAGTAAGAAGAGTCAGTCTTCTTGTACTTAAGTCCCCATTGTGCCTTTTGTATTTAATTCGGATGCAATTTCTGTGTTTCATCGTCAATAAGAAGGTCTAAGGGATACAGTAAACCTGAAGTGAAGCATCAGAATCTATAACTAGTGTCACAGGAATGGTTCAAAACATAGTCGGTAAGAAGGGTCAGTCTTCTTGTACTTAAGTCGGCATTGTGCCTTCTGTATTTAATTCCGATGCAATTTCTGTGTTTCATCGTCAATACGAAGGTCCAAGGGATACAGTAAACCTGAAGTGAAGCATCGGAATCTATAACTAGTGTCACAGGAATGGTTCAAATCATAGACAGTGGCAAGAGTCAGTGTTCTATTACTTAACTCGACATTGTGCCTTCTCTATTTAATTCCGATTCAATTTTTGTGTTTCATTGTCAATAAGAAGGTCCAAGGGATAGAGAAAACCTGAAGTGAAACATCGAAATCTATAACTAGTATCACAGAAATGGTTCAAATCATAGACAGTATGCAGAGTCAGTCTTCTTGTACTGAAGTCGGCATTGTGCCTTTTGTATTTAATTCCGATGCAATTTCTGTGTTTCATCGTCAATAAGATGGGCAGAGGGATACAGTAAACCTGAAGTGAAGCATCGTAATTTGTAACTAGTGTCACAGGAATGGTTCGCAACATAGACAGTAGGAAGAGTCAGTCTTCTTGTACTTAAGTCGGCATTGTGCATTTTCTATTTAATTCCGAAGCAATTTCTGTATTTCATCGTCAATAGGAAGGTCCAAGGGATACAGTGAAACTGAAGTGAAGCCTCGGAATCCATAAGTGGTGTCACAGGAATGGTTCAAAGCATAGTCAGTAAGAAGAGCCAGTCTTCTTGTACTTATGTCGGCATTGTGCCTTTTGTATTTAATTCCGGTGCAATTTCTGTATTTCATCGTCAATAAGAGCGTCCAAGGGATTCAGTAAATCTGGAGTGAAGCATCGGAATCTGTAACTAGTGTCACAGGAGTGGTTTAAAACATAGTTAGTAAGAAGAGTCAGTCTTCTTGTACTGAAGTCGGCATTGTGCCTTTTGTATTTAATTCCGATGCAATTTCTGTGTTTCATCGTCAATAAGATGGGCAGAGGGATACAGTAAACCTGAAGTGAAGCATCGTAATTTGTAACTAGTGTCACAGGAATGGTTCGCAACATAGACAGTAGGAAGAGTCAGTCTTCTTGTACTTAAGTCGGCATTGTGCATTTTCTATTTAATTCCGAAGCAATTTCTGTATTTCATCGTCAATAAGAAGGTCCAAGGGATACAGTGAAACTGAAGTGAAGCCTCGGAATCCATAAGTAGTGTCACAGGAATGGTTCAAAGCATAGTCAGTAAGAAGAGCCAGTCTTTTTGTACTTATGTCGGCATCGTGCCTTTTGTATTTAATTCCGGTGCAATTTCTGTGTTTCATCGTCAATAAGAGCGTCCAAGGGATTCAGTAAATCTGGAGTGAAGCATCGGAATCTGTAACTAGTGTCACAGGAGTGGTTTAAAACATAGTTAGTAAGAAGAGTCAGTCTTCTTGTACTTAAGTTGCCATTGTGCCTTTTGTATTTAATTCGGATGCAATTTCTGTGTTTCATCGTCAATAAGAAGGTCTAAGGGATACAGTAAACCAGAAATGAAGCATCAGAATCTACAACTAGTGTCACAGGAATGGTTCAAAACATAGTCAGTAAGAAGAGCCAGTCTTCTTGCACTTAAGACGGCATTGTGCCTTCTGTATTTAATTCCGATGCAATTTCTGTGTTTCATCGTCAATACGAAGGTCCAAGGGATACAGTAAACATGAAGTGAAGCACCGGAATTTATAACTAGTGTCACATGAATGGTTCAGAACATAGTCAGTAAGAAGAGTCAGTCTTCTTGTACTTATGTCGCCATTGTGCATTTTGTATTTAATTCCGATGCAATTTCTGTGTTTCATCGTCAATAAGAAGGTCCACGGGATACAGTAAACCTGGAGTGAAGCATCGGAATCTATAACTCGTGTCACATGAATGGTTCAAAACATAGACAGTAAGAAGAGTCAGTCTTCTTGTACTTAAGTCGGCATTGTGCCTTTTGTATTTAATTCCGATGCAATTTCTGTGTTTCATCGTCAATGAGAAGGTCAGAGGGATACAGTAATCTTGAACTGAAGCATCGGAATCTATAACTAGTGTCACAGGAATGGTTCAAAACATAGACAGTGGGAAGTGTCAGTCAACTTGTACTTATGTCGGCTTTGTGAATTTTCTATTTAGTTCCGAAGCAATTTCTGTGTTTCATCGTCAATAAGAAGGTCCAAGGGATACAGTGAAACTGAAGTGAAGCCTCGGAATCTATAACTAGTGTCACAGGAATGGTTCAAAGCATAGTCAGTAGGAAGAGCCAGTCTTCTTGTACTTAAGTCGGCATTGTGCCTTTTGTATTTAATTCCGGTGCAATTTCTGTGTTTCATCGTCAATAAGAACTTCCAAGGGATTCAGTAAACCTGGAGTGAAGCATCGGAATCTGTAACTAGTGTCACAGGAGTAGTTCAAAGCATAGTTAGTAAGAAGAGTCAGTCTTCTTGTACTTAAGTCGCCATTGTGCCTTTTGTATTTAATTCGGATCCAATTTCTGTGTTTCATCGTCAATAAGAAGGTCTAAGGGATACAGTAAACCTGAAGTGAAGCATCAGAATCTATAACTAGTGTCACAGGAATGGTTCAAATCATAGACAGTAAGCAGAGTCAGTCTTCTTGTACTTAAGTCGGCATTGTGCCATTTGTATTTAATTCCGATGCAATTTCTGTGTTTCATAGTCAATAAGAAGGGCAGAGGGATACAGTAAACCTGAAGTGAAGCATCGGAATCTATAACTAGTGTCACAGGAATGGTTCAAAACATAGACAGTAGGAAGAGTCAGTCTTCTTGTACTTAAGTCGGCATTGTGCCTCTTGTATTTCATTCCGATGCAATTTCTGTGTTTCATCGTCCATAAGAAGGTTTGACGGATACAGTAAACCTCAAGTGAAGCATCGGAATAAAAAACTAGTGTCACAGGAATGGTTGAAAACATAGAGAGTAGGTAGAGTTAGTCTTCTTGTACTTATGTCGGCATTGTGCTTTTTCTATTTAATTCCGATGCGATTTCTGTGTCTCATCGTCAATAGGAAGGTCCAAGGGATACAGTAAATCTGAAGTGAAGCATCGGAATCCATTATAACTAGTGTCACATGAATAGTTCAAAACATAGACAGGAAGAGGAGTCAGTCTTCTTGTACTTTATTCGGCATTGTGAATTTTGTATTTAATTCCGATGCAATTTCTGTGTTTCATCGTCAATAAGAAGGTCAGAGTGATACAGTAAATCTCAAGTGAAGCATCGGAATCTATAACTAGTGTCACAGGAATGGTTCAAAACATAGTCAGTAAGAAGAGTCAGTCTTCTTGTACTTAAGTCGGCATTGTGACTTTTGTATTTAATTCCGATGCAATTTCTGTATTTCATCGTTAATAAGAAGGTCCAAGGGATACAGTAAACCTGGAGTGAAGCATCGGAATCTATAACTAGTGTCACAGAGATGGTTCAAAACTTAGACTGCACGAAGAGTCAGTCTTCTTGTACTTAAGTCGGCATTGTGCCTTTTGTATTTAATTCCGATGCCATTTCTGTGTTTCATCGTCAACAAGATGGGCAGAGGGATACAGTAAACCTGAAGTGAAGCTTCGGAATTTATAACTAGTGTCACAGGAATGGTTCGAAACATAGACAGTAGGAAGAGTCAGTCTTCTTGTACTTAAGTCGGCATTGTGCATTTTCTATTTAATTCCGAAGCAATTTCTGTGTTTCATCGTCAATAAGAAGGTCCAAGGGATACAGTGAACCTGAAGTGAAGCCTCGGAATCTATAACTAGTGTCACAGGAATGGTTCAAAGCATAGTCAGAAAGAAGAGCCAGTCTTCTTGTACTTAAGTCGGCATTGTGCCTTTTGTATTTAATTCCGGTGCAATTTCGGTGTTTCATCTTCAATAAGAACGTCCAAGGGATTCAGTAAACCTGGAGTGAAGCATCGGAATCTGTAACTAGTGTCACAGGAGTGGTTCAAAACATAGTTAGTAAGAAGAGTCAGTCATCTTGTACTTAAGTCGCCATTGTGCCTTTTGTATTTAATTCGGATGCAATTTCTGTGTTTCATCGTCAATAAGAAGGTCTAAGGGATACAGTAAACCTGAAGTGAAGCATCAGAATCTATAACTAGTGTCACAGGAATGGTTCAAAGCATAGTCAGTAAGAAGAGCCAGTCTTCGTGTACTTAAGACGTTATTGTGCTTTCTGTATTTAATTCCGATGCAATTTCTGTGTTTCATCGTCAATACGAAGGTCCAAGGGATACAATAAACATGAAGTGAAGCACCGGAATTTATAACTAGTGTCACATGAATGGTTCAGAACATAGTCAGTAAGAAGAGTCACTCTTCTTATACTTAAGTCGCCATTGTGCCTTTTGTATATAATTCCGATGCAATTTCTGTGTTTCATCGTCAATAAGAAGGTCCACGGGATACAGTAAACCATGAGTGAAGCATCGGAATCTATAACTCGTGTCACATGAATGGTTCAAAACGTAGACAGTAAGAAGAGTCAGTCTTCTTGTACTTAATCCGGCATTGTGCCTTTTGTATTTAATTCCGATGCAATTTCTGTGTTTCATCGTCAATAAGAAGGTCAAAGGGATACAGTAAACTTGAACTGATGCATCGGAATCTATAACTAGTGTCACAGGAATGGTTCAAAACATAGTCAGTAAGAAGAGTCAGTCATCTTGTACTTAAGTCGGCATTGTTCCTTTTGTATTTAATTCCGATGCAATTTCGTGTTTCATCGTCAATAAGAACGTCCACGGGATTCAGTAAACCTGGAGTGAAGGACCGGAATCTGTAAGTAGTGTCACAGGAGTGGTTCAAAACATAGTCAGTAAGAAGAGTCAGTCTTCTTGTACTTAAGTCGGCATTGTGCCTTTTGTATTTAATTCCGATGCAATTTCTGTGTTACATCGTCAATAAGAAGGTCTAAGGGATACAGAAAACCTGAAGTGAAGCATCGAAATCTATAACTAGTATCACAGAAATGGTTCAAAACATAGACAGTAAGCAGAGTCAGTCCTCATGTACTTAAGTATGCATTGTGCCTTTTGTATTTAATTCCGATGCAATTTCAGTGTTTCATCGTCATTAAGAAGGTCTAAGGGATACAGTAAACCTGATGTGAAGCATCAGAATCTATAACTAGTATCACAGAAATAGTTCAAATCATAGACAGTAAGCAGAGTCAGTCTTCTTGTACTGAAGTCGGCATTGTGCCATTTGTATTTAATTCCGATGCAATTTCTGTGTTTCATCGTCAATAAGAAGCGCAGAGGGATTCAGTAAACCTGGAGTGAAGCATCGGAATCTGTAACTAGTGTCACAGGAGTGGTTCAAAACAAGAAGAGTCAGTCTTCTTGTACTTAAGTCGGCATTGTGCATTTTCTATTTAATTCCGACGCAATTTCTGTGTTTCATCGACAATAAGAAGGTCCAAGGGATACAGTGAACCTGAAGTCAAGCCTTGGAATCCATAACTAGTGTTACAGGAATGGTTCAAAACATAGAGAGATGCTAGAGTAAGTCTTCTTGTACTTAAGTCGGCATTGTGCCTTTTGTATTTCATTCCGATGCAATTTCTGTGTTTCATCGTCCATAAGAAGGTCCGACGGATACAGTAAACCTCAAGTGAAGCATCGGAATAAAAAACTAGTGTCACAGGAATGGTTCTAAACATAGAGAGTAGGAAGAGTCAGTCTTCTTGTACTTAAGTCGGCATTGTGCTTTTTCTATTTAATTCCGGTGCAATTTTTGTGTTTCATTGTCAATAAGAAGGTCCAAGGGATACAGAAAACCTGAAGTGAAGCATCGATACCTATAACTAGTATCACAGAAATGGTTCAAAACATAGACAGTAAGCAGAGTCAGTCTTCTTGTACTGAAGTCGGCATTGTGCCCTTTGGATTTAATTCCGATGCAATTTCTGTGTTTCATCGTCAATAACATGGGCAGAGGGATGCAGTAAACCTGAAGTGAAGCATCGGAATTTATAACTAGTGTCACAGAGATGGTTCAATACATAGACTGTACGAAGAGTCAGTCTTCTAGTACTTAAGTCGGCATTGTGCCTTTTGTATTTAATTCCGATGGAATTTCTGTGTTTCATCGTCAATAAGAAGGTCCAAGGAATACAGAAAACCTGACGTGAAGCATCGAAATCTATAACTAGTATCACAGAAATGGTTCAAAACATAGACAGTAAGAAGAGTCAGTCTTCTTGTACTTAAGTCGGCATTGTGCATTTCCTATTTAATTCCGAAGCAATTTCTGTATTTCAGCGTCAATAAGAAGGTCCAAGGGATACAGTGAAACTGAAGTGAAGCCTCGGAATCCATAAGTAGTGTCACAGGAATGGTTCAAAGCATAGTCAGTAAGAAGGGCCAGTCTTCCTGTACTTATCTCGGCATTGTGCCTTTTGTATTTAATTCCGGTGCAATTTCTGTGTTTCATCGTCAATAAGAGCGTCCAAGGGATTCAGTAAATCTGGAGTGAAGCATCGGAATCTGTAACTAGTGTCACAGGAGTGGTTCAAAACATAGTTAGTAAGAAGAGTCAGTCTTCTTGTACTTAAGTCGCCATTGTGCCTTTTGTATTTAATTCGGATGCAATTTCTGTGTTTCATCGTCAATAAGAAGGTCCAAGCGATACAGTAAACCTGGAGTGAAGCATCAGAATCTACAACTAGTGTCACAGGAATGGTTCAAAACATAGTCAGTAAGAAGAGACAGTCTTCTTGTACTTAAGACGGCATTGTGCCTTCTGTATTTAATTCCGATGCAATTTCTGTGTTTCATCTCAATACGAAGGTCCAAGGGATAGAGTAAACATGAAGTGAAGCACCGGAATTTATAACTAGTGTCACATGAATGGTTCAGAACGTAGTCAGTAAGAAGAGTCAGTCTTCTTGTACTTATGTCGCCATTGTGCCTTTTGTATTTAATTCCGATGCAATTTCTGTGTTTCATCGTCAATGAGAAGGGCAGAGGGATACAGTAATCTTGAACTGAAGCATCGGAATCTATAACTAGTGTCACAGGAATGGTTCAAAACATAGACAGTAGGAAGTGTCAGTCAACTTGTACTTAAGTCGGCATTGTGAATTTTCAATTTAGTTCCGAAGCAATTTCTGTGTTTCATCGTCAATAAGAAGGTCCAAGGGATACAGTGAAACTGAAGTGAAGCCTCGGAATCTATAACTAGTGTCACAGGAATGGTTAAAAGCATAGTCAGTAGGAAGAGCCAGTCTTCTTGTACTTAAGTCGGCATTGTGCCTTTTGTATTTAATTCCGGTGCAATTTCTGTGTTTCATCGTCAATAAGAACGTCCAAGGGATTCAGTAAACCTGGAGTGAAGCATCGGAATCTGTAACTAGTGTCACAGGAGTGGTTCAAAACATAGATAGTAAGAAGAGTCAGTCTGCTTGTACTTAAGTCGCCATTGTGCCTTTTGTATTTAATTCGGATGCAATTTCTGTGTTTCATCGTCAATAAGAAGGTCTAAGGGATACAGTAAACCTGAAGTGAAGCATCAGAATCTATAACTAGTGTCACAGGAATGGTTCAAATCATAGTCAGTAAGAAGAGCCAGTCTTCTTGTACTTAAGACGGCATTGTGCCTTCTGTATTTAATTCCGATGCAATTTCTGTGTTTCATCTTCAATAAGATGGTCCTAGGGATACAGTAAACCTGAAGTGAAGCATCAGAGTCTATAACTAGTGTCACAGGAATGGTTCAAAGCATAGTCGGTAAGAAGGGTCAGTCTTCTTGTACTTAAGTCGGCATTGTGCCTTTTGTATTAAATTCCGATGCAATTTCTGTGTTTCATCGTCAATTAGAAGGTCCAAGGGATACAGTACACCTGAAGTGAAGCATCGGAATCTATAACTAGTGTCACAGGAATGGTTCAAACCATAGACAGTGGCAAGAGTCAGTGTTCTAGTACTTAAGTCGGCATTGTGCCTTTTGTATTTAATTCCGATGCAATTTCTGTGTTTCATCGTCAATAAGAAGGTCCAACGAATACAGGAAACCTGACGTGAAGCATCGAAATCTATAACTAGTATCACAGAAATGGTTCAAAACGTAGACAGTAAGCAGAGTCAGTCTTCTTGTACTTAAGTATGCATTGTGCCTTTTGTATTTAATTCCGATGCAATTTCAGTGTTTCATCGTCAATAGGAAGGGCAGAGGGATACAGTAAACCTGAAGTGTGGCATCGGAATCTATAACTAGTGTCACAGGAATGGTTCAAAACATAGACAGTAGGAAGTGTCAGTCAAGTTGTACTTAAGTCGGCATTCTGAATTTTCTATTTAATTCCGAAGCAATTTCTGTGTTTCATCGTCAATAAGAAGATCCAAGGGATACAGTGAACCTGAAGTGAAGCCTCGGAATCTATAACTAGTGTCACAGGAACGGTTCAAAGCATAGGCAGTAAGAAGAGCCAGTCTTCTTGAACTTAAGTCGGCATTGTGCCTTTTGTATTTAATTCCGGTGCAATTTCTGTGTTTCATCGTCAATAAGAACGTCCAAGGGATTCAGTAAACCTCGAGTGAAGCATCGGAATCTGTAACTAGTGTCACAGGAGTGGTTCAAAACATAGTTAGTAAGAAGAGCCAGTCTTCTTGTACTTAAGTCGCCATTGTGCCTTTTGTATTTAATTCGGATGCAATTTCTGTGTTTCATCGTCAATAAGAAGGTCTAATGGATACAGTAAACCTGAAGTGAAGCATCAGAATCTATAACTAGTGTCACAGGAATGGTTCAAAACATAGTCAGTAAGAAGAGCCAGTCTTCTTGTACTTAAGTCGGCATTGTGCCTTTTGTATTATATTCCGATGCAATTTCTGTGTTTCATCGTCAATAAGAATGTCCAAGGGATACAGTAAACCTGAAGTGAAGCATCGGAATCTATAACTAGTGTCACAGGAATGCTTTAAATCATAGACAGTGGCAAGAGTCAGTGTTCTTGTACTTAAGTCGGCATTGTGCCTTTTCTATTTAATTCCGATGCAATTTCTGTGTTTCATCGTCAATAAGAAGGTCCAAGGGATACAGAAAACCTGAAGTGAAGCATCGAAATCTATAACTAGTATCACAGAAATGGTTCAAATCATAGACAGTAAGCAGAGTCAGTCTTCTTGTACTTAAGTCGGCATTGTGCCATTTGTATTTAATTCCGATGCAATTTCTGTGTTTCATCGTCAATAAGAAGGGCAGAGGGATACAGTAAACCTGAAGTGAAGCATCGGAATCTATAACTAGTGTCACAGGAATGGTTCAAAACATAGACAGTAGGAAGAGTCAGTCTTCTTGTACCTAAGTCGGCATTGTGCATTTTCTATTTAATTCCGATGCAATTTCTGTGTTTCATCGTCCATAAGAAGGTCCGACGGATACAGTAAACCTCAAGTGAAGCATCGGAATAAAAAACTAGTGTCACAGGAATTGTTCAAAACATAGAGAGTAGGAAGAGTCAGTCTTCTAGTACTTAAGTCGGCATTGTGCTTTTTCTATTTAATTCCGATGCGATTTCTGTGTCTCATCGTCAATAGGAAGGTCCAAGGGATACAGTAAAACATGAAGTGAAGCATCGGAATCTATTACTAGTGTCACACGAATGGTTCAAAACATAGACAGTAAGAAGAGTCAGTCTTCTTATACTTAATTCGGCATTGTGACTTTTGTATTTAATTCCGATGCAATTTCTGTGTTTCATCGTCAATAAGAAGGTCAGAGTGATACAGTAAATCTCAAGTGAAGCCTCGGAATCTATAACTAGTGTCACAGGAATGGTTCAAAGCATAGTCAGTAAGAAGAACCAATCTTCTTGTACTTAAGTCGGCATCGTGCCTTTTGTATTTAATTCCGGTGCAATTTCTGTGTTTCATCGTCAATAAGAACGTCCAAGGGATTCAGTAAATCCGGAGTGAAGCATCGGAATCTGTAACTAGTGTCACAGGAGTGGTTCAATACATAGTTAGCAAGAAGAGTCAGTCTTCTTGTACTTAAGTATGCATTGTGCCTTTTGTATTTAATTCGGATGCAATTTCTGTGTTTCATCGTCAATAAGAAAGTCTAAGGGATACAGTAAACCTAAAGTGAAGCATCAGAATCTATAACTAGTGTCACAGGAATGGTTCAAACATAGACAGTAAGAAGAGCCAGTCTTCTTGTACTTAAGACGGCATTGTGCCTTTTGTATTTAATTCCGATGCAATTTCTGTGTTTCATCGTCAATAAGAAGGTCAGAGGGATACAGTAAACTAGAACTGAAGCAGCGGAATCTATAACTAGTGTCACAGGAATGGTTCAAAACTTAGTCAGTAAGAAGAGTCAGTCATATTGTACTTAAGTCGGCATTGTTCCTTTTGTATTTAATTCCGATGCAAATTCGTGTTTCATCGTCAATAAGAACGTCCAAGGGATTCAGTAAACCTGGAGTGAAGCACCGGAATCAGTAACTAGTGTCACAGGAGTCTTTCAAAACATAGTCAGTAAGAAGAGTCAGTCTTCTTGTACTTAAGTCGGCATTGTGACTTTTGTATTTAATTCCGATGCAATTTCTGTGTTTCATCGCCAATAAGAACGTACAAGGCATACAGAAAACGTGAAGTGAAGAATCAAAATCTATAAGTAATATCACAGAAATGGTTCAAAACATAGACAGTAAGCAGAGTCAGTCTTCTTGTACTTAAGTATGCATTGTGCCTCTTGTATTTAATTCCGATGCAATTTCTGTGTTTCATCGTCAATAAGAAGGGCAGAGGGATACAGTAAACCTGAAGTGAAGCATCGGAATTTATAACTAGTGTCACAGGAATGGTTCAAAACATAGACAGTATGGAGTGTCAGTGAACTTGTACTTAAGTCGACATTGTGAGTTTTCTATTTAATTCCGAAGCAATATCTGTGTTTCATCGTCAATAAGAAGGTCCAAGGGATACAGTGAACCTGAAGTGAAGCCTCGGAATCTGTAACTAGTGTCACAGGAATGGTTCAAAGCATAGTCAGTAAGAAGAGCCAGTCTTCTTGTACTTAAGTCGGCATTGTTCCTTTTGTATTTAATTAGGATGCAATTTCTGTGTTTCATCGTCAATAAGAACGTCCAATGGATTAAGTCAACCTGGAGTGAAGCATCGGAATCTGTAACTAGTGTCACAGGAGTGGTTCAAAACATAGTTAGTAAGAAGAGCCAGTCTTCTTGTACTTAAGTCGCCATTGTGCCTTTTGTATTTAATTCGGATGCAATTTCTGTGTTTCATCGTCAATAAGAAGGTCTAAGGGATACAGTAAACCTGAAGTGAAGCATCAGAATCTATAACTAGTATCACAGGAATGGTTCAAAACATAGTCAGTAAGAAGAGCCAGTCTTCTTGTACTTAAGTCGGCATTGTGCCTTTTGTATTATATTCCGATGCAATTTCTGTGTTTCATCGTCAATAAGAAGGTCCAAGGGATACAGTAAACCTGAAGTGAAGCATCGGAATCTATTACTAGTGTCACAGGAATGCTTTAAATCATACACAGTGGCAAGAGTCAGTGTTCTTGTACTTAAGTCGGCATTGTGCCTTTTCTATTTAATTCCGATGCAATTTCTGTGTTTCATCGTCAATAAGAAGGTCCAAGGGATAGAGAAAACCTGAAGTGAAGCATCGAAATCTATAACTAGTATCACAGAAATGGTTCAAATCATAGACAGTAAGCAGAGTCAGTCTTCTTGTACTTAAGTCGGCATTGTGCCATTTGTATTTAATTCCGATGCAATTTCTGTGTTTCATCGTCAATAAGAAGGGCAGAGGGATACAGTAAACCTGAAGTGAAGGATCGGAATCTATAACTAGTGTCACAGGAATGGTTCAAAACATAGACAGTAGAAAGAGTCAGTCTTCTTGTACTTAAGTCGGCATTGTGCATTTTCTATTTAATTCCGATGCAATTTCTGTTTCATCGTCAATAAGAAGGTCCAAGGGATACAATGAACCTGAAGTGAAGCCTCGGAATCTATAACTAGTGTTACAGGAATGGTTCAAAACATAGAGAGATGGAAGAGTTAGTCTTCTTGTACTTAAGTCGGCATTGTGCCTTTTGTATTTATTTCCGATGCAATTTCTGTGTTCCATCGTCCATAAGAAGGTCCGACGGATACAGTAAACCTCAAGTGAAGCATCGGAATAAAAAACTAGTGTCACAGGAATTGTTCAAAACATAGAGAGTAGGAAGAGTCAGTCTTCTTGTACTTAAGTCGGCATTGTGCTTTTTCTATTTAATTCCGATGCGATTTCTGTGTCTCATCGTCAATAGGAAGGTCCAATGGATACAGTAAACCATGAAGTGAAGCATCGGAATCTATTACTAGTGTCACATGAATAGTTCAAAACATAGACAGTAAGAAGAGTCAGTCTTCTTGTACTTAATTCGGCATTGTGACTTTTGTATTTAATTCCGATGCAATTTCTGTGTTTCATCGTCAATAAGAAGGTCAGAGTGATACAGTAAATCTCAAGTGAAGCATCGGAATCTATAACTAGTGTCATAGGAATGGTTCAAAACATAGTCAGTAAGAAGAGTCTGTCTTCTTGTACTTACGTCAGCATTGTGCCTTTTGTAATTAATTCCGATGCAATTTCGGTGTTTCATTGTCAATAAGAAGGTCCAAGGGATACAGAAAAAATGAAGTGAAGCATCGATACCCATAACTAGTATCACAGAAATGGTTCAAAACATAGACAGTAAGCAGAGTCAATCTTCTTGTACTGAAGTCGGCATTGTGCCTTTTGTATTTAATTCCGATGCAATTTCTGTGATTCATCGTCAATAAGATGGGATGAGGGATACAGTAAACCTGAAGTGAAGCATCGGAATTTATAACTAGTGCCACAGGAATGGTTCGAAACATAGACAGTAGGAAGAGTCAGTCTACTTGTACTTAAGTCGGCATTGTGACTTTTGCATTTAATTCCGATGCAATTTCTGTGTTTCATCGCCAATAAGAACGTACAAGGGATACAGAGAACGTGAAGTGAAGAATCGAAATCTATAAGGTATATCACAGAAATGGTTCAAAACATAGACAGTAAGCAGAGTCAGTCTTCTTGTACTTAAGTATGCATTGTGCCTTTTGTATTTAATTCCGATGCAATTTCTGTGTTTCATCGTCAATAACAAGGGCAGTGGGATACAGTAAACCTGAAGTGAAGCATCGGAATTTATAACTAGTGTCACAGGAATGGTTCAAAACATAGACAGTATGGAGTGTCAGTGAACATGTACTTAAGTCGGCATTGTGAATTTTCTATTTAATTCCGAAGCAATATCTGTGTTTCATCGTCAATAGGAAGGTCCAAGGGATACAGTGAAAATGAAGTGAAGCCTCGGAATCTGAAACTAGTGTCACAGGAATGGTTCAAAGCATAGTCAATAATAAGAGCCAGTCTTCTTGTACTTAAGTCGGCATTGTGCCTTTTGTATTTAATTAGGATGCAATTTCTGTGTTTCATCGTCAATAAGAACGTCCAAGGGATTAAGTAAACCTGGAGTGAAGCATCGGAATCTGTAACTAGTGTCACAGGAGTGGTTCAAAACATAGTCAGTAAGAAGAGTCAGTCTTCTTGTACTTAAGTCGCCATTGTGCCTTTTGTATTTAATTCCGATGCAATTTCTGTGTTTCATCGTCAATGAGAAGGTCTAAGGGATACAGTAAACCGGAAGTGAAGCATCTGAATCTATAACTAGTGCCACAGGAATGGTTCAAAACATAGTCAGTAAGAAGAGCCAGTCTTCTTGTACTAAAGACGGCATTGTGCCTTTTGTATTTAATTCCGATGCAATTTCTGTGTTTCATCGTCAATAAGAAGGTCAGTGGGATACAGTAAACCTGAAGTGAAGCATCGGAATCTATAACTAGTGTCACAGGGATGGTTCAAAACATAGACAGTAAGAAGAGACAGTACTCTTGTACTTAAGTCGGCATTGTGCCTTTTGTATTTAATTCCGATGCAATTTCTGTGTTTCATCTTCAATAAGATGGTCCTAGGGATACAGTAAACCTGAAGTGAAGCATCAGAGTCTATTACTAGTGTCACAGGAATAGTTCAAAACATAGTCGGTAAGAAGAGTCAGTCTTCTTGTACTTAAATCGGCATTGTGCCTTTTGTATTTAATTCCGATGCAAATTCTGTGTTTCATCTCCAATAAGATGGTCCGAGGGATACAGTTAACCTGAAGTGAAGCATCGGAATCTGTAATTAGTGTCACAGGAATGGTTCAAATCATAGACAGCGTCAAGAGTCAGTGTTCTTGTACTTAAGTCGGCATTGTGCCCTTTGGATTTAATTCCGATGCAATTTCTGTGTTTCATCGTCAATAACATGGGCAGAGGGATGCAGTAAACCTGAAGTGAAGCATCGGAATTTATAACTAGTGTCACAGGAATGGTTCGAAACATAGACAGTAGGAAGAGTCAGTCTTCTTCTACTTAAGTCGGCATTGTGCATTTTCTATTTAATTCTGAAACAATTTCTGTGTTTCATCGTCAATAAGAAGGTCCAAGGGATTCAGTAAACCTGGAGTGAAGCATCGGAATCTGTAACTAGTGTCACAGGAGTGGTTCAAAACATAGATAGTAAGAAGAGTCAGTCTTCTTGTACTTAAGTCGCCATTGTGCCTTTTGTATTTAATTCGGATGCAATTTCTGTGTTTCATCGACAATAAGAAGGTCTAAGGGATACAGTAAACCTGAAGTGAAGCATCAGAATCTATAACTAGTGTCACAGGAATGGTTCAAATCATAGTCAGTAAGAAGAGCCAGTCTTCTTGTACTTAAGACGGCATTGTGCCTTCTGTATTTAATTCCGATGCAATTTCTGTGTTTCATCTTCAATAAGATGGTCCTAGGGATACAGTAAACCTGAAGTGATGGATCAGAGTCTATAACCAGTGTCACAGGAATGGTTCAAAACATAGTCGGTAAGAAGGGTCAGTCTTCTTGTACTTAAGTCGGCATTGTGCCTTTTGTATTAAATTCCGATTCAATTTCTGTGTTTCATCGTCAATAAGAAGGTCCAAGGGATACAGTAAACCTGGAGTGAAGCATCGGAATCTATAACTAGTGTCACAGAGATGGTTCAATACATAGACTGTACGAAGAGTCAGTCTTCTAGTACTTAAGTCGGCATTGTGCCTTTTGTATTTAATTCCGATGGAATTTCTGTGTTTCATCGTCAATAAGAAGGTCCAAGGAATACAGAAAACCTGACGTGAAGCATCGAAATCTATAACTAGTATCACAGAAATGGTTCAAAACATAGACAGTAAGAAGAGTCAGTCTTCTTGTACTTAAGTCGGCATTGTGCATTTCCTATTTAATTCCGAAGCAATTTCTGTATTTCAGCGTCAATAAGAAGGTCCAAGGGATACAGTGAAAGTGAAGTGAAGCCTCGGAATCCATAAGTAGTGTCACAGGAATGGTTCAAAGCATAGTCAGTAAGAAGGGCCAGTCTTC
Source organism: Schistocerca piceifrons (assembly GCF_021461385.2). Lineage (NCBI taxonomy): Eukaryota > Metazoa > Arthropoda > Insecta > Orthoptera > Acrididae > Schistocerca > Schistocerca piceifrons. The sequence continues at coordinate 6,318,308 of NC_060146.1, read as the reverse complement.
CTGTACTTATCTCGGCATTGTGCCTTTTGTATTTAATTCCGGTGCAATTTCTGTGTTTCATCGTCAATAAGAGCGTCCAAGGGATTCAGTAAATCTGGAGTGAAGCATCGGAATCTGTAACTAGTGTCACAGGAGTGGTTCAAAACATAGTTAGTAAGAAGAGTCAGTCTTCTTGTACTTAAGTCGCCATTGTGCCTTTTGTATTTAATTCGGATGCTATTTCTGTGTTTCATCGTCAATAAGAAGGTCCAAGCGATACAGTAAACCTGGAGTGAAGCATCAGAATCTACAACTAGTGTCACAGGAATGGTTCAAAACATAGTCAGTAAGAAGAGACAGTCTTCTTGTACTTAAGACGGCATTGTGCCTTCTGTATTTAATTCCGATGCAATTTCTGTGTTTCATCTCAATACGAAGGTCCAAGGGATAGAGTAAACATGAAGTGAAGCACCGGAATTTATAACTAGTGTCACATGAATGGTTCAGAACGTAGTCAGTAAGAAGAGTCAGTCTTCTTGTACTTATGTCGCCATTGTGCCTTTTGTATTTAATTCCGATGCAATTTCTGTGTTTCATCGTCAATGAGAAGGGCAGAGGGATACAGTAATCTTGAACTGAAGCATCGGAATCTATAACTAGTGTCACAGGAATGGTTCAAAACATAGACAGTAGGAAGTGTCAGTCAACTTGTACTTAAGTCGGCATTGTGAATTTTCAATTTAGTTCCGAAGCAATTTCTGTGTTTCATCGTCAATAAGAAGGTCCAAGGGATACAGTGAAACTGAAGTGAAGCCTCGGAATCTATAACTAGTGTCACAGGAATGGTTAAAAGCATAGTCAGTAGGAAGAGCCAGTCTTCTTGTACTTAAGTCGGCATTGTGCCTTTTGTATTTAATTCCGGTGCAATTTCTGTGTTTCATCGTCAATAAGAACGTCCAAGGGATTCAGTAAACCTGGAGTGAAGCATCGGAATCTGTAACTAGTGTCACAGGAGTGGTTCAAAACATAGATAGTAAGAAGAGTCAGTCTGCTTGTACTTAAGTCGCCATTGTGCCTTTTGTATTTAATTCGGATGCAATTTCTGTGTTTCATCGTCAATAAGAAGGTCTAAGGGATACAGTAAACCTGAAGTGAAGCATCAGAATCTATAACTAGTGTCACAGGAATGGTTCAAATCATAGTCAGTAAGAAGAGCCAGTCTTCTTGTACTTAAGACGGCATTGTGCCTTCTGTATTTAATTCCGATGCAATTTCTGTGTTTCATCTTCAATAAGATGGTCCTAGGGATACAGTAAACCTGAAGTGAAGCATCAGAGTCTATAACTAGTGTCACAGGAATGGTTCAAAGCATAGTCGGTAAGAAGGGTCAGTCTTCTTGTACTTAAGTCGGCATTGTGCCTTTTGTATTAAATTCCGATGCAATTTCTGTGTTTCATCGTCAATTAGAAGGTCCAAGGGATACAGTACACCTGAAGTGAAGCATCGGAATCTATAACTAGTGTCACAGGAATGGTTCAAACCATAGACAGTGGCAAGAGTCAGTGTTCTAGTACTTAAGTCGGCATTGTGCCTTTTGTATTTAATTCCGATGCAATTTCTGTGTTTCATCGTCAATAAGAAGGTCCAACGAATACAGGAAACCTGACGTGAAGCATCGAAATCTATAACTAGTATCACAGAAATGGTTCAAAACATAGACAGTAAGCAGAGTCAGTCTTCTTGTACTTAAGTATGCATTGTGCCTTTTGTATTTAATTCCGATGCAATTTCAGTGTTTCATCGTCAATAGGAAGGGCAGAGGGATACAGTAAACCTGAAGTGTGGCATCGGAATCTATAACTAGTGTCACAGGAATGGTTCAAAACATAGACAGTAGGAAGTGTCAGTCAAGTTGTACTTAAGTCGGCATTCTGAATTTTCTATTTAATTCCGAAGCAATTTCTGTGTTTCATCGTCAATAAGAAGATCCAAGGGATACAGTGAACCTGAAGTGAAGCCTCGGAATCTATAACTAGTGTCATAGGAACGGTTCAAAGCATAGGCAGTAAGAAGAGCCAGTCTTCTTGAACTTAAGTCGGCATTGTGCCTTTTGTATTTAATTCCGGTGCAATTTCTGTGTTTCATCGTCAATAAGAACGTCCAAGGGATACAGTAAACCTGAAGTGAAGCATCTGAATCTATAACTAGTGCCACAGGAATGGTTCAAAACATAGTCAGTAAGAAGAGCCAGTCTTCTTGTACTAAAGACGGCATTGTGCCTTTTGTATTTAATTCCGATGCAATTTCTGTGTTTCATCGTCAATAAGAAGGTCAGTGGGATACAGTAAACCTGAAGTGAAGCATCGGAATCTATAACTAGTGTCACAGGGATGGTTCAAAACATAGACAGTAAGAAGAGACAGTACTCTTGTACTTAAGTCGGCATTGTGCCTTTTGTATTTAATTCCGATGCAATTTCTGTGTTTCATCTTCAATAAGATGGTCCTAGGGATACAGTAAACCTGAAGTGAAGCATCAGAGTCTATTACTAGTGTCACAGGAATAGTTCAAAACATAGTCGGTAAGAAGAGTCAGTCTTCTTGTACTTAAATCGGCATTGTGCCTTTTGTATTTAATTCCGATGCAAATTCTGTGTTTCATCTCCAATAAGATGGTCCGAGGGATACAGTTAACCTGAAGTGAAGCATCGGAATCTGTAATTAGTGTCACAGGAATGGTTCAAATCATAGACAGCGTCAAGAGTCAGTGTTCTTGTACTTAAGTCGGCATTGTGCCTTTTGTATTTAATTCCGATGCAATTTCTGTGTTTCATCGTCAATAAGAAGGTCCAAGGGATACAGAAAACCTGAAGTGAAGCATCGTAATCTATAACTAGTATCACAGAAATGGTTCAAATCATAGACAGTAAGCAGATTCAGTCTTCTTGTACTTAAGTCGGCATTGTGCCATTTGTATATAATTCCGATGCAATTTCTGAGTTTCGTCGTCAATAAGAAGGGCAGAGGGATACAGTAAACCTGAAGTGAAGCATCGGAATCTATAAGTAGTGTCACGGGAATGGTTCAAAACATAGACAGTAGGAAGAGTCAGTCTTCATGTACTAAAGTCGGCATTGTGCATTTTCTATTTAATTCCGATGTCATTTCTGTGTTTCATCGTCAATAAGAAGGTCCAAGGGATACAGTGAACCTGAATTGAATTCTCGGAATCTATAACTAGTGTCACAGGAATGGTTCAAATCATAGTCAGTAAGAAGAGCCAGTCTTCTTGTACTTATGACGGCATTGTGCCTTTTGTATTTAATTCCGATGCAATATCTGTGTTTCATCGTCAATACGAAGGTCCAAGGGATACAGTAAACCAGAAGTGAAGCACCGGAATTTATAAGTAGTGTCACATGAATGGTTCAAACATAGTCAGTAAGAATAGTCAGTCTTCTTGTACTTAAGTCGCCATTGTGCCTTTTATATTAAATTCCAATGCAATTTCTGTGTTTCATCGTCAATAAGAAGGTCCACGGGATACAGTAAACCTGTAGTGAAGCATCGGAATCTATAACTCGTGTCACATGAATGGTTCAAAACATAGACAGTAAGAAGAGTCAGTCTTCTTGTACTTATTCCGGCATTGTGCCTTTTGTATTTAATTCCGATGCAATGCCTGTGTTTCATCGTCAATAAGAATGTCAGAGTGATACAGTAAACTTGAACTGAAGCATCGGAATCTATAACTAGTGTCACAGGAATGGTTCATAACATAGTCAGTAAGAAGAGTCAGTCTTCTTGTTCTTAAGTCGGCATTGTGCCTTTTGAATTTAATTCCGATGCAATTTCAGTGATTCATCGTCAATAAGAAGGTCAGTGGGATACAGTAAACCTGAAGTGAAGCATCGGAATCTATAACTAGTGTCACAGGAATGGTTCATAACATAGTCAGTAAGAAGAGTCAGTCTGCTTGTTCTTAAGTCGGCATTGTGCCTTTTGAATTTAATTCCGATGCAATTTCAGTGTTTCATCTTCAATAAGCTGGTCCTAGGGATACAGTAAACCTGAAGTGAAGCATCAGAGTCTATAACTAGTGTCACAGGAATGGTTCAAAACATAGTCGGTAAGAAGAGTCAGTCTTCTTGTACTTAAGTCGCCATTGTGCCTTATGTATTAAATTCCAATGCAATTTCTGTGTTTCATCGTCAATAAGAAGGTCCACGGGATACAGTAAACCTGTAGTGAAGCATCGGAATCTATAACTCGTGTCACATGAATGGTTCAAAACATAGACAGTAAGAAGAGTCAGTCTTCTTGTACTTATTCCGGCATTGTGCCTTTTGTATTTAATTCCGATGCAATGCCTGTGTTTCATCGTCAATAAGAAGGTCAGAGTGATACAGTAAACTTGAACTGAAGCATCGGAATCTATAACTAGTGTCACAGGAATGGTTCATAACATAGTCAGTAAGAAGAGTCAGTCTTCTTGTTCTTAAGTCGGCATTGTGCCTTTTGAATTTAATTCCGATGCAATTTCAGTGATTCATCGTCAATATGAAGGTTCAAGGGATACAGTAAACCTTAACTGAAGCATCGAAATCTATAACCAGTGTCACAGGGATGGTTCAAAACATAGACATTAAGAAGAGTCAGTATTCTTGTACTTAAGTCGGCTTTGTGCCTTTTGTATTTAATTCCGATGCAATTTCTGTGTTTCATCTTCAATAAGCTGGCCCTAGGGATACAGTACACCTGAAGTGAAGCATCAGAGTCTATAACTAGTGTCACAGGAATGGTTCAAAACATAGTCGGTAAGAAGAGTCAGTCTTCTTGTACTTAAGTCGGCATTGTGCCTTTTGTATTAAATTCCGATGCAATTTCTGTGTTTCATCGTCAATAAGAAGGTCCAAGGGATACAGTAAACCTGAAGTGAAGCATCGGAATCTATAACTAGTGTCACCTGAATAGTTCAAAACATAGACAGTAAGAAGAGTCAGACTTCTTGTACTAAATTCGGCATTGTGCCTTTTGTATTTAATTCCGATGCAATTCCTGTGTTTCATCGTCAATAAGAAGGTCAGAGGGATACAGTAAATCTCAAGTGAAGCATCGGAATCTATAACTAGTGTCACAGGAATGGTTCAAACATAGTCAGTAAGAACAGTCAGTCTTCTTGTACTTAAGTCGGCATTGTGCCTTTTGTATTTAATTCCGATGCAATTTCTGTTTCAGGTTTTCACCTGAAGTGAATCATCGATTCCTATAACTAGTATCAGAGAAATGGTTGAAAACATAGACAGTAAGGAGAGTCAGTCTTCTTGTACTTAAGTCGGCATTGTGCTTTTTGTATTTCATTCCGATGCAATTTCTGTGTTTCATCGTCAATAAGGTGGGCAGAGGGATACAGTAAACCTGAAGTGAAGCATCGGAATTTATAACTAGTGTCACAGGAATGGTTCGAAACATAGACAGTAGGAAGAGTCAGTCTTCTTGTAGTTAAGTCGGCATTGTGCATTTTCTATTTAATTCCGAAGCAATTTCTGTGTTTCATCGTCAATAATAAGGTCCAAGGGATACAGTGAACCTGAAGTGAAGCCTCGGAATCTATAACTAGTGCTACAGGAATGGTTCAAAGCATAGTCAGTATGAAGAGCCGGTCTTCTTGTACTTAAGTCGGCATTGTGCCTTTTGTATTTAATTCCGGTGCAATTTCTGTGTTTCATCGTCAATAAGAACGTCCAAGGGATTCAGTAAACCTGGAGTGAAGCATCGGAATCTGTAACTAGTGTCACAGGAGTGGTTCAAAACATAGTTAGTAAGAAGAGTCAGTCTTCTTGTACTTAAGTCGCCATTGTGCCTTTTGTATTTAATTCGGATGCAATTTCTGTGTTTCATCGTCAATAAGAAGGTCTAAGGGATACAGTAAACCTGAAGTGAAGCATCAGAATCTATAACTAGTGTCAGAGGAATGGTTCAAAACATAGTCAGTAAGAAGAGCCAGTCTTCTTGTACTTAAGACGGCATTGTGCCTTCTGTATTAAATTCCGATGCAATTTCTGTGTTTCATCGTCAATACGAACGTCCAAGGGATACAGTAAACACGAAGTGAAGCACCGGAATTTATAACTAGTGTCACATGAATGGTTCAGAACATAGTCAGTAAGAAGAGTCAGTCTTCTTGTACTTAAGTCGCCATTGTGCCTTTTGTATTTAATTCCGATGCAATTTCTGTGTTTCATCGTCAATAAGAAGGTCCAAGGGATTCAGTAAACCTGGAGTGAAGGATCGGAATCTGTAACTAGTGTCACAGGAGTGGTTCAAAACATAGTCGGTAAGAAGAGTTAGTCTTCTTGTACTTAAGCCGGCATTGTGCCATTTGTATTTAATTCCGATGCAATTTCTGTGTTACATCGTCAATAAGAAGGTCCAAGGGATACAGAAAACCTGCAATGAAGCATCGAAATCTATAACTAGTATCACAGAAATGGTTCAAAACATAGACAGTAAGCAGAGTCAGTCTTCTTGTACTTAAGTATGCATTGTGCCTTTTGTATTTAATTCCGATGCAATTTCAGTGTTTCATCGTCAATAGGAAGGGCAGAGGGATACAGTAAACCTGAAGTGTAGCATCGGAATCTATAACTAGTGTCACAGGAATGGTTCAAAACATAGACAGTAGGAAGTGTCAGTCAAGTTGTACTTAAGTCGGCATTCTGAATTTTCTATTTAATTCCGAAGCAATTTCTGTGTTTCATCGTCAATAAGAAGATCCAAGGGATACAGTGAACCTGAAGTGAAGCCTCGGAATCTATAACTAGTGTCACAGGAATGGTTCAAAGCATAGGCAGTAAGAAGAGCCAGTCTTCTTGAACTTAAGTCGGCATTGTGCCTTTTGTATTTAATTCCGATGCAATTTCTGTGTTTCATCGTCAATAAGAAGGTCAGAGGGATACAGTAAACTAGAACTGAAGCAGCGGAATCTATAACTAGTGTCACAGGAATGGTTCAAAACTTAGTCAGTAAGAAGAGTCAGTCATATTGTACTTAAGTCGGCATTGTTCCTTTTGTATTTAATTCCGATGCAAATTCGTGTTTCATCGTCAATAAGAACGTCCAAGGGATTCAGTAAACCTGGAGTGAAGCACCGGAATCAGTAACTAGTGTCACAGGAGTCTTTCAAAACATAGTCAGTAAGAAGAGTCAGTCTTCTTGTACTTAAGTCGGCATTGTGACTTTTGTATTTAATTCCGATGCAATTTCTGTGTTTCATCGCCAATAAGAACGTACAAGGCATACACAAAACGTGAAGTGAAGAATCAAAATCTCTAAGTAATATCACAGAAATGGTTCAAAACATAGACAGTAAGCAGAGTCAGTCTTCTTGTACTTAAGTATGCATTGTGCCTCTTGTATTTAATTCCGATGCAATTTCTGTGTTTCATCGTCAATAAGAAGGGCAGAGGGATACAGTAAACCTGAAGTGAAGCATCGGAATTTATAACTAGTGTCACAGGAATGGTTCAAAACATAGACAGTATGGAGTGTCAGTGAACTTGTACTTAAGTCGACATTGTGAATTTTCTATTTAATTCCGAAGCAATATCTGTGTTTCATCGTCAATAAGAAGGTCCAAGGGATACAGTGAACCTGAAGTGAAGCCTCGGAATCTGTAACTAGTGTCACAGGAATGGTTCAAAGCATAGTCAGTAAGAAGAGAGAGTCTTCTTGTACTTAAGTCGGCATTGTGCCTTTTGTATTTAATTAGGATGCAATTTCTGTGTTTCATCGTCAATAAGAACGTCCAATGGATTAAGTCAACCTGGAGTGAAGCATCGGAATCTGTAACTAGTGTCACAGGAGTGGTTCAAAACATAGTTAGTAAGAAGAGCCAGTCTTCTTGTACTTAAGTCGCCATTGTGCCTTTTGTATTTAATTCGGATGCAATTTCTGTGTTTCATCGTCAATAAGAAGGTCTAAGGGATACAGTAAACCTGAAGTGAAGCATCAGAATCTATAACTAGTATCACAGGAATGGTTCAAAACATAGTCAGTAAGAAGAGCCAGTCTTCTTGTACTTAAGTCGGCATTGTGCCTTTTGTATTATATTCCGATGCAATTTCTGTGTTTCATCGTCAATAAGAAGGTCCAAGGGATACAGTAAACCTGAAGTGAAGCATCGGAATCTATTACTAGTGTCACAGGAATGCTTTAAATCATACACAGTGGCAAGAGTCAGTGTTCTTGTACTTAAGTCGGCATTGTGCCTTTTCTATTTAATTCCGATGCAATTTCTGTGTTTCATCGTCAATAAGAAGGTCCAAGGGATAGAGAAAACCTGAAGTGAAGCATCGAAATCTATAACTAGTATCACAGAAATGGTTCAAATCATAGACAGTAAGCAGAGTCAGTCTTCTTGTACTTAAGTCGGCATTGTGCCATTTGTATTTAATTCCGATGCAATTTCTGTGTTTCATCGTCAATAAGAAGGGCAGAGGGATACAGTAAACCTGAAGTGAAGGATCGGAATCTATAACTAGTGTCACAGGAATGGTTCAAAACATAGACAGTAGAAAGAGTCAGTCTTCTTGTACTTAAGTCGGCATTGTGCATTTTCTATTTAATTCCGATGCAATTTCTGTGTTTCATCGTCAATAAGAAGGTCCAAGGGATACAATGAACCTGAAGTGAAGCCTCGGAATCTATAACTAGTGTTACAGGAATGGTTCAAAACATAGAGAGATGGAAGAGTTAGTCTTCTTGTACTTAAGTCGGCATTGTGCCTTTTGTATTTCATTCCGATGCAATTTCTGTGTTCCATCGTCCATAAGAAGGTCCGACGGATACAGTAAACCTCAAGTGAAGCATCGGAATAAAAAACTAGTGTCACAGGAATTGTTCAAAACATAGAGAGTAGGAAGAGTCAGTCTTCTTGTACTTAAGTCGGCATTGTGCTTTTTCTATTTAATTCCGATGCGATTTCTGTGTCTCATCGTCAATAGGAAGGTCCAATGGATACAGTAAACCATGAAGTGAAGCATCGGAATCTATTACTAGTGTCACATGAATAGTTCAAAACATAGACAGTAAGAAGAGTCAGTCTTCTTGTACTTAATTCGGCATTGTGACTTTTGTATTTAATTCCGATGCAATTTCTGTGTTTCATCGTCAATAAGAAGGTCAGAGTGATACAGTAAATCTCAAGTGAAGCATCGGAATCTATAACTAGTGTCATAGGAATGGTTCAAAACATAGTCAGTAAGAAGAGTCTGTCTTCTTGTACTTACGTCAGCATTGTGCCTTTTGTAATTAATTCCGATGCAATTTCGGTGTTTCATTGTCAATAAGAAGGTCCAAGGGATACAGAAAAAATGAAGTGAAGCATCGATACCCATAACTAGTATCACAGAAATGGTTCAAAACATAGACAGTAAGCAGAGTCAATCTTCTTGTACTGAAGTCGGCATTGTGCCTTGTGTATTTAATTCCGATGCAATTTCTGTGATTCATCGTCAATAAGATGGGATGAGGGATACAGTAAACCTGAAGTGAAGCATCGGAATTTATAACTAGTGTCACAGGAATGGTTCGAAACATAGACAGTAGGAAGAGTCAGTCTACTTGTACTTAAGTCGGCATTGTGACTTTTGTATTTAATTCAGATGCAATTTCTGTGTTTCATCGCCAATAAGAACGTACAAGGGATACAGAAAACGTGAAGTGAAGAATCGAAATCTATAAGGTACATCACAGAAATGGTTCAAAACATAGACAGTAAGCAGAGTCAGTCTTCTTGTACTTAAGTATGCATTGTGCCTTTTGTATTTAATTCCGATGCAATTTCTGTGTTTCATCGTCAATAAGAAGGGCAGTGGGATACAGTAAACCTGAAGTGAAGCATCGGAATTTATAACTAGTGTCACAGGAATGGTTCAAAACATAGACAGTATGGAGTGTCAGTGAACTTGTACTTAAGTCGGCATTGTGAATTTTCTATTTAATTCCGAAGCAATATCTGTGTTTCATCGTCAATAAGAAGGTCCAAGGGATACAGTGAACCTGAAGTGAAGCCTCGGAATCTGTAACTAGTGTCACAGGAATGGTTCAAAGCATAGTCAATAAGAAGAGCCAGTCTTCTTGTACTTAAGTCGGCATTGTGCCTTTTGTATTTAATTAGGATGCAATTTCTGTGTTTCATCGTCAATAAGAACGTCCAAGGGATTAAGTAAACCTGGAGTGAAGCATCGGAATCTGTAACTAGTGTCACAGGAGTGGTTCAAAACATAGTCAGTAAGAAGAGTCAGTCTTCTTGTACTTAAGTCGCCATTGTGCCTTTTGTATTTAATTCCGATGCAATTTCTGTGTTTTATCGTCAATGAGAAGGTCTAAGGGATACAGTAAACCGGAAGTGAAGCATCTGAATCTATAACTAGTGCCACAGGAATGGTTCAAAACATAGTCAGTAAGAAGAGCCAGTCTTCTTGTACTAAAGACGGCATTGTGCCTTTTGTATTTAATTCCGATGCAATTTCTGTGTTTCATCGTCAATAAGAAGGTCAGTGGATTACAGTAAACCTGAAGTGAAGCATCGGAATCTATAACTAGTGTCACAGGGATGGTTCAAAGCATAGACAGTAAGAAGAGACAGTACTCTTGTACTTAAGTCGGCATTGTGCCTTTTGTATTTAATTCCGATGCAATTTCTGTGTTTCATCTTCAATAAGATGGTCCTAGGGATACAGTAAACCTGAAGTGAAGCATCAGAGTCTATTAGTAGTGTCACAGGAATAGTTCAAATCATAGTCGGTAAGAAGAGTCAGTCTTCTTGTACTTAAGTCGGCATTGTGCCTTTTGTATTTAATTCCGATGCAAATTCTGTGTTTCATCTCCAATAAGATGGTCCGAGGGATACAGTTAACCTGAAGTGAAGCATCGGAATCTGTAATTAGTGTCACAGGAATGGTTCAAATCATAGACAGCGGCAAGAGTCAGTGTTCTTGTACTTAAGTCGGCATTGTGCCTTTTGTATTTAATTCCGATGCAATTTCTGTGTTTCATCGTCAATAAGAAGGTCCAAGGGATACAGAAAACCTGAAGTGAAGCATCGTAATCTATAACTAGTATCACAGAAATGGTTCAAATCGTAGACAGTAAGCAGATTCAGTCTTCTTGTACTTAAGTCGGCATTGTGCCATTTGTATTTAATTCCGATGCAATTTCTGAGTTTCATCTTCAATAAGAAGGGCAGAGGGATACAGTAAACCTGAAGTGAAGCATCGGAATCTATAAGTAGTGTCACGGGAATGGTTCAAAACATAGACAGTAGGAAGAGTCAGTCTTCATGTACTAAAGTCGGCATTGTGCATTTTCTATTTAATTCCGATGTCATTTCTGTGTTTCATCGTCAATAAGAAGGTCCAAGGGATACAGTGAACCTGAATTGAAGTCTCGGAATCTATAACTAGTGTCACAGGAATGGTTCAAATCATAGTCAGTAAGAAGAGCCAGTCTTCTTGTACTTATGACGGCATTGTGCCTTTTGTTTTTAATTCCGATGCAATATCTGTGTTTCATCGTCAATACGAAGGTCCAAGGGATACAGTAAACCAGAAGTGAAGCACCGGAATTTATAACTAGTGTCACATGAATGGTTCAAACATAGTCAGTAAGAATAGTCAGTCTTCTTGTACTTAAGTCGCCATTGTGCCTTTTATATTAAATTCCAATGCAATTTCTGTGTTTCATCGTCAATAAGAAGGTCCACGGGATACAGTAAACCTGTAGTGAAGCATCGGAATCTATAACTCGTGTCACATGAATGGTTCAAAACATAGACAGTAAGAAGTGTCAGTCTTCTTGTACTTATTCCGGCATTGTGCCTTTTGTATTTAATTCCGATGCAATGCCTGTGTTTCATCGTCAATAAGAATGTCAGAGTGATACAGTAAACTTGAACTGAAGCATCGGAATCTATAACTAGTGTCACAGGAATGGTTCATAACATAGTCAGTAAGAAGAGTCAGTCTTCTTGTTCTTAAGTCGGCATTGTGCCTTTTGAATTTAATTCCGATGCAATTTCAGTGATTCATCGTCAATAAGAAGGTCAGTGGGATACAGTAAACCTGAAGTGAAGCATCGGAATCTATAACTAGTGTCACAGGAATGGTTCATAACATAGTCAGTAAGAAGAGTCAGTCTTCTTGTTCTTAAGTCGGCATTGTGCCTTTTGAATTTAATTCCGATGCAATTTCAGTGTTTCATCTTCAATAAGCTGGTCCTAGGGATACAGTAAACCTGAAGTGAAGCATCAGAGTCTATAACTAGTGTCACAGGAATGGTTCAAAACATAGTCGGTAAGAAGAGTCAGTCTTCTTGTACTTAAGTCGCCATTGTGCCTTATGTATTAAATTCCAATGCAATTTCTGTGTTTCATCGTCAATAAGAAGGTCCACGGGATACAGTAAACCTGTAGTGAAGCATCGGAATCTATAACTCGTGTCACATGAATGGTTCAAAACATAGACAGTAAGAAGAGTCAGTCTTCTTGTACTTATTCCGGCATTGTGCCTTTTGTATTTAATTCCGATGCAATGCCTGTGTTTCATCGTCAATAAGAAGGTCAGAGTGATACAGTAAACTTGAACTGAAGCATCCGAATCTATAACTAGTGTCACAGGAATGGTTCATAACATAGTCAGTAAGAAGAGTCAGTCTTCTTGTTCTTAAGTCGGCATTGTGCCTTTTGAATTTAATTCCAATGCAATTTCAGTGATTCATCGTCAATATGAAGGTTCAAGGGATACAGTAAACCTTAACTGAAGCATCGAAATCTATAACCAGTGTCACAGGGATGGTTCAAAACATAGACATTAAGAAGAGTCAGTATTCTTGTACTTAAGTCGGCTTTGTGCCTTTTGTATTTAATTCCGATGCAATTTCTGTGCTTCATCTTCAATAAGCTGGCCCTAGGGATACAGTAAACCTGAAGTGAAGCATCAGAGTCTATAACTAGTGTCACAGGAATGGTTCAAAACATAGTCGGTAAGAAGAGTCAGTCTTCTTGTACTTAAGTCGGCATTGTGCCTTTTGTATTAAATTCCGATGCAATTTCTGTGTTTCATCGTCAATAAGAAGGTCCAAGGGATACAGTAAACCTGAAGTGAAGCATCGGAATTTATAACTAGTGTCACAGGAATGGTTCAAACATAGTCAGTAAGAACAGTCAGTCTTCTTGTACTTAAGTCGGCATTGTGCCTTTTGTATTTAATTCCGATGCAATTTCTGTTTCAGGTTTTCACCTGAAGTGAATCATCGATTCCTATAACTAGTATCAGAGAAATGGTTGAAAACATAGACAGTAAGGAGAGTCAGTCTTCTTGTACTTAAGTCGGCATTGTGCCTTTTGTATTTCATTCCGATGCAATTTCTGTGTTTCATCGTCAATAAGGTGGGCAGAGGGATACAGTAAACCTGAAGTGAAGCATCGGAATTTATAACTAGTGTCACAGGAATGGTTCGAAACATAGACAGTAGGAAGAGTCAGTCTTCTTGTAGTTAAGTCGGCATTGTGCATTTTCTATTTAATTCCGAAGCAATTTCTGTGTTTCATCGTCAATAATAAGGTCCAAGGGATTCAGTGAACCTGAAGTGAAGCCTCGGAATCTATAACTAGTGCTACAGGAATGGTTCAAAGCATAGTCAGTATGAAGAGCCGGTCTTCTTGTACTTAAGTCGGCGTTGTGCCTTTTGTATTTAATTCCGGTGCAATTTCTGTGTTTCATCGTCAATAAGAACGTCCAAGGGATTCAGTAAACCTGGAGTGAAGCATCGGAATCTGTAACTAGTGTCACAGGAGTGGTTCAAAACATAGTTAGTAAGAAGAGTCAGTCTTCTTGTACTTAAGTCGCCATTGTGCCTTTTGTATTTAATTCGGATGCAATTTCTGTGTTTCATCGTCAATAAGAAGGTCTAAGGGATACAGTAAACCTGAAGTGAAGCATCAGAATCTATAACTAGTGTCAGAGGAATGGTTCAAAACATAGTCAGTAAGAAGAGCCAGTCTTCTTGTACTTAAGACGGCATTGTGCCTTCTGTATTTAATTCCGATGCAATTTCTGTGTTTCATCGTCAATACGAACGTCCAAGGGATACAGTAAACACGAAGTGAAGCACCGGAATTTATAACTAGTGTCACATGAATGGTTCAGAACATAGTCAGTAAGAAGAGTCAGTCTTCTTGTACTTAAGTCGCCATTGTGCCTTTTGTATCTAATTCCGATGCAATTTCTGTGTTTCATCGTCAATAAGAAGGTCCACGGGATACAGTAAACCTGGAGTGAAGCATCGGAATCTTTAACTCGTGTCACATGATTGGTTCAAAAACATAGACAGTAAGAAGAGTCAGTCTTCTTGTACTTAATCCGGCATTGTGCCTTTTGTATTTAATTCCGATTCAATTTCTGTGTTTCATGGTCAATAAGAAGGTCAGAGGGATTCAGTAAGCCTGGAGTGAAGCACCGGAATCTGTAACTAGTGTCACAGAAGTGATTCAAAACATAGTCAGTAAGAAGAGTCAGTCTTCTTGTAACTTAAGTCGGCATTGTGCCTTTTGTATTTAATTCCGATGCAATTTCAGTGTTTCATCTTCAATAAGCTGGTCCTAGGGATACAGTAAACCTGAAGTGAAGCATCAGAGTCTATAACTAGTGTCACAGGAATGGTTCAAAACATAGTCGGTAAGAAGAGTCAGTCTTCTTGTACTTAAGTCGCCATTGTGCCTTATGTATTAAATTCCAATGCAATTTCTGTGTTTCATCGTCAATAAGAAGGTCCACGGGATACAGTAAACCTGTAGTGAAGCATCGGAATCTATAACTCGTGTCACATGAATGGTTCAAAACATAGACAGTAAGAAGAGTCAGTCTTCTTGTACTTATTCCGGCATTGTGCCTTTTGTATTTAATTCCGATGCAATGCCTGTGTTTCATCGTCAATAAGAAGGTCAGAGTGATACAGTAAACTTGAACTGAAGCATCCGAATCTATAACTAGTGTCACAGGAATGGTTCATAACATAGTCAGTAAGAAGAGTCAGTCTTCTTGTTCTTAAGTCGGCATTGTGCCTTTTGAATTTAATTCCAATGCAATTTCAGTGATTCATCGTCAATATGAAGGTTCAAGGGATACAGTAAACCTTAACTGAAGCATCGAAATCTATAACCAGTGTCACAGGGATGGTTCAAAACATAGACATTAAGAAGAGTCAGTATTCTTGTACTTAAGTCGGCTTTGTGCCTTTTGTATTTAATTCCGATGCAATTTCTGTGCTTCATCTTCAATAAGCTGGCCCTAGGGATACAGTAAACCTGAAGTGAAGCATCAGAGTCTATAACTAGTGTCACAGGAATGGTTCAAAACATAGTCGGTAAGAAGAGTCAGTCTTCTTGTACTTAAGTCGGCATTGTGCCTTTTGTATTAAATTCCGATGCAATTTCTGTGTTTCATCGTCAATAAGAAGGTCCAAGGGATACAGTAAACCTGAAGTGAAGCATCGGAATTTATAACTAGTGTCACAGGAATGGTTCAAACATAGTCAGTAAGAACAGTCAGTCTTCTTGTACTTAAGTCGGCATTGTGCCTTTTGTATTTAATTCCGATGCAATTTCTGTTTCAGGTTTTCACCTGAAGTGAATCATCGATTCCTATAACTAGTATCAGAGAAATGGTTGAAAACATAGACAGTAAGGAGAGTCAGTCTTCTTGTACTTAAGTCGGCATTGTGCCTTTTGTATTTCATTCCGATGCAATTTCTGTGTTTCATCGTCAATAAGGTGGGCAGAGGGATACAGTAAACCTGAAGTGAAGCATCGGAATTTATAACTAGTGTCACAGGAATGGTTCGAAACATAGACAGTAGGAAGAGTCAGTCTTCTTGTAGTTAAGTCGGCATTGTGCATTTTCTATTTAATTCCGAAGCAATTTCTGTGTTTCATCGTCAATAATAAGGTCCAAGGGATTCAGTGAACCTGAAGTGAAGCCTCGGAATCTATAACTAGTGCTACAGGAATGGTTCAAAGCATAGTCAGTATGAAGAGCCGGTCTTCTTGTACTTAAGTCGGCGTTGTGCCTTTTGTATTTAATTCCGGTGCAATTTCTGTGTTTCATCGTCAATAAGAACGTCCAAGGGATTCAGTAAACCTGGAGTGAAGCATCGGAATCTGTAACTAGTGTCACAGGAGTGGTTCAAAACATAGTTAGTAAGAAGAGTCAGTCTTCTTGTACTTAAGTCGCCATTGTGCCTTTTGTATTTAATTCGGATGCAATTTCTGTGTTTCATCGTCAATAAGAAGGTCTAAGGGATACAGTAAACCTGAAGTGAAGCATCAGAATCTATAACTAGTGTCAGAGGAATGGTTCAAAACATAGTCAGTAAGAAGAGCCAGTCTTCTTGTACTTAAGACGGCATTGTGCCTTCTGTATTTAATTCCGATGCAATTTCTGTGTTTCATCGTCAATACGAACGTCCAAGGGATACAGTAAACACGAAGTGAAGCACCGGAATTTATAACTAGTGTCACATGAATGGTTCAGAACATAGTCAGTAAGAAGAGTCAGTCTTCTTGTACTTAAGTCGCCATTGTGCCTTTTGTATTTAATTCCGATGCAATTTCTGTGTTTCATCGTCAATAAGAAGGTCCACGGGATACAGTAAACCTGGAGTGAAGCATCGGAATCTTTAACTCGTGTCACATGATTGGTTCAAAAACATAGACAGTAAGAAGAGTCAGTCTTCTTGTACTTAATCCGGCATTGTGCCTTTTGTATTTAATTCCGATTCAATTTCTGTGTTTCATGGTCAATAAGAAGGTCAGAGGGATTCAGTAAGCCTGGAGTGAAGCACCGGAATCTGTAACTAGTGTCACAGAAGTGATTCAAAACATAGTCAGTAAGAAGAGTCAGTCTTCTTGTAACTTAAGTCGGCATTGTGCCTTTTGTATTTAATTCCGATGCAATTTCTGTGTTTCATCGTTAATAAGAAGGTCCAAGGGATACAGTGAACCTGAAGTGAAGCCTCGGAATCTGTAACTAGTGTCACAGGAATGGTTCAAAGCATAGTCAGTAAGAAGAGCCAGTCTTCTTGTACTTAAGTCGGCATTGTGCCTTTTGTATTTAATTAGGATGCAATTTCTGTGTTTCATCGTCAATAAGAACGTCCAAGGGATTAAGTAAACCTGGAGTGAAGCATCGGAATCTGTAACTAGTGTCACAGGAGTGATTCAAAACATAGTTAGTAAGAAGAGCCAGTCTTCTTGTACTTAAGTCGCCATTGTGCCTTTTGTATTTAATTCGGATGCAATTTCTGTGTTTCATCGTCAATAAGAAGGTCTACGGGATACAGTAAACCTGAAGTGAAGCATCAGAATCTATAACTAGTGTTACAGGAATGGTTCAAAACTTAGAGAGATGGAAGAGTAAGTCTTCTTGTACTTAAGTCGGCATTGTGCCTTTTGTATTTCATTCCGATGCAATTTCTGTGTTTCATCGTCCATAAGAAGGTCCGACGGATACAGTAAACCTCAAGTGAAGCATCGGAATAAAAAACTAGTGTCACAGGAATTGTTCAAAACATAGAGAGTAGGAAGAGTCAGTCTTCTTGTACTTAAGTCGGCATTGTGCTTTTTCTATTTAATTCCGATGCGATTTCTGTGTCTCATCGTCAATAGGAAGGTCCAAGGGATACAGTAAACCATGAAGTGAAGCATCGGAATCTATTACTAGTGTCACATGAATAGATCAAAACATAGACAGTAAGAAGAGTCAGTCTTCTTGTACTTAATTCGGCATTGTGACTTTTGTATTTAATTCCGATGCAATTTCTGTGTTTCATCGTCAATAAGAAGGTCAGAGTGATACAGTAAATCTCAAGTGAAGCATCGGAATCTATAACTAGTGTCATAGGAATGGTTCAAAACATAGTCAGTAAGAAGAGTCTGTCTTCTTGTACTTACGTCAGCATTGTGCCTTTTGTAATTAATTCCGATGCAATTTCTGTGTTTCATTGTCAATAAGAAGGTCCAAGGGATACACAAAAAATGAAGTGAAGCATCGATACCGATAACTAGTATCACAGAAATGGTTCAAAACATAGACAGTAAGCAGAGTCAATCTTCTTGTACTGAGGTCGGCATTGTGCCTTTTGTATTTAATTCCGATGCAATTTCTGTGATTCATCGTCAATAAGATGGGATGAGGGATACAGTAAACCTGAAGTGAAGCATCGGAATTTATAACTAGTGTCACAGGAATGGTTCGAAACATAGACAGTAGGAAGAGTCAGTCTTCTTGTACTTAAGTCGGCATTGTGACTTTTGTATTTAATTCCGATGCAATTTCTGTGTTTCATCGCCAATAAGAACGTACAAGGGATACAGAAAACGTGAAGTGAAGAATCGAAATCTATAAGTTATATCACAGAAATGGTTCAAAACATAGACAGTAAGCAGAGTCAGTCTTCTTGTACTTAAGTATGCATTGTGCCTTTTGCATTTAATTCCGATGCAATTTCTGTGTTTCATCGTCAATAAGAAGGGCAGAGGGATACAGTAAACCTGAAGTGAAGCATCGGAATTTATAACTAGTGTCACAGGAATGGTTCAAAACATAGACAGTATGGAGTGTCAGTGAACTTGTACTTAAGTCGGCATTGTGAATTTTCTATTTAATTCCGAAGCAATATCTGTGTTTCATCGTCAATAAGAAGGTCCAAGGGATACAGTGAACCTGAAGTGAAGCCTCGGAATCTGTAACTAGTGTCACAGGAATGGTTCAAAGCATAGTCAGTAAGAAGAGCCAGTCTTCTTGTACTTAAGTCGGCATTGTGCCTTTTGTATTTAATTAGGATGCAATTTCTGTGTTTCATCGTCTATAAGAACGTCCAAGGGATTAAGTAAACCTGGAGTGAAGCATCGGAATCTGTAACTAGTGTCACAGGAGTGGTTCAAAGCATAGTCAGTAAGAAGAGTCAGTCTTCTTGTACTTAAGTCGCCATTGTGCCTTTTGTATTTAATTCCGATGCAATTTCTGTGTTTCATCGTCAATGAGAAGGTCTAAGGGATACAGTAAACCGGAAGTGAAGCATCTGAATCTATAACTAGTGCCACAGGAATGGTTCAAAGCATAGTCAGTAAGAAGAGCCAGTCTTCTTGTACTAAAGACGGCATTGTGCCTTTTGTATTTAATTCCGAAGCAATTTCTGTGTATCATCGTCAATACGAAGGTCCAAGGGATACAGTAAACCTGAAGTGAAGCACCTGAATTTATAACTAGTGTCACATGAATGGTTCAAAACATAGTCAGTAAGAAGAGTCAGTCTTCTTGTACTTAAGTCGCCATTGTGCCTTTTGTATTAAATTCCGATGCAATTTCTGTGTTTCATCGTCAATAAGAAGGTCCACGGGATCAGTAATCCTGGAGTGAAGCATCGGAATCTATAACTCGTGTCACAGAATGGTTCAAAACGTAGACAGTAAGAAGAGTCAGTCTTCTTGTACATAATCCGGCATTGTGCCTTTTGTATTTAATTCCGATGCAATTTCTGTGTTTCATCGTCAATAAGAAGGTCAGTGGGATACAGTAAACCTGAAGTGAAGCATCGGAATCTATAACTAGTGTAACAGGAATGGTTCAAAACATAGTCAGTAAGAAGAGTCAGTCTTCTTGTTCTTAAGTCGGCATTGTGCCTTTTGTATTTAATTCCGATGCAATTTCAGTGATTCAACGTCAATATGAAGGTTCAAGGAATACAGTAAACCTGAAGTGAAGCATCGAAATCTGTAACTAGTTCACAGGAATGGTTCAAAACATAGTCGGTAAGAAGGGTCAGTCTTCTTGTACTTAAGTCGGCATTGTGCCTTTTGTATTTAATTCCTATGCAATTTCAGTGTTTCATCGTCAATAAGAAGGTCCAAGAGATACAGTAAACCTGGAGTGAAGCATCGGAATCTATAACTAGTGTCACAGGGATGGTTTAAAACATAGACAGTAAGAAGAGACAGTACTCTTGTACTTAAGTCGGCATTGTGCCTTTTGTATTTAATTCCGATGCAATTTCTGTGTTTAATCTTCAATAAGATGGTCCTAGGGATACAGTAAACCTGAAGTGAAGCATCAGAGTCTATTACTAGTGTCACAGGAATGGTTCAAAACATAGTCGGTAAGAAGAGTCAGTCTTCTTGTACTTAAGTCGGCATTGTGCCTTTTGTATTTAATTCCGATGCAAATTCTGTGTTTCATCTCCAATAAGATGGTCCGAGGGATACAGTTAACCTGAAGTGAAGCATCGGAATCTGTAATTAGTGTCACAGGAATGGTTCAAATCATAGACAGCGGCAAGAGTCAGTGTTCTTGTACTTAAGTCGGCATTGTGCCTTTTGTATTTAATTCCAATGCAATTTCTGTGTTTCATCGTCAATTAGAAGGTCCAAGGGATACAGAAAACCTGAAGTGAAGCATCGAAATCTACAACTAGTATCACAGAAATGGTTCAAATCATAGACAGTAAGCAGAGTCAGTCTTCTTGTACTTAAGTCGCCATTGTGCCATTTGTATTAAATTCCGATGCAATTTCTGAGTTTCATCGTCAATAAGAAGGGCAGAGGGATACAGTAAACCTGAAGTGAAGCGTCGGAATCTATAAGTAGTGTCACGGGAATGGTTCAAAACATAGACAGTAGGAAGAGTCAGTCTTCATGTACTAAAGTCGGCATTGTGCATTTTCTATTTAATTCCGATGTAATTTCTGTGTTTCATCGTCAATAAGAAGGTCCAAGGGATACAGTGAACCTGAATTGAAGCCTCCGAATCTATAACTAGTGTCACAGGAATGGTTCAAATCATAGTCAGTAAGAAGAGCCAGTCTTCTTGTACTTAAGACGGCATTGTGCCTTTTGTATTTAATTCCGATGCAATATCTGTGTTTCATCGTCAATACGAAGGTCCAAGGGATACAGTAAACCAGAAGTGAAGCACCGGAATTTATAACTAGTGTCACATGAATGGTTCAAAACATAGTCAGTAAGAAGAGTCAGTCTTCTTGTACTTATTCCGGCATTGTGCCTTTTGTATTTAATTCCGATGCAATGCCTGTGTTTCATCGTCAATAAGAAGGTCAGAGTGATACAGTAAACTTGAACTGAAGCATCGGAATCTATAACTAGTGTCACAGGAATGGTTCATAACATAGTCAGTAAGAAGAGTCAGTCTTCTTGTTCTTAAGTCGGCATTGTGCCTTTTGAATTTAATTCCGATGCAATTTCAGTGATTCATCGTCAATAAGAAGGTCAGTGGGATACAGTAAACCTGAAGGGAAGCATCGGAATCTATAACTAGTGTCACAGGAATGGTTCATAACATAGTCAGTAAGAAGAGTCAGTCTTCTTGTTCTTAAGTCGGCGTTGTGCTTTTTGAATTTAATTCCGATGCAATTTCAGTGATTCATCGTCAATATGAAGGTTCAAGGGATACAGTAAACCTGAACTGAAGCATCGAAATCTATAACCAGTGTCACAGGGATGGTTCAACACATAGACATAAAGAAGAGTCAATATTCTTGTACTTAAGTCGGCTTTGTGCCTTTTGTATTTAATTCTGATGCAATTTCTGTGTTTCATCTTCAATAAGCTGGTCCTAGGGATACAGTAAACCTGAAGTGAAGCATCAGAGTCTATAACTAGTGTCACACGAATGGTTCAAAACATAGTCGGTAAGAAGAGTCAGTCTTCTTGTACTTAAGTCGCCATTGTGCCTTTTGTATTAAATTCCGATGCAATTTCTGTGTTTCATCGTCAATAAGAAGCTCCAAGGGATACAGTAAACCTGAAGTGAAGCTTCGGAATCTATAACTAGTGTCACATGAATAGTTCAAAACATAGACAGTATGAAGAGTCAGTCTTCTTGTACTAAATTCGGCATTGTGCCTTTTGTATTTAATTCCGATGCAATTTCTGTGTTTCATCGTCAAGAAGAAGGTCCAAGGGATACAGTAAACCTGGAGTGAAGCATCGGAATCTATAACTAGTGTCACATGAATAGTTCAAAACATAGACAGTAAGAGGAGTCAGTCTTCTTGTACTAAATTCGGCATTGTGCCTTTTGTAATTAATTCCGAGCAATTCCTGTGTTTCATCGTTAATAAGAAGGTCAGAGGGATACAGTAAATCTCAAGTGAAGCATCGGAATCTATAACTAGTGTCACAGGAATGGTTCAAACATAGTCAGTAAGAACAGTCAGTCTTCTTGTACTTAAGTCGGCATTGTGCCTTTTGTATTTAATTCCGATGCAATTTCTGTGTTTCATCGTCAATAAGGTGGGCAGAGGGATACAGTAAACCTGAAGTGAAGCATCGGAATTTATAACTAGTGTCACAGGAATGGTTCGAAATATAGACAGTAGGAAGAGTCAGTCTTCTTGTACTTAAGTCGGCATTGTGCATTTTCTATTTAATTCCGAAGCAATTTCTGTGTTTCATCGTCAATAATAAGGTCCAAGGGATACAGTGAACCTGATGTGAAGCCTCGGAATCTATAACTAGTGCTACAGGAATGGTTCAAAGCATAGTCAGTAAGAAGAGCCGGTCTTCTTGTACTTAAGTCGGCATTGTGCCTTTTGTATTTAATTCCGGTGCAATTTCTGTGTTTCATCGTCAATATGAACGTCCAAGGGATTCAGTAAACATGGAGTGAAGCATCGGAATCTGTAACTAGTGTCACAGGAGTGGTTCAAAACATAGTTAGTTAGAAGAGTCAGTCTTCTTGTACTTAAGTCGCCATTGTGCCTTTTGTATTTAATTCGGATGCAATTTCTGTGTTTCATCGTCAATAAGAAGGTCTAAGGGATACAGTAAACCTGAAGTGAAGCATCAGAATCTATAACTAGTGTCACAGGAATGGTTCAAAACATAGTCAGTAAGAAGAGCCAGTCTTCTTGTACTTAAGACTGCATTGTGCCTTCTGTATTTAATTCCGATGCAATTTCTGTGTTTCATCGTCAATACGAACGTCCAAGGGATACAGTAAACACGAAGTGAAGTACCGGAATTTATAACTAGTGTCACATGAATGGTTCAGAACATAGTCAGTAAGAAGAGTCAGTCTTGTTGTACTTAAGTCGCCATTGTGCCTTTTGTATTTAATTCCGATGCAATTTCTGTGTTTCATCGTCAATAAGAAGGTCCACGGGATACAGTAAACCTGGAGTGAAGCATCGGAATCTATAACTCGTGTCACATGGTTGGTTCAAAAACATAGACAGTAAGAAGAGTCAGTCTTCTTGTACTTAATCCGGCATTGTGCCTTTTGTATTTAATTCCGATTCAATTTCTGTGTTTCATGGTCAATAAGAAGGTCAGAGGGATACAGTAACCTTGAATTGAAGCATCGGAATCTATAACTAGTGTCACAGGAATGGTTCAAAACATAGTCGGTAAGAAGAGTCAGTCATCTTGTACTTAAGTCGGCATTGTTCCTTTTGTATTTAATTCCGATGCAATTTCGTGTTTCATCGTCAATAAGAACGTCCAAGGGATTCAGTAAAATTGGAGTGAAGCACCGGAATCTGTAACTAGTGTCACAGAAGTGATTCAAAACATAGTCAGTAAGAAGAGTCAGTCTTCTTGTAACTTAAGTCGGCATTGTGCCTTTTGTATTTAATTCCGATGCAATTTCTGTGTTTCATCGTCAATAAGAAGGTCCAAGGGATACAGAAAACCTGAGGTGAAGCATCGAAATCTGTAACTAGTATCACAGAAATGGTTCAAAACATAGACAGTAACCAGAGTCACTCTTCTTGTACTTAAGTATGCATTGTGCCTTTTGTATTTAATTCCGATGCAATTTCTGTGTTTCATCGTCAATAAGAAGGGCAGAGGGATACAGTAAACCTGAAGTGAAGCATCGGAATTTATAACTAGTGTCACAGGAATGGTTCAAAACATAGACAGTAGGAAGTGTCAGTCAACTTGTACTTAAGTCGCATTGTGAATTTTCTACTTAATTCCGAAGCAATTTCTGTGTTTCATCGTCAATAAGAAGGTCCAAGGGATACAGTGAACCTGAAGTGAAGCCTCGGAATCTACAACTAGTGTCACAGGAATGGTTCAAAGCATAGTCAATAAGAAGAGCCAGTCTTCTTGTACTTAAGTCGGCATTGTGCCTTTTGTATTTAATTAGGATGCAATTTCTGTGTTTCATCGTCAATAAAAAGGTCCAAGGGATTACGTAAAGCGGGAGTGAAGCATCGGAATCTGTAACTAGTGTCACAGGAGTGGTTCAAAACATAGTCAGTAAGAAGAGCCAGTCTTCTTGTACTTAAGACGGCATTGTGCCTTTTGTATTTAATTCCGATGCAATTTCTGTGTTTCATCGTCAATACGAAGGTCCAAGGGATACAGTAAACCTGAAGTGAAGCACCTGAATTTATAACTAGTGTCACATAAATGGTTCAAAACATAGTCAGGAAGAAGAGTCAGTCTTCTTGTACTTAAGTCGCCATTGTGCCTTTTGTATTAAATTCCGATGCAATTTCTGTGTTTCATCGTCAATAAGAAGGTCCACGGGATACAGTAAACCGGGAGTGAAGCATCGGAATCTATAACTCGTGTCACATGAATGGTTCAAAACATAGACAGTAAGAAGAGTCAGTCTTCTTGTACTTAATCCGGCATTGTGCCTTTTGTATATAATTCCGATGCGATTTCTGTGTTTCATCGTCAATACGAAGGTCCAAGGGATACAGTAAACCTGAAGTGAAGCACCGGAATTTATAACTAGTATCACAGAATTGGTTCAAAACATAGACAGTAACCAGAGTCACTCTTCTTGTACTTAAGTATGCATTGTGCCTTTTGTATTTAATTCCGACGCAATTTCTGTGTTTCATCGTCAATAAGAAGGGCAGAGGGATACAGCAAACCTGAAGTGAAGCATCGGAATTTATAACTAGTGTCACAGGAATGGTTCAAAACATAGACAGTAGGAAGTGTCAGTCAACTTGTACTTGAGTCGCATTGTGAATTTTCTATTTAATTCCGAAGCAATTTCTGTGTTTCATCGTCAATAAGAAGGTCCAAGGGATACAGTGAACCTGAAGTGAAGCCTCGGAATCTATAACTAGTGTCACAGGAATGGTTCAAAGCATAGTCAGTAAGAAGAGCCAGTCTACTTGTACTTAAGTCGGCATTGTGCCTTTTGTATTTAATTAGGATGCAATTTCTGTGTTTCATCGTCAATAAGAACGTCCAAGGGATTAAGTAAAGCTGGAGTGAAGCATCGGAATCTGTAACTAGTGTCACAGGAGTGGTTCAAAACATAGTCAGTAAGAAGAGTCAGTCTTCTTGTACTTAAGTCGCCATTGTGCCCTTAGTACTTAATTCCGATGCAATTTCTGTGTTTCATCGTCAATAAGAAGGTCCAAGGGATACAGTAAACCTGGAGTGAAGCATCGGAATCAATAACTAGTGTCACAGAGATGGTTCAAAACATAGACTGTATGAAGAGTCAGTCTTCTTGTACTTAAGTCGGCATTGTGCCTTTTGTATTCAATTCGGATGCAATTTCTGTGTTTCATCGTCAATAAGAAGGTCTAAGGGATACAGAAAACCTGAAGTGAAGCATCGATTCCTATAACTAGTATCAGAGAAATGGTTCAAAACATAGACAGTAAGGACAGTCAGTCTTCTTGTACTTAAGTCGGCATTGTGCATTTTGTATATAATTCCGATGCAATTTCTGTGTTTCATCGTCAATGAGAAGGTCAGAGTGATATAGTAAACTTGAACTGAAGCATCGGAATCTATAACTAGTTTCACAGGAATGGTTCAAAACATAGTCAGTAAGAAGAGTCAGTCATCTTGTACTTAAGTCGTCATTGTGCCTTTTGTATTTAATTCCGATGCAATTTCTGTGTTTCATCGTCAATAAGAAGGTCAGTGGGATACAGTAAACCTGAAGTGAAGCATCGGAATCTATAACTAGTGTCACAGATATGTTTCAAACATAGTCAGTAAGAACAGTCAGTCTTCTTGTACTTAAGACGGCATTGTGCCTTTTGTATTTAATTCCGATGCAATATCTGTATTTCATCGTCAATAAGAAGGTCCAAGGGATACAGTAAACCTGGAGTGAAGCATCGGAATCTATAACTAGTGTCACAGAGATGGTTCAAAACATAGACTGTATGAAGAGTCAGTCTTCTTGTACTTAAGTCGGCATTGTGCCTTTTGTATTCAATTCGGATGCAATTTCTGTGTTTCATCGTCAATAAGAAGGTCTAAGGGATACAGAAAACCTGAAGTGAAGCATCGATTCCTATAACTAGTATCAGAGAAATGGTTCAAAACATAGACAGTAAGGACAGTCAGTCTTCTTGTACTTAAGTCGGCATTGTGCCTTTTGTATTTAATTCCGATGCAATTTCTGTGTTTCATCGTCAATAAGGTGTTCAGAGGGATACAGTAAACCTGAACTGAAGCATCGGAATTTTAACTAGTGTCACAGGAATGGTTCGAAACATAGACAGTAGGAAGAGTCAGTCTTCTTGTACTTAAGTCGGCATTGTGCATTTTCTATTTAATTCCGAAGCAATTTCTGTGTTTCATCGTCAATAAGAAGGTCCAAGGGATACAGTGAACCTGATGTGAAGCCTCGGAATCTATAACTAGTGGCACAGGAATGGTTCAAAGCATAGTCAGTAAGAAGAGCCTGTCTTCTTGTACTTAAGTCGGCATTGTGCCTTTTGTATTCAATTCGGATGCAATTTCTGTGTTTCATCGTCAATAAGAAGGTCTAAGGGATACAACAAACCTGAAGTGAAGCATCAGAATCTATAACCAGTGTCACAGGAATGGTTCAAAACATAGTCAGTAAGAAGAGCCGTCTTCTTGTACTTAAGACGGCATTGTGCCTTCTGTATTTAATTCCGATGCAATTTCATCGTCAATAAGAAGGTCCAAGGGATTCAGTAAACCTGGAGTGAAGCATCGGAATCTGTAACTAGTGTCACAGGAGTGGTTCAAAACATAGTTAGTAAGAAGAGTCAGTCTTCTTGTACTTATGTCGCCATTGTGCCTTTTGTATTCAATTCGGATGCAATTTCTGTGTTTCATCGTCAATAAGAAGGTCTAAGGGATACACTAAACCTGAAGTGAAGCATCAGAATCTATAACCAGTGTCACAGGAATGGTTCAAAACATAGTCAGTAAGAAGAGCCGTCTTCTTGTACTTAAGACGGCATTGTGCCTTCTGTATTTCATTCCGATGCAATTTCTGTGTTTCATCGTCAATACGAAGTTCCAATGGATACAGTAAACATGAAGTGAAGCACCGGAATTTATAACTAGTGTCACATGAATGGTTCAGAACATAGTCAGTAAGAAGAGTCAGTTTCTTGTACTTAAGTCGCCATTGTGCCTTTTGTATTTAATTCCGATGCAATTTCATCGTCAATAAGAAGGTCCAAGGGATACAGAAAACCTGAGGTTGAGCATCGAAATCTATGACTAGTATCACAGAAATGGTTCAAAACATAGACAGTAAGCAGAGTCAGTCTTCTTGTACTTAAGTATGCATTGTGCCTTTTGTATTTAATTCCGATGCAATTTCTGTGTTTCACCGTCAATAAGAAGGGCAGAGGGATACAGTAAACCTGAAGTGAAGCATCGGAATTTATAACTAGTGTCACAGGAATGGTTCAAAACATAGACAGTAGGAAGTGTCAGTCAACTTGTACTTAAGTCGGCATTGTGAATTTTCTATTTAATTCCGAAGCAATTTCTGTGTTTCATCGTCAATAAGAAGGTCCAAGGGATACAGTGTACCTGAAGTGAAGTCTCGGAATCTATGACTAGTGTTACAGGAATGGTTCAAAGCATAGTCAGTAAGATGAGTCAGTTTTCTTGTACTTAAGTCGCCTTTGTGCCTTTTGTATTTAATTCCGATGCAATTTCTGTGTTTCATCGTCAATAAGAAGGTCTAAGGGATACAGTAAACCGGAAGTGAAGCATCAGAATCTATAACTAGTGTCACAGGAATGGTTAAAAACATAGTCAGTAAGAAGAGCCTGTCTTCTTGTACTTAAGACGGCATTGTGCCTTTTGTATTTAATTCCGATGCAATTTCTGTGTTTCATCGTCAATACGAAGGTCCAAGGGATACAGTAAACCTGAAGTGAAGCACCTGAATTTATAACTAGTGTCACATGAATGGTTCAAAACATAGTCAGTAAGAAGAGTCAGTATTCTTGTACTTAAGTCGCCATTGTGCCTTTTGTATTAAATTCCGATGCAATTTCTGTGTTTCATCGTCAACGAGAAGGTCCACGGGATACAGTAAACCGGGAGTGAAGCATCGGAATCTATAACTCGTGTCACATGAATGGTTCAAAGCATAGACACTAAGAAGAGTCAGTCTTCTTGTACTTAATCCGGTATTGTGCATTTTGTATATAATTCCGATGCAATTTCTGTGTTTCATCGTCAATAAGAAGGTCAGAGTGATACAGTAAACTTGAACTGAAGCATCGGAATCTATAACTAGTGTCACAGGAATGGTTCAAAACATTGTCCGTAAGAACAGTCAGTCATCTTGTACTTAAGTCGGCATTGTGCCTTTTGTATTTAATTCCGATGCAATTTCTGTGTTTCATCGTCAATAAGAAGGTCAGTGGGATACAGTAAACCTGAAGTGAAGCATCGGAATCTATAACTAGTGTCACAGGAATGGTTCAAAACATAGTCAGTAAGAAGAGTCAGTCTTCTTGTTCTTAAGTCGGCATTGTGCCTTTTGTATTTAATTCCGATGCAATTTCAGTGATTCATCGTCAATATGAAGGTTCAAGGGAAACAGTAAACCTGAAGTGAAGCATCGAAATCTATAACTAGTGTCACAGGAATGGTTCAAAACATAGACAAAAGAAGAGTCAGTCTTCTTGTACTTAAGTCGGCATTGTGACTTCTGTATTTAATTCCGATGCAATTTCTGTGTTTCATCTTCAATAAGATGGTCCTAGGGATACAGTAAACCTGAAGTGAAGCATCAGAGTCTATAACTAATGTCACAGGAATGGTTCAAAACATAGTCGGTAAGATGAGTCAGTCTTCTTGTACTTAAGTCGGCATTGTGCCTTTTGTCTGAATTCCGATGCAATTTCTGTGTTTCATCGTCAATAAGAAGGTCCAAGGGATACAGTAAACCTGAAGTGAAGCATCGGAATCTGTAACTAGCGTCACAGGAATGGTTCAAATCATAGACAGTAAGCAGAGTCAGTCTTCTTGTACTTAAGTCGGCATTGTGCCATTTGTATTTAAATCTGATGCAATTTCTGTATTTCATCGTCATTAAGAAGGGCAGAAGGATACAGTAAACCTGAAGTGAAGAATCGGAATCTATAAGTAGTGTCACAGGAATGGTTCAAATCTTAGACAGATGGAAGAGTCAGTCTTCTTGTACTTAAGACTGCATTGTGCATTTTCTATTTAATTCCGAAGTAAATTTTGTGTTCCATCGTCAATAGGAAGGTCCAAGGGATACAGTGAACCTGAAGTGAAGCCTCGGAATCTATGACTAGTGTCACAGGAATGGTTCAAAACATAGTCAGTAAGAAGAGCCAGTCTCCTTGTACTTAAGACGGCATTGTGTCTTTTGTATTTAATTCCGATGCAATTTCTGTGTTTCTTCGTCAATACGAAGGTCCAAGGGATACAGTAAACATGAAGTGAAGCACCGGAATTTAAAACTAGAGTCACATGAATGGTTCTAAACATAGTCAGTTAGAAGAGTCAGTCTTCTTGTACTTAAGTCGCCATTGTGCCTTTTGTATTAAATTCCGATGCAATTTCTGTGTTTAATCGTCAATAAGAAGGTCCACGGGATACAGTAAACCTGGAGTAAAGCATCGGAATCTATAACTCATGTCACATGAAAGGTTCAAATCATAGACATTAAGAAGAGTCAGTCTTATTGTACTTAATCCGGCATTGTGCCTTTTGTATTTAATTCCGATGCAATATCTGTGTTTCATCGTCAATAAGAAGGTCAGAGTGATACAGTAAACTTGAACTGAAGCATCGGAATCTATAACTAGTGTCACAGGAATGGTTCAAATCATAGTCAGTAAGAAGAGTCAGTCTTCTTGTACTTAAGTCGGCATTGTGCCTTTTGTATTTAATTCCGATGCAATTTCTGTGTTTCATCGTCAATAAGAAGGTGAGTGGGATACAGTGAACCTGAAGTGAAGCATCGGAATCTATAACTAGTGTCACAGGAATGGTTCATAACTTAGTCAGAAAGAAGAGTCAGTCTTCTTGTCCTTAAGTCGGCATTGTGCCTTTTGTATTTAATTCCGATGCAATTTCAGTGATTCATCATCAAAATGAAGGTTCAAGGGATACAGTAAACCTGAAGTGAAGCATGGAAATCTATAACTAGTGTCACAGGAATGGTTCAAAACATAGACAAGAGAAGAGTCAGTCTTCTTGTACTTAAGTCGACATTGTGCCTTTTGTATTTAATTCCTATGCAATTTCTGTGTTTCATCGTCAATAAGAAGGTCTAAGGGATACAGTAAACAAGAAGTGAAGCATCAGAATCTATAACTAGTGTCACAGGAATAGTTAAAAACATAGTCAGTAAGAAGAGCCTGTCTTCTTGTACTTAAGACGGCATTGTGCCTTTTGTATTTAATTCCGATGCAATTTCTGTGTTTCATCGTCAATACGAAGGTCCAAAGGATACAGTAACCCTGAAGTGAAGCACCTAAATTTATAACTAGTGTCACATGAATGGTTCAAAACATAGTCAGTAAGAAGAGTCAGTCTTCTTGTACTTAAGTCGCCATTGTGCCTTTTGTATTAAATTCCGATGCAATTTCTGTGTTTCATCGTCTACGAGAAGGTCCACGGGATACAGTAAACCGGGAGTGAAGCATCGGAATCTATAACTCATGTCACATGAATGGTTCAAAGCATAGACAGTAAGAAGAGTCAGTCTTCTTGTACTTAATCCGGCATTGTGCCTTTTGTATATAATTCCGATGCAATTTCTGTGTTTCATCATCAATAAGAAGGTCAGAGTGATACAGTAAACTTGAACTGAAGCATCGGAATCTATAACTAGTGTCACAGGAATGGTTCAAAACATAGTCAGTAAGAACAGTCAGTCATCTTGTACTTAAGTCGGCATTGTGCCTTTTGTATTTAATTCCGATGCAATTTCTGTGTTTCATCGTCAATAAGAAGGTCAGTGGGATACAGTAAACCTGAAGTGAAGCATCGGAATCTATAACTAGTGTCACAGGAATGGTTCAAAACATAGTCAGTAAGAAGAGTCAGTCTTCTTGTTCTTAAGTCGGCATTGTGCCTTTTGTATTTAATTCCGATGCAATTTCAGTGATTCATCGTCAATATGAAGGTTCAAGGGATACAGTAAACCTGAAGTGAAGCATCGAAATCTATAACTAGTGTCACAGGAATGGTTCAAAACATAGACAAAAGAAGAGTCAGTCTTCTTGTACTTAAGTCGGCATTGTGCCTTTTGTATTTAATTCCGATTCAATTTCTGTGTTTCATCGTCAATAAGAAGGTCAGTGGGATACAGTAAACCTGAAGTGAAAACATCGGAATCTATAACTAGTGTCACAGGAATGGTTCAAAACATAGTCAGTAAGAAGAGTCAGTCTTCTTGTTCTTAAGTCGGCATTGTGGCTTTTGTATTTAATTCCGATGCAATTTCTGTGTTTCATCGTCAATAAGAAGGACCAAGGGATACAGAAAACCTGAAGTGAAGCATCGAAATCTATAACTAGTATCACAGAAATGGTTCAAATCATAGACAGTAAGCAGAGTCAGTCTTCTTGTACTTAAGTCGGCATTGTGCCATTTGTATTTAATTCTGATGCTTAAGTCGGCATTGTGCCATTTGTATTTAATTCTGATGCAATTTCTGTATTTCATCGTCATTAAGAAGGGCAGAAGGATACAGTAAACCTGAAGTGAAGCATCGGAATCTATAACTAGTGTCACAGGAATGGTTCAAATCATAGACAGTAGGAAGAGTCAGTCTTCTTGTACTTAAGACTGCATTGTGCATTTTCTATTTAATTACGATGTAAATTCTGTGTTTCATCGTCAATAAGAAGGTCCAAGGGATACAGTGAACCTGAAGTGAAGCCTCGGAATCTATAACTAGTGTCACAGGAATGGTTCAAAACATAGTCAGTAAGAAGAGCCAGTCTCCTTGTACTTAAGACGGCATTGTGTCTTTTGTATTTAATTCCGATGCAATTTCTGTGTTTCATCGTCAATACGAAGGTCCAAGGGATACAGAAAACCTGAAGTGAAGCACCGGAATTTATAACTAGTGTCACATGAATGGTTCAAAACATAGTCAGTTAGAAAAGTCAGTCTTCTTGTACTTAAGTCGCCATTGTGCCTTTTGTATTAAATTCCGATGCAATTTCTGTGTTTAATCGTCAATAAGAAGGTCCACGGGATACAGTAAACCTGGAGTAAAGCATCGGAATCTATAACTCGTGTCACATGAAAGGTTCAAAACATCGACAGTAAGAAGAGTCAGTCTTATTGAACTTAATCCGGCATTGTGCCTTTTGTATTTAATGCCGATGCATTTTCTGTGTTTCATCGTCAATAAGAAGGTCAGAGTGATACAGTAAACTTGAACTGAAGCATCGGAATCTATAACTAGTGTCACAGGAATGGTTCAAATCATAGTCAGTAAGAAGAGTCATTCTTCTTGTACTTAAGTCGGCATTGTGCCTTTTGTATTTAATTCCGATGCAATTTCTGTGTTTCATCGTCAATAAGAAGGTCAGTGGGATACAGTGAACCTGAAGTGAAGCATCGGAATCTATAACTAGTGTCACAGGAATGGTTCATATCTTAGTCAGTAAGAAGAGTCAGTCTTCTTGTCCTTAAGTCGGCATTGTGCCTGTTGTATTTAATTCCGATGCAATTTCAGTGATTCATCGTCAAAATGAATGTTCAAGAGATACAGTAAACCTGAAGTGAAGCATGGAAATCTATTACTAGTGTCACAGGAATGGTTCAAAACATAGACAAGAGAAGAATCAGTCTTCTTGTACTTAAGTCGACATTGTGCCTTTTGTATTTAATTCCAATGCAATTTCTGTGTTTCATCGTCAATAAGATGGTCCAAGAGATACAGTAAACCTGGAGTGAAGCATCGGAATCTATGACCAGTGTCACAGGGATGGTTCAATACATAGACATTAAGAAGAGTCAGTATTCTTGTACTTAAGTCGGCATTGTGCCTTTTGTATTAAATTCCGATGCAATTTCTGTGTTTCATCTTCAATAAGATGGTCCTAGGGATACAGTAAACCTGAAGTGAAGCATCAGAGTCTATAACTAGTGTCACAGGAATGGTTCAAAGCATAGACAGTAGGAAGAGTCAGTCTTCTTGTACTTAAGTCGGCATTGTGCCTTTTGTATTTAATTCCGATGCAATTTCTGTATTTCATCGTCAATAAGAAGGTCCAAGGGATACAGTAAACCTGGAGTGAAGCATCGGAATCTATAACTAGTGTCACAGGAATGGTTCAAACATAGTCAGTAAGAAGAGTCAGTCATCTTGTACTTAAGTCGGCATTGTGCCTTTTGTTTTTAATTCCGATGCAATTTCTGTTTTTCATCGTGAATAAAAAGGTCCAAGGGATACAGTAAACCTGGAGTGAAGCATCGGAATCTATAACTAGTGTCACAGAGATGGTTCAAAACATAGACTGTACGAAGCATCAGTCTTCTTGTACTTAAGTCGGCATTGTGCCTTTTGTATTTAATTCCGATGCAATTTCTGTGTTTCATCGTCAATAAGAAGGTCCAAGGGATACAGAAACCTGAAGTGAAGCATCGATTCCTATAACTAGTATCACAGAAATGGTTCAAAACATAAACAGTAACCAGAGTCAGCCTTCTTGTACTTAAGTCGGCATTGTGAATTTTGTATTTAATTCCGATGCAATATCTGTGTTTCATCGTCAATAAGATGGGCAGAGGGATACAGTAAACCTGAAGTGAAGCATCGGAATTTACAACTAGTGTCACAGGAATGGTTCAAAACATAGATAGCAGGAGGAGTCAGTCTTCTTGTACTTAAGTCGGCATTGTGCATTTTCTATTTAATTCCGAAGCAATTTCTGTGTTTCATCGTCAATAAGAAGGTCAAAGGGATACAGTGAACCTGAAGTGAAGCCCCGGAATCTATAACTAGTGTCACAGGAATGGTTCAAAGCATAGTCAGTAAGAAGAGCCAGTCTTCTTCTACTTAAGTCGGCATTGTGCCTTTTTTATTTAATTCCGATGCAATTTCTGTGTTTCATCGTAAATAGGAAGATACAAAGGATAGAGTCAACCTGGAGTGAAGCATCGGAATCTGTAACTAGTGTCACAGGAGTGGTTCAAAACATAGTCAGTAAGAAGAGTCAGTCTTCTTGTACTTAAGTCGCCATTGTGCTTTTGTATTTAATTCCGATGCAATTTCTGTGTTTCATCGTCAATAAGAAGGACTAAGCGATACAGTAAACCTGAAGTGAAGCATCAGAATCTATAACTAGTGTCACAGGAATGGTTCAAAACATAGTCAGTAAGAAAAGCCAGTCTTCTTGTACTTAAGGCGGCATTGTGATTTTTGTATTTAATTCGGATGCAATTTCTGTGTTTCATCATCAATAAGAACTTCCAAGGGATACAGTAAACCTGAAATGAAGAGCCGGAATCCATAACTAGTGTCACATGAATGGTTCAAAACATAGACGGTAAGAAGCGTCAGTCTTCCTGTACTTAATCCGGCATTGTCCCTTTTGTATTTAATTCCGATGCAATGTCTGTGTTTCATCGTAAATAAGAAGGTCTGTGGGATACAGTAAACCTGAAGGGAAGCATCGGAATCTATAACTAGTGTCACAGGAATGGTTCAAAACACAGACAGAAGAAGAGTCAGTCTTCTTGTACTTAAGTCGGCATTGTGCCATTTGTATTTAATTGCGTTGCAATTTCTGTGTTTCATCGTCAATAAGAAGGGCAGAAGGATACACTAAACATGAACTGAAGCATCGGAATCTATAACTAGTGTCACAGGAATGGTTTAAACCATAGACAGTAGGAAGAGTCAGTCCTCTTGTACTTAAGTCGGCATTGTGACTTTTCTATTTATTTCCGATGCAATTTCTGTGTTTCATCGTCAATAAGAAGGTCCAAGGGATACAGTAAACCTGGAGTGAAGCATCGGAATCTTTAACTAGTGTACAGGAATGGTTCAAATCATAGACAGTAAGATGAGTCAGTCTTCTTGTACTTAAGTCGACATTGTTCCTTTTTTATTTAAACCGATGCAATTTCTGTGTTTCATCGTCAATAAGAAGGACCAAGGCATACAGTAAACCTAGACTGATGCATCGGAATCTATAACTAGTGTCAAAGGAATGGTTTAAAACATAGACAGTAAGACGAGTCAGTCTTCTTGTACTTAATTCGGCATGTGCCATTTGTATTTAATTCCGACGCAATTTCTGTGTTTCATCGTCAATAAGAACGTCAGAGGGATACAGTAAATCTGAAGTGAAGCATCAGAGTCTATAACTAGTGTCACAAGAATGGTTCAAAACATAGTCAGTAAGAAGAGTCAGTGTTCTTGTACTAAAGTCGGCATTGTGCCTTTTGTATTTAATTCCGATGCAATTTCTGTGTTTCATCGTCAATAAGAAAGTCCAAGGGATACAGTAAACCTGGAGTGAAGCATCGGAATCTATAACTAGTGTCACAGGAATGGTTCAAAAGATAGTCAGTAAGAAGAGCCAGTCTTCTTGTACTTAAGACGGCATTGTGCCTTTTGTATTTAATTCCGATGCAATTTCTGTGTTTCATCGTCAATACGAAGGTCCAAGGGATACAGTAAACCTGAAGTGAAGCATCGGAATCTATAACTCGTGTCACATGAATGGTTCAAAACATAGACAGTAAGAAGAGTCAGTCTTCTTGTACTTAATCAGGCATTGTAGCTTTTGTATTTAATTCCGATGCAATTTCTGTGTTTCATCGTCAATAAGAAGGTCAGTGGGATACAGTAAACCTGAAGTGAAGCATCGGAATCTATAATTAGTGTCACAGGAATGGCTCAAATCATAGTCAGTAAGAAGAGTCAGTCTTCTTGTTCTTAAGTCGGCATTGTGCCTTTTGTATTTAATTCCGATGCAATTTCAGTGATTCATCGTCAATATGAAGGTTCAAGGGATACAGTAAAAATGAGGTGAAGCATCGAAATCTATAACTAGTATCACAGGAATGGTTCAAAACATAGACAAAAGAAGAGTCAGTCTTCTTGTACTTAAGTCGGCATTGTGCCTTTTGTATTTAATTCCTATGCAATTTCTGTGCTTCATCGTCAATAAGAAGGTCCAAGAGATACAGTAAACCTGGAGTGAAGCATCGGAATCTGTAACTAGTGTCACAGGGATGGTTCAAAACATAGACATTAAGAAGAGTCAGTATTCTTGTACTTAAGACGGCATTGTGCCTTTTGTATTTAATTCCGATACAATTTCTGTGTTTCATCTTCAATAAGATGGTCCTAGGGATACAGTAAACCTGAAGTGAAGCATCAGAGTCTATAACTAGTGTCACAGGAATGGTTCGAAACATAATCGGTAAGAAGAGTCGGTCTTCTTGTACTTAAGTAGGCATTGTGCCTTTTACATTAAATACCGATGCAATTTCTGTGTTTCATCGTCAATAAGAAGGTCCAAGGGATACAGTAAACCTGAAGTGAAGCATCGGAATCTATAACTAGTGTCACAGGAATGTTTCAA
Organism: Schistocerca piceifrons; assembly: GCF_021461385.2. Lineage (NCBI taxonomy): Eukaryota > Metazoa > Arthropoda > Insecta > Orthoptera > Acrididae > Schistocerca > Schistocerca piceifrons. Next base: position 6,281,439 of record NC_060146.1, on the reverse strand, counting down.
ATCATAGACAGTGGCAAGAGTCAGTGTTCTTGTACTTAAGTCGGCATTGTGCCTTTTATATTTAATTCCGATGCAATTTCTGTGTTTCATCGTCAATACGAAGGTCCAAGGGATAGAGAACACCTGAAGTGAAGCATCGAAATCTATAACTAGTATCACAGAAATGGTTCAAATCATAGACAGTAATCAGAGTCAGTCTTCTTGTACTTAAGTCGGCATTGTGCCATTTGTATTTAATTCCGATGCAATTTCTGTGTTTCATCGTCAATAAGAGGGGCAGAGGGATACAGTAAAGCTGAAGTGAAGCATCGGAATCTATAACTAGTGTCACAGGAATGGTTCAAAACATAATCAGTAAGAAGAGTCAGTCTTCTTGTACTTAAGTCGCCATTGTGCCTTTTGTATTTAATTCCGATGCAATTTCTGTGTTTCATCGTCAATAAGAAGGTCAGTGGGATACAGTGAACCTGAAGTGAAGCATCGGAATCTATAACTAGTGTCACAGGAATGGTTCATAACTTAGTCAGTAAGAAGAGTCAGTCTTCTTGTCCTTAAGTCGGCATTGTGCCTTTTGTATTTAATTCCGATGCAATTTCAGTGATTCATCGTCAAAATGAATGTTCAAGGGATACAGTAAACCTGAAGTGAAGCATGGAAATCTATAACTAGTGTCACAGGAATGGTTCAAAACATAGACAAGAGAAGGATCAGTCTTCTTGTACTTAAGTCGACATTGTGCCTTTTGTATTTAATTCCAATGCAATTTCTGTGTTTCATCGTCAATAAGATGGTCCAAGAGATACAGTAAACCTGGAGTGAAACATCGGAATCTATGACCAGTGTCACAGGGATGGTTCAATACATAGACATTAAGAAGAGTCAGTATTCTTGTACTTAAGTCGGCATTGTGCCTTTTGTATTTAATTCCGATGCAATTTCTGTGTTTCATCTTCAATAAGATGGTCCTAGGGATACAGTAAACCTGAAGTGAAGCATCAGAGTCTATAACTAGTGTCACAGGAATGGTTCAAAGCATAGACAGTAGGAAGAGTCAGTCTTCTTGTACTTAAGTCGGCATTGTGCCTTTTGTATTTAATTCCGATGCAATTTCTGTATTTCATCGTCAATAAGAAGGTCCAAGGGATACAGTAAACCTGGAGTGAAGCATCGGAATCTATAACTAGTGTCACAGGAATGGTTCAAACATAGTCAGTAAGAAGAGTCAGTCTTCTTGTACTTACGTCGGCATTGTGCCTTTTCTTTTTAATTCCGATGCAATTTCTGTTTTTCATCGTCATAAAAAAGGTCCAAGGGATACAGTAAACCTGGAGTGAAGCATCGGAATCTATAACATAGACAAAAGAAGAATCAGTCTTCTTGTACTTAAGTCGGCATTGTGCCTTTCGTATTTAATTCCGATGCAATTTCTGTGTTTCATCGTCAATAAGAAGGTCCTAGGGATACAGAAAACCTGAAGTGAAGCATCGATTCCTATAACTAGTATCACAGAAATGGTTCAAAACATAAACAGTAAGCAGAGTCAGCCTTCTTGTACTTAAGTCGGCATTGTGCCTTTTGTATTTAATTCCGATGCAATTTCTGTGTTTCATCGTCAATAAGAAGGACCAAGGCATACAGTAAACCTAGACTGATGCATCGGAATCTATAACTAGTGTCAAAGGAATGGTTCAAAACATAGACAGTAAGACGAGTCAGTCTTCTTGTACTTAATTCGGCATGTGCCATTTGTATTTAATTCCGACGCAATTTCTGTGTTTCATCGTCAATAAGAACGTCAGAGGGATACAGTAAATCTGAAGTGAAGCATCAGAGTCTATAACTAGTGTCTCAAGAATGGTTCAAAACATAGTCAGTAAGAAGAGTCAGTGTTCTTGTACTAAAGTCGGCATTGTGCCTTTTGTATTTAATTCCGATGCAATTTCTGTGTTTCATCGTCAATAAGAAAGTCCAAGGGATACAGTAAACCTGGAGTGAAGCATCGGAATCTATAACTAGTGTCACAGGAATGGTTCAAAAGATAGTCAGTAAGAAGAGCCAGTCTTCTTGTACTTAAGACGGCATTGTGCCTTTTGTATTTAATTCCGATGCAATTTCTGTGTTTCATCGTCAACACGAAGGTCCAAGGGATACAGTAAACCTGAAGTGAAGCACCGGAATTTATAACTAGTGTCACATGAATGGTTCAAAACATAGTCAGTAAGGAGAGTCAGTCTTCTTGTACTTAAGTCGCCATTGTGCCTTATGTATTAAATTCCGATTCAATTTCTGTGTTTCATCGTCAATAAGAAGGTCCACGGGATACAGTAAACCTGAAGTGAAGCATCGGAATCTATAACTCGTGTCACATGAATGGTTCAAAACATAGACAGTAAGAAGAGTCAGTCTTCTTGTACTTAATCAGGCATTGTGGCTTTTGTATTTAATTCCGATGCAATTTCTGTGTTTCATCGTCAATAAGAAGGTCCAAGAGATACAGTAAACCTGGAGTGAAGCATCGGAATCTGTAACTACTGTCACAGGGATGGTTCAAAACATAGACATTAAGAAGAGTCAGTATTCTTGTACTTAAGTCGGCATTGTGCCTTTTGTATTTAATTCCGATACAATTTCTGTGTTTAATCTTCAATAAGATGGTCCTAGGGATACAGTAAACCTGAAGTGAAGCATCAGAGTCTATAACTAGTGTCACAGGAATGGTTCGAAACATAATCGGTATGAAGAGTCGGTCTTCTTGTACTTAAGTAGGCATTGTGCCTTTTATATTAAATACCGATGCAATTTCTGTGTTTCATCGTCAATAAGAAGGTCCAAGGGATACAGTAAACCTGAAGTGAAGCATCGGAATCTATAACTAGTGTCACAGGAATGTTTCAAATCATAGACAGTGGCAAGAGTCAGTGTTCTTGTACTTAAGTCGGCATTGTGCCTTTTATATTTAATTCCGATGCAATTTCTGTGTTTCATCGTCAATAAGAAGGTCCAAGGGATAGAGAACACCTGAAGTGAAGCATCGAAACCTATAACTAGTATCACAGAAATGGTTCAAATCATAGACAGTAATCAGAGTCAGTCTTCTTGTACTTAAGTCGGCATTGTGCCATTTGTATTTAATTCCGATGCAATTTCTGTGTTTCATCGTCAATAAGAGGGGCAGAGGGATACAGTAAAGCTGAAGTGAAGTATCGGAATCTATAACTAGTGTCACAGGAATGGTGCAAAACATAATCAGTAAGAAGAGTCAGTCTTCTTGTACTTAAGTCGCCATTGTGCCTTTTGTATTTAATTCCGATGCAATTTCTGTGTTTCATCGTCAATAAGATGGGCAGAGGGATACAGTAAACCTGAAGTGAAGCATCGGAATTTACAACTAGTGTCACAGGAATGGTTCAAAACATAGACAGCAGGAAGAGTCAGTCTTCTTGTACTTAAGTCGGCATTGTGCATTTTCTATTTAATTCCGAAGCAATTTCTGTGTTTCATCGTCAATAAGAAGGACCAAGGGATACAGAAAACCTGAAGTGAAGCGTCGATTCCTATAACTAGTATCACAGAAATGGTTCAAAACATAGACAGTAAGCAGAGTCAGCCTTCTTGTTTTTAAGTCGGCATTGTGCCTTTTGTATTTAATTCCGATGCAATTTCTGTGTTTCATCGTCAATACGAAGGTCAAAGGGATATAGTGAACCTGAAGTGAAGCCTCGGAATCTATAACTAGTGTCACAGGAATGGTTCAAAGCATAGTCAGTTAGAAGAGCCAGTCTTCTTCTACTTAAGTCGGCATTGTGCCTTTTTTATTTAATTCCGATGCAATTTCTGTGTTTCATCGTAAAAAGGAAGATACTAAGGATAGAGTAAACCTGCAGTGAAGCATCGGAATCTGTAACTATTGTTACAGGAGTGGTTCAAAACATAGTCAGTAAGAAGAGTCAGTCTTCTTGTACTTAAGACGTCATTGTGCCTTTTGTATTTAATTCGGATGCAATTTCTGTGTTTCATCATCAATAAGAACTTCCAAGGGATACAGTAAACCTGAAGTGAAGCACCGGAATCCATAACTAGTGTCACATGAATGGTTCAAACATAGTCAGTAAGAAGAGTCAGTCTTCTTGTACTTAAGTCGCCATTGTGCATTTTGTATTTAATTCTGATGCAATTTCTGTGTTTCATCGTCAATAAGAAGGTCCGAGGGATACAGTAAACCTGGAGTGAGGCATCAGATCTATAACTCGTGTCACATGAATGGTTCAAAACGTAGACGGTAAGAAGCGTCAGTCTTCTTGTACTTAGTCCGGCATTGTGCCTTTTGTATTTTATTCCGATGCAATTTCTGTGTTTCATCGTCAATAAGAAGGTCTGAGGGATACAGTAAACACGAAGTGAAGCATCGGAATCTATAACTAGTGTCACAGGAATGGTTCAAACCATAGTCAGTAAGAAGAGTCAGTCTTCTTGTACATAAGTCGGCATTGTGCCTTTTGTATTTAATTCCGATGCAATTTCTGTGTTTCATCGTAAATAAGAAGGTCTGTGGGATACAGTAAACCTGAAGGGAAGATTCGAAATCTATAACTAGTTTCACAGGAATGGTTCATAACACAGACAGAAGAAGAGTCAGTCTTCTTGTACTTAAGTCGGCATTGTGCCATTTGTATTTAATTCCGTTGCAATTTCTGTGTTTCATCGTCAATAAGAAGGGCAGAAGGAAACACTAAACCTGAAGTGAAGCATCGGAATCTATAATTAGTGTCACAGGAATGGTTTAAACCATAGACAGTAGGAAGAGTCAGTCCTCTTGTACTTAAGTCGGCATTGTGACTTTTCTATTTATTTCCGATGCAATTTCTGTGTTTCATCGTCAATAAGAAGGTCCAAGGGATACAGTAAACCTGGAGTGAAGCATCGCAATCTTTAACTAGTGTCACAGGAATGGTTCAAGTCATAGACAGTAAGATGAGTCAGTCTTCTTGTACTTAAGTCGACATTGTTCCTTTTTTATTTAAACCGATGCAATTTCTGTGTTTCATCGTCAATAAGAAGGACCAAGGGATACAGGAAACCTAGAGTGATGCATCGGAATCTATAACTAGTGTCAAAGGAATGGTTCAAAACATAGACAGTAAGACGAGTCAGTCTTCTTGTACTTAATTCGGCATGTGCCTTTTGTATTAAATTCCGATGCAATTTCTGTGTTTCATCGCCAATAAGAAGGTCCACGAGACACAGTAAACCTGGAGTGAAGCATCGGAATCTATAACTCGTGTCACATGAATGGTTCAAAGCATAGACAGTAAGAAGAGTCAGTCTTCTTGTACTTTATCTGGCATTGTGCCTTTTGTATTTAATTCCGATGCAATTTCTGTGTTTCATTGTCAATAAGAAGGTCTGAGTGATACAGTAAACTTGAACTGAAGCGTCGGAATCTATAACTAGTGTCACAGGAATGGTTCAAAACATAGTCAGTAAGAAGTGTCAGTCTTCTTGTACTTAAGTCGGCATTGTCCCTTTTGTATTTAATTCCGATGCAATTTCTGTGTTTCATCGTCAATGAGAAGGTCAGTGGGACTACAGTAAACCTGAAGTGAAGCATCGGAATCTATAACTAGTGTCACAGGAATGGTTCAAAACATAGTCAGTAAGAAGAGTCAGTCTTCTTGTCCTTAAGTCGGCATTGTGCCTTTTGTATTTAATTCCGATGCAATTTCAGTGATTCATCGTCAATATGAAGGTTCATGGGATACAGTAAAAATGAAGTGAAGCATCGAAATCCATAACTAGTGTCACAGGAATGGTTCAAAGCATAGTCATTAAGAAGAGTCAGTATTCTTGTACTTAAGTCGGCATTGTGCCCTTTGTATTTAATTCCGATGCAATTTCTGTGTTTCATCTTCAATAAGATGGTCCTAGGGATACAGTAAACCTGAAGTGAAGCATCAGAGTCTATAACTAGTGTCACAGGATTGGTTCGAAACATAGTCGGTAAGAAGAGTCGGTCTTCTTGTTCTTAAGTACGCATTGTGCCTTTTATATTAAATACCGATGCAATTTCTGTGTTTCATCGTCAATAAGAAGGTCCAAGGGATACAGTAAACCTGACGTGAAGCATCGGAATCTATAACTAGTGTCACAGGAATGTTTCAAATCATAGACAGTGGCAAGAGTCAGTGTTCTTGTACTTAAGTCGGCATTGTGCCTTTTATATTTAATTCCGATGCAATTTCTGTGTTTCATCGTCAATAAGAAGGTCCAAGGGATAGAGAACACATGAAGTGAAGCATCGAAATCTATAACTAGTATCACAGAAATGGTTCAAATCATAGACAGTAATCAGAGTCAGTCTTCTTGTACTTATGTCGGCATTGTGCCATTTGTATTTAATTCCGATGCAATTTCTGTGTTTCATCGTCAATAAGAGGGGCAGAGGGATACAGTAAAGCTGAAGTGAAGCATCGGAATCTATAACTAGTGTCACAGGAATGGTTCAAAACATAGACAGTAGGAAGAGTCAGTCTTCTTGTACTTAAGTCGGCATTGTGCATTTTCTATTTAATTCCGATGCAATTTCTGTGTTTCAACGTCAATAATAAGATCCAAGGGATACAGTGAACCTGAAGTGAAGCCTCGGAATCTATAACTAGTGTTACAGGAATGGATCAAAACGTAGAGAGATGGAAGAGTAGGTCTTCTTGTACTTAAGTCGGCATTGTGCCTTTTGTATTTCATTCCGATGCAATTTCTGTGTTTCATCGTCCATAAGAAGGTCCGTCGGATACAGTAAACCTCAAGTGAAGCATCGGAATACAAAACTAGTGTCACAGGAATGGTTCAAAGCATAGAGAGTAGGAAGAGTCAGTCTTCTTGTACTTATGTCGGCATTGTGCTTTTTCTATTTAATTCCGATGCGATTTCTGTGTCTCATCGTCAATAGGAAGGTCCAAGGGATACAGTAAACCTGAAGTGAAGCATCGGAATCTATAACTTGTGTCACATGAATAGTTCATAATATAGACAGTAAGAAGAGTCAGTCTTCTTGTACTTATTTCGGTATTGTGCATTTTGTATTTAATTCCGATGCAATTTCTGTGTTTCATCGTCAATAAGAAGGTCAGAGTGATACAGTAAACTTGAACTGAAGCGTCGGAATCTATAACTAGTGTCACAGGAATGGTTCAAAACATAGTCAGTAAGAAGAGTCAGTCTTCTTGTACTTAAGTCGGCATTGTCCCTTTTGTATTTAATTCCGATGCAATTTCTGTGTTTCATCGTCAATAAGAAGGTCAGTGGGACTACAGTAAACCTGAAGTGAAGCATCGGAATCTATAACTAGTGTCACAGGAATGGTTCAAAACATAGTCAGTAAGAAGAGTCAGTCTTCTTGTCCTTAAGTCGGCATTGTGCCTTTTGTATTTAATTCCGATGCAATTTCAGTGATTCATCGTCAATATGAAGGTTCATGGGATACAGTAAAAATGAAGTGAAGCATCGAAATCTATAACTAGTGTCACAGGAATGGTTCAAAGCATAGTCATTAAGAAGAGTCAGTATTCTTGTACTTAAGTCGGCATTGTGCCCTTTGTATTTAATTCCGATGCAATTTCTGTGTTTCATCTTCAATAAGATGGTCCTAGGGATACAGTAAACCTGAAGTGAAGCATCAGAGTCTATAACTAGTGTCACAGGATTGGTTCGAAACATAGTCGGTAAGAAGAGTCGGTCTTCTTGTACTTAAGTACGCATTGTGCCTTTTATATTAAATACCGATGCAATTTCTGTGTTTCATCGTCAATAAGAAGGTCCAAGGGATACAGTAAACCTGACGTGAAGCATCGGAATCTATAACTAGTGTCACAGGAATGTTTCAAATCATAGACAGTGGCAAGAGTCAGTGTTCTTGTACTTAAGTCGGCATTGTGCCTTTTATATTTAATTCCGATGCAATTTCTGTGTTTCATCGTCAATAAGAAGGTCCAAGGGATAGAGAACACCTGAAGTGAAGCATCGAAATCTATAACTAGTATCACAGAAATGGTTCAAATCATAGACAGTAATCAGAGTCAGTCTTCTTGTACTTATGTCGGCATTGTGCCATTTGTATTTAATTCCGATGCAATTTCTGTGTTTCATCGTCAATAAGAGGGGCAGAGGGATACAGTAAAGCTGAAGTGAAGCATCGGAATCTATAACTAGTGTCACAGGAATGGTTCAAAACATAGACAGTAGGAAGAGTCAGTCTTCTTGTACTTATGTCGGCATTGTGCTTTTTCTATTTAATTCCGATGCGATTTCTGTGTCTCATCGTCAACAGGAAGGTCCAAGGGATACAGTAAACCTGAAGTGAAGCATCGGAATCTATAACTTGTGTCACATGAATAGTTCATAATATAGACAGTAAGAAGAGTCAGTCTTCTTGTACTTATTTCGGTATTGTGCATTTTGTATTTAATTCCGATGCAATTTCTGTTTTTCATCGTCAATAAGAGGGTCAGAGGGATTCAGTAAATCTCAAGTGAAGCATCGGAATATATAACTAGTGTCACAGGAATGGTTCAAAACATAGACTGTAAGAACAGTCAGTCTTCTTGTACTTAAGTCGGCATTGTGCCTTTTGTATTTAATTCCGATGCAATTTTTGTATTTCATCGTCAATTAGAAGGACCAAGGGATACAGTAAACCTGGAGTGAAGCATCGTAATCTATAACTAGTGTCACAGAGATGGTTCAAAACATAGACTGTACGAAGAGTCAGTCTTCTTGTACTTAAGTCGGCATTGTGCATTTTGTATTTAATTCCGATGCAGTTTCTGTGTGTCATCGTCAATAAGAAGGTCCAAGGGATACAGAAAACCTGAAATGAAGCATTGATACCTATAACTAGTATCACAGAAATGGTTCATAACATAGACAGTGAGCAGAGTCAGTCTTCTTGTACTTAAGTTGGCAATGTGCTTTTTGTATTTAATTCCGATGCAATTTCTGTGTTTCATCGTCAATAAGATGGGCAGAGGGATACAGTAAACCTGAAGTGAAGCATCGGAATTTATAACTAGTGCCACAGGAATGGTTCGAAACATAGACAGTAGGAAGAGTCAGTCTTCTTGTACTTAAGTCGGCATTGTGCATTTTCTATTTAATTCCGAAGCAATTTCTGTGTTTCATCGTCAATAAGAAGGTCCAAGGGACACAGTGAGCCTGAAGTGAAGCCTCGGAATCTATAACTAGTGTCACAGGAATGGTTCAAAACATTGTCAGTAAGAAGAGCCAGTTTTCTTGTACTTAAGTCGGCATTGTGCCTTTTGTATTTAATTTGGATGCAATTTCTGTGTTTCATCGTCAATAAGAAGGTCTAAGGGATACAGTAAACCTGAAGTGAAGCATCAGAATCTATAACTAGTGTCACAGGTATGGTTCAAAACATAGTCAGTAAGAAGAGCCAGTCTTCTTGTACTTAAGACGGCTTTGTGCCTTCTGTATTTAATTCCAATGCAATTTCTGTGTTTCATCGTCAATACGAAGGTCCAAGGGATACAGTAAACATGAGGTGAAGCATCGGAATTTACAATTAGTGTCACATGAATGGTTCAAAACATAGTCAGTAAGAAGAGTCAGTCTTCTTGTACTTAAGTCGCCATTGTGCCTTTGGTATTTAATTCTGATGCAATTTCTGTGTTTCATCGTCAAAAAGAAGGGCCAAGGGATACAGAAAACTTGAAGTGAAGCATCGAAATCTATAACTAGTTTCACAGAAATGGTTCAAAACATAAACAGTAAGCAGAGTCAGTCTTCTTGTACTTAAGTATGCATTGTGCCATTTGTATTTAATTCCGATGCAATTTCTTTGTTTCATCGTCAATAAGAAGGTCTAAGCGATACAGTAAACCGGAAGTGAAGCATCAGAATCTATTACTAGTGTCACAGGAATGGTTCAAAACATAGTCAGTAAGAAGAGCCAGTCTTCTTGTACTTAAGACGGCATTGTGCCTTTTGTATTTAATTCCGATGCAATTTCTGTGTTTCATCGTCAATACGAAGGTCCAAGGGATACAGTAAACCAGAAGTGCAGCACCTGAATTTATAACTAGTGTCACATGAATGGTTAAAAACATAGTCAGTAAGAAGAGTCAGTCTTCTTGTACTTAAGTCGCCATTGTGCCTTTGGTATTTAATTCCGATGCAATTTCTGTGTTTCATCGTCAATACGAAGGTCAAAGGGATACAGTGAACCTGAAGTGAAGCCTCGGAATCTATAACTAGTGTCACAGGAGTGGTTCAAAGCATAGTCAGTAAGAAGAGCCAGTCTTCTTCTACTTAAGTCGGCATTGTGCCTTATTTATTTAATTCCGATGCAATTTCTGTGTTTCATCGTAAATAGGAAGATACTAAGGATAGAGTAAACCTGGAGTGAAGCATCGGAATCTGTAACTAGTGTTACAGGAGTGGTTCAAAACATAGTCAGTAAGAAGAGTCAGTCTTCTTGTACTTAAGTCGCCATTGTGCCTTTTGTATTTAATTCCGATGCAATTTCTGTGTTTCATCGTCAATAAGAAGGACTAAGGGATACAGTAATCCTGAAGTTAAGCATCAGAATCTATAACTAGTGTCACAGGAACGGTTCAAAACATAGTCAGTAAGAAAAGCCAGTCTTCTTGTACTTAAGACGGCATTGTGCCTTTTGTATTTAATTCGGATGCAATTTCTGTGTTTCATCATCAATAAGAACTTCCAAGGGATACAGTAAACCTGAAGTGAAGCACCGGAATCCATAACTAGTGTCACATGAATGGTTCAAACATAGTCAGTAAGAAGAGTCAGTCTTCTTGTACTTAAGTCGCCATTGTGCATTTTGTATTTAATTCCGATGCAATTTCTGTGTTTCATCGTCAATAAGAAGGTCCGAGGGATACAGTAAACCTGGAGTGAGGCATCAGATCTATAACTCGTGTCACATGAATGGTTCAAACGTAGACGGTAAGAAGCGTCAGTCTTCTTGTACTTAGTCTGGCATTGTGCCTTTTGTATTTTATTCCGATGCAATTTTTGTGTTTCATCGTCAATAAGAACGTCTGAGGGATACAGTAAACACGAAGTGAAGCATCGGAATCTATAACTAGTGTCACAGGAATGGTTCAAACCATAGTCAGTAAGAAGAGTCAGTCTTCTTGTACATAAGTCGGCATTGTGCCTTTTGTATTTAATTCCGATGCAATTTCTGTGTTTCATCGTCAATAAGAAGGTCAGTGGGACTACAGTAAACCTGAAGTGAAGCATCGGAATCTATAACTCGTGTCACATGAATGGTTCAAAGCATAGACAGTAAGAAGAGTCAGTCTTCTTGTACTTTATCTGGCATTGTGCCTTTTGTATTTAATTCCGATGCAATTTCTGTGTTTCATTGTCAATAAGAAGGTCTGAGTGATACAGTAAACTTGAACTGAAGCGTCGGAATCTATAACTAGTGTCACAGGAATGGTTCAAAACATAGTCAGTAAGAAGTGTCAGTCTTCTTGTACTTAAGTCGGCATTGTCCCTTTTGTATTTAATTCCGATGCAATTTCTGTGTTTCATCGTCAATAAGAAGGTCAGTGGGACTACAGTAAACCTGAAGTGAAGCATCGGAATCTATAACTAGTGTCACAGGAATGGTTCAAAACATAGTCAGTAAGAAGAGTCAGTCTTCTTGTCCTTAAGTCGGCATTGTGCCTTTTGTATTTAATTCCGATGCAATTTCAGTGATTCATCGTCAATATGAAGGTTCATGGGATACAGTAAAAATGAAGTGAAGCATCGAAATCCATAACTAGTGTCACAGGAATGGTTCAAAGCATAGTCATTAAGAAGAGTCAGTATTCTTGTACTTAAGTCGGCATTGTGCCCTTTGTATTTAATTCCGATGCAATTTCTGTGTTTCATCTTCAATAAGATGGTCCTAGGGATACAGTAAACCTGAAGTGAAGCATCAGAGTCTATAACTAGTGTCACAGGATTGGTTCGAAACATAGTCGGTAAGAAGAGTCGGTCTTCTTGTTCTTAAGTACGCATTGTGCCTTTTATATTAAATACCGATGCAATTTCTGTGTTTCATCGTCAATAAGAAGGTCCAAGGGATACAGTAAACCTGACGTGAAGCATCGGAATCTATAACTAGTGTCACAGGAATGTTTCAAATCATAGACAGTGGCAAGAGTCAGTGTTCTTGTACTTAAGTCGGCATTGTGCCTTTTATATTTAATTCCGATGCAATTTCTGTGTTTCATCGTCAATAAGAAGGTCCAAGGGATAGAGAACACATGAAGTGAAGCATCGAAATCTATAACTAGTATCACAGAAATGGTTCAAATCATAGACAGTAATCAGAGTCAGTCTTCTTGTACTTATGTCGGCATTGTGCCATTTGTATTTAATTCCGATGCAATTTCTGTGTTTCATCGTCAATAAGAGGGGCAGAGGGATACAGTAAAGCTGAAGTGAAGCATCGGAATCTATAACTAGTGTCACAGGAATGGTTCAAAACATAGACAGTAGGAAGAGTCAGTCTTCTTGTACTTAAGTCGGCATTGTGCATTTTCTATTTAATTCCGATGCAATTTCTGTGTTTCAACGTCAATAATAAGATCCAAGGGATACAGTGAACCTGAAGTGAAGCCTCGGAATCTATAACTAGTGTTACAGGAATGGATCAAAACGTAGAGAGATGGAAGAGTAGGTCTTCTTGTACTTAAGTCGGCATTGTGCCTTTTGTATTTCATTCCGATGCAATTTCTGTGTTTCATCGTCCATAAGAAGGTCCGTCGGATACAGTAAACCTCAAGTGAAGCATCGGAATACAAAACTAGTGTCACAGGAATGGTTCAAAGCATAGAGAGTAGGAAGAGTCAGTCTTCTTGTACTTATGTCGGCATTGTGCTTTTTCTATTTAATTCCGATGCGATTTCTGTGTCTCATCGTCAATAGGAAGGTCCAAGGGATACAGTAAACCTGAAGTGAAGCATCGGAATCTATAACTTGTGTCACATGAATAGTTCATAATATAGACAGTAAGAAGAGTCAGTCTTCTTGTACTTATTTCGGTATTGTGCATTTTGTATTTAATTCCGATGCAATTTCTGTGTTTCATCGTCAATAAGAAGGTCAGAGTGATACAGTAAACTTGAACTGAAGCGTCGGAATCTATAACTAGTGTCACAGGAATGGTTCAAAACATAGTCAGTAAGAAGAGTCAGTCTTCTTGTACTTAAGTCGGCATTGTCCCTTTTGTATTTAATTCCGATGCAATTTCTGTGTTTCATCGTCAATAAGAAGGTCAGTGGGACTACAGTAAACCTGAAGTGAAGCATCGGAATCTATAACTAGTGTCACAGGAATGGTTCAAAACATAGTCAGTAAGAAGAGTCAGTCTTCTTGTCCTTAAGTCGGCATTGTGCCTTTTGTATTTAATTCCGATGCAATTTCAGTGATTCATCGTCAATATGAAGGTTCATGGGATACAGTAAAAATGAAGTGAAGCATCGAAATCTATAACTAGTGTCACAGGAATGGTTCAAAGCATAGTCATTAAGAAGAGTCAGTATTCTTGTACTTAAGTCGGCATTGTGCCCTTTGTATTTAATTCCGATGCAATTTCTGTGTTTCATCTTCAATAAGATGGTCCTAGGGATACAGTAAACCTGAAGTGAAGCATCAGAGTCTATAACTAGTGTCACAGGATTGGTTCGAAACATAGTCGGTAAGAAGAGTCTGTCTTCTTGTACTTAAGTACGCATTGTGCCTTTTATATTAAATACCGATGCAATTTCTGTGTTTCATCGTCAATAAGAAGGTCCAAGGGATACAGTAAACCTGACGTGAAGCATCGGAATCTATAACTAGTGTCACAGGAATGTTTCAAATCATAGACAGTGGCAAGAGTCAGTGTTCTTGTACTTAAGTCGGCATTGTGCCTTTTATATTTAATTCCGATGCAATTTCTGTGTTTCATCGTCAATAAGAAGGTCCAAGGGATAGAGAACACCTGAAGTGAAGCATCGAAATCTATAACTAGTATCACAGAAATGGTTCAAATCATAGACAGTAATCAGAGTCAGTCTTCTTGTACTTATGTCGGCATTGTGCCATTTGTATTTAATTCCGATGCAATTTCTGTGTTTCATCGTCAATAAGAGGGGCAGAGGGATACAGTAAAGCTGAAGTGAAGCATCGGAATCTATAACTAGTGTCACAGGAATGGTTCAAAACATAGACAGTAGGAAGAGTCAGTCTTCTTGTACTTATGTCGGCATTGTGCTTTTTCTATTTAATTCCGATGCGATTTCTGTGTCTCATCGTCAACAGGAAGGTCCAAGGGATACAGTAAACCTGAAGTGAAGCATCGGAATCTATAACTTGTGTCACATGAATAGTTCATAATATAGACAGTAAGAAGAGTCAGTCTTCTTGTACTTATTTCGGTATTGTGCATTTTGTATTTAATTCCGATGCAATTTCTGTTTTTCATCGTCAATAAGAGGGTCAGAGGGATTCAGTAAATCTCAAGTGAAGCATCGGAATATATAACTAGTGTCACAGGAATGGTTCAAAACATAGACTGTAAGAACAGTCAGTCTTCTTGTACTTAAGTCGGCATTGTGCCTTTTGTATTTAATTCCGATGCAATTTTTGTATTTCATCGTCAATTAGAAGGACCAAGGGATACAGTAAACCTGGAGTGAAGCATCGTAATCTATAACTAGTGTCACAGAGATGGTTCAAAACATAGACTGTACGAAGAGTCAGTCTTCTTGTACTTAAGTCGGCATTGTGCATTTTGTATTTAATTCCGATGCAGTTTCTGTGTGTCATCGTCAATAAGAAGGTCCAAGGGATACAGAAAACCTGAAATGAAGCATTGATACCTATAACTAGTATCACAGAAATGGTTCATAACATAGACAGTGAGCAGAGTCAGTCTTCTTGTACTTAAGTTGGCAATGTGCTTTTTGTATTTAATTCCGATGCAATTTCTGTGTTTCATCGTCAATAAGATGGGCAGAGGGATACAGTAAACCTGAAGTGAAGCATCGGAATTTATAACTAGTGCCACAGGAATGGTTCGAAACATAGACAGTAGGAAGAGTCAGTCTTCTTGTACTTAAGTCGGCATTGTGCATTTTCTATTTAATTCCGAAGCAATTTCTGTGTTTCATCGTCAATAAGAAGGTCCAAGGGACACAGTGAGCCTGAAGTGAAGCCTCGGAATCTATAACTAGTGTCACAGGAATGGTTCAAAACATTGTCAGTAAGAAGAGCCAGTTTTCTTGTACTTAAGTCGGCATTGTGCCTTTTGTATTTAATTTGGATGCAATTTCTGTGTTTCATCGTCAATAAGAAGGTCTAAGGGATACAGTAAACCTGAAGTGAAGCATCAGAATCTATAACTAGTGTCACAGGTATGGTTCAAAACATAGTCAGTAAGAAGAGCCAGTCTTCTTGTACTTAAGACGGCTTTGTGCCTTCTGTATTTAATTCCAATGCAATTTCTGTGTTTCATCGTCAATACGAAGGTCCAAGGGATACAGTAAACATGAGGTGAAGCATCGGAATTTACAATTAGTGTCACATGAATGGTTCAAAACATAGTCAGTAAGAAGAGTCAGTCTTCTTGTACTTAAGTCGCCATTGTGCCTTTGGTATTTAATTCTGATGCAATTTCTGTGTTTCATCGTCAAAAAGAAGGGCCAAGGGATACAGAAAACTTGAAGTGAAGCATCGAAATCTATAACTAGTTTCACAGAAATGGTTCAAAACATAAACAGTAAGCAGAGTCAGTCTTCTTGTACTTAAGTATGCATTGTGCCATTTGTATTTAATTCCGATGCAATTTCTTTGTTTCATCGTCAATAAGAAGGTCTAAGCGATACAGTAAACCGGAAGTGAAGCATCAGAATCTATTACTAGTGTCACAGGAATGGTTCAAAACATAGTCAGTAAGAAGAGCCAGTCTTCTTGTACTTAAGACGGCATTGTGCCTTTTGTATTTAATTCCGATGCAATTTCTGTGTTTCATCGTCAATACGAAGGTCCAAGGGATACAGTAAACCAGAAGTGCAGCACCTGAATTTATAACTAGTGTCACATGAATGGTTAAAAACATAGTCAGTAAGAAGAGTCAGTCTTCTTGTACTTAAGTCGCCATTGTGCCTTTGGTATTTAATTCCGATGCAATTTCTGTGTTTCATCGTCAATACGAAGGTCAAAGGGATACAGTGAACCTGAAGTGAAGCCTCGGAATCTATAACTAGTGTCACAGGAGTGGTTCAAAGCATAGTCAGTAAGAAGAGCCAGTCTTCTTCTACTTAAGTCGGCATTGTGCCTTATTTATTTAATTCCGATGCAATTTCTGTGTTTCATCGTAAATAGGAAGATACTAAGGATAGAGTAAACCTGGAGTGAAGCATCGGAATCTGTAACTAGTGTTACAGGAGTGGTTCAAAACATAGTCAGTAAGAAGAGTCAGTCTTCTTGTACTTAAGTCGCCATTGTGCCTTTTGTATTTAATTCCGATGCAATTTCTGTGTTTCATCGTCAATAAGAAGGACTAAGGGATACAGTAATCCTGAAGTTAAGCATCAGAATCTATAACTAGTGTCACAGGAACGGTTCAAAACATAGTCAGTAAGAAAAGCCAGTCTTCTTGTACTTAAGACGGCATTGTGCCTTTTGTATTTAATTCGGATGCAATTTCTGTGTTTCATCATCAATAAGAACTTCCAAGGGATACAGTAAACCTGAAGTGAAGCACCGGAATCCATAACTAGTGTCACATGAATGGTTCAAACATAGTCAGTAAGAAGAGTCAGTCTTCTTGTACTTAAGTCGCCATTGTGCATTTTGTATTTAATTCCGATGCAATTTCTGTGTTTCATCGTCAATAAGAAGGTCCGAGGGATACAGTAAACCTGGAGTGAGGCATCAGATCTATAACTCGTGTCACATGAATGGTTCAAACGTAGACGGTAAGAAGCGTCAGTCTTCTTGTACTTAGTCTGGCATTGTGCCTTTTGTATTTTATTCCGATGCAATTTTTGTGTTTCATCGTCAATAAGAACGTCTGAGGGATACAGTAAACACGAAGTGAAGCATCGGAATCTATAACTAGTGTCACAGGAATGGTTCAAACCATAGTCAGTAAGAAGAGTCAGTCTTCTTGTACATAAGTCGGCATTGTGCCTTTTGTATTTAATTCCGATGCAATTTCTGTGTTTCATCGTAAATAAGAAGGTCTGTGGGATACAGTATACCTGAAGGGAAGATTCGAAATCTATAACTAGTGTCACAGGAATGGTTCATAACACAGACAGAAGAAGAGTCAGTCTTCTTGTACTTAAGTCGGCATTGTCCCATTTGTATTTAATTCCGTTGCAATTTCTGTGTTTCATCGTCAATAAGAAGGGCAGAAGGAAACACTAAACCTGAAGTGAAGCATCGGAATCTATAACTAGTGTCACAGGAATGGTTTAAACCATAGACAGTAGGAAGAGTCAGTCCTCTTGTACTTAAGTCGGCATTGTGACTTTTCTATTTATTTCCGATGCAATTTCTGTGTTTCATCGTCAATAAGAAGGTCCAAGGGATACAGTAAACCTGGAGTGAAGCATCGCAATCTTTAACTAGTGTCACAGGAATGGTTCAAGTCATAGACAGTAAGATGAGTCAGTCTTCTTGTACTTAAGTCGACATTGTTCCTTTTTTATTTAAACCGATGCAATTTGTGTGTTTCATCGTCAATAAGAAGGACCAAGGGATACAGTAAACCTAGAGTGATGCATCGGAATCTATAACTAGTGTCAAAGGAATGGTTCAAAACATAGACACTAAGACGAGTCAGTCTTCTTGTACTTAATTCGGCATGTGCCTTTTGTATTAAATTCCGATGCAATTTCTGTGTTTCATCGCCAATAAGAAGGTCCACGAGATACAGTAAACCTGGAGTGAAGCATCGGAATCTATAACTCGTGTCACATGAATGGTTCAAAACATAGACAGTAAGAAGAGTCAGTCTTCTTGTACTTTATCTGGCATTGTGCCTTTTGTATTTAATTCCGATGCAATTTCTGTGTTTCATCGTCAATAAGAAGGTCAGAGTGATACAGTAAACTTGAACTGAAGCGTCGGAATCTATAACTAGTGTCACAGGAATGGTTCAAAACATAGTCAGTAAGAAGAGTCAGTCTTCTTGTACTTAAGTCGGCATTGTCCCTTTTGTATTTAATTCCGATGCAATTTCTGTGTTTCATCGTCAATAAGAAGGTCAGTGGGACTACAGTAAACCTGAAGTGAAGCATCGGAATCTATAACTAGTGTCACAGGAATGGTTCAAAACATAGTCAGTAGGAAGAGTCAGTCTTCTTGTCCTTAAGTCGGCATTGTGCCTTTTGTATTTAATTCCGATGCAATTTCAGTGATTCATCGTCAATATGAAGGTTCATGGGATACAGTAAAAATGAAGTGAAGCATCGAAATCTATAACTAGTATCACTGAAATGGTTCAAATCATAGACAGTAATCAGAGTCAGTCTTCTTGTACTTATGTCGGCATTGTGCCATTTGTATTTAATTCCGATGCAATTTCTGTGTTTCATCGTCAATAAGAGGGGCAGAGGGATACAGTAAAGCTGAAGTGAAGCATCGGAATCTATAACTAGTGTCACAGGAATGGTTCAAAACATAGACAGTAGGAAGAGTCAGTCTTCTTGTACTTAAGTCGGCATTGTGCATTTTCTATTTAATTCCGATGCAATTTCTGTGTTTCATCGTCAATAATAAGATCCAAGGGATACAGTGAACCTGAAGTGAAGCCTCGGAATCTATAAGTAGTGTTACAGGAATGGATCAAAGCATAGAGAGATGGAAGAGTGGGTCTTCTTGTACTTAAGTCGGCATTGTGCCTTTTGTATTTCATTCCGATGCAATTTCTGTGTTTCATCGTCCATAAGAAGGTCCGTCGGATACATTAAACCTCAAGTGAAGCATCGGAATAAAAAACTAGTGTCACAGGAATGGTTCAAAGCATAGAGAGTAGGAAGAGTCAGTCTTCTTGTACTTACGTCGGCATTGTGCTTTTTCTGTTTAATTCCGATGCGATTTCTGAGTCTCATCGTCAATAGGAAGGTCCAAGGGATACAGTAAACCTGAAGTGAAGCATCGGAATCTATAACTTGTGTCACATGAATAGTTCATAATATAGACAGTAAGAAGAGTCAGTCTTCTTGTACTTATTTCGGTATTGTGCATTTTGTATTTAATTCCGATGCAATTTCTGTTTTTCATCGTCAATAAGAGGGTCAGAGGGATTCAGTAAATCTCAAGTGAAGCATCGGAATATATAACTAGTGTCACAGGAATGGTTCAAAACATAGTCAGTAAGAAGAGTCAGTCTTCTTGTACTTAAGTCGGCATTGTGCCTTTTGTATTTAATTCCGATGCAATTTTTGTATTTCATCGTCAATTAGAAGGACCAAGGGATACAGTAAACCTGGAGTGAAGCATCGTAATCTATAACTAGTGTCACAGAGATGGTCCAAAACATAGACTGTACGAAGAGTCAGTCTTCTTGTACTTAAGTCGGCATTGTGCCTTTTGTATTTAATTCCGATGCAGTTTCTGTGTTTCATCGTCAATAAGAAGGTCCAAGGGATACAGAAAACCTGAAATGAAGCATTGATACCTATAACTAGTATCACAGAAATGGTTCATAACATAGACAGTAAGCAGAGTCAGTCTTCTTGTACTTAAGTCGGCAATGTGCCTTTTGTATTTAATTCCGATGCAATTTCTGTGTTTCATCGTCAATAAGATGGGCAGAGGGATACAGTAAACCTGAAGTGAAGCATCGGAATTTATAACTAGTGCCACAGGAATGGTTCAAAACATAGTCAGTACGAAGAGCCAGTCTTCTTGTACTTAAGACGGCATTGTGCCTTCTGTATTTAATTCCGATGCTATTTCTGTGTTTCATCGTCAATACGAAGGTCCAAGGGATACAGTAAACATGAGGTGAAGCATCGGAA
This sequence comes from Schistocerca piceifrons, assembly GCF_021461385.2. NCBI lineage: Eukaryota > Metazoa > Arthropoda > Insecta > Orthoptera > Acrididae > Schistocerca > Schistocerca piceifrons. The sequence continues at coordinate 6,261,382 of NC_060146.1, read as the reverse complement.
TTTACAATTAGTGTCACATGAATGGTTCAAAACATAGTCAGTAAGAAGAGTCAGTCTTCTTGTACTTAAGTCGCCATTGTGCCTTTGGTATTTAATTCTGATGCAATTTCTGTGTTTCATCGTCAAAGAGAAGGGCCAAGGGATACAGAAAACTTGAAGTGAAGCATCGAAATCTATAACTAGTATCACAGAAATGGTTCAAAACATAAACAGTAAGCAGAGTCAGTCTTCTTGTACTTAAGTATGCATTGTGCCATTTGTATTTAATTCCGATGCAATTTCTTTGTTTCATCGTCAATAAGAAGGTCTAAGCGATACAGTAAACCGGAAGTGAAGCATCAGAAACTATTACTAGTGTCACAGGAATGGTTCAAAACATAGTCAGTAAGAAGAGCCAGTCTTCTTGTACTTAAGACGTCATTGTGCCTTTTGTATTTAATTCCGATGCAATTTCTGTGTTTCATCGTCAATACGAAGGTCCAAGGGATACAGTAAACCAGAAGTGCAGCACCTGAATTTATGACTAGTGTCACATGAATGGTTCAAAACATAGTCATTAAGAAGAGTCAGTCTTCTTGTACTTAAGTCGCCATTGTGCCATTTGTATTAAATTCCGATGCAATTTCTGTGTTTCATCGTCAATAAGAAGGTCCGCGGGATACAGTAAACCTGGAGTGAAGCATCGGAATCTATAACTCGTGTCACATGAATGGTTCAAAACATAGACAGTAAGAAGAGTCAGTCTTCTTGTACTTAATCCGGCATTGTGCCTTTTGTATTTAATTCCGATGCAATTTCTGTGTTTCATCGTCAATAAGAAGGTCAGAGTGATACAGTAAACTTGAACTGAAGCATCGGAATCTATAACTAGTGTCACAGGAATGGTTCAAAACATAGTCAGTAAGAAGAGTCAGTCTTCTTGTACTTAAGTCGGCATTGTGCCTTTTGTATTTAATTCCGATGCAATTTCTGTGTTTCATCGTCAATAAGAAGGTCAGTGGGATACAGTAAACCTGAAGTGAAGCATCGGAATGTATAACTAGTGTCACAGGAAAGGTTCAAATCATAGACAGTGGCAAGAGTCAGTGTTCTTGAACTTAAGTCGGCATTGTGCCTTTTGTATTTAATTCCGATGCAATTTCTGTGTTTCATCGTCAATAGGAAGTTCCAAGGGATAGAGAAAACCTGAAGTGAAGCATCGAAATCTATAACTAGTATCACAGAAATGGTTCAAATCATAGACAGCAAGCAGAGTCAGTCTTCTTGTACTTAAGTGGGCATTGTGTCATTTGTATTTAATTCCGATGCAATTTCTGTGTTTCATCGTCAATAAGAAGGGCAGAGGGATACAGTAAACCTGAAGTGAAGCATCGGAATTTACAACTAGTGTCACAGGAATGGTTCAAAACATAGACAGCAGGAAGAGTCAGTCTTCTTGTACTTAAGTCGGCATTGTGCATTTTCTATTTAATTCCGAAGCAATTTCTGTGTTTCATCGTCAATAAGAAGGTCAAAGGGATACAGTGAACCTGAAGTGAAGCCTCGGAATCTATAACTAGTGTCACAGGAATGGTTCAAAGCATAGTCAGTAAGAAGAGCCAGTCTTCTTCTACTTAAGTCGGAATAGTGCCTTTTTTATTTAATTCCGATGCAATTTCTGTGTTTCATCGTAAATAGGAAGATACAAAGGATTGAGTCAACCTGGAGTGAAGCATCGGAATCTGTAACTAGTGTCACAGGAGTGGTTCAAAACATAGTCAGTAAGAAGAGTCAGTCTTCTTGTACTTAAGTCGCCATTGTGCCTTTTGTATTTAATTCCGATGCAATTTCTGTGTTTCATCGTCAATAAGAAGGACTAAGGGATACAGTAAACCTGAAGTGAAGCATCAGAACCTATAACTAGTGTCACAGGAATGGTTCAAAACATAGTCAGTAAGAAAAGCCAGTCTTCTTGTACTTAAGGCGGCATTGTGCTTTTTGTATTTAATTCGGATGCAATTTCTGTGTTTCATCATCAATAAGAACTTCCAAGGGATACAGTAAACCTGAAGTGAAGAGCCGGAATCCATAACTAGTGTCACATGAATGGTTCAAACATAGTTAGTAAGATGAGTCAGTCTTCTTGTACTTAAGTCGCCATTGTGCATTTTGTATTTAATTCCGATGCAATTTCTGTGTTTCATCGTCAATAAGAAGGTCCGAGGGATACAGTAAACCTGGAGTGAGGCATCAGATCTATAACTCGTGTCACATGAATGGTTCAAAACATAGACGGTAAGAAGCGTCAGTCTTCTTGTACTTAATCCGGCATTGTGCCTTTTGTATTTTATTCCGATGCAATTTCTGTGTTTCATCGTAAATAAGAAGGTCAGAGGGATACAGTAAACATGAAGTGAAGCATCTGAATCTATAACTAGTGTCACAGGATTTGTTCAAACCATAGTCAGTAAGAAGAGTCAGTCTTCTTGTACATATGTCGCCATTGTGCATTTTGTATTTAATTCCGATGCAATTTCTGTGTTTCATCGTCAATAAGAAGGTCCGAGGGATACAGTAAACCTGAAGTGAAGCATCGGAATCTATAACTCGTGTCACATGAATGGTTCAAAACATAGACAGTAAGAAGAGTCAGTCTTCTTGTACTTAATCAGGCATTGTGGCTTTTGTATTTAATTCCGATGCAATTTCTGTGTTTCATCGTCAATAAGAAGGTCAGTGGGATACAGTAACCCTGAAGTGAAGCATCGGAATCTATAACTAGTGTCACAGGAATGGCTCAAAACATAGTCAGTAAGAAGAGTCTGTCTTCTTGTTCTTAAGTCGGCATTGTGCCTTTTGTATTTAATTCCGATGCAATTTCAGTGATTCATCGTCAATATTAAGGTTCAAGGGATACAGTAAAAATGAAGTGAAGCATCGAAATCTATAACTAGTATCACAGGAATGGTTCAAAACATAGACAAAAGAAGAGTCAGTCTTCTTGTACTTAAGTCGGCATTGTGCCTTTTGTATTTAATTCCTATGCAATTTCTGTGTTTCATCGTCAATAAGAAGGTCCAAGAGGTACAGTAAACCTGGAGTGAAGCATCGGAATCTATAACTAGTGTCACAGGGATGGTTTAAAACATAGACATTAAGAAGAGTCAGTATTCTTGTACTTAAGTCGGCATTGTGCCTTTTGTATTAGTTCCGATACAATTTCTGTGTTTCATCTTCAATAAGATGGTCCTAGGGATACAGTAAACCTGAAGTGAAGCATCAGACTCTATAACTAGTGTCACAGGAATGGTTCGAAACATAATCGGTAAGAAGAGTCGGTCTTCTTGTACTTAAGTAGGCATTGTGCCTTTTATATTAAATACCGATGCAATTTCTGTGTTTCATCGTCAATAAGAAGGTCCAAGGGATACAGTAAACCTGAAGTGAAGCATCGGAATCTATAACTAGTGTCACAGGAATGTTTCAAATCATAGACAGTGGCAAGAGTCAGTGTTCTTGTACTTAAGTCGGCATTGTGCCTTTTATATTTAATTCCGATGCAATTTCTGTGTTTCATCGTCAATAAGAAGGTCCAAGGGATAGAGAACACCTGAACTGAAGCATCGAAATCTATAACTAGTATCACAGAAATGGTTCAAATCATAGACAGTAATCAGAGTCAGTCTTCTTGTACTTAAGTCGGCATTGTGCCATTTGTATTTAATTCCGATACAATTTCTGTGTTTCATCGTCAATAAGAGGGGCAGAGGGATACAGTAAAGCTGAAGTGAAGCATCGGAATCTATAACTAGTGTCACAGGAATGGTTCAAAACATAATCAGTAAGAAGAGTCAGTCTTCTTGTACTTAAGTCGCCATTGTGCCTTTTGTATTTAATTCCGATGCAATTTCTGTGTTTCATCGTCAATAAGATGGGCAGAGGGATACAGTAAACCTGAAGTGAAGCATCGGAATTTACAACTAGTGTCACAGGAATGGTTCAAAACATAGACAGCAGGAAGAGTCAGTCTTCTTGTACTTAAGTCGGCATTGTGCATTTTCTATTTAATTCCGAAGCAATTTCTGTGTTTCATCGTCAATAAGAAGGACCAAGGGATACAGAAAACCTGAAGTGAAGCATCGATTCCTATAACTAGTATCACAGAAATGGTTCAAAACATAGACAGTAAGCAGAGTCAGCCTTCTTGTTTTTAAGTCGGCATTGTGCCTTTTGTATTTAATTCCGATGCAATTTCTGTGTTTCATCGTCAACACGAAGTTCAAAGTTATACAGTGAACCTGAAGTGAAGCCTCGGAATCTATAACTAGTGTCACAGGAATGGTTCAAAGCATAGTCAGTAAGAAGAGCCAGTCTTCTTCTACTTAAGTCGGCATTGTGCCTTATTTATTTAATTCCGATGCAATTTCTGTGTTTCATCGTAAATAGGAAGATGCTAAGGATAGAGTAAACCTGGAGTGAAGCATCGGAATCTGTAACTAGTGTCACAGGAGTGGTTCAAAACATAGTCAGTAAGAAGAGTCAGTCTTCTTGTACTTAAGTCGCCATTGTGCCTTTTGTATTTAATTCCGATGCAATTTCTGTGTTTCATCGTCAATAAGAAGGACTAAGGGATACAGTAAACCTGAAGTGAAGCATCAGAATCTATAACTAGTGTGACAGGAATGGTTCAAAACATAGTCAGTAAGAAAAGCCAGTCTTCTTGTACTTAAGACGGCATTGTGCCTTTTGTATTTAATTCGGATGCAATTTCTGTGTTTCATCATCAATAAGAACTTCCAAGGGATACAGTAAACCTGAAGTGAAGCACCGGAATCCATAACTAGTGTCACATGAATGGTTCAAACATAGTCAGTAAGAAGAGTCAGTCTTCTTGTACTTAAGTCGCCATTGTGCATTTTGTATTTAATTCCGATGCAATTTCTGTCTTTCATCGTCAATAAGAAGGTCCGAGGGATACAGTAAACCTGGAGTGAGGCATCAGATCTATAACTCGTGTCACATGAATGGTTCAAAACGTAGACGGTAAGAAGCGTCAGTCTTCTTGTACTTAGTCCGGCATTGTGCCTTTTGTATTTTATTCCGATGCAATTTCTGTGTTTCATCGTCAATAAGAAGGTCTGAGGGATACAGTAAACACGAAGTGAAGCATCGGAATCTATAACTAGTGTCACAGGAATGGTTCAAACCATAGTCAGTAAGAAGAGTCAGTCTTCTTGTACATAAGTCGGCATTGTGCCTTTTGTATTTAATTCCGATGCAATTTCTGTGTTTCATCGTAAATAAGAAGGTCTGTGGGATACAGTAAACCTGAAGGGATGATTCGAAATCTATAACTAGTGTCACAGGAATGGTTCATAACACAAACAGAAGAAGAGTCAGGCTTCTTGTACTTAATCAGGCATTGTGGCTTTTGTATTTAATTCCGATGCAATTTCTGTGTTTCATCGTCAATAAGAAGGTCAGTGGGATACAGTAACCCTGAAGTGAAGCATCGGAATCTATAACTAGTGTCACAGGAATGGCTCAAAACATAGTCAGTAAGAAGAGTCAGTCTTCTTGTTCTTAAGTCGGCATTGTGCCTTTTGTATTTAATTCCGATGCAATTTCAGTGATTCATCGTCAATATTAAGGTTCAAGGGATACAGTAAAAATGAAGTGAAGCCTCGGAATCTATAACTAGTGTCACAGGAATGGTTCAAAGCATAGTCAGTAAGAAGAGCCAGTCTTCTTCTACTTAAGTCGGCATTGTGCCTTTTTTATTTAATTCCGATGCAATTTCTGTGTTTCATCGTAAATAGGAAGATGCTAAGGATAGAGTAAACCTGGAGTGAAGCATCGGAATCTGTAACTAGTGTCACAGGAGTGGTTCAAAACATAGTCAGTAAGAAGAGTCAGTCTTCTTGTACTTAAGTCGGCATTGTGCATTTTCTATTTAATTCCGAAGCAATTTCTGTGTTTCATCGTCAATAAGAAGGTCAAAGGGATACAGTGAACCTGAAGTGAAGCCTCGGAATCTATAACTAGTGTCACAGGAATGGTTCAAAGCATAGTCAGTAAGAAGAGCCAGTCTTCTTCTACTTAAGTCGGAATTGTGCCTTTTTTATTTAATTCCGATGCAATTTCTGTGTTTCATCGTAAATAGGAAGATACAAAGGATTGAGTCAACCTGGAGTGAAGCATCGGAATCTGTAACTAGTGTCACAGGAGTGGTTCAAAACATAGTCAGTAAGAAGAGTCAGTCTTCTTGTACTTAAGTCGCCATTGTGCCTTTTGTATTTAATTCCGATGCAATTTCTGTGTTTCATCGTCAATAAGAAGGACTAAGGGATACAGTAAACCTGAAGTGAAGCATCAGAACCTATAACTAGTGTCACAGGAATGGTTCAAAACATAGTCAGTAAGAAAAGCCAGTCTTCTTGTACTTAAGGCGGCATTGTGCTTTTTGTATTTAATTCGGATGCAATTTCTGTGTTTCATCATCAATAAGAACTTCCAAGGGATACAGTAAACCTGAAGTGAAGAGCCGGAATCCATAACTAGTGTCACATGAATGGTTCAAACATAGTTAGTAAGATGAGTCAGTCTTCTTGTACTTAAGTCGCCATTGTGCATTTTGTATTTAATTCCGATGCAATTTCTGTGTTTCATCGTCAATAAGAAGGTCCGAGGGATACAGTAAACCTGGAGTGAGGCATCAGATCTATAACTCGTGTCACATGAATGGTTCAAAACATAGACGGTAAGAAGCGTCAGTCTTCTTGTACTTAATCCGGCATTGTGCCTTTTGTATTTTATTCCGATGCAATTTCTGTGTTTCATCGTAAATAAGAAGGTCAGAGGGATACAGTAAACATGAAGTGAAGCATCTGAATCTATAACTAGTGTCACAGGATTTGTTCAAACCATAGACAGTAAGAAGAGTCAGTATTCTTGTACATATGTCGCCATTGTGCATTTTGTATTTAATTCCGATGCAATTTCTGTGTTTCATCGTCAATAAGAAGGTCCGAGGGATACAGTAAACCTGAAGTGAAGCATCGGAATCTATAACTCGTGTCACATGAATGGTTCAAAACATAGACAGTAAGAAGAGTCAGTCTTCTTGTACTTAATCAGGCATTGTGGCTTTTGTATTTAATTCCGATGCAATTTCTGTGTTTCATCGTCAATAAGAAGGTCAGTGGGATACAGTAACCCTGAAGTGAAGCATCGGAATCTATAAATAGTGTCACAGGAATGGCTCAAAACATAGTCAGTAAGAAGAGTCAGTCTTCTTGTTCTTAAGTCGGCATTGTGCCTTTTGTATTTAATTCCGATGCAATTTCAGTGATTCATCGTCAATATTAAGGTTCAAGGGATACAGTAAAAATGAAGTGAAGCATCGAAATCTATAACTAGTATCACAGGAATGGTTCAAAACATAGACAAAAGAAGAGTCAGTCTTCTTGTACTTAAGTCGGCATTGTGCCTTTTGTATTTAATTCCTATGCAATTTCTGTGTTTCATCGTCAATAAGAAGGTCCAAGAGGTACAGTAAACCTGGAGTGAAGCATCGGAATCTATAACTAGTGTCACAGGGATGGTTTAAAACATAGACATTAAGAAGAGTCAGTATTCTTGTACTTAAGTCGGCATTGTGCCTTTTGTATTTAATTCCGATACAATTTCTGTGTTTCATCTTCAATAAGATGGTCCTAGGGATACAGTAAACCTGAAGTGAAGCATCAGACTCTATAACTAGTGTCACAGGAATGGTTCGAAACATAATCGGTAAGAAGAGTCGGTCTTCTTGTACTTAAGTAGGCATTGTGCCTTTTATATTAAATACCGATGCAATTTCTGTGTTTCATCGTCAATAAGAAGGTCCAAGGGATACAGTAAACCTGAAGTGAAGCATCGGAATCTATAACTAGTGTCACAGGAATGTTTCAAATCATAGACAGTGGCAAGAGTCAGTGTTCTTGTACTTAAGTCGGCATTATGCCTTTTATATTTAATTCCGATGCAATTTCTGTGTTTCATCGTCAATAAGAAGGTCCAAGGGATAGAGAACACCTGAACTGAAGCATCGAAATCTATAACTAGTATCACAGAAATGGTTCAAATCATAGACAGTAATCAGAGTCAGTCTTCTTGTACTTAAGTCGGCATTGTGCCATTTGTATTTAATTCCGATGCAATTTCTGTGTTTCATCGTCAATAAGAGGGGCAGAGGGATACAGTAAAGCTGAAGTGAAGCATCGGAATCTATAACTAGTGTCACAGGAATGGTTCAAAACATAATCAGTAAGAAGAGTCAGTCTTCTTGTACTTAAGTCGCCATTGTGCCTTTTGTATTTAATTCCGATGCAATTTCTGTGTTTCATCGTCAATAAGATGGGCAGAGGGATACAGTAAACCTGAAGTGAAGCATCGGAATTTACAACTAGTGTCACAGGAATGGTTCAAAACATAGACAGCAGGAAGAGTCAGTCTTCTTGTACTTAAGTCGGCATTGTGCATTTTCTATTTAATTCCGAAGCAATTTCTGTGTTTCATCGTCAATAAGAAGGACCAAGGGATACAGAAAACCTGAAGTGAAGCATCGATTCCTATAACTAGTATCACAGAAATGGTTCAAAACATAGACAGTAAGCAGAATCAGCCTTCTTGTTTTTAAGTCGGCATTGTGCCTTTTGTATTTAATTCCGATGCAATTTCTGTGTTTCATCGTCAACACGAAGTTCAAAGTTATACAGTGAACCTGAAGTGAAGCCTCGGAATCTATAACTAGTGTCACAGGAATGGTTCAAAGCATAGTCAGTAAGAAGAGCCAGTCTTCTTCTACTTAAGTCGGCATTGTGCCTTTTTTATTTAATTCCGATGCAATTTCTGTGTTTCATCGTAAATAGGAAGATGCTAAGGATAGAGTAAACCTGGAGTGAAGCATCGGAATCTGTAACTAGTGTCACAGGAGTGGTTCAAAACATAGTCAGTAAGAAGAGTCAGTCTTCTTGTACTTAAGTCGCCATTGTGCCTTTTGTATTTAATTCCGATGCAATTTCTGTGTTTCATCGTCAATAAGAAGGACTAAGGGATACAGTAAACCTGAAGTGAAGCATCAGAATCTATAACTAGTGTCACAGGAATGGTTCAAAACATAGTCAGTAAGAAAAGCCAGTCTTCTTGTACTTAAGACGGCATTGTGCCTTTTGTATTTAATTCGGATGCAATTTCTGTGTTTCATCATCAATAAGAACTTCCAAGGGATACAGTAAACCTGAAGTGAAGCACCGGAATCCATAACTAGTGTCACATGAATGGTTCAAACATAGTCAGTAAGAAGAGTCAGTCTTCTTGTACTTAAGTCGCCATTGTGCATTTTGTATTTAATTCCGATGCAATTTCTGTGTTTCATCGTCAATAAGAAGGTCCGAGGGATACAGTAAACCTGGAGTGAGGCATCAGATCTATAACTCGTGTCACATGAATGGTTCAAAACGTAGACGGTAAGAAGCGTCAGTCTTCTTGTACTTAGTCCGGCATTGTGCCTTTTGTATTTTATTCCGATGCAATTTCTGTGTTTCATCGTCAATAAGAAGGTCTGAGGGATACAGTAAACACGAAGTGAAGCATCGGAATCTATAACTAGTGTCACAGGAATGGTTCAAACCATAGTCAGTAAGAAGAGTCAGTCTTCTTGTACATAAGTCGGCATTGTGCCTTTTGTATTTAATTCCGATGCAATTTCTGTGTTTCATCGTAAATAAGAAGGTCTGTGGGATACAGTAAACCTGAAGGGATGATTCGAAATCTATAACTAGTGTCACAGGAATGGTTCATAACACAGACAGAAGAAGAGTCAGGCTTCTTGTACTTAAGTCGGCATAGTGCCATTTGTATTTAATTCCGTTGCAATATCTGTGTTTCATCGTCAATAAGAAGGGCAGAAGGAAACACTAAACCTGAAGTGAAGCATCGGAATCTATAACTAGTGTCACAGGAATGGTTTAAACCATAGACAGTAGGAAGAGTCAGTCCTCTTGTACTTAAGTCGGCATTGTGACTTTTCTATTTATTTCCGATGCAATTTCTGTGTTTCATCGTCAATAAGAAGGTCCAAGGGATACAGTAAACCTGGAGTGAAGCATCGCAATCTTTAACTAGTGTCACAGGAATGGTTCAAGTCATAGACAGTAAGATGAGTTAGTCTTCTTGTACTTAAGTCGACATTGTTCCTTTTTTATTTAAACCGATGCAATTTCTGTGTTTCATCGTCAATAAGAAGGACCAAGGCATACAGTAAACCTAGACTGATGCATCGGAATCTATAACTAGTGTCAAAGGAATGGTTCAAAACATAGACAGTAAGACGAGTCAGTCTCCTTGTACTTAATTCGGCATGTGCCATTTGTATTTAATTCCGACGCAATTTCTGTGTTTCATCGTCAATAAGAACGTCAGAGGGATACAGTAAATCTGAAGTGAAGCATCAGAGTCTATAACTAGTGTCACAAGAATGGTTCAAAACATAGTCAGTAAGAAGAGTCAGTGTTCTTGTACTAAAGTCGGCATTGTGCCTTTTGTATTTAATTCCGATGCAATTTCTGTGTTTCATCGTCAATAAGAAAGTCCAAGGGATACAGTAAACCTGGAGTGAAGCATCGGAATCTATAACTAGTGTCACAGGAATGGTTCAAAAGACAGTCAGTAAGAAGAGCCAGTCTTCTTGTACTTAAGACGGCATTGTGCCTTTTGTATTTAATTCCGATGCAATTTCTGTGTTTCATCGTCAATACGAAGGTCCAAGGGATACAGTAAACCTGAAGTGAAGCACCGGAATTTATAACTAGTGTCACATGAATGGTTCAAAACACAGTCAGTAAGGAGAGTCAGTCTTCTTGTACTTAAGTCGCCATTGTGCCTTATGTATTAAATTCCGATTCAATTTCTGTGTTTCATCGTCAATAAGAAGGTCCACGGGATACAGTAAACCTGAAGTGAAGCATCGGAATCTATAACTCGTGTCACATGAATGGTTCAAAACATAGACAGTAAGAAGAGTCAGTCTTCTTGTACTTAATCAGGCATTGTGGCTTTTGTATTTAATTCCGATGCAATTTCTGTGTTTCATCGTCAATAAGAAGGTCAGTGGGATACAGTAACCCTGAAGTGAAGCATCGGAATCTATAACTAGTGTCACAGGAATGGCTCAAAACATAGTCAGTAAGAAGAGTCAGTCTTCTTGTTCTTAAGTCGGCATTGTGCCTTTTGTATTTAATTCCGATGCAATTTCAGTGATTCATCGTCAATATGAAGGTTCAAGGGATACAGTAAAAATGAAGTGAAGCATCGAAATCTATAACTAGTATCACAGGAATGGTTCAAAACATAGACAAAAGAAGAGTCAGTCTTCTTGTACTTAAGTCGGCATTGTGACTTTTGTATTTAATTCCTATGCAATTTCTGTGTTTCATCGTCAATAAGAAGGTCCAAGGGATACAGTAAACCTGAAGTGAAGCACCGGAATCCATAACTAGTGTCACATGAATGGTTCAAACATAGTCAGTAAGAAGAGTCAGTCTTCTTGTACTTAAGTCGCCATTGTGCATTTTGTATTTAATTCCGATGCAATTTCTGTGTTTCATCGTCAATAAGAAGGTCCGAGGGATACAGTAAACCTGGAGTGAGCCATCAGATTTATAACTCGTGTCACATGAATGGTTCAAAACGTAGACTGTAAGAAGCGTCAGTCTTCTTGTACTTAGTCCGGCATTGTGCCTTTTGTATTTTATTCCGATGCAATTTCTGTGTTTCATCGTCAATAAGAAGGGCAGAAGGAAACACTAAACCTGAAGTGAAGCATCGGAATCTATAACTAGTGTCACAGGAATGGTTTAAACCATAGACAGTAGGAAGAGTCAGTCCTCTTGTACTTAAGTCGGCATTGTGACTTTTCTATTTATTTCCGATGCAATCTCTGTGTTTCATCGTCAATAAGAAGGTCCAAGGGATACAGTAAACCTGGAGTGAAGCATCGCAATCTTTAACTAGTGTCACAGGTATGGTTCAAGTCATAGACAGTAAGATGAGTCAGTCTTCTTGTACTTAAGTCGACATTGTTCCTTTTTTATTTAAACCGATGCAATTTCTGTGTTTCATCGTCAATAAGAAGGACCAAGGGATACAGTAAACCTAGAGTGATGCATCGGAATCTATAACTAGTGTCAAAGGAATGGTTCAAAACATAGACAGTAAGACGAGTCAGTCTTATTGTACTTAATTCGGCATGTGCCTTTTGTATTAAATTCCGATGCAATTTCTGTGTTTCATCGCCAATAAGAAGGTCCACGGGATACAGTAAACCTGGAGTGAAGCATCGGAATCTATAACTCGTGTCACATGAATGGTTCTAAACATAGACATTAAGAAGAGTCAGTCTTCTGTACTTTATCTGGCATTGTGCCTTTTGTATTTAATTCCGATGCAATTTCTGTGTTTCATCGTCAATAAGAAGGTCAGAGTGATACAGTAAACTTGAACTGAAGCGTCGGAATCTATAACTAGTGTCACAGGAATGGTTCAAAACATGGTCAGTAAGAAGAGACAGTCTTCTTGTACTTAAGTCGGCATTGTCCCTTTTGTATTTAATTCCGATGCAATTTCTGTGTTTCATCGTCAATAAGAAGGTCAGTGGGACTACAGTAAACCTGAAGTGAAGCATCGGAATCTATAACTAGTGTCACAGGAATGTTTCAAAACATAGTCAGTAAGAAGAGTCAGTCTTCTTGTCCTTAAGTCGGCATTGTGCCCTTTGTATTTAATTCCGATGCAATTTCTGTGTTTCATTTTCAATAAGATGGTCCTAGGGATACAGTAAACCCTGAAGTGAAGCATCAGAGCCTATAACTAGTGTCACAGGATTGGTTCGAAACATAGTCGGTAAGAAGAGTCGGTCTTCTTGTACTTAAGTACGCATTGTGCCTTTTATATTAAATACCGATGCAATTTCTGTGTTTCATCGTCAATAAGAAGGTCCAAGGGATACAGTAAACCTGACGTGAAGCATCGGAATCTATAACTAGTGTCACAGGAATGTTTCAAATCATAGACAGTGGCAAGAGTCAGTGTTCTTGTACTTAAGTCGGCATTTTGCCTTTTATATTTAATTCCGATGCAATTTCTGTGTTTCATCGTCAATAAGAAGGTCCAAGGGATAGAGAACACCTGAAGTGAAGCATCGAAATCTATAACTAGTATCACAGAAATGGTTCAAATCATAGACAGTAATCAGAGTCAGTCTTCTTGTACTTATGTCGGCATTGTGCCATTTGTATTTAATTCCGATGCAATTTCTGTGTTTCATCGTCAATAAGAGGGGCAGAGGGAAACAGTAAAGCTGAAGTGAAGCATCGGAATCTATAACTAGTGTCACAGGAATGGTTCAAAACATAGACAGTAGGAAGAGTCAGTCTTCTTGTACTTGAGTCGGCATTGTGCATTTTCTATTTAATTCCGATGCAATTTCTGTATTTCATCGTCAATAATAAGATCCAAGGGATACAGTGAACCTGAAGTGAAGCCTCGGAATCAATAACTAGTGTTACAGGAATGGATCAAAACATAGAGAGATGGAAGAGTAGGTCTTCTTGTACTTAAGTCGGCATTGTGCCTTTTGTATTTCATTCCGATGCAATTTCTGTGTTTCATCGTCCATAAGAAGGTCCGTCGGATACAGTAAACCTCAAGTGAAGCATCAGAATAAAAAACTAGTGTCACAGGAATGGTTCAAAGCATAGAGAGTAGGAAGAGTCAGTCTTCTTGTACTTATGTCGGCATTGTGCTTTTTCTATTTAATTCCGATGCGATTTCTGTGTCTCATCGTCAATAGGAAGGTCCAAGGGATACAGTAAACCTGAAGTGAGGCATCGGAATCTATAACTTGTGTCACATGAATAGTTCATAATATAGACAGTAAGAAGAGTCAGTCTTCTTGTACTTATTTCGGTATTGTGCATTTTGTATTTAATTCCGAAGCAATTTCTGTGTTTCATCGTCAATAAGAAGGTCCAAGGGATACAGTGAGCCTGAAGTGAAGCCTCGGAATCTATAACTAGTGTCACAGGAATGGATCAAAACATTGTCAGTAAGAAGAGCCAGTTTTCTTGTACTTAAGTCGGCATTGTGCCTTTTGTATTTAATTTGGATGCAATTTCTGTGTTTCATCGTCAATAAGAAGGTCTAAGGGATACAGTAAACCGGAAGTGAAGCATCAGAATCTATAACTAGTGTCACAGGAATGGTTCAAAACATAGTCAGTAAGAAGAGCCAGTCTTCTTGTACTGAAGACGGCATTGTGCCTTTTGTATTTAATTCCGATGCAATTTCTGTGTTTCATCGTCAATACGAAGGTCCAAGGGATACAGTAAACCAGAAGTGCAGCACCTGAATTTATAACTAGTGTCACATGAATGGTTCAAAACATAGTCATTAAGAAGAGTCAGTCTTCTTGTACTTAAGTCGCCATTGTGCCATTTGTATTAAATTCCGATGCAATTTCTGTGTTTCATCGTCAATAAGAAGGTCCGCGGGATACAGTAAACCTGGAGTGAAGCATCGGAATCTATAACTCGTGTCACATGAATGGTTCAAAAGATAGAGAGTAAGAAGAGTCAGTCTTCTTGTACTTAAGTCGGCATTGTGCCTTTTGTATTTAATTCCGATGCAATTTCTGTGTTTAATCGTCAATAAGAAGGTCAGTGGGATACAGTAAACCTGAAGTGAAGCATCGGAATCTATAACTAGTGTCACAGGAAAGGTTCAAATCATAGACAGTGGCAAGAGTCAGTGTTCTTGAACTTAAGTCGGCATTGTGCCTTTTGTATTTAATTCCGATGCAATTTCTGTGTTTCATCGTCAATAGGAAGTTCCAAGGGATAGAGAGAACCTGAAGTGAAGCATCGAAATCTATAACTAGTATCACAGAAATGGTTCAAATCATAGACAGCAAGCAGAGTCAGTCTTCTTGTACTTAAGTCGGCATTGTGTCATTTGTATTTAATTCCGATGCAATTTCTGTGTTTTATCGTCAATAAGAAGGGCAGAGGGATACAGTAAACCTGAAGTGAAGCATCGGAATCTATAACTAGAGTCACAGGAATGGTTCAAAACATAGACAGTAGGAAGAGTCATTCTTCTTGTACTTAAGTCGGCATTGTGCATTTTCTATTTAATTCCGAAGCAATTTCTGTGTTTCATCGTCAATAAGAAGGTCCAAGGGATACAGTGAACCTGAAGTGAAGCCTCGGAATCTATAACTAGTGTTACAGGAATGGTTCAAAACATAGAGAGATGGAAGAGTAAGTCTTCTTGTACTTAAGTCGTCATTGTGCCTTTTGTATTTCATTCCGATGCAATTTCTGTGTTTCATCGTCCATAAGAAGGTCCGACGGATACAGTAAACCTCAACTGAAGCATCGGAATAAAAAACTAGTGTCACAGGAATGGTTCAAAACATAGAGAGTAGGAAGTGTCAGTCTTCTTGTACTTAAGTCGGCATTGTGCTTTTTCTATTTAATTCCGATGCGATTTTAGTGTCTCATCGTCAATAGGAAGGTCCAAGTGATACAGTAAACCTGAAGTGAAGCATCGGAATCTATAACTAGTGTCACATGAATAGTTCAAAACATAGACAGTAAAAAGAGTCAGTCTTCTTGTACTTATTTCGGCATTGTGCTTTTTGTATTTAATTCCGATGCAATTTCTGTGTTTCATCGTCAATAAGAAGGTCAGAGGGATACAGTAAATCTCAAATGAGGCATCGGAATCCATAACTAGTGTCACAGGAATGGTTCAAATCATAGTCAGTAAGAAGAGTCAGTCTTCTTGTACTTAAGTCGGCATTGTGCCTTTTGTATTTAATTCCGATGCAATTTGTGTATTTCATCGTCAATAAGAAGGTCCAAAGGATACAGTAAACCTGGAGTGAAGTATCGGAATCTATAACTAGTGTCACAGTGATGGTTCAAAACATAGACTGTACGAAGAGTCAGTCTTCTTGTTCTTAAGTCGGCATTGTGCCTTTTGTATTTAATTCCGATGCAATTTCTGTGATTCATCGTCAATAAGAAGTTCCAAGGGATACAGAAAACCTGAAGTGAAGCATCGACACCTATAACTAGTATCACAGAAATGGTTCAAAACATAGACAGTAAGCAGAGTCAGTCTTCTTGTACTTAAGTCGGCATTGTGCCTTTTGTATTTAATTCCGATGCAATTTCTGTGTTTCATCGTCAATAAGATGGGCAGAGGGATACAGTAAACCTGAAGTGAAGCATCGGAATATATAACTAGTGTCACAGGAATGGTTCAAAACATAGACAATAGGAAGAGTCAGTCTTCTTGTACTTTAGTCGGCATTGTGCATTTTCTATTTAATTACGAACCAATTTCTGTGTTTCATCGTCAATAAGAAGGTCAAAGTGATACAGTGAACCTGAAGTGAAGCCTCGGGATATATAACTAGTGTCATAGGAATGGTTCAAAGCATAGCCAGTAAGAAGAGCCAGTCTTCTTGTACTTAAGTCGGAATTGTGCCTTTTGTATTTAATTCCGATGCAATTTCTGTGTTTCATCGTCAATAGGAAGACCCAAGGGATACAGTAAACCTGGAGTGAAGCATCGGAATCTATAACTAGTGTCACAGGAATGTTTTAAAGCATAGTCAGTAAGAAGAGCCAGTCTTCTTGTACTTGAGTCGGCATTGTGCCTTTTGCATTTAATTCCGATGCAATTTCTGTGTTTCATCGTCAATAAGAAGGTCCAAGGGATACAGTAAACCTGGAGTGAAGCATCGGAATCTATAACTCGTGTCACATGAATGGTTCAAAACATAGACAGTAAGAAGAGTCAGTCTTCTTGTACTTAATCCGGCATTGTGCCTTTTGTATTTAATTCCGATGCAATTTCTGTGTTTCATCGTCAATAAGAAGGTCAGAGTGATACAGTAAACTTGAACTGAAGCATCGGAATCTATAACTAGTGTCACAGGAATGGTTCACAACATAGTCAGTAAGAAGAGTCAGTCTTCTTGTACTTAAGTCGGCATTGTGCCTTTTGTATTTAATTCCGATGCAATTTCTGTGTTTCATCGTCAATAAGAAGGTCAGTGGGATACAGTAAACCTGAAGTGAAGCATCGGAATCTATAACTAGTGTCACAGGAAAGGTTCAAATCATAGACAGTGGCAAGAGTCAGTGTTCTTGTACTTAAGTCGGCATTGTGCCTTTTGTATTTAATTCCGATGCAATTTCTGTGTTTCGTCGTCAATAGGAAGTTCCAAGGGATAGAAAAAACCTGAAGTGAAGCATCGAAATCTATAACTAGTATCACAGAAATGGTTCAAATCATAGACAGCAAGCAGAGTCAGTCTTCTTGTACTTAAGTCGGCATTGTGTCATTTGTATTTAATTCCGATGCAATTTCTGTGTTTCATCGTCAATAAGAAGGGCAGAGGGATACAGTAAACCTGAAGTGAAGCATCGGAATCTATAACTAGAGTCACAGGAATGGTTCAAAACATAGACAGTAGGAAGAGTCATTCTTCTTGTACTTAAGTCGGCATTGTGCATTTTCTATTTAATTCCGATGCAATTTCTGTGTTTCATCGTCAATAAGAAGGTCCAAGGGATACAGTGAACCTGAAGTGAAGCCTCGGAATCTATAACTAGTGTTACAGGAATGGTTCAAAACATAGAGAGATGGAAGATTAAGTCTTCTTGTACTTAAGTCGTCATTGTGCCTTTTGTATTTCATTCCGATGCAATTTCTGTGTTTCATCGTCCATAAGAAGGTCCGACGGATACAGTAAACCTCAACTGAAGCATCGGAATAAAAAACTAGTGTCACAGGAATGGTTCAAAACATAGAGAGTAGGAAGTGTCAGTCTTCTTGTACTTAAGTCGGCATTGTGCTTTTTCTATTTAATTCCGATGCGATTTTAGTGTCTTATCGTCAATAGGAAGGTCCAAGGGATACAGTAAACCTGAAGTGAAGCATCGGAATCTATAACTAGTGTCACATGAATAGTTCAAAACATAGACAGTAAAAAGAGTCAGTCTTCTTGTACTTATTTCGGCATTGTGCTTTTTGTATTTAATTCCGATGCAATTTCTGTGTTTCATCGTCAATAAGAAGGTCAGAGGGATACAGTAAATCTCAAGTGAGGCATCGGAATCCATAACTAGTGTCACAGGAATGGTTCAAATCATAGTCAGTAAGAAGTGTCAGTCCTCTTGTACTTAAGTCGGCATTGTGCCTTTTGTATTTAATTCCGATGCAATTTGTGTATTTCATCGTCAATAAGAAGGTCCAAAGGAGACAGTAAACCTGGAGTGAAGTATCGGAATCTATAACTAGTGTCACAGTGATGGTTCAAAACATAGACTGTACGAAGAGTCAGTCTTCTTGTGCTTAAGTCGGCATTGTGCCTTTTGTATTTAATTCCGATGCAATTTCTGTGATTCATCGTCAATAAGAAGGTCCAAGGGATACAGAAAACCTGAAGTGAAGCATCGACACCTATAACTAGTATCACAGAAATGGTTCAAAACATAGACAGTAAGCAGAGTCAGTCCTCTTGTACTTAAGTCGGCATTGTGCCTTTTGTATTTAATTCCGATGCAATTTCTGTGTTTCATCGTCAATAAGATGGGCATAGGGATACAGTAAACCTGAACTGAAGCATCGGAATTTATAACTAGTGTCACAGGAATGGTTCAAAACATAGACAGTAGGAAGAGTCAGTCTTCTTGTACTTTAGTCGGCATTGTGCATTTTCTATTTAATTCCGAACCAATTTCTGTGTTTCATCGTCAATAAGAAGGTCAAAGTGATACAGTGAACCTGAAGTGAAGCCTCGGGATATATAACTAGTGTCACAGGAATGGTTCAAAGCATAGCCAGTAAGAAGAGCCAGTCTTCTTGTACTTAAGTCGGCATTGTGCCTTTTGTATTTAATTCCGATGCAATTTCTGTGATTCATCGTCAATAAGAAGGTCCAAGGGATACAGAAAACCTGAAGTGAAGCATCGACACCTATAACTATTATCACAGAAATGGTTCAAAACATAGACAGTAAGCAGAGTCAGTCTTCTTGTACTTAAGTCGGCATTGTGCCTTTTGTATTAAATTCCGATGCAATTTCTGTGTTTCATCGTCAATAAGATGGGCAGAGGGATGCAGTAAACCTGAAGTGAAGCATCGGAATTTATAACTAGTGTCACAGGAATGGTTCAAAACATAGACTGTAGGAAGAGTCAGTCTTCTTGTACTTTGGTCGGCATTGTGCATTTTCTATTTAATTCCGAACCAATTTCTGTGTTTCATCGTCAATAAGAAGGTCAAAGTGATACAGTGAACCTGAAGTGAAGCCTCGGGATATATAACTAGTGTCACAGGAATGGTTCAAAGCATAGCCAGTAAGAAGAGCCAGTCTTCTTGTACTTAAGTCGGCATTGTGCCTTTTGTATTTAATTCCGATGCAATTTCTGTGTTTTATCGTCAATAGGAAGAACCAAGGGATACAGTAAACCTGGAGTGAAGCATCGGAATCTATAACTAGTGTCACAGGAATGGTTCAAAACATAGTCAGTAAGAAGAGTCAGTCTTCTTGTACATAAGTCGGCATTGTGCCTCTTGTATTTAATTCCGATGCAATTTCTGTGTTTCATCGTCAATATGAAGGTCTGTGGGTTACAGTAAACCTGAAGTGAAGCATCGAAATCTATAACTAGTGTCACAGGAATGGTTCAAAGCATAGACAGAAGAAGAGTCAGTCTTCTTGTACTTAAGTCGGCATTGTGCCATTTGTATTTAATTCCGTTGCAATTTCTGTGTTTCATCGTCAATAAGAAGGGCAGAGGGGTACACTAAACCTGACGTGAAGCATCGGAATCTATAACTAGTGTCACGGGAATGGTTCAAACCATAGACAGTAGGAAGAGTCAGTCTTCTTGTACTTATGTGGGCTTTGAGCCTTTTCTATTTATTTCCGATGCAATTTCTGTGTTTCATCGTCAATAAGAAGGTCCAAGGGATACAGTAAACCTGGAGTGAAGCATCGGAATCTGTAACTAGTGTCACAGGAATGGTTCAAATCATAGACAGTAAGAAAAGCCAGTCTTCTTGTACTTAAGACGTCATTGTACCTTTTGTATTTAATTCGGATGCAATTTCTGTGTTTCATCGTCAATAAGAACTTCCAAGGGATACAGAAAACCTGAAGTGAAGCACCGGATTCTATAGCTAGTGTCACATGAATGGTTCAAACATAGTCAGTAAGAATAGTCAGTCTTCTTGTACTTAAGTGGCCATTGTGCCTTATGTATTTAATTCCGATGCAATTTCTGTGTTTCATCGTCAATAAGAAGGTCCAAGGGATACAGTAAACCTGGAGTGAGGCATCATATCTATAACTCGTGTCACATGAATGGTTCAAAACATAGACAGTAAGAAGCGTCAGACTTCTTGTACTTAATCCTGCATTGTGCCTTTTGTATTTAATGCCGATGCAATTTCTGTGTTTCATCGTCAATAAGAAGGTCAGAGGGATACAGTAAACATGAAGTGAAGCATCGGAATCTATAACTAGTGTCACAGGAATGGTTCAAAACATAGTCAGTAAGAAGAGTCAGTCTTCTTGTACATAAGTCGGCATTGTGCCTTTTGTATTTAATTCCGATGCAATTTCTGTGTTTCATCGTCAATAAGAAGGTCTGTGGGTTACAGTAAACCTGAAGTGAAGCATCGAAATCTATAACTAGTGTCACAGGAATGGTTCAAATCATAGACAGTAAGATGAGTCAGTCTTCTTGTACTTAAGTCGACATTGTTCCTTTTTTATTTAAATCCGATGCAATTTCTGTGTTTCATCGTCAATTAGAAGGACAAAGGGATACAGTAAACCTAGAGTGAAGCATCGGAATCTATAACTAGTGTCAAAGGAATGGTTCAAAACACAGACTGTAAGACGAGTCAGTCTTCTTGTACTTAATTCGGCATGTGCCATTTGTATTTAATTCCGACGCAATGTCTGTATTTCATCGTCAATAAGAACGTCAGAGTGATACAGTAAATCTGAAGTGAAGCATCGGAAATTATAACTAGTGTCACAGGAATGGTTCAAACCATAGACAGTGGCAAGAGGCATGGTTCTTGTACTTAAGTCGGCATTGTGCCTTTCTTATTTAATTCCGATGCAATTTCTGTGTTTCATCGTCAATAAAAAGGTCCACGAGATACAGAAAACCTGGAGTGAAGCATCGGAATCTATAACTAGTGTCACAGGGATGGTTCAAAACATAGACAGTAAGAAGAGTCAGTATTCTTGTACATAAGTCGTCATTGTGCCTTTTGTATTTAATTCCGATGCAACTTCTGTGTTCCATCTTCAATAAGAAGGTCCAAGAGATAAAGTAAACCTGAAGTGAAGCATCGGAATCTGTAACTAGTGTCACATGAATGGTTCAAATCATAGACAGTGGCAAGAGTCAGTGTTCTTGTACTTAAGTCGTCATTGTGCCATTTGTATTTAATTCCGATGCAATTTCTGTGTTTCATCGTCAATAAGAAGGGCAGAGGGAAACAGTAAACCTGAAGTGAAGCATCGGAATCTATAACTAGTGTCACAGGAATGGTTCAAAACATAGTCAGTAAGAAGAGCCAGTCTTCTTGTACTTGAGTCGGCATTGTGCCTTTTGCATTTAATTCCGATTGAATTTCTGTGTTTCATCGTCAATAAGAAGGTCCAAGGGATACCTGAAGTGAAGCCTCGGAATCTATAACTAGTGTCACAGGAATGTTTCACAGCATAGTCAGTAAGAAGAGCCAGTCTTCTTGTACTTGAGTCGGCATTGTGCCTTTTGCATTTAATTCCGATGCAATTTCTGTGTTTTATCGTCAATAAGAAGGTCCAAGGGATACAGTAAACCTGGAGTGAAGCATCGGAATCTGTAACTAGTGTCACAGGAGTGGTTCAAAACATAGACAGTAAGAAGAGTCAGTCTTCTTGTACTTAAGTTGGCATTGTGCCTTTTTCAATTAATTCCGATGCTATTTCTGTGTTTTATTGTCAATAAGAAGGTCAGAGGGATACAGTAAATCTGAAGTGAAGCATCGGAATCTATAACTAGTGTCACAGGAATGGTTCAAAACATAGACAGTAAGAAGAGTCAGTCTTCTTGTACTAAAGTCGGCATTGTGCATTTTGTATTAAATTCTGATGTAATTTCTCTGTTTTATCGTCAATAAGAAGGTTAGACTGATACAGTAAACCTAATGTGAAGCATCCGAATCTATAACTAGTGTCACAGGAATGGTTCAAGACATAGTAAGAAGAGTCAGTCTACTTGTACTTAAGTCGGCATTGTGCCTTTTGTATTTAATTCCGATGCAATTTCAGTGTTTCATCGTCAATATGAAGGTCCAAGGAATACAGTGAACCTGGAGTGAAGCATCGGAATCTATAACTAGTGTCACAGGAATGAATCAAAACATAGTCAGTAAGAAGAGTCAGTCTTCTTGTACTTAAGTCGGCATTGTGCCTTTTCTTATTAATTCCTATGCCATATCTGTGTTTCATCGTCAATAAGAAGGTCCAAGGGATATAGTAAACCTGGAGTGAAGCATATGAATCTCTAACTAGTGTCACAGGAATGTTTCAAAAAATAGACAGTAAGTAGAGTCAGTCTTCTTGTACTTAATTCGGCATTGCGCCTTTTACATTTAATTCCGATGCAATTTCTGTGTTCCATCGTCAATAAGAAGGTCCAAGGGATGCAGTAAACCTGGAGTGAAGCATCGGAAACTATAACTAGTGTCACAGGAATGGTTCAAAACAGAGTCAGTAAGAAGAGTCAGTCTTCTTGTACTTAAGTCGGCATTGTGCTTTTTGCATTTAATTCCGAAGCAATTTCTATGTTTCATCGTCAATAAGAAGGTCCAAGGGAAACAGTAAACCTGAAGTGAAGCATCGGAATCTATAAGTAGTGTCACAGGAATGGTTCAAAACATAGACAGTAAGAAGAGTCAGTCTTCTTGTACTTAATTCGGCATTGTCCCTTTTGTATTTAATTCCAATGCAATTTCTGTGTTTCATCGTCAATAAGAATGTCAGAGGGATTCAGTAAAGCTGAAGTGAGGCATCGGAATATATAACTAGTGTCACAGGAATGGTTCAAAACATAGTCAGTTAGAAGAGTCAGTCTTCTTGTACTTAAGTCCGCATTGTGCCTTTTGTATTTAATTCCGATGCAATTTCTGTGTTTCATCGGCAATAAGAAGGTCAAAGGGATACAGTAAACCTGGAGTGAAGCATCGGAATCTATAACTAGTGACACAGGGATGGTTCAAAACATAGACAGTAAGAAGAGTCAGTATTCTTGTACTTAAGTCGGCATTGTGCCTTTTGTATTTAATTCCGATGCAATTTCTGTGTTTCATTGTCAATAAGGAGGTCCAAGGGATACAGTAAACCAGGAGTGAAGCATCGGAATCAATAACTAGTGTCACAGGAATGGTTCAAACATAGTCAGTAAGAAGAGTCAGTCTTCTTGTACTTAAGTCGGCATTGTGCCTTTTATATTTAATTCCAATGCAATTTCTGTGTTTCATCGTCAATAAGAAGGTCAAAGGGATACAGTAAACCTGGAGTGAAGCATCGGAATCTATAACTACTGACACAGGGATGGTTCAAAGCATAGACAGTAGGAAGAGTCAGTCTTCGTGTACTTAAGTCGGCATTGTGCATTTTCTATTTAATTCCGATGCAATTTCTGTGTTTCATCGTCAATAAGAAGGTCCAAGGGATACAGTAAACCTGGAGTGAAGCATCGAAATCTATAACTAGTGTCACAACAATGGTTCAAAGCATAGACAGTAAGAAGAGTCAGTCTTCTTGTACTTAATTTGGCATTGTCCCTTTTGTATTTAATTCCGATGCAATTTCTGTGTTTCATCGCCAGTAAGAATGTCAGAGGGATACAGTAAACCTGAAGTGAGGTATCGGAATCTATAACTAGTGTCACAGGAATGGTTCAAAACATAGTCAGTTAGAAGAGTCAGTCTTCTTGTACTTAAGTCCGCATTGTGCCTTTTGTATTTAATTCCGATGCAATTTCTGTGTTTCATCGTCAATAAGAAGGTCAAAGGGATACAGTAAACCTGGAGTGAAGCATCGGAATCTATAACTAGTGACACAGGGATGGTTCAAAACATAGACAGTAAGAAGAGTCAGTATTCTTGTACTTAAGTCGGCATTGTGCCTTTTGTATTTAATTCCGATGCAATTTCAGTGTTTCATCGTCAACAAGAAGGTCCAAGGGATACAGTAAACCTGGAGTGAAGCATTGGATTCTATAACTAGTGTCACAGGAATGGTTCAAAACATAGACAGTAGGAAGAGTCAGTCTTATTGTACTTAAGTCGGCATATTGATTTTTGTATTTAATTCCGTTGAAATTTCTGTGTTTCATCGTCATTAAGAAGGTCAGAGGGATACAGTAAACCTGACGTGAAGCATCGGAATCTATAACAAGTGTCACAGGAATGGTTCAAAGCATAGTCAGTAAGAAGAGTCAGTGTTCTTGTACTTAAGTCGGCATTGTGCCTTTTGTAATTAATTCCGATGCAATTTCTGTGTTTCATCGTCAATAAGAAGGTCCAAGGGATACAGTAAACCTGCAGTGAAGCATCGGAATCTGTAACTAGTGTCACAGGAATGGTTCAAAACATAGTAAGATGAGTCAGTCTTCTTGGACTTAAGTCGGCATTTTGCCTTTTTTATCTAATTTCGATGCAATTTCTGTGTTTCATCGTCAACAAGAAGGTCCAAGGGATACAGTAAACCTATTACTAGTGTCACAGGAATGGTTCAAAACATAGACAGTAAGAAGAGTCAGTCCTCTTGTACTTAATTCGGCATTGTGCATTTTGTATTTAATTCCGACGCAATTTCTGTGTTTCATCGTCAATAAGAACGTCAGAGGGATACAGTAAATCTCAAGTGAAGCATCGGAATCTATAAGTAGTGTCACAGGAATGGTTCAAAACATAGTCAGTAAGAATAGTCAGTCTTCTAGTACTAATGTCGGCATTGTGCCTTTTGTATTTAATTCCGATGCAATTTCTGTGTTTCATCGTCAATAAGAAGGACCAAGGGATACAGTAAACCTTGAGTGAAGCATCGGAATCAATAACTAATGTCACAGGAATGAATCAAAACATAGTCAGTAAGAAGAGTTAGTCTTCTTGTACTAAAGTCGGCATTGTGCCTTTTTTATCTAATTTCGATGCAATTTCTGTGTTTCATTGTCAATAAGTCGGTCCAAGGGATCCAGTAAACCTGAAGTGAAGCACCGGAATATATATCGAGTGTCACAGGAATGGTTCAAAGCATAGACAGTAGGAAGAGTCAGTCTTCGTGTACTTAAGTCGGCATTGTGCATTTTCTATTTAATTCCGATGCAATTTCTGTGTTTCATCGTCAATAAGAAGGACTAAGGGATACAGTATACCTGAAGTGAAGCCTCGGAATCTATAACTAGTGTCACAGGAATTGTTCAAAGCATAGTCACTAAGAAGAGCCAGTCTTCTTGTACTTAAGTCGGCATTGTGCCTTTTGCATTTAATTCCGATGCAATTTCTGTGTTTCATCGTCAATAAGAAGGACCAAGGGATACAGTAAACCTTGAGTGAAGCATCGGAATCAATAACTAATGTCACAGGAATGAATCAAAACATAGTCAGTAAGAAGAGTTAGTCTTCTTGTACTAAAGTCGGCATTGTGCCTTTTTTATCTAATTTCGATGCAATTTCTGTGTTTCATTGTCAATAAGTCGGTCCAAGGGATCCAGTAAACCTGAAGTGAAGCACCGGAATATATATCGAGTGTCACAGGAATGGTTCAAAGCATAGACAGTAGGAAGAGTCAGTCTTCGTGTACTTAAGTCGGCATTGTGCATTTTCTATTTAATTCCGATGCAATTTCTGTGTTTCATCGTCAATAAGAAGGACTAAGGGATACAGTATACCTGAAGTGAAGCCTCGGAATCTATAACTAGTGTCACAGGAATTGTTCAAAGCATAGTCACTAAGAAGAGCCAGTCTTCTTGTACTTAAGTCGGCATTGTGCCTTTTGCATTTAATTCCGATGCAATTTCTGTGTTTCATCGTCAATAAGAAGGTCCAAGGGATACAGTAAACCTGGAGTGAAGCATCGGAATCTATAACAAGTGTCACAGGAATGGTTCAAGACATAGTAAGAAGAGTCAGTCTTCTTGTACTTAAGTCGGCATCGTGCGTTTTGTATTTAATTCCGATGCAATTTCTGTGTTTCATCGTCAATATGAAGGTCTAAGGGATACAGTAAACCTGGAGTGAAGCATCGGAATCTATAACTAGTGTCACAGGAAAGAATCAAAACTTAGTCAGTAAGAAGAGTCAGTCTTCTTGTACTTAAGTCGGCATTGTGCTTTTCTAATTAATTCCTATGCCATTTCTGTTTTTCATCGTCAATAAGAAGGTCAGAGGGATACAGTAAACCTGGAGTGAAGCATCGAAATCTATAACTAGTGTCACAACAATGGTTCAAAGCATAGACAGTAAGAAGAGTCAGTCTTCTTGTACTTAATTTGGCATTGTCCCTTTTGTATTTAATTCCGATGCAATTTCTGTGTTTCATCGTCAGTAAGAATGTCAGAGGGATACAGTAAACCTGAAGTGAGGTATCGGAATCTATAACTAGTGTCACAGGAATGGTTCAAAACATAGTCAGTAAGAAGAGTCAGTCTTCTTGTACTTAAGTCGGCATTTTGCCTTTTGTATTTAATTCCGGTGCAATATTTGTGTTTCATCCTCAATACGAAGGTCCAAGGGATACAGTAAACCGGGAGTGAAGCACCGGAATCTATAACTAGTGTCACAGGAATGGTTCAAAACTTAGTCAGTAAGAAGAGTCAGTCTTCTTGTACTTAAGTCGGCATTGTGCCTCTTCTATTTAATTCCGATGCAATATCAGTGTATCATCGTCAATAAGAAGGTCCACGGGATACAGTAATCCGGGAGTGAAGCATCGGAATCTATAACTAGTGTCACAGGAATGGTTCAAAACATAGACAGTAAGCAGAGTCAGTCTTCTTGTACTTAAGTCGGCATTGTGCCTTTTGTATTTAATTCCGATGCAATTTCTGTTTTTCATCGTCAACAAAAAGGTCCAAGGGACACAGTAAACCTGGAGTGAAGCATCGGAATCTATAACTAGTGTCACAGGAGTGGTTCAAAACATAGGCAGCAAGAAAAGTCAGTCTTTTTGTACTTAACTTGGCATCGTGCCTTTTTTATTTAATTCCGATGCAATTTCTGTGTTTTATCGTCAATAAGAAGGTCAGAGGGATACAGTAAATCTGAAGTGAAGCATCGGAATCTATAACTGGTGTCACAGGAATGGTTCAAAACATAGACAGGAAGAAGAGTCAGTCTTCTTGTACTAAAGTCGACATTGTGCCTTTCGTAATAAATTCCGATGTAATTTCTCTGTTTTATCGTCAATATGAAGGTCAGACTGATACAGTAAACCTGAAGTGAAGCATCGGAATCTATAACTAGTGTCACACTAATGGTTCAAGACATAGTAAGAAGAGTCAGTCTCCTTGTACTTAAGTCGGCATTGTGCCTTTGGATTTAATTCCGATGCAATTTCTGTGTTTCATCGTCAATATGTAGGTCCAAGGGATACAGTAAACCTGGAGTGAAGCATCGGAATCTATAACTAGTGTCACAGGAATTAATCAAAACATAGTCAGTAAGAAGAGTCAGTCTTCTTCTACTTAAGTCGGCATTGTGCCTTTTCTTATTAATTCCTATGCCATATCTGTGTTTCATCGTCAATAAGAAGGTCCAAGGGATATAGTAAACCTGGAGTGAAGCATATGAATCTATAACTAGTGTCACAGGAATGGTTCAAAGAATAGACAGTAAGTAGAGTCAGTCTTCTTGTACTTAATTCAGCATTGCCCTTTTATATTTAATTCCGATGCAATTTCAGTTTTTCATCGTCAATAAGAAGGTCCAAGGGATACAGTAAATCTGAAGTGAAGCATCGGAATCTATAACTAGTCTCACAGGAATGGTTCAAAACATAGTCAGTAAGAAGAGTCAGTCTTCTTGTACTTAAGTCGGCATTGTGGCTTTTGTATTTAATTCCGATGAAATTTCTATGTTTCATCGTCAATAAGTAGGTCCCAGGGATACAGTAAACCTGAAGTGAAGCATCAGAATCTATAACTGGTGTCACAGGAATGGATCAAAACGTAGTCAGTTAGAAGAGTCAGTCTTCTTGTACTTAAGTCGGCATAGTGCCTTTTGTATTTATTTCCGATGCAATTTCGGTGTTTCATTGTCATAAAGAAGGTCCAAGGGATACAGTTAACCTGAAGTGAAGCACCGGAATCTATAACTAGTGTCACATGAATGGTTTAAATCATAGTCAGTAAGATGAGTCAATCTTCTTGTACTTAAGTCGGCATTGTGCCTATTGTATTTAATTCCGATGCAATTTCTGTGTTTCATCTTCAATAAGAAGGTCAAAGGGATACAGTAAACCTGGAGTGAAGCATCGGAATCTATAACTAGTGACACAGGGATGGTTCAAAACATAGACAGTAAGAAGAGTCAGTATTCTTGTACTTAAGTCGGCATGGTGCCTTTTGTATTTAATTTCGATGCAATTTTTGTGTTCATCGTCAATAAGAAAGTCCAAGGGATACAGTAAACCTGAAGTGAAGCACCGGAATCTATAACTAGTGTTACAGGAATGGTTCAAAACATAGTCAGTAAGAAGAGTCAGTCTTCTTGTACTTAAGTCGGCATTGTGCCTATTGTATTTAATTCCGATGCAATTTCTGTGTTTCATTGTCAATAAGGAGGTCCAAGGGATTCAGTAAACCAGGAGTGAAGCATCGGAATCTTTAACTAGTGTCACAGGAATGGTTCAAACATAGTCAGTAAGCAGAGTCAGTCTTCTTGTACTTAAGTCGGCATTGTGCCTTTTGTATTTAATTCCGATGCAATTTCAGTGTTTTATCGTCAATAAGAAGGTCCAAGGGATACAGTAAACCTGGAGTGAAGCTTCAGAATCTATAACTAGTGTCACAGGAATGAATCAAAACATAGTCAGTAAGAAGAGTCAGTTTTCTCGTACTTCAGTCGGCATTGTGCCTTTTGTATTTAATTCCGATGCAATTTCTGTGATTCATCGTCAACAAGAAGGTCCAAGGGATACAGTAAACCTGAAGTGATGTATCGTTATCTATAACTAGTGTCACAGGAATGGTTCAAAACATAGTCAGTAAGAAGAGTCAGTCTTCTTGTACTTAAGTCCGCATTGTGCCTTTTGTATTTAATTCCGATGCAATTTCAGTGTTTCATCGTCAATAAGAAGGTCCAAGGGATACAGTAAACCTGGAGTGAAGCTTCAGAATCTATAACTAGTGTCACAGGAATGAATCAAAACATAGTCAGTAAGAAGAGTCAGTTTTCTTGTACTTCAGTCGGCATTGTGCCTTTTGTATTTAATTCCGATGCAATTTCTGTGTTTCATCGTCAACAAGAAGGTCCAAGGGATACAGTAAACCTGAAGTGATGTATCGTTATCTATAACTAGTGTCACAGGAATGGTTCAAAAAATAGACAGTAGGAAGAGTCAGTCTTCTTGTACTTAAGTCTGCATTGTGCCTTTTCTATTTAATTCCGCTGCAATTTCAGGGTATCATCGTCAATAAGAAGGTCCAAGGGATACAGTAATCCGGGAGTGAAGCATCGGAATCTATAACTAGTGTCACAGGAATGGTTCAAAACATTGACAGTATGAAGAGTCAGTTATCTTGTCCTTAAGTCGGCATTGTGCCTTTTGTATTTAATTCCGATGCAATTTCTGTGTTTCATCGTCAATAAGAAGGTCAGAGGGATACAGTAGACCTGAAGTGAAGCATCGGAAACTATAACTAGTGTCACAGGAATGGTTCAAAACATAGACAGTAGGTAGAGTCAGTCTTATTGTACTTAAGTTGGCATAGTGCTTTTTGTATTTTATTCCGATGCAATTTCTGTGTTTCATCGTCAATAAGAAGGTCTGAGGGAAACAGTAAACCTGAAGTGAAGCATCGGAATCTATAACTAGTGTCACACGAATGGTTCAAAGCATAGTCAGTGAGAAGAGTCAGTGTTCTTGTACTTAAGTCGGCATTGTGCTTTTTGTAATTAATTCCGATGCAATTTCTGTCTTTCATCGTCAATAAGAAGGTCCAAGGGATACAGTAAACCTGCAGTGAAGCATCGGAATCTGTAACTAGTGTCACAGGAATGGTTCAAAACATAGTAAGATGAGTCAGTCTTCTTGTACTTAAGTCGGCATTGTGCCTTTTTTATCTAATTCCGATGCAATTTCTGCGTTTCATCGTCAATAAGAAGGTCCAAGGGATACAGTAAACCTGGAGTGAAGCATATGAATCTATATCTAGTGTCACAGGAATAGTTCAAAAAATGGACAGTAAGTAGAGTCAGTCTTCTTGTACATAATTCGGCATTGCGCTTTTTATATTTAATTCCGATGCAATTTCTGTGTTTCATCGTCAATAAGAAGGTCCAAGGGATACAGTAAACCTGGAGTGAAGCATCGAAATCCATAACTAGTGTCACAGGAATGGTTCAAAGCATAGACAGTAAGAAGAGTCAGTTTTCTTGTACTTAAGTAGGCATTGTGTCTTTTGTATTTAATTCCGATGAAAATTTTGTGTTTCATCGTCAATAAGAAGGTCAGAGGGATACAGTAAATCTGAAGTGAAGCATCGGAATCTATAACTAGTGTCACAGGAATGGTTCATAACATAGTCAGTAAGAAGAGTCAGTCTTCTTGTACTTAAGTCGGCATTGTGCCTTTTGTATTTAATTCCGATGCAATTTCTATGTTTCATCGTCAATAAGTAGGTCCAAGTGATACAGTAAACCTGAAGTGAAGCATCAGAATCTATAACTGGTGTCACAGGAATGGTTCAAAACGTAGTCAGTAAGAAGAGTCAGTCTTCTTGTACTTAAGTCGGCATTGTGCCTTTTGTATTTACTTCCGATTCAATTTCGGTGTTTCATTGTCAAAAATAAGGTCCAAGGGATACAGTAAACCTGAAGTGAAACACCGGAATCTATAACTAGTGTCACATGAATGGTTCAAATCATAGTCAGTAAGAAGAGTCAGTCTTCTTGTACTTAAGTCGACATTGTGCCTTTTGTATTTAATCCCGATGCAATTTCTGTGTTTCATTGTCAATAAGAAGGTCCAAGGGAGACAGTAAACCTGGAGTGAAGCATCGAAATCTGTAACTAGTGTCACATAAATGGTTCAAAACATAGACAGTAAGAAGAGTCAGTCTTCTTTTACTTAATTCGGCATTGTGCCTTTTGTGTTTAATTCCGATGCAATTTCTGTGTTTCATCGTCAATAAGAAGGTCAAAGGGATACAGTAAAGCTGGAGTGAAGCATCGGAATCTATAACTAGTGACACAGGAATGGTTCAAAACATAGACAGTAAGAAGAGTAAGTATTCTTGTACTTATGTCGGCATTGTGCCTTTTGTATTTAATTTCGATGGAATTTTTGTGTTCCATCGTCAATATGAAGGTCCAAGGGATACGGTAAACCTGAAGTGAAGCACTGGAATCTATAACTAGTGTTACAGGAACGGTTCAAACATAGTCAGTAAGAAGAGTCAGTCTTCTTGTACTTAAAACGGATTTGTGCCTTTTGTATTTAATTCCGATGCAATTTCTGTGTTTCATTGTCAATAAGGAGGTCCAAGGGATACAGTAAACCAGGAGTGAAGCATCGGAATCTCTAACTAGTGTCACAGGAATGGTTCAAACATAGTCAGAAAGAAGAGTCAGTCTTCTTGTACTTAAGACGGCATTGTGCCTTTTGTATTTAATTCCGATGCAATTTTTGTGTTTCATCCTCAATACGAAGGTCCAAGGGATACAGTAAACAGGGAGTGATGCAGCGGAATCTATAACTAGTGTCACAGGAATGGTTCAAACCTTAGTCAGTAAGAAGAGTCAGTCTTCTTGTACTTAAGTCGGCATTGTGCCTTTTGTATTTAATTCCGACGCAATTTCTATGTTTCATCGTCAATAAGAAGGTCCAAGGGATACAGTAAACCTGAAGTGAAGCATCAGAATCTATAACTGGTGTCACAGGAATGGTTCAAATCGTAGTCAGTAAGAAGAGTCAGTCTTCTTGTACTTAAGTCGGCATTGTGCTTTTTGTATTTCTTTCCGATGCAATTTCGAAGTTTCATTGTCAAAAAGAAGGTCCAAGGGATGCAGTACACCTGAAGTGAAGCACCGGAATCTATAACTAGTGTCACATGAATGGTTTAAAGAATAGTCAGTAAGAAGAGTCAGTCTTCTTGTACTTAAGTCGCCATTGTGCCTTTTGTATTTAATTCCGATGCAATTTCTGTGTTTCATTGTCAATAAGAAGGTCCAAGGGAGACAGTAACCCTGGAGTGAAGCATCGAAATCTATAACTAGTGTCACATAAATGGTTCAAAACATAGACAGTAAGAAGAGTCAGTCTTCTTGTACTTAATTCGGCATTGTCCCTTTTGTATTTAATTCCGATGCAATTTCTGTGTTTCTTCGTCAATAAGAATGTCAGAGGGATACAGTAAACCCGAAGTGAGGCACCGGAATCTATAACTAGTGTCACAAGAATGGTTCAAAACATAGTCAGTAAGAAGAGTCAGTCTTCTTGTACTTAAGTCCGCATTGTGCCTTTTGTATTTAATTCCGATTTAATTTCTGTGTTTCATCGTCAATAAGAAGGTCAAAGGGATACAGTAAACCTGGAGTGAAGCATCGGAATATATAACTAGTGACACAGGGATGGTTCAAATCATAGACAGTAAGAAGAGTCAGTATTATTGTACTTAAGTCGGCATTGTGCCTTTTGTATTTAATTCCGATGCAATTTCAGTGTTTCATCGTCAATAAGAAGGTCCAAGGGATACAGTAAACCTGGAGTGAAGCATCAGAATCTATAACTAGTGTCACAGGAATGAATCAAAGCATAGTCAGTAAGAAGAGTCAGTTTTCTTGTACTTCAGCCGGCATTGTGCCTTTTGTATTTAATTCCGATGCAATTTCTGTATTTCATCGTCAACAAGAAGGTCCAAGGGATACAGTAAACCTGAAGTGAAGTATCGGAATCTATAACTAGTGTCACAGGAATGGTTCAAAAAATAGACAATAGGAAGAGTCAGTCTTCTTGTACTTAAGTCGGCATTGTGCTTTTTGTATTTTATTCCGATGCAATTTCTGTGTATCATCGTCAATAAGAAGGTCCAAGGGATACAGTAATCCGGGAGTGAAGCATCGGAATCTATAACTAGTGTCACAGGAATGGTTCAAAAACATTGACAGTAGGAAGAGTCAGTTATCTTGTACTTAAGTTGGCAGTGTGCCTTTTGTATTTTATACCGATGCAATTTCTGTGTTACATCGTCAATAAGAAGGTCTGAGGGATACAGTAAACCTGACGTGAAGCATCGGAATCCATAACAAGTGTCACAGGAATGGTTCAAAGCATAGTCAGTAAGAAGAGTCAGTGTTCTTGTACTTAAGTCGGCATTGTGCCTTTTGTAATTAATTCCGATGCAATTTCTGTGTTTCATCGTCAATAAGAAGGTCCAAGGGATACAGTTCAACGGATACAGTAAACCTGCAGTGAAGCATCGGAATCTGTAACTAGTGTCACAGGAATGATACAAAACATAGTAAGATGAGTCAGTCTTCTTGTACTTAAGTCGACATTGTGCCTTTTTTATCTAATTCCGATGCAATTTCTGTGTTTCATCGTCAATAAGCAGATCCAAGGGATACAGTAAACCTAGAGTGAAGCATCGGATTCTATTACTAGTGTCACAGGAATAGTTCATAACATAGACAGTAAGAAGAGTCATCCTCTTGTACTTAATTCGGCATTGTGCATTTTGTATTTAATTCCGACGCAATTTCTGTGTTTCATCGTCAATAAGAACGTCAGAGGGATACAGTAAATCTCAAGTGAAGCATCGGAATCTATAACTAGTGTCACAGGAATGGTTCAAAACATAGTCAGTAGGAAGAGTCAGTCTTCTAGTACTAAAGTCGGCATTGTGCCGTTTGTATTTAATTCCAATGCAATTTCTGTGTTTCATCGTCAATAAGAAGGTCCAAGGGATACAGTAAACCGGGAGTGAAGCATCGGAATCTATAACTAGTGTCACAGAAATGGTTCAAAACATAGTCAGTAAGAAGAGTCAGTCTTCTTGTACTTAAGTCGGCATTGTGCCTTTTGTATTTAATTCCGATGCAATTTCTGTGTTTCATCGTCAATAAGTAGGTCCAAGGGATAGAGTAAACCTGAAGTGAAGCTCCGGAATATATAACGAGTGTCACAGGAATGGTTCAAAACATAGTCAGTAAGAAGAGTCAGTCATCTTGTACTTAAGTCGCCATTGTGCCTTTTGTATCAAATTCCGATGCAATATCTGTGTTTCATCGCAAACAAGAAGGTCCAAGAGATACAGTAAACCTGAAGTGAAGCATAGAAATCTATAACTAGTGTCACAGGAATAGTAAAAACATAGAAAGTAGGAAGAGTCAGTCTTCTTGTACTTAAGTCGGCATTGTGCCTTCTCTATTTAATTCCGATGCAATTTCTGTGTTTCGTCGTAAATAAGGAGGTCCAAGGGATACAGTAAACCTGGAGTGAAGCATCGGAATCTATAACTAGTGTCACAGGAATGGTTCAAAACATAGTCAGTAAGAAAAGTCAGTCTTCTTTTACTTAAGTCCGCATTGTGCCTTTTGTATTTAATTCCGATGCAATTTCTGTGTTTCATCGTCAATAAGACGGTCAAAGGGATTCAGTAAACCTGGAGTGAAGCATCGGAATATATAACTAGTGACACAGGGATGGTTCAAATCATAGACAGTAAGAAGAGTCAGTATTATTGTACTTAAGTCGGTATTGTGCCTTTTGTATTTAATTCCGATGCAATTTCAGTGTTTCATCGTCAATAAGAAGGTCCAAGGGATATAGTAAACCTGGAATGAAGCATCAGAATCTATAACTAGTGTCACAGGAATGAATCAAAACATAGTCAGTAAGAAGAGTCAGTTTTCTTGTACTTCAGCCGGCATTGTGCCTTTTGTATTTAATTCCGATGCAATTTCTGTATTTCATCGTCAACAAGAAGGTCCAAGGGATACTGTAAACCTGAAGTGAAGTATCGGAATCTATAACTAGTGTGACAGGAATGGTTCAAAAAATAGACAATAGGAAGAGTCAGTCTTCTTGTACTTAAGTCGGCATTGTGCTTTTTGTATTTTATTCCGATGCAATTTCTGTGTTTCATCGTCAATAAGAAGGTCTGAGGGAAACAGTAAACCTGAAGTGAAGCATCGGAATCTATAACTAGTGTCACAGGAATGGTTCAAACATAGACTGTGAGAAGAGTCAGTCTTCTTGTACTTAAGTCGGCATTGTGTCTTTTGTATTTAATTCCGATGAAAATTTTGTGTTTCATCGTCAATAAGAAGGTCAGAGGGATACAGTAAATCTGAAGTGAAGCATCGGAATCTATAACTAGTGACACAGGAATGGTTCAAATCGTAGTCGGTAAGAAGAGTCAGTCTTCTTGTACTTAAGTCGGCATTGTGCTTTTTGTATTTCTTTCCGATGCAATTTCGAAGTTTCATTGTCAATAAGAAGGTCCAAGGGAGACAGTAAACCTGGAGTGAAGCATCGAAATCTGTAACTAGTGTCACATAAATGGTTCAAAACATAGACAGTAAGAAGAGTCAGTCTTCTTTTACTTAATTCGGCATTGTGCCTTTTGTGTTTAATTCCGATGCAATTTCTGTGTTTCATCGTCAATAAGAAGGTCAAAGGGATACAGTAAACCTGGAGTGAAGCATCGGAATCTATAACTAGTGACACAGGAATGGTTCAAAACATAGACAGTAAGAAGAGTAAGTATTCTTGTACTTATGTCGGCATTGTGCCTTTTGTATTTAATTTCGATGGAATTTTTGTGTTCCATCGTCAATATGAAGGTCCAAGGGATACGGTAAACCTGAAGTGAAGCACTGGAATCTATAACTAGTGTTACAGGAACGGTTCAAACATAGTCAGTAAGAAGAGTCAGTCTTCTTGTACTTAAAACGGATTTGTGCCTTTTGTATTTAATTCCGATGCAATTTCTGTGTTTCATTGTCAATAAGGAGGTCCAAGGGATACAGTAAACCAGGAGTGAAGCATCGGAATCTCTAACTAGTGTCACAGGAATGGTTCAAACATAGTCAGAAAGAAGAGTCAGTCTTCTTGTACTTAAGACGGCATTGTGCCTTTTGTATTTAATTCCGATGCAATTTTTGTGTTTCATCCTCAATACGAAGGTCCAAGGGATACAG
This sequence comes from Schistocerca piceifrons, assembly GCF_021461385.2. Lineage (NCBI taxonomy): Eukaryota > Metazoa > Arthropoda > Insecta > Orthoptera > Acrididae > Schistocerca > Schistocerca piceifrons. The sequence goes on along the minus strand of NC_060146.1, from coordinate 6,224,842 downwards.
TAAACAGGGAGTGATGCAGCGGAATCTATAACTAGTGTCACAGGAATGGTTCAAATCTTAGTCAGTAAGAAGAGTCAGTCTTCTTGTACTTAAGTCGGCATTGTGCCTTTTGTATTTAATTCCGACGCAATTTCTATGTTTCATCTTCAATAAGAAGGTCCAAGGGATACAGTAAACCTGAAGTGAAGCATCAGAATCTATAACTGGTGTCACAGGAATGGTTCAAATCGTAGTCAGTAAGAAGAGTCAGTCTTCTTGTACTTAAGTCGGCATTGTGCTTTTTGTATTTCTTTCCGATGCAATTTCGAAGTTTCATTGTCAAAAAGAAGGTCCAAGGGATGCAGTACACCTGAAGTGAAGCACCGGAATCTATAACTAGTGTCACATGAATGGTTTAAAGAATAGTCAGTAAGAAGAGTCAGTCTTCTTGTACTTAAGTCGCCATTGTGCCTTTTGTATTTAATTCCGATGCAATTTCTGTGTTTCATTGTCAATAAGAAGGTCCAAGGGAGACAGTAACCCTGGAGTGAAGCATCGAAATCTATAACTAGTGTCACATAAATGGTTCAAAACATAGACAGTAAGAAGAGTCAGTCTTCTTGTACTTAATTCGGCATTGTCCCTTTTGTATTTAATTCCGATGCAATTTCTGTGTTTCTTCGTCAATAAGAATGTCAGAGGGATACAGTAAACCCGAAGTGAGGCATCGGAATCTATAACTAGTGTCACAAGAATGGTTCAAAACATAGTCAGTAAGAAGAGTCAGTCTTCTTGTACTTAAGTCCGCATTGTGCCTTTTGTATTTAATTCCGATGCAATTTCTGTGTTTCATCGTCAATAAGAAGGTCAAAGGGATACAGTAAACCTGGAGTGAAGCATCGGAATATATAACTAGTGACACAGGGATGGTTCAAATCATAGACAGTAAGAAGAGTCAGTATTATTGTACTTAAGTCGGCATTGTGCCTTTTGTATTTAATTCCGATGCAACTTCAGTGTTTCATCGTCAATAAGAAGGTCCAAGGGATACAGTAAACCTGGAGTGAAGCATCAGAATCTATAACTAGTGTCACAGGAATGAATCAAAACATAGTCAGTAAGAAGAGTCAGTTTTCTTGTACTTCAGCCGGCATTGTGCCTTTTGTATTTAATTCCGATGCAATTTCTGTATTTCATCGTCAACAAGAAGGTCCAAGGGATACAGTAAACCTGAAGTGAAGTATCGGAATCTATAACTAGTGTCACAGGAATGGTTCAAAAAATAGACAATAGGAAGAGTCAGTCTTCTTGTACTTAAGTCGGCATTGTGCTTTTTGTATTTTATTCCGATGCAATTTCTGTGTATCATCGTCAATAAGAAGGTCCAAGGGATACAGTAATCCGGGAGTGAAGCATCGGAATCTATAACTAGTGTCACAGGAATGGTTCAAAAACATTGACAGTAGGATGAGTCAGTTATCTTGTACTTAAGTTGGCAGTGTGCCTTTTGTATTTTATACCGATGCAATTTCTGTGTTTCATCGTCAATAAGTAGGTCTGAGGGATACAGTAAACCTGACGTGAAGCATCGGAATCCATAACAAGTGTCACAGGAATGGTTCAAAGCATAGTCAGTAAGAAGAGTCAGTGTTCTTGTACTTAAGTCGGCATTGTGCCTTTTGTAATTAATTCCGATGCAATTTCTGTGTTTCATCGTCAATAAGAAGGTCCAAGGGATACTGTTCAACGGATACAGTAAACCTGCAGTGAAGCATCGGAATCTGTAACTAGTGTCACAGGAATGATACAAAACATAGTAAGATGAGTCAGTCTTCTTGTACTTAAGTCGACATTGTGCCTTTTTTATCTAATTCCGATGCAATTTCTGTCTTTCATCGTCAATAAGCAGATCCAAGGGATACAGTAAACCTAGAGTGAAGCATCGGATTCTATTACTAGTGTCACAGGAATAGTTCATAACATAGACAGTAAGAAGAGTCATCCTCTTGTACTTAATTCGGCATTGTGCATTTTGTATTTAATTCCGACGCAATTTCTGTGTTTCATCGTCAATAAGAACGTCAGAGGGATACAGTAAATCTCAAGTGAAGCATCGGAATCTATAACTAGTGTCACAGGAATGGTTCAAAACATAGTCAGTAGGAAGAGTCAGTCTTCTAGTACTAAAGTCGGCATTGTGCCGTTTGTATTTAATTCCGATGCAATATCTGTGTTTCATCGTCAATAAGAAGGTCCAAGGGATACAGTAAACCGGGAGTGAAGCATCGGAATCTATAACTAGTGTCACAGAAATGGTTCAAAACATAGTCAGTAAGAAGAGTCAGTCTTCTTGTACTTAAGTCGGCATTGTGCCTTTTGTATTTAATTCCGATGCAATGTCTGTGTTTCATCGTCAATACGTAGGTCCAAGGGATAGAGTAAACCTGAAGTGAAGCTCCGGAATATATAACGAGTGTCACAGGAATGGTTCAAAACATAGTCAGTAAGAAGAGTCAGTCATCTTGTACTTAAGTCGCCATTGTGCCTTTTGTATCAAATTCTGATGCAATATCTGTGTTTCATCGCAAACAAGAAGGTCCAAGAGATACAGTAAACCTGAAGTGAAGCATAGAAATCTATAACTAGTGTCACAGGAATAGTAAAAACATAGAAAGTAGGAAGAGTCAGTCTTCTTGTACTTAAGTCGGCATTGTGCCTTCTCTATTTAATTCCGATGCAATTTCTGTGTTTCATCGTAAATAAGGAGGTCCAAGGGATACAGTAAACCTGGAGTGAAGCATCGGAATCTATAACTAGTGTCACAGGAATGGTTCAAAACATAGTCAGTAAGAAGAGTCAGTCTTCTTTTACTTAAGTCCGCATTGTGCATTTTGTATTTAATTCCGATGCAATTTCTGTGTTTCATCGTCAATAAGACGGTCAAAGGGATTCAGTAAACCTGGAGTGAAGCATCGGAATGTATAACTAGTGACACAGGGATGGTTCAAATCATAGACAGTAAGAAGAGTCAGTATTATTGTACTTAAGTCGGCATTGTGCCTTTTGTATTTAATTCCGATGCAATTTCAGTGTTTCATCGTCAATAAGAAGGTCCAAGGGATATAGTAAACCTGGAATGAAGCATCAGAATCTATAACTAGTGTCACAGGAATGGTTCAAACATAGACTGTGAGAAGAGTCAGTCTTCTTGTACTTAAGTCGGCATTGTGCCTTTTGTATTTAATTCCGATGCAATTTCGGTGTTTCATTGTCAAAAATAAGGTCCAAGGGATACAGTCAACCTTAAGTGAAACACCGGAATCTATAACTAGTGTCACATGAATGGTTCAAATCATAGTCAGTAAGAAGAGTCAGTCTTCTTGTACTTAAGTCGACATTGTGCCTTTTGTATTTAATCCCGATGCAATTTCTGTGTTTCATTGTCAATAAGAAGGTCCAAGGGAGACAGTAAACCTGGAGTGAAGCATCGAAATCTGTAACTAGTGTCACATAAATGGTTCAAAACATAGACAGTAAGAAGAGTCAGTCTTCTTTTACTTAATTCGGCATTGTGCCTTTTGTATTTAATTCCGATGCAATTTCTGTGTTCCATCGTCAATAAGAAGGTCAAAGGGATACAGTAAACCTGGAGTGAAGCATCGGAATCTATAACTAGTGACACAGGAATGGTTCAAAACATAGACAGTAAGAAGAGTAAGTATTCTTGTACTTATGTCGGCATTGTGCCTTTTGTACTTAATTTCGATGGAATTTTTGTGTTCCATCGTCAATAAGAAGGTCCAAGGGATACAGTAAACCTGAAGTGAAGCACTGGAATCTATAACTAGTGTTACAGGAGTGGTTCAAACATAGTCAGTAAGAAGAGTCAGTCTTCTTGTACTTAAAACGGATTTGTGCCTTTTGTATTTAATTCCGATGCAATTTCTGTGTTTCATTGTCAATAAGGAGGTCCAAGGGATACAGTAAACCAGGAGTGAAGCATCGGAATCTCTAACTAGCGTCACAGGAATGGTTCAAACATAGTCAGTAAGAAGAGTCAGTCTTCTTGTACTTAAGACGTCATTGTGCCTTTTGTAATTAATTCCGATGCAATTTTTGTGTTTCATCCTCAATACGAAGGTCCAAGGGATACAGTAAACAGGGAGAGATGCAGCGGAATCTATAACTAGTGTCACAGGAATGGTTCAAATCTTAGTCAGTAAGAAGAGTCAGTCTTCTTGTACTTAAGTCGGCATTGTGCCTTTTGTATTTCATTCCGACGCAATTTCTATGTTTCATCGTCAATAAGAACGTCCAAGGGATACAGTAAACCTGAAGTGAAGCATCAGAATCTATAACTGGTGTCACAGGAATGGTTCAAATCGTAGTCAGTAAGAAGAGTCAGTCTTCTTGTACTTAAGTCGGCATTGTGCCTTTTGTATTTAATTCCGATGCAATTTCAGTGTTGCATCGTCAATAAGAAGGTCCAAGGGATACAGTAAACCTGGAGTGAAGCATCAGAATCTATAACTAGTGTCACAGGAATGAATCAAAACATAGTCAGTAAGAAGAGTCAGTTTTCATGTACTTCAGCCGGCATTGTGCCTTTTGTATTTAATTCCGATGCAATTTCTGTATTTCATCGTCAACAAGAAGGTCCAAGGGATACAGTAAACCTGAAGTGAAGTATCGGAATCTATAACTAGTGTCACAGGAATGGTTCAAAAAATAGACAATAGGAAGAGTCAGTCTTCTTGTACTTAAGTCGGCATTGTGCTTTTTGTATTTTATTCCGATGAAATTCTGTGTATCATCGGCAATAAGAAGGTCCAAGGGATACAGTAATCCGGGAGTGAAGCATCGGAATCTATAACTAGTGTCACAGGAATGGTTCAAAGACATTGACAGTAGGAAGAGTCAGTTATCTTGTACTTAAGTTGGCAGTGTGCCTTTTGTATTTTATACCGATGCAATTTCTGTGTTTCATCGTCAATAAGAAGGTCTGAGGGAAACAGTAAACCTGAAGTGAAGCATCGGAATCTATAACTAGTGTCACAGGAATGGTTCAATCATAGACTGTGAGAAGAGTCAGTCTTCTTGTACTTAAGTCGGCATTGTGCCTTTTGTATTTAATTCCGATGCAATTTCTGTGTTTCATCGTCAATAAGAAGGTCAGAGGGATACAGTAAAAATGAAGTGAAGCATCGGAATCTAAAACTAGTGTCACGGGAATGGTTCAAATCATAGACAGTGGGAAGAGTCAGTCTTCTTGTACTTAAGTCGGCATATTGCTTTTTGTATTTAATTCCGTTGCAATTTCTGTGTTTTATCGTCATTGAGAAGGTCATAGGGATACAGTAAACCTGACGTGAAGCATCGGAATCTATAACAAGTGTCACAGGAATGGTTCAAAGCATAGTCAGTAAGAAGAGTCAGTGTTCTTGTACTTAAGTCGGCATTGTGCCTTTTGTAATTAATTCCGATGCAATTTCTGTGTTTTATCGTCAATAAGAAGGTCCAAGGGATACAGTTCAACGGATACAGTAAACCTGCAGTGAAGCATCGGAATCTGTAACTAGTGTCACAGGAATGATACAAAACATAGTAAGATGAGTCAGTCTTCTTGTACTTAAGTCGACATTGTGCCTTTTTTATCTAATTCCGATGCAATTTCTGTGTTTCATCGTCAATAAGCAGATCCAAGGGATACAGTAAACCTAGAGTGAAGCATCGGAATCTATTACTAGTGTCACAGGAATAGTTCATAACATAGACAGTAAGAAGAGTCATCCTCTTGTACTTAATTCGGCATTGTGCATTTTGTATTTAATTCCGACGCAATTTCTGTGTTTCATCGTCAATAAGAACGTCAGAGGGATACAGTAAATCTCAAGTGAAGCATCGGAATCTATAACTAGTGCCACAGGAATGGTTCAAAACATAGTCAGTAGGAAGAGTCAGTCTTCTAGTACTAAAGTCGGCATTGTGCCGTTTGTATTTAATTCCGATGCAATTTCTGTGTTTCATCGTCAATAAGAAGGTCCAAGGGATACAGTAAACCGGGAGTGAAGCATCGGAATCTATAACTAGTGTCACAGAAATGGTTCAAAACATAGTCAGTAAGAAGAGTCAGTCTTCTTGTACTTAAGTCGGCAGTGTGCCTTTTGTATTAATTTCCATTGCAATTTCTGTGTTTCGTCGTCAATAACAAGAACCAAGGGATACAGTAAACCTGGAGTGAAGCATCGGAATCAATAACTAATGTCACAGGAATGAATCAAAACATAGTCAGTAAGAAGAGTTAGTCTTCTTGTACTAATGTTGGCATTGTGCCTTTTGTATTTAATTCCGATGCAATTTCTGTGTTTCATCGTCAATAAGAAGGTCCAAGGGATACAGTAAACCTAGAGTGAAGCATCGGAATCTATTACTAGTGACAGAGGAATGGTTCAAATCATAGACAGTAAGAAGAGGCAGTCTTCTTGTACTTAATTCGGCATTGTGCAATTTGTATTTAATTCCGACGCAATTTCTGTGTTTCGTCGTCAATAAGAACGTCAGAGGGATACAGTAAATCTGAAGTGAAGCATCGGAATCTATAACTAGTGTCACAGGAATGGTTCAAAACATAGTCAGTAAGAAGAGTCAGTCTTCTTGTACTAAAGTCGGCATTGTGCCTTTTGTATTTAATTCCGATGCAATTTCTGTGTTTCATCGTCAATAAGTAGGTCCAAGGGATAGAGTAAACCTGAAGTGAAGCTCCGGAATATATAACGAGTGTCACAGGAATGGTTCAAAACATAGTCAGTAAGAAGAGTCAGTCATCTTGTACTTATGTCGCCATTGTGCCTTTTGTATTAAATTCCGATGCAATATCTGTGTTTCATCGCAAACAAGAAGGTCCAAGAGATACAGTAAACCTGAAGTGAAGCATAGAAATCTATAACTAGTGTCACAGGAATGGTTCAAAACATAGACAGAAGAGGAGCCAGTCTTCTTGTATCTAAGTCGGCATTGTCCCTTTTGTATTTAATTCCGTTGCAATTTCTGTGTTTCATCGTCAATAAGATGGTCAGAGGGATACAGTAAACCTGAAGAGAAGCATCGGAATCTATAACTAGTGTCACAGGAATAATAAAAACATAGAAAGTAGGAAGAGTCAGTCTTCTTGTACTTAAGTCGGCATTGTGCCTTCTCTATTTAATTCCGATGCAATTTCTGTGTTTCATCGTAAATAAGGAGGTCCAAGGGATACAGTAAACCTGGAGTGAAGCATCGGAATCTATAACTAGTGTCACAGGAATGGTTCAAAACATAGTCAGTAAGAAGAGTCAGTCTTCTTGTACTTAAGTCCGCATTGTGCCTTTTGTATTTAATTCCGATGCAATTTCTGTGTTTCGTCGTCAATAAGAAGGTCAAAGGGATACAGTAAACCTGGAGTGAAGCATCGGAATATATAACTAGTGACACAGGGATGGTTCAAATCATAGACAGTAAGAAGAGTCAGTATTATTGTACTTAAGTCGGCATTGTGCCTTTTGTATTTAATTCCGATGCAATTTCAGTGTTTCATCGTCAATAAGAAGGTCCAAGGGATACAGTAAACCTGGAGTGAAGCATCAGAATCTATAACTAGTGTCACAGGAATGAATCAAAACATAGTCAGTAAGAAGAGTCAGTTTTCTTGTACTTCAGCCGGCATTGTGCCTTTTGTATTTAATTCCGATGCAATTTCTGTATTTCATCGTCAACAAGAAGGTCCAAGGGATACAGTAAACCTGAAGTGAAGTATCGGAATCTATAACTAGTGTCACAGGAATGGTTCAAAAAATAGACAATAGGAAGAGTCAGTCTTCTTGTACTTAAGTCGGCATTGTGCTTTTTGTATTTTATTCCGATGCAATTTCTGTGTATCATCGTCAATAAGAAGGTCCAAGGGATACAGTAATCCGGGAGTGAAGCATCGGAATCTATAACTAGTGTCACAGGAATGGTTCAAAAACATTGACAGTAGGAAGAGTCAGTTATCTTGTACTTATGTTGGCAGTGTGCCTTTTGTATTTTATACCGATGCAATTTCTGTGTTTCATCGTCAATAAGAAGGTCTGAGGGAAACAGTAAACCTGAAGTGAAGCATCGGAATCTATAACTAGTGTCACAGGAATGGTTCAAACATAGACTGTGAGAAGAGTCAGTCTTCTTGTACTTAAGTCGGCATTGTGCCTTTTGTATTAAAATTCCGATGCCATTTCTGTGTTTCATCGTCAATAAGAAGGTCAGAGGGATACAGTAAAAATGAAGTGAAGCATCGGAATCTAAAACTAGTGTCACAGGAATGGTTCAAATCATAGACAGTGGGAAGAGTCAGTCTTCTTGTACTTAAGTCGGCATATTGCTTTTTGTATTTAATTCCGTTGCAATTTCTGTGTTTTATCGTCATTGAGAAGGTCATAGGGATACAGTAAACCTGACGTGAAGCATCGGAATCTATAACAAGTGTCACAGGAATGGTTCATAGCATAGTCTGTAAGAAGAGTCAGTGTTCTTGTACTGAAGTCGGCATTGTGCCTTTTGTAATTAATTCCGATGCAATTTCTGTGTTTCATCGTCAATAAGAAGGTCTAAGGGATACAGTTCTACGGATACAGTAAACCTGCAGTGAAGCATCGGAATCTGTAACTAGTGTCACAGGAATGATACAAAACATAGTAAGATGAGTCAGTCTTCTTGTACTTAAGTCGACATTGTGCCTTTTTTATCTAATTCCGATGCAATTTCTGTGTTTCATCGTCAATAAGCAGATCCAAGGGATACAGTAAACCTAGAGTGAAGCATCGGAATCTATTACTAGTGTCACAGGAATAGTTCATAACATAGACAGTAAGAAGAGTCATCCTCTTGTACTTAATTCGGCATTGTGCATTTTGTATTTAATTCCGACGCAATTTCTGTGTTTCATCGTCAATAAGAACGTCAGAGGGATACAGTAAATCTCAAGTGAAGCATCGGAATCTATAACTAGTGTCACAGGAATGGTTCAAAACATAGTCAGTAGGAAGAGTCAGTCTTCTAGTACTAAAGTCGGCATTGTGCCGTTTGTATTTAATTCCGATGCAATTTCTGTGTTTCATCGTCAATAAGAAGGTCCAAGGGATACAGTAAACCGGGAGTGAAGCATCGGAATCTATAACTAGTGTCACAGAAATGGTTCAAAACATAGTCAGTAAGAAGAGTCAGTCTTCTTGTACTTAAGTCTGCATTGTGCTTTTGTATTAATTTCCATTGCAATTTCTGTGTTTCGTCGTCAATAACAAGAACCAAGGGATACAGTAAACCTGGAGTGAAGCATCGGAATCAATAACTAATGTCACAGGAATGAATCAAAACATAGTCAGTAAGAAGAGTTAGTCTTCTTGTACTAATGTTGGCATTGTGCCTTTTGTATTTAATTCCGATGCAATTTCTGTGTTTCATCGTCAATAAGAAGGTCCAAGGGATACAGTAAGCCTAGAGTGAAGCATCGGAATCTATTACTAGTGACAGAGGAATGGTTCAAAACATAGACAGTAAGAAGAGGCAGTCTTCTTGTACTTAATTCGGCATTGTGCAATTTGTATTTAATTCCGACGCAATTTCTGTGTTTCGTCGTCAATAAGAACGTCAGAGGGATACAGTAAATCTGAAGTGAAGCATCGGAATCTATAACTAGTGTCACAGGAATGGTTCAAAACATAGTCAGTAAGAAGAGTCAGTCTTCTTGTACTAAAGTCGGCATTGTGCCTTTTGTATTTAATTCCGATGCAATTTCTGTGTTTCATCGTCAATAAGTAGGTCCAAGGGATAGAGCAAACCTGAAGTGAAGCTCCGGAATATGTAACGAGTGTCACAGGAATGGTTCAAAACATAGTCAGTAAGAAGAGTCCGTCATCTTGTACTTAAGTCGCCATTGTGCCTTTTGTATTAAATTCCGATGCAATATCTGTGTTTCATCGCAAACAAGAAGGTCCAAGAGATACAGTAAACCTGAAGTGAGCATAGAAATCTATAACTAGTGTCACAGGAATGGTTCAAAACATAGACAGAAGAAGAGCCAGTCTTCTTGTATCTAAGTCGGCATTGTCCCTTTTGTATTTAATTCCGTTGCAATTTCTGTGTTTCATCGTCAATAAGATGGTCAGAGGGATACAGTAAACCTGAAGAGAAGCATCGGAATCTATAACTAGTGTCACAGGAATAGTAAAAACATAGAAAGTAGGAAGAGTCAGTCTTCTTGTACTTAAGTCGGCATTGTGCCTTCTCTATTTAATTCCGATGCAATTTCTGTGTTCCATCGTAAATAAGGAGGTCCAAGGGATACAGTAAACCTGGAGTGAAGCATCGGAATCTATAACTGGTGTCACAGGAATGGTTCAAAACATAGTCAGTAAGAAGAATCAGTCTTCTTGTACTTAAGTCGGCATTGTGCCTTTTGTATATATTTCCGATGCAATTTCTGTGTTTCATCGTCAATAAGAAGGTCCAAGGGATACAGTAAACCTGGAGTGAAGCATCAGAATCTATAACTAGTGTCACAGGAATGGTTCAAAGCAAAGACAGTAAGAAGAGTCAGTTTTCTTGTACTTAAGTGGGCATTGTGTCTTTTGTATCTAATTCCGATGAAATTTCTGTGTTTCATCGTCAATAAGAAGGTCAGAGGGATACAGTAAATCTGAAGTGAAGCATCGGAATCTATAACTAGTGTCACAGGAATGGTTCAAAGCATAGTCAGCAAGAAGGGTCAGTCTTCTTGTACTTAAGTCGGCATTGTGCCTATTTTATTTAATTCCGATGCAATTTCTATGTTTCATCGTCAATAAGAAGGTCCAAGGGATACAGTAAACCTGAAGTGAAGCTTCAGAATCTATAACTAGTGTCACAGGAATGGTTTAAAACATAGTCGGTAGGAAGAGTCTGCCTTCTTGTACTTAAGTCGGCATTGTGCCCTTTGTATTTATTTCCGATGCAATTTCTGTGTTTCATCGTCAATAAGAAGGTCAGAGGGATACAGTTAACCTGAAGTGAAACACCGGAATCTATAACTAGTGTCACATGAATGGTTCATAGCATAGTCAGTAAGAAGAGTCAGTCTTCTTGTACTTATGCCGCTATAGTGCCTTTTGTATTTAATTCCGATGCAATTTCTGTGTTGCATCGCCAATAAGAAGGTCTAAGAGATACAATAAACCTGGAGTGAAGCATCGGAATCTATAACTAGTGTCACATGTATGGTTCAAAACATAGACAGTAAGAAGAGTCAGTCTTATTGTAATTAATTCGGCATTGTGCCTATTTTATTTAATTCCGATGCAATTTCTATGTTTCATCGTCAATAAGAAGGTCAAAGGGATACAGTAATCCGGGAGTGAGGCATCGGAATCTATAACTAGTGTCACAGGAATAGTTCAAAAACATTGACAGTAGGAAGAGTCAGTTATCTTGTACTTAAGTTGGCAGTGTGCCTTTTGTATTTTATACCGATGCAATTTCTGTGTTTCATCGTCAATAAGAAGGTCTGAGGGAAACAGTAAACCTGAAGTGAAGCATCGGAATCTATAACTAGTGTCACAGGAATGGTTCAAACATAGACTGTGAGAAGAGTCAGTCTTCTTGTACTTAAGTCGGCATTGTGCCTTTTGTATTTAATTCCGATGCAATTTCGGTGTTTCATTGTCAAAAATAAGGTCCAAGGGATACAGTCAACCTTAAGTGAAACACCGGAATCTATAACTAGTGTCACATGAATGGTTCAAATCATAGTCAGTAAGAAGTGTCAGTCTTCTTGTACTTAAGTCGACATTGTGCCTTTTGTATTTAATCCCGATGCAATTTCTGTGTTTCATTGTCAATAAGAAGGTCCAAGGGAGACAGTAAACCTGGAGTGAAGCATCGAAATCTGTAACTAGTGTCACATAAATGGTTCAAAACATAGACAGTAAGAAGAGTCAGTCTTCTTTTACTTAATTCGGCATTGTGCCTTTTGTATTTAATTCCGATGCAATTTCTGTGTTCCATCGTCAATAAGAAGGTCAAAGGGATACAGTAAACCTGGAGTGAAGCATCGGAATCTATAACTAGTGACACAGGAATGGTTCAAAACATAGACAGTAAGAAGAGTAAGTATTCTTGTACTTATGTCGGCATTGTGCCTTTTGTACTTAATTTCGATGGAATTTTTGTGTTCCATCGTCAATAAGAAGGTCCAAGGGATACAGTAAACCTGAAGTGAAGCACTGGAATCTATAACTAGTGTTACAGGAGTGGTTCAAACATAGTCAGTAAGAAGAGTCAGTCTTCTTGTACTTAAAACGGATTTGTGCCTTTTGTACTTAATTCCGATGCAATTTCTGTGTTTCATTGTCAATAAGGAGGTCCAAGGGATACAGTACACCAGGAGTGAAGCATCGGAATCTCTAACTAGCGTCACAGGAATGGTTCAAACATAGTCAGTAAGAAGAGTCAGTCTTCTTGTACTTAAGACGTCATTGTGCCTTTTGTAATTAATTCCGATGCAATTTTTGTGTTTCATCCTCAATACGAAGGTCCAAGGGATACAGTAAACAGGGAGAGATGCAGCGGAATCTATAACTAGTGTCACAGGAATGGTTCAAATCTTAGTCAGTAAGAAGAGTCAGTCTTCTTGTACTTAAGTCGGCATTGTGCCTTTTGTATTTAATTCCGATGCAATTTCAGTGTTTCATCGTCAATAAGAAGGTCCAAGGGATACAGTAAACCTGGAGTGAAGCATCAGAATCTATAACTAGTGTCACAGGAATGAATCAAAACATAGTCAGTAAGAAGAGTCAGTTTTCATGTACTTCAGCCGGCATTGTGCCTTTTGTATTTAATTCCGATGCAATTTCTGTATTTCATCGTCAACAAGAAGGTCCAAGGGATACAGTAAACCTGAAGTGAAGTATCGGAATCTATAACTAGTGTCACAGGAATAGTTCAAAAAATAGACAATAGGAAGAGTCAGTCTTCTTGTACTTAAGTCGGCATTGTGCTTTTTGTATTTTATTCCGATGAAATTCTGTGTATCATCGGCAATAAGAAGGTCCAAGGGATACAGTAATCCGGGAGTGAAGCATCGGAATCTATAACTAGTGTCACAGGAATGGTTCAAACATAGACTGTGAGAAGAGTCAGTCTTCTTGTACTTAAGTCGGCATTGTGCCTTTTGTATTTAATTCCGATGCAATTTCTGTGTTTCATCGTCAATAAGAAGGTCAGAGGGATACAGTAAAAATGAAGTGAAGCATCGGAATCTAAAACTAGTGTCACAGGAATGGTTCAAATCATAGACAGTGGGAAGAGTCAGTCTTCTTGTACTTAAGTCGGCATATTGCTTTTTGTATTTAATTCCGTTGCAATTTCTGTGTTTTATCGTCGTTGAGAAGGTCATAGGGATACAGTAAACCTGACGTGAAGCATCGGAATCTATAACAAGTGTCACAGGAATGGTTCAAAGCATAGTCAGTAAGAAGAGTCAGTGTTCTTGTACTTAAGTCGGCATTGTGCCTTTTGTAATTAATTCCGATGCAATTTCTGTGTTTTATCGTCAATAAGAAGGTCCAAGGGATACAGTTCAACGGATACAGTAAACCTGCAGTGAAGCATCGGAATCTGTAACTAGTGTCACAGGAATGATACAAAACATAGTAAGATGAGTCAGTCTTCTTGTACTTAAGTCGACATTGTGCATTTTTAATCTAATTCCGATGCAATTTCTGTGTTTCATCGTCAACAAGTAGATCCAAGGGATACAGTAAACCTAGAGTGAAGCATCGGAATCTATTACTAGTGTCACAGGAATAGTTCATAACATAGACAGTAAGAAGAGTCATCCTCTTGTACTTAATTCGGCATTGTGCATTTTGTATTTAATTCCGACGCAATTTCTGTGTTTCATCGTCAATAAGAACGTCAGAGGGATACAGTAAATCTCAAGTGAAGCATCGGAATCTATAACTAGTGCCACAGGAATGGTTCAAACCATAGTCAGTAGGAAGAGTCAGTCTTCTAGTACTAAAGTCGGCATTGTGCCGTTTGTATTTAATTCCGATGCAATTTCTGTGTTTCATCGTCAATAAGAAGGTCCAAGGGATACAGTAAACCGGTAGTGAAGCATCGGAATCTATAACTAGTGTCACAGAAATGGTTCAAAACATAGTCAGTAAGAAGAGTCAGTCTTCTTGTACTTAAGTCGGCATTGTGCCTTTTGTATTAATTTCCATTGCAATTTCTGTGTTTCGTCGTCAATAACAAGAACCAAGGGATACAGTAAACCTGGAGTGAAGCATCGGAATCAATAACTAATGTCACAGGAATGAATCAAAACATAGTCAGTAAGAAGAGTTAGTCTTCTTGTACTAATGTTGGCATTGTGCCTTTTGTATTTAATTCCGATGCAATTTCTGTGTTTCATCGTCAATAAGCAGATCCAAGGGATACAGTAAACCTAGAGTGAAGCATCGGAATCTATTACTAGTGACAGAGGAATGGTTCAAAACATAGACAGTAAGAAGAGGCAGTCTTCTTGTACTTAATTCGGCATTGTGCAATTTGTATTTAATTCCGACGCAATTTCTGTGTTTCGTCCTCAATAAGAACGTCAGAGGGATACAGTAAATCTGAAGTGAAGCATCGGAATCTATAACTAGTGTCACAGGAATGGTTCAAATCATAGTCAGTAAGAAGAGTCAGTCTTCTTGTACTAAAGCGGAATTGTGCCTTTTGTATTTAATTCCGATGCAATTTCTGTGTTTCATCGTCAATAAGTAGGTCCAAGGGATAGAGTAAACCTGAAGTGAAGCTCCGGAATATATAACGAGTGTCACAGGAATGGTTCAAAACATAGTCAGTAAGAAGAGTCAGTCATCTTGTACTTAAGTCGCCATTGTGCCTTTTGTATTAAATTCCGATGCAATATCTGTGTTTCATCGCAAACAAGAAGGTCCAAGAGATACAGTAAACCTGAAGTGAAGCATAGAAATCTATAACTAGTGTCACAGGAATGGTTCACAACATAGACAGAAGAAGAGCCAGTCTTCTTGTATCTAAGTCGGCATTGTCCCTTTTGTATTTAATTCCGTTGCAATTTCTGTGTTTCATCGTCAATAAGATGGTCAGAGGGATACAGTAAACCTGAAGAGAAGCATCGGAATCTATAACTAGTGTCACAGGAATAATAAAAACATAGAAAGTAGGAAGAGTCAGTCTTCTTGTACTTAAGTCGGCATTGTGCCTTCTCTATTTAATTCCGATGCAATTTCTGTGTTTCATCGTAAATAAGGAGGTCCAAGGGATACAGTAAACCTGGAGTGAAGCATCAGAATCTATAACTAGTGTCACAGGAATGAATCAAAACATAGTCAGTAAGAAGAGTCAGTTTTCTTGTACTTCAGCCGGCATTGTGCCTTTTGTATTTAATTCCGATGCAATTTCTGTATTTCATCGTCAACAAGAAGGTCCAAGGGATACAGTAAACCTGAAGTGAAGTATCGGAATCTATAACTAGTGTCACAGGAATGGTTCAAAAAATAGACAATAGGAAGAGTCAGTCTTCTTGTACTTAAGTCGGCATTGTGCTTTTTGTATTTTATTCCGATGCAATTTCTGTGTATCATCGTCAATAAGAAGGTCCAAGGGATACAGTAATCCGGGAGTGAAGCATCGGAATCTATAACTAGTGTCACAGGAATGGTTCAAAAACATTGACAGTAGGAAGAGTCAGTTATCTTGTACTTAAGTTGGCAGTGTGCCTTTTGTATTTTATACCGATGCAACTTCTGTGTTTCATCGTCAATAAGAAGGTCTGAGGGAAACAGTAAACCTGAAGTGAAGCATCGGAATCTATAACTAGTGTCACAGGAATGGTTCAAACATAGACTGTGAGAAGAGTCAGTCTTCTTGTACTTAAGTCGGCATTGTGCCTTTTTTATCTAATTCCGATGCAATTTCTGTGTTTCATCGTCAATAAGCAGATCCAAGGGATACAGTAAACCTAGAGTGAAGCATCGGAATCTATTACTAGTGTCACAGGAATAGTTCATAACATAGACAGTAAGAAGAGTCATCCTCTTGTACTTAATTCGGCATTGTGCATTTTGTATTTAATTCCGACTCAATTTCTGTGTTTCATCGTCAATAAGAACGTCAGAGGGATACAGTAAATCTCAAGTGAAGCATCGGAATCTATAACTAGTGTCACAGGAATGGTTCAAAACATAGTCAGTAGGAAGAGTCAGTCTTCTAGTACTAAAGTCGGCATTGTGCCGTTTGTATTTAATTCCGATGAAATTTCTGTGTTTCATCGTCAATAAGAAGGTCCAAGGGATACAGTAAACCGGGAGTGAAGCATCGGAATCTATAACTAGTGTCACAGAAATGGTTCAAAACATAGTCAGTAAGAAGAGTCAGTCTTCTTGTACTTAAGTCTGCATTGTGCCTTTTGTATTAATTTCCATTGCAATTTCTGTGTTTCGTCGTCAATAACAAGAACCAAGGGATACAGTAAACCTGGAGTGAAGCATCGGAATCAATAACTAATGTCACAGGAATGAATCAAAACATAGTCAGTAAGAAGAGTTAGTCTTCTTGTACTAATGTTGGCATTGTGCCTTTTGTATTTAATTCCGATGCAATTTCTGTGTTTCATCGTCAATAAGAAGGTCCAAGGGATACAGTAAACCTAGAGTGAAGCATCGGAATCTATTACTAGTGACAGAGGAATGGTTCAAAACATAGACAGTAAGAAGAGGCAGTCTTCTTGTACTTAATTCGGCATTGTGCAATTTGTATTTAATTCCGACGCAATTTCTGTGTTTCGTCGTCAATAAGAACGTCAGAGGGATACAGTAAATCTGAAGTGAAGCATCGGAATCTATAACTAGTGTCACAGGAATGGTTCAAAACATAGTCAGTAAGAAGAGTCAGTCTTCTTGTACTAAAGTCGGCATTGTGCCTTTTGTATTTAATTCCGATGCAATTTCTGTGTTTCAACGTCAATAAGTAGGTCCAAGGGATAGAGCAAACCTGAAGTGAAGCTCCGGAATATGTAACGAGTGTCACAGGAATGGTTCAAAACATAGTCAGTAAGAAGAGTCCGTCATCTTGTACTTAAGTCGCCATTGTGCCTTTTGTATTAAATTCCGATGCAATATCTGTGTTTCATCGCAAACAAGAAGGTCCAAGAGATACAGTAAACCTGAAGTGAAGCATAGAAATGTATAACTAGTGTCACAGGAATGGTTCAAAACATAGACAGAAGAAGAGCCAGTCTTCTTGTATCTAAGTCGGCATTGTCCCTTTTGTATTTAATTCCGTTGCAATTTCTGTGTTTCATCGTCAATAAGATGGTCAGAGGGATACAGTAAACCTGAAGAGAAGCATCGGAATCTATAACTAGTGTCACAGGAATAGTAAAAACATAGAAAGTAGGAAGAGTCAGTCTTCTTGTACTTAAGTCGGCATTGTGCCTTCTCTATTTAATTCCGATGCAATTTCTGTGTTCCATCGTAAATAAGGAGGTCCAAGGGATACAGTAAACCTGGAGTGAAGCATCGGAATCTATAACTGGTGTCACAGGAATGGTTCAAAACATAGTCAGTAAGAAGAATCAGTCTTCTTGTACTTAAGTCGGCATTGTGCCTTTTGTATATATTTCCAATGCAATTTCTGTGTTTCATCGTCAATAAGAAGGTCCAAGGGATACAGTAAACCTGGAGTGAAGCATCGGAATCTATAACTAGTGTCACAGGAATGGTTCAAAGCAAAGACAGTAAGAAGAGTCAGTTTTCTTGTACTTAAGTGGGCATTGTGTCTTTTGTATCTAATTCCGATGAAATTTCTGTGTTTCATCGTCAATAAGAAGGTCAGAGGGATACAGTAAATCTGAAGTGAAGCATCGGAATCTATAACTAGTGTCACAGGAATGGTTCAAAGCATAGTCAGCAAGAAGGGTCAGTCTTCTTGTACTTAAGTCGGCATTGTGCCTATTTTATTTAATTCCGATGCAATTTCTATGTTTCATCGTCAATAAGAAGGTCCAAGGGATACAGTAAACCTGAAGTGAAGCTTCAGAATCTATAACTAGTGTCACAGGAATGGTTTAAAACATAGTCGGTAGGAAGAGTCTGCCTTCTTGTACTTAAGTCGGCATTGTGCCCTTTGTATTTATTTCCGATGCAATTTCTGTGTTTCATCGTCAATAAGAAGGTCAGAGGGATACAGTTAACCTGAAGTGAAACACCGGAATCTATAACTAGTGTCACATGAATGGTTCATAACATAGTCAGTAAGAAGAGTCAGTCATCTTGTACTTATGCCGCTATAGTGCCTTTTGTATTTAATTCCGATGCAATTTCTGTGTTGCATCGCCAATAAGAAGGTCTAAGAGATACAATAAACCTGGAGTGAAGCATCGGAATCTATAACTAGTGTCACATGAATGGTTCAAAACATAGACAGTAAGAAGAGTCAGTCTTATTGTAATTAATTCGGCATTGTGCCTATTTTATTTAATTGCGATGCAATTTCTATGTTTCATCGTCAATAAGAAGGTCCAAGGGATTCAGTAAACCTGAAGTGAAGCTTCAGAATCTATAACTAGTGTCACAGGAATGGTTCAAAACATAGTCGGTAAGAAGAGTCAGTCTTCTTGTACTTAAGTCGGCATTGTGCCCTTTGTATTTATTTCCGATGCAATTTCTGTGTTTCATCGTCAATAAGAAGGTCAGAGGGATACAGTAAACCTGAAGTGAAACACCGGAATCTATAACTAGTGTCACATGAATGTTTCAAAGCATAGTCAGTAAAAAGAGTCAGTTTTCTTGGACTTATGTCGCTATTGTGCCTTTTGCATTTAATTCCGATGCAATTTCTATGTTGCATCGTCAATAATAAGTTCTAAGAGATACGATAAACCTGGAGTGAAGCATCGGAATCTATAACTAGTGTCACATGAATGGTTCAAAACATAGACAGTAAGAAGAGTCAGTCTTATTGTACTTAATTCGGCATTGTGTCTTTTGTATTTAATTCCGATGCAATTTCTGTGTTTCATCGTCAATAAGAAGGTCAGAGGGATACAGTAAACCTGAAGTGAAGCATCGGAATCTATAACTAGTGTCACAGGATTGGTTCAAAACATAGTCAGTAAGAAGAGTCAGTCTTCTTGTACTTAAGTCGGCATTGTGCCTTTTGTATTTCATTTCCGATGCAATTTCTGTGTTTCATCGTCAATAAGAAGGTCAGATCGATACAGTAAACCTGAAGTGAAACACCGGAATCTATAACTAGTGTCACATTAAGGGTTCAAAGCATAGTCAGTAAGAAGAGTCAGTCTTTTTGTACTTAAGTCGCCATTGTGCCTTTTGTATTTAATTCCGATGCAATTTCTGTGTTTCATCGTCAATAAGAAGGTCCAAGGGGTACAGTAAACCTCGAGTGTAGCATAGGAATCTGTAACTAGTCTCACATGAATTGTTCAAAACATAGACAGTAAGAAGTGTCAGTCTTCTTGTACTTAATTCGGCATTCTGCCTTTTGTATATAATTCCGATGCAATTTCTGTGTTTCATCGTCAATACGAAGGTCAGAGAGATACAGTAAACCTGAAGTGAAGCATCGGAATCTATTACTAGTGTCACAGGAATGGTTCCAAACATAGTCCGTAAGAAGAGTCAGTCTTCTTGTACTTAAGTCATCATTGTGCCTTTTGTATTTATTCCTGATGCAATTTCTGTGTTTCATCGTCAAGAAGACGGTCCAAGGGATACAGTAAACCTGAAGTGAAGCATCGGAATCTATAACTAGTGTCACAGGAATGGTAAAAACATAGAAAGTAGGAAGAATCAGTCTTCTTGTACTTAAGTCGGCATTGTGCCTTCTCTATTTAATTCCTATGCAATTGCTGTGTTTCATCGTCAATAAGAAAGTCCTAGGGATACATTAAACCTCCAGTGAAGCAATGGAATCTATAACTAGTGTCACAGGAATGGTTCAAAACATAGTCTGTAAGAAGAGTCAGTCTTCTTCTATTTAGGTCGGAATTGTGAGTGTTGTATTTAATTCCGATGCAATTTCTGTGTTTCATCGTCAATGAGAAGGTCCAAGGGATACAGTAACCCTGCATAGAAGCATCGGAATCTATAACTAGTGTCACAGGAATGGTTCAAAACATAGACAGTAAGAAGAGTCAGTCTTTTTGTACTTATGTCGGCATTGTGCCTTTTGTATTAATTTCCGATGCAATTTCTGTGTTTCGTCGTCAATAAGAAGAACCAAGGGATACAGTAAACCTGGAGTGAAGCATCGGAATCAATAACTAATTTCACAGGAATGAATCAAAACAAAGTCAGTAAGAAGAGTTAGTCTTCTTGTACTAATGTTGGCATTGTGCCTTTTGTATTTAATTCCGATGCAATTTCTGTGTTTCATCGTCAATAAGAAGGTCCAAGGGATACAGTAAACCTAGAGTGAAGCATCGGAATCTATTACTAGTGACACAGGAATGGTTCAAAACATAGACAGTAAGAAGAGGCAGTCTTCTTGTACTTAATTCGGCATTGTGCAATTTGTATTTAATTCCGACGCAATTTCTGTGTTTCGTCGTCAATAAGAACGTCAGAGGGATACAGTAAATCTGAAGTGAAGCATCGGAATCTACAACTACTGTCACAGGAATGGTTCAAAACATAGTCAGTAAGAAGAGTCAGTCTTCTTGTACTAAAGACGGCATTGTGCCTTTTGTATTTAATTCCGATGCAATTTCTGTGTTTCATCGTCAATAAGTAGGTCCAAGGGATAGAGTAAACCTGAAGTGAGCTCCGGAATATATAACGAGTGTCACAGGAATGGTTCAAAACATAGTCAATAAGAAGAGTCAGTCATCTTGTACTTAAGTCGCCATTGTGCCTTTTGTATTAAATTCCGATGCAATATCTGTGTTTCATCGCAAACAAGAAGGTCCAAGAGATACAGTAAACCTGAAGTGAAGCATAGAAATCTATAACTAGTGTCACAGGAATGGTTCAAAACATAGACAGAAGAAGAGCCAGTCGTCTTGTATCTAAGTCGGCATTGTCCCTTTTGTATTTAATTCCGTTGCAATTTCTGTGTTTCATCGTCAATAAGATGGTCAGAGCGATACAGTAAACCTGAAGAGAAGCATCGGAATCTATAACTAGTGTCACAGGAATAGTAAAAACATAGAAAGTAGGAAGAGTCAGTCTTCTTGTACTTAAGTCGGCATTGTGCCTTCTCTATTTAATTCCGATGCAATTTCTGTGTTTCATCGTAAATAAGGAGGTCCAAGGGATACAGTAAACCTGGAGTGAAGCATCGGAATCTGTAACTAGTGTCACAGGAATGATACAAAGCATAGTAAGATGAGTCAGTTTTCTTGTACTTAAGTCGGCATTGTGCCTATTTTATTTAATTCCGATGCAATTTCTATGTTTCATCGTCAATAAGAAGGTCTGAGGGAAACAGTAAACCTGAAGTGAAGCATCGGAATCTATAACTAGTGTCACAGGAATGGTTCAAACATAGACTGTGAGAAGAGTCAGTCTTCTTGTACTTAAGTCGGCATTGTGCCTTTTTTATCTAATTCCGATGCAATTTCTGTGTTTCATCGTCAATAAGCAGATCCAAGGGATACAGTAAACCTAGAGTGAAGCATCGGAATCTATTACTAGTGTCACAGGAATAGTTCATAACATAGACAGTAAGAAGAGTCATCCTCTTGTACTTAATTCGGCATTGTGCATTTTGTATTTAATTCCGACTCAATTTCTGTGTTTCATCGTCAATAAGAACGTCAGAGGGATACAGTAAATCTCAAGTGAAGCATCGGAATCTATAACTAGTGTCACAGGAATGGTTCAAAACATAGTCAGTAGGAAGAGTCAGTCTTCTAGTACTAAAGTCGGCATTGTGCCGTTTGTATTTAATTCCGATGAAATTTCTGTGTTTCATCGTCAATAAGAAGGTCCAAGGGATACAGTAAACCGGGAGTGAAGCATCGGAATCTATAACTAGTGTCACAGAAATGGTTCAAAACATAGTCAGTAAGAAGAGTCAGTCTTCTTGTACTTAAGTCTGCATTGTGCCTTTTGTATTAATTTCCATTGCAATTTCTGTGTTTCGTCGTCAATAATAAGAACCAAGGGATACAGTAAACCTGGAGTGAAGCATCGGAATCAATAACTAATGTCACAGGAATGAATCAAAACATAGTCAGTAAGAAGAGTTAGTCTTCTTGTACTAATGTTGGCATTGTGCCTTTTGTATTTAATTCCGATGCAATTTCTGTGTTTCATCGTCAATAAGAAGGTCCAAGGGATACAGTAAACCTAGAGTGAAGCATCGGAATCTATTACTAGTGACAGAGGAATGGTTCAAAACATAGACAGTAAGAAGAGGCAGTCTTCTTGTACTTAATTCGGCATTGTGCAATTTGTATTTAATTCCGACGCAATTTCTGTGTTTCGTCGTCAATAAGAACGTCAGAGGGATACAGTAAATCTGAAGTGAAGCATCGGAATCTATAACTAGTGTCACAGGAATGGTTCAAAACATAGTCAGTAAGAAGAGTCAGTCTTCTTGTACTAAAGTCGGCATTGTGCCTTTTGTATTTAATTCCGATGCAATTTCTGTGTTTCAACGTCAATAAGTAGGTCCAAGGGATAGAGCAAACCTGAAGTGAAGCTCCGGAATATGTAACGAGTGTCACAGGAATGGTTCAAAACATAGTCAGTAAGAAGAGTCCGTCATCTTGTACTTAAGTCGCCATTGTGCCTTTTGTATTAAATTCCGATGCAATATCTGTGTTTCATCGCAAACAAGAAGGTCCAAGAGATACAGTAAACCTGAAGTGAAGCATAGAAATGTATAACTAGTGTCACAGGAATGGTTCAAAACATAGACAGAAGAAGAGCCAGTCTTCTTGTATCTAAGTCGGCATTGTCCCTTTTGTATTTAATTCCGTTGCAATTTCTGTGTTTCATCGTCAATAAGATGGTCAGAGGGATACAGTAAACCTGAAGAGAAGCATCGGAATCTATAACTAGTGTCACAGGAATAGTAAAAACATAGAAAGTAGGAAGAGTCAGTCTTCTTGTACTTAAGTCGGCATTGTGCCTTCTCTATTTAATTCCGATGCAATTTCTGTGTTCCATCGTAAATAAGGAGGTCCAAGGGATACAGTAAACCTGGAGTGAAGCATCGGAATCTATAACTGGTGTCACAGGAATGGTTCAAAACATAGTCAGTAAGAAGAATCAGTCTTCTTGTACTTAAGTCGGCATTGTGCCTTTTGTATATATTTCCAATGCAATTTCTGTGTTTCATCGTCAATAAGAAGGTCCAAGGGATACAGTAAACCTGGAGTGAAGCATCGGAATCTATAACTAGTGTCACAGGAATGGTTCAAAGCAAAGACAGTAAGAAGAGTCAGTTTTCTTGTACTTAAGTGGGCATTGTGTCTTTTGTATCTAATTCCGATGAAATTTCTGTGTTTCATCGTCAATAAGAAGGTCAGAGGGATACAGTAAATCTGAAGTGAAGCATCGGAATCTATAACTAGTGTCACAGGAATGGTTCAAAGCATAGTCAGCAAGAAGGGTCAGTCTTCTTGTACTTAAGTCGGCATTGTGCCTATTTTATTTAATTCCGATGCAATTTCTATGTTTCATCGTCAATAAGAAGGTCCAAGGGATACAGTAAACCTGAAGTGAAGCTTCAGAATCTATAACTAGTGTCACAGGAATGGTTTAAAACATAGTCGGTAGGAAGAGTCTGCCTTCTTGTACTTAAGTCGGCATTGTGCCCTTTGTATTTATTTCCGATGCAATTTCTGTGTTTCATCGTCAATAAGAAGGTCAGAGGGATACAGTTAACCTGAAGTGAAACACCGGAATCTATAACTAGTGTCACATGAATGGTTCATAACATAGTCAGTAAGAAGAGTCAGTCATCTTGTACTTATGCCGCTATAGTGCCTTTTGTATTTAATTCCGATGCAATTTCTGTGTTGCATCGCCAATAAGAAGGTCTAAGAGATACAATAAACCTGGAGTGAAGCATCGGAATCTATAACTAGTGTCACATGAATGGTTCAAAACATAGACAGTAAGAAGAGTCAGTCTTATTGTAATTAATTCGGCATTGTGCCTATTTTATTTAATTGCGATGCAATTTCTATGTTTCATCGTCAATAAGAAGGTCCAAGGGATTCAGTAAACCTGAAGTGAAGCTTCAGAATCTATAACTAGTGTCACAGGAATGGTTCAAAACATAGTCGGTAAGAAGAGTCAGTCTTCTTGTACTTAAGTCGGCATTGTGCCCTTTGTATTTATTTCCGATGCAATTTCTGTGTTTCATCGTCAATAAGAAGGTCAGAGGGATACAGTAAACCTGAAGTGAAACACCGGAATCTATAACTAGTGTCACATGAATGTTTCAAAGCATAGTCAGTAAAAAGAGTCAGTTTTCTTGGACTTATGTCGCTATTGTGCCTTTTGCATTTAATTCCGATGCAATTTCTATGTTGCATCGTCAATAATAAGTTCTAAGAGATACGATAAACCTGGAGTGAAGCATCGGAATCTATAACTAGTGTCACATGAATGGTTCAAAACATAGACAGTAAGAAGAGTCAGTCTTATTGTACTTAATTCGGCATTGTGTCTTTTGTATTTAATTCCGATGCAATTTCTGTGTTTCATCGTCAATAAGAAGGTCAGAGGGATACAGTAAACCTGAAGTGAAGCATCGGAATCTATAACTAGTGTCACAGGATTGGTTCAAAACATAGTCAGTAAGAAGAGTCAGTCTTCTTGTACTTAAGTCGGCATTGTGCCTTTTGTATTTCATTTCCGATGCAATTTCTGTGTTTCATCGTCAATAAGAAGGTCAGATCGATACAGTAAACCTGAAGTGAAACACCGGAATCTATAACTAGTGTCACATTAAGGGTTCAAAGCATAGTCAGTAAGAAGAGTCAGTCTTTTTGTACTTAAGTCGCCATTGTGCCTTTTGTATTTAATTCCGATGCAATTTCTGTGTTTCATCGTCAATAAGAAGGTCCAAGGGGTACAGTAAACCTCGAGTGTAGCATAGGAATCTGTAACTAGTCTCACATGAATTGTTCAAAACATAGACAGTAAGAAGTGTCAGTCTTCTTGTACTTAATTCGGCATTCTGCCTTTTGTATATAATTCCGATGCAATTTCTGTGTTTCATCGTCAATACGAAGGTCAGAGAGATACAGTAAACCTGAAGTGAAGCATCGGAATCTATTACTAGTGTCACAGGAATGGTTCCAAACATAGTCCGTAAGAAGAGTCAGTCTTCTTGTACTTAAGTCATCATTGTGCCTTTTGTATTTATTCCTGATGCAATTTCTGTGTTTCATCGTCAAGAAGACGGTCCAAGGGATACAGTAAACCTGAAGTGAAGCATCGGAATCTATAACTAGTGTCACAGGAATGGTAAAAACATAGAAAGTAGGAAGAATCAGTCTTCTTGTACTTAAGTCGGCATTGTGCCTTCTCTATTTAATTCCTATGCAATTGCTGTGTTTCATCGTCAATAAGAAAGTCCTAGGGATACATTAAACCTCCAGTGAAGCAATGGAATCTATAACTAGTGTCACAGGAATGGTTCAAAACATAGTCTGTAAGAAGAGTCAGTCTTCTTCTATTTAGGTCGGAATTGTGAGTGTTGTATTTAATTCCGATGCAATTTCTGTGTTTCATCGTCAATGAGAAGGTCCAAGGGATACAGTAACCCTGCATAGAAGCATCGGAATCTATAACTAGTGTCACAGGAATGGTTCAAAACATAGACAGTAAGAAGAGTCAGTCTTTTTGTACTTATGTCGGCATTGTGCCTTTTGTATTAATTTCCGATGCAATTTCTGTGTTTCGTCGTCAATAAGAAGAACCAAGGGATACAGTAAACCTGGAGTGAAGCATCGGAATCAATAACTAATTTCACAGGAATGAATCAAAACAAAGTCAGTAAGAAGAGTTAGTCTTCTTGTACTAATGTTGGCATTGTGCCTTTTGTATTTAATTCCGATGCAATTTCTGTGTTTCATCGTCAATAAGAAGGTCCAAGGGATACAGTAAACCTAGAGTGAAGCATCGGAATCTATTACTAGTGACACAGGAATGGTTCAAAACATAGACAGTAAGAAGAGGCAGTCTTCTTGTACTTAATTCGGCATTGTGCAATTTGTATTTAATTCCGACGCAATTTCTGTGTTTCGTCGTCAATAAGAACGTCAGAGGGATACAGTAAATCTGAAGTGAAGCATCGGAATCTACAACTAGTGTCACAGGAATGGTTCAAAACATAGTCAGTAAGAAGAGTCAGTCTTCTTGTACTAAAGACGGCATTGTGCCTTTTGTATTTAATTCCGATGCAATTTCTGTGTTTCATCGTCAATAAGTAGGTCCAAGGGATAGAGTAAACCTGAAGTGAGCTCCGGAATATATAACGAGTGTCACAGGAATGGTTCAAAACATAGTCAATAAGAAGAGTCAGTCATCTTGTACTTAAGTCGCCATTGTGCCTTTTGTATTAAATTCCGATGCAATATCTGTGTTTCATCGCAAACAAGAAGGTCCAAGAGATACAGTAAACCTGAAGTGAAGCATAGAAATCTATAACTAGTGTCACAGGAATGGTTCAAAACATAGACAGAAGAAGAGCCAGTCGTCTTGTATCTAAGTCGGCATTGTCCCTTTTGTATTTAATTCCGTTGCAATTTCTGTGTTTCATCGTCAATAAGATGGTCAGAGCGATACAGTAAACCTGAAGAGAAGCATCGGAATCTATAACTAGTGTCACAGGAATAGTAAAAACATAGAAAGTAGGAAGAGTCAGTCTTCTTGTACTTAAGTCGGCATTGTGCCTTCTCTATTTAATTCCGATGCAATTTCTGTGTTTCATCGTAAATAAGGAGGTCCAAGGGATACAGTAAACCTGGAGTGAAGCATCGGAATCTGTAACTAGTGTCACAGGAATGATACAAAGCATAGTAAGATGAGTCAGTCTTCTTGTACTTAAGTCGACATTGTGCCTTTTTTAACTAATTCCGATGCAATTTCTGTGTTTCCTCGTCAATACGCAGGTCCAAGGGATACAGTAAACCTAGAGTGAAGCATCGGAATCTATTACTAGTGTCACAGGAATAGTTCATAACATAGACAGTAAGAAGAGTCAGCCTTTTTGTACTTATGTAGGCATTGTGCCTTTTGTATTTAATTCCGATGCAATTTCTGTGTTTCATCGTCAATAAGAAGGTCCAAGGGATACAGTAAACCTAGAGTGAAGCATCGAAATCTATTACTAGTGACACAGGAATGGTTCAAAACATAGACAGTAAGAAGAGGCAGTCTTCTTGTACTTTATTCGGCATTGTGCAATTTGTATTTAATTCCGACGCAATTTCTGTGTTTCGTCGTCAATAAGAACGTCAGAGGGATACAGTAAATCTGAAGTGAAGCATCGGAATCTATAACTAGTGTCACAGGAATGGTTCAAAACATAGTCAGTAAGAAGAGTCAGTCTTCTTGTACTAAAGTCGGCATTGTGCCCTTTGTATTTAATTCCGATGCAATTTCTGTTTTTCATCGTCAATAAGTAGGTCCAAGGGATAGAGTAAACCTGAAGTGAAGCTCCGGAATATATAACGAGTGTCACAGGAATGGTTCAAAACATAGTCAGTAAGAAGAGTCAGTCATCTTTTACTTAAGTCGCCATTGTGCCTTTTGAATTAAATTCCGATGCAATATCTGTGTTTCATCGCAAACAAGAAGGTCCAAGAGATATAGTAAACCTGAAGTGAAGCATAGAAATCTATAACTAGTGTCACAGGAATGGTTCAAAACATAGACAGAAGAAGAGCCAGTCTTCTTGTATCTAAGTCGGCATTGTCCCTTTTGTATTTATTTCCGTTGCCATTTCTGTGTTTCATCGTCAACAAGATGGTCAGAGGGATACAGTAAACCTGAATAGAAGCATCGGAATCTATAACTAGTGTCACAGGAATAGTAAAAACATAGGAAGTAGGAAGAGTTAGTCTTCTTGTACTTAAGTCGGCATTGTGCCTTCTCTATTTAATTCCGATGCAATTTCTGTGTTTCATCGTAAATAAGGAGGTCCAAGGGATACAGTAAACCTGGAGTGAAGCATCGGAATCTATAACTAGTGTCACAGGAATGGTTCAAAACATAGTCAGTAAGAAGAATCAGTCTTCTTGTACTTAAGTCGGCATTGTGCCTTTTGTATATAATTCCGATGCAATTTCTGTGTTTCATCGTCAATAAGAAGGTCCAAGGGATACAGTAAACCTGGAGTGAAGCATCGGAATCTATAACTAGTGTCACAGGAATGGTTCAAAGCAAAGACAGTAGGAAGAGTCAGTTTTCTTGTACTTAAGTGGGCATTGTGTCTTTTGTATTTAATTCCGATGAAATTTCTGTGTTTCATCGTCAATAAGAAGGTCAGAGGGATACAGTAAATCTGAAGTGAAGCATCGGAATCTATAACTAGTGTCACAGGAATGGTTCAAAGCATAGTCAGCAAGAAGGGTCAGTTTTCTTGTACTTAAGTCGGCATTGTGCCTATTTTATTTAATTCCGATGCAATTTCTATGTTTCATCGTCAATAAGAAGGTCCAAGGGATACAGTAAACCTGAAGTGAAGCTTCAGAATCTATAACTAGTGTCACAGGAATGGTTCAAAACATAGTCGGTAGGAAGAGTCACTCTTCTTGTACTTAAGTCGGCATTGTGCCTTTTGTATTTATTTCCGATGAAATTTCTGTGTTTCATCGTCAATAAGAAGGTAAGAGGGATACAGTTTACCTGAAGTGAAACACCGGAATCTATAACTAGTGTCACATGAATGGTTCATAGCATAGTCAGTAAGAAGAGTCAGTCTTCTTGTACATATGCCGCTATTGTGCCTTTTGTATTTAATTCCGATGCAATTTCTGTGTTGCATCGCCAATAAGAAGGTCTAAGAGATACAATAAACCTGGAGTGAAGCATCGGAATCTATAACTAGTGTCACATGAATGGTTCAAAACATAGACAGTAAGAAGAGTCAGTCTTATTGTAATTAATTCGGCATTGTGCCTATTTTACTTAATTCCGATGCAATTCCTATGTTTCATCGTCAATAAGAAGGTCCAAGGGATACAGTAAACCTGAAGTGAAGCTTCAGAATCTATAACTAGTGTCACAGGAATGGTTCAAAGCATAGTCGGTAAGAAGAGTCAGTCTTCTTGTACTTAAGTCGGCATTGTGCCCTTTGTATTTATTTCCGATGCAATTTCTGTGCTTCATCGTCAATAAGAAGGTCAGAGGGATACAGTAAACCTGAAGTGAAACACCGGAATCTATAACTAGTGTCACAATAAGGGTTCAAAGCATAGTCAGTAAGAAGAGCCAGTCTTTTTGTACTTACGTCGCCATTGTGCCTTTTGTATTTAATTCCGATGCAATTTCTGTGTTTCGTCGTCAATAAGAAGAACCAAGGGATACAGTAAACCTAGAGTGAAGCATCGGAATCTATTACTAGTGACACAGGAATGGTTCAAAACATAGACAGTAAGAAGAGGCAGTCTTCTTGTACCTAATTCGGCATTGTGCAATTTGTATTTAATTCCGACGCAATTTCTGTGTTTCGTCGTCAATAAGAACGTCAGAGGGATACAGTAAATCTGAAGTGAAGCATCGGAATCTATAACTAGTGTCACAGGAATGGTTCAAAACATAGTCAGTAAGAAGAGTCAGTCTTCTTGTACTAAAGACGGCATTGTGCCTTTTGTGTTTAATTCCGATGCAATTTCTGTGTTTCATCGTCAATAAGTAGGTCCAAGGGATAGAGTAAACCTGAAGTGAAGCTCCGGAATATATAACGAGTGTCACAGGAATGGTTCAAAACATAGTCAGTAAGAAGAGTCAGTCATCTTGTACTTAAGTCGCCATTGTGCCTTTTGTATTAAATTCCGATGCAATATCTGTGTTTCATCGCAAACAAGAAGGTCCAAGAGATACAGTAAACCTGAAGTGAAGCATAGAAATCTATAACTAGTGTCACAGGAATGGTTCAAAACATAGACAGAAGATGAGCCAGTCTTCTTGTATCTAAGTCGGCATTGTCCCTTTTGTATTTAATTCCGTTGCAATTTCTGTGTTTCATCGTCAACAAGATGGTCAGAGCGATACAGTAAACCTGAAGAGAAGCATCGGAATCTATAACTAGTGTCACAGGAATAGTAAAAACATAGAAAGTAGGAAGAGTCAGTCTTCTTGTACTTAAGTCGGCATTGTGCCTTCTCTATTTATTTCCGATGCAATTTCTGTGTTTCATCGTAAATAAGGAGGTCCAAGGGATACTGTAAACCTGGAGTGAAGCATCGGAATCTGTAACTAGTGTCACAGGAATGATACAAAACATAGTAAGATGAGTCAGTCTTCTTGTACTTAAGTCGACATTGTGCCTTTTTTATCTAATTCCGATGCAATTTCTGTGTTTCATCGTCAATAAGCAGGTCCAAGGGATACAGTAAACCTAGAGTGAAGCATCGGAATCTATTACTAGTGTCACAGGAATAGTTCATAACATAGACAGTAAGAAGAGTCATCCTCTTGTACTTAATTCGGCATTGTGCATTTTGTATTTAATTCCGACGCAATTTCTGTGTTTCATCGTCAATAAGAACGTCAGAGGGTTACAGTAAATCTCAAGTGAAGCATCGGAATCTATAACTAGTGTCACAGGAATGGTTCAAAACATAGTCAGTAAGAAGAGTCAGTCTTCTAGTACTAAAGTCGGCATTGTGCCGTTTGTATTTAATTCCGATGCAATTTCTGTGTTTCATCGTCAATAAGAAGGTCCAAGGGATACAGTAAACCGGGAGTGAAGCATCGGAATCTATAACTAGTGTCACAGAAATGGTTCAAAACATAGTCAGTAAGAAGAGTTAGTCTTCTTGTACTAATGTTGGCATTGTGCCTTTTGTATTTAATTCCGATGCAATTTCTGTGTTTCATCGTCAATATGAAGGTCCAAGGGATACAGTAAACCTAGAGTGAAGCATCGAAATCTATTACTAGTGACACAGGAATGGTTCAAAACATAGACAGTAAGAAGAGGCAGTCTTCTTGTACTTAATTCGGCATTGTGCAATTTGTATTTAATTCCGACGCAATTTCTGTGTTTCGTCGTCAATAAGAACGTCAGAGGGATACAGTAAATCTGAAGTGAAGCATCGGAATCTATAACTAGTGTCACAGGAATGGTTCAAAACATAGTCAGTAAGAAGAGTCAGTCATCTTTTACTTAAGTCGCCATTGTGCCTTTTGAATAAAATTCCGATGCAATATCTGTGTTTCATCGCAAACAAGAAGGTCCAAGAGATACAGTAAACCTGAAGTGAAGCATAGAAATCTATAACTAGTGTCATAGGAATGGTTCAAAACATAGACAGAAGAAGAACCAGTCTTCTTGTATCTATGTCGGCATTGTCCCTTTTGTATTTAATTCCGTTACAATTTCTGTGTTTCATCGTCAATAAGATGGTCAGAGGGATACAGTAAACCTTGAAGAGAAGCATCGGAATCTATAACTAGTGTCACAGGAATAGTAAAAACATAGAAAGTAGGAAGAGTCAGTCTTCTTGTACTTAAGTCGGCATTGTGCCTTCTCTATTTAATTCCGATGCAATTTCTGTGTTTCATCGTAAATAAGGAGGTTCAAGGGATACAGTAAACCTGGAGTGAAGCATCGGAATCTATAACTAGTGTCACAGGAATGGTTCAAAACATAGTCAGTAAGAAGAATCAGTCTTCTTGTACTTAAGTCGGCATTGTGCCTTTTGTATATAGTTCCGATGCAATTTCTGTGTTTCATCGTCAATAAGAAGGTCCAAGGGATACAGTAAACCCGGAGTGAAGCATCGGAATCTATAACTAGTGTCACAGGAATGGTTCAAAGCAAAGACAGTAGGAAGAGTCAGTTTTCTTGAACTTAAGTGGGCATTGTGTCTTTTGTATTTAATTCCGATGAAATTTCTGTGTATCATCGTCAATAAGAAGGTCAGAGGGATACAGTAAACCTGAAGTGAAACACCGGAATCTATAACTAGTGTCACATGAATGTTTCAAAGGATAGTCAGTAAGAAGAGTCAGTCTTCTTGGACTTATGTCGCCATTGTGCCTTTTGCATTTAATTCCGATGCAATTTCTATGTTGCATCGTCAATAATAAGTTCTAAGAGATACAATAAACCTGGAGTGAAGCATCGGAATCTATAACTAGTGTCACATGAAAGGTTCAAAACATAGACAGTAAGAAGAGTCAGTCTTATTGTACTTAATTCGGCATTGTGTCTTTTGTATTTAATTCCGATGCAATTTCTGTGTTTCATCGTCAATACGAAGGTCAGAGGGATACAGTAAACCTGAAGTGAAGCATCGGAATCTATAACTAGTGTCACAGGATTGGTTCAAAACATAGTCAGTAAGAAGAGTCAGTCTTCTTGTACTTAAGTCGGCATTGTGCCTTTTGTATTTATTTCCGATGCAATTTCTGTGTTTCATCCTCAATAAGAAGGTCAGATCGATACAGTAAACCTGAAGTGAAACACCGGAATCTATAACTAGTGTCACATTAAGGGTTCAAAGCATAGTCAGTAAGAAGAGTCAGTCTTCTTGTACTTAAGTCGGCATTGTGCCCTTTGTATTAATTTCCGATGCAATTTCTATGTTTCATCGTCAATAAGAAGGTCAGAGGGATACAGTAAACCTGAAGTGAAGCTTCAGAATCTATAACTAGTGTCACAGGATTGGTTCAAAACATAGTCGGTAAGAAGAGTCAGTCTTCTTGTACTTAAGTCGCCATTGTGCCTTTTGTATTTAATTCCGATGCAATTTCTGTGTTTCATCGTCAATAAGAAGGTCCAAGGGGTACAGTAAACCTGAAGTGAAGCGTCGGAATCTATAACTAGTGTCACATGAATGGTTCAAAACATAGACAGTTAGAAGAGTCAGTCTTCTTGTACTTAAGTCGCCATTGTGCCTTTTGCATTTAATTCCGATGCAATTTCTGTGTTTCATCGTCAATAAGAAGGTCCAAGGGGTACAGTAAACCTGAAGTGAAGCGTCGGAATCTATAACTAGTGTCACATGAATGGTTCAAAACATAGACAGTAGGAAGAGTCAGTCTTCTTGTACTTAAGTCTGCATTGTGCCTTGTCTATTTAATTCCGATGCAATTTCTGTGTTTCATCGTCAATAGGAAGGTCCAAGGGATACAGTAAACCGGGAGTGAAGCATCGGAATCTATAACTAGTGACACAGGAATGGTTCAAATCATAGACAGTAGAAAGAGTCAGTCTTCTTGTACATAAGTCGGCATTGTGCTTTTTGTATTTTATTCCGATGGAATTTCTGTGTTTCATCGTCAATAAGAAGGTCTGAGGGATACAGTAAACATAAAGCGAAGCATCGGAATCTATAACTAGTGTCACAGGAATGGTAAAAACATAGAAAGTAGGAAGAATCAGTCTTCTTGTACTTAAGTCGGCATTGTGCCTTCTCTATTTAATTCCTATGCAATTGCTGTGTTTCATCGTCAATAAGAAAGTCCTAGGGATACATTAAACCTCCAGTGAAGCAATGGAATCTATAACTAGTGACACAGGAATGGTTCAAATCATAGACAGTAGAAAGAGTCAGTCTTCTTGTACATAAGTCGGAAATGTGCCTTTTGTATTTAATTCCGATGCAATTTCTGTGTTTCATCGTCAATAAGAAGGTCCAAGGGATACAGTTAACCTGCATACAAGCATCGGAATCTGTGACTAGTGTCACAGGAATGGTTCAAATCATAGACAGTAAGATGAGTCAGTGTTCCTTTACTTAAGTCGGCATTGTGCCTTTTTTATTTAATTCCGATGCAATTTCTGTGTTTCGTCGTCAATAAGAAGGTCCAAGGGATACAGTAAACCGGGAGTGAAGCATCGGAATCTATGACTAGTGTCACAGGAATGGTTCAAATCATAGACAGTAAGATGAGTCAGTCTTCTTGTACTTAAGTCGGCATTGTACCTTTTGTATTTAATTCCGTTGCAATTACTGTGTTTCATCGTCAATAAGAAGGTCAGAGGGATACAGTACACCTGAAGTGAAGCATCGGAATCTATAACTAGTGTCACAGGAATGGTAAAAACATAGAAAGTAGGAAGAGTCAGTCTTCTTGTACTTAAGTCGGCATTGTGCCTTCTCTATTTAATTACGATGCAATTGCTGTGTTTCATTGTCAATAAGAAGGTCCAAGGGATACAGTAAACCTGAAGTGAAGCATCGGAATCTATAACTAGTGTCACAGGAATGGTTCAAATCATACACAGTAAGAAGAGTCAGTCTTCTTATACTTAATTCGGCACTGTGCATTTGGATTTAATTCCGAAGCAATTTCTGTGTTTCATCGTTAATCAGAAGGTCAGAGTAATGCAGTAAACCTGAAGTGAAGCATTGGAATCTATAACTAGTGTCACAGGAATGGTTCAAAACATAGTCAGTGAGAAGAGTCAGTCTTCTTGTACTTAAGTCGGCATTGTGCCTTTTGTATATAATTCCGATGCCATTTCTGTGTTTCATCGTCAATAAGAAGGTCCAAGAGATACAGTAAACCTGAAGTGAAGCATCGAAATCTTTAACTAGTGTCACAGGAATGGTTCAAAACATAGACAGAAGAAGAGTCACTCTCCTTGTACTGAAGTCGGCATTGTCCTTTTGTATTTAATTCCGTTGCCATTTCTGTGTTTCATCGTCAATAAGAATGTCAGAGGGATACAGTAAACCTGAAGTGAAGCATAGGAATCTATAACTAGTGTCACAGGAATGGTAAAAACATAGAAAGTATGAAGAGTCAGTCTTCTTGTACTTAAGTCGGCATTGTGCCTTCTCTATTTAATTCCGATGCAATTTCTGTGTTTCATCGTAACTAAGAAGGTCCAAGGGATAGAATAAACCTGGAGTGAAGCATCGGAATCTATAACTAGTGTCACAGGAATGGTTCAAATCATAGACGGTAAGAAGAGTCAGTCTTCTTGGACTTATTTCGGCACTGTGCCTTTTGGATTTAATTTTGATGCAATTTCTGTGTTTCATCGTTAATAAGAAGGTCAGAGGGATACAGTAAACGTGAAGTGAAGCATCGGAATCTATAACTAGTGTCACAGGAATGGTTCAAAACATAGTCAGTAAGAAGAATCAGTCTTCTTGTACTTAAGTCGCCATTGTGCCTTTTGTATATAATTCCGATGCAATTTCTGTGTTTCATCGTCAATAAGAAGGTCTAAGAGATACAATAAACCTGGAGTGAAGCATTGGAATTATAACTAGTGTCACATGAATGGTTCAAAACATAGACAGTAAGAAGAGTCAGTCTTATTGTAATTAATTCGGCATTGTGCATTTTGTATTTAATTCCGATGCAATTTCTGTGTTTCATCGTCAATAAGAAGGCCAGAGGGATACAGTAAACCTGAAGTGGAGCATCGGAATGTATAACTAGTGTCACAGGAATGGTAAAAAAAGCATAGTCAGTAAGAAGGGTCAGTCTTCTTGTCCTTAAGTCGGCATTGTGCCTATTTTATTTTATTCCGATGCATTTTCTATGTTTCATCGTCAATAAGAAGGTCCAAGGGATACAGTAAATCTGAAGTGAAGCTTCATAATCTATAACTAGTGGCACAGGAATGGTTCAAAACATAGTCGGTAAGAAGAGTCAGTCTTCTTGTACTTAAGTCAGCATTGTGAGCTTTGTATTTATTTCCGATGCAATTTCTGTGTTTCATCGTCAATGAGAAGGTCAGAGGGATACAGTTAACCTGAAGTGAAACACCGGAATCTATAACTAGTGTCACATGAATGGTTCATAGCATAGTCAGTAAGAAGAGTCAGCCTTCTTGTACTTATGTCGCTATTGTGCCTTTTGTATTTAATTCCGATGCAATTTCTGTGTTGCATCGTCAATAAGAAGGTCTAAGAGATACAATAAACCTGGAGTGAAGCATTGGAATTATAACTAGTGTCACATGAATGGTTCAAAACATAGACAGTAAGAAGAGTCAGTCTTATTGTAATTAATTCGGCATTGTGCATTTTGTATTTAATTCCGATGCAATTTCTGTGTTTCATCGTCAATAAGAAGGCCAGAGGGATACAGTAAACCTGAAGTGGAGCATCGGAATGTATAACTAGTGTAACAGGATTGGTTCAAAACATAGTCAGTAAGAAGAGTCAGTCTTCTTGTACTTAAGTCGGCATTGTGCCTTTTGTATTTATTTCCGATGCAAATTCTGTGTTTCATCGTCAATAAGAAGGTCAGAGGGATACAGTAAACCTGAAGTGAAACACCGGAATCTATAACTAGTGTCACATTAAGGGTTCAAAGCATAGTCAGTAAGAAGGCTCAGTCTTCTTGTACTTAAGTCGGCATTGTGCCTGTTTTATTTAATTCCGATGCAATCTCTATGTTTCATCGTCAATAAGAAGGTCCAAGGGATACAGTAAACCTGAAGTGAAGCTTCAGAATCTATAACTAGTGTCACAGGAATAGTTCAAAACATAGTCGGTAAGAAGAGTCAGTCTTCTTGTACTTAAGTCGGCATTGTGCCCTTTGTATTTATTTCCGATGCAATTTCTGTGTTTCATCGTCAATAAGAAGGTCAGAGGGATACAGTAAACCTGAAGTGAAACACCGGAATCTATAACTAGTGTCACATGAATGGTTCAAAGCATAGTCAGTAAGAAGAGTCAGTCTTCTTGGACTTATGTCGCTATTGTGCCTTTTGCATTTAATTCCGATGCAATTTCTATGTTGCATCGTCAATAAGAAGTTCTAAGAGATACAATAAACCTGGAGTGAAGCATCGGAATCTATAACTAGTGTCACATGAATGGTTCAAAACATAGACAGTAAGAAGAGTCAGTCTTATTGTACTTCATTCGGCATTGTGCCTTTTGTATTTAATTCCGATGCAATTTCTGTGTTTCATCGTCAATAAGAAGGTCAGAGGGATACAGTAAACCTGAAGGGAAGCATCGGAATCTGTAACTAGTGTCACAGGATTGGTTCAAAACATAGTCAGTAAGAAGAGTCAGTCTTCTTGTACTTAAGTCGGCATTGTGCCTTTTGTATTTATTTCCGATGCAATTTCTGTGTTTCATCGTCAATAAGAAGGTCCAAGGGGTACAGTAAACCTGGAGTGTAGCATAGGAATCTGTAACTAGACTCACATGAATTGTTCAAAACATAGACAGTAAGAAGTGTCAGTCTTCTTGTACTTAATTCGGCATTCTGCCTTTTGTATATAATTCCGATGCAATTTCTGTGTTTCATCGTCAATAAGAAGGTCAGAGAGATACAGTAAACCTGAAGTGAAGCATCGGAATCCATTACTAGTGTCACAGGAATGGTTCAAAACATAGTCAGTAAGAAGAGTCAGTCTTCTTGTACTTTAGTCGGCATTGTGCCTTTTGTATTTATTTCCGATGCAATTTCTGTGTTTCATCGTCAAGAAGACGGTCCAAGGGATACAGTAAACATGAAGTGAAGTATCGGAATCTATAACTAGTGCCACAGGAGTGGTTCAAAACATAGACAGTAGCAAGAGTCAGACTTCTTGTACTTAAGTCTGCATTGTGCCTTTTCTATTTAATTCCGATGCAATTTCTGTGTTTCATCGTCAATAGGAAGGTCCAAGGGATACAGTAAACCGGGAGTGATGCATCGGAATCTATAACTAGTGACACAGGAATGGTTCAAATCATAGACAGTAGAAAGAGTCAGTCTTCTTGTACATAAGTCGGCATTGTGCCTTTTGTATTTTATTCCGATGCAATTTCTGTGTTTCATCGTCAATAAGAAGGTCCAAGGGATACAGTAAACATGAAGTGAAGTATCGGAATCTATAACTAGTGCCACAGGAGTGGTTCAAAACATAGACAGTAGCAAGAGTCAGACTTCTTGTACTTAAGTCTGCATTGTGCCTTTTCTATTTAATTCCGATGCAATTTCTGTGTTTCATCGTCAATAGGAAGGTCCAAGGGATACAGTAAACCGGGAGTGATGCATCGGAATCTATAACTAGTGTCACAGGAATGGTAAAAACATAGAAAGTAGGAAGTGTCAGTCTTCTTGTACTTAAGTCGGCATTGTGCCTTTTGTATTTAATTCCGATGCAATTTCTGTGTTTCATCGTCAATAAAAAAGTCCTAGGGATACATTAAACCTCCAGTGAAGCAATGGAATCTATAACTAGTGTCACAGGAATGGTTCAAAACATAGTCTGTAAAAAGAGTCAGTCTTCTTGTACTTAAGTCGGAATTGTGCCTTTTGTATTTAATTCCGATGCAATTTCTGTGTTTCATCGTCAATAAGAAGGTCCAAGGGATACAGTAAACCTGCATAGAAGCATCGGAATCTGTGACTAGTGACACAGGAATGGATCAAAACATAGACAGTAAGATGAGTCAGTCTTCCTGTACTTAAGTCGGCATTGTGCCTTTTGTATATAATTCCGATGCCATTTCTGTGTTTCATCGTCAATAAGAAGGTCCAAGAGATACAGTAAACCTGAAGTGATGCATCGAAATCTTTAACTAGTGTCACAGGAATGGTTCAAAACATAGACAGAAGAAGAGTCAGTCTTCTTGTACTGAAGTCGACATTGTCCCTTTTGTATTTAATTCCGTTGCCATTTCTGTGTTTCATCGTCAATAAGAAGGTCAGAGGGATACAGTAAACCTGAAGTGAAGCGTAGGAATCTATAACTAGTGTCACAGGAATGGTAAAAACATAGAAAGTAAGAAGAGTCAGTCTTCTTGTACTTAAGTCGGCATTGTGCCTTCTCTATTTAATTCCGATGCAATTTCTGTGGTTCATAGTAAATAAGAAGGTCCAAGAGATACAGTAAACCTGGAGTGAAGCATCGGAATCTATAACTAGTGTCACAGGAATGGTTCAAATCATACACAGTAAGAAGAGTCAGTCTTCTTGTACTTATTTCGGCACTGTGCCTCTTGGATTTAATTTTCATGCAATTTCTGTGTTTCATCGTTAACAAGAAGGTCAGAGGGGTACAGTAAACCTGCAGTGAAGCATCGGAATCTGTAACTAGTGTCACAGGAATGGTTCAAAACATAGACAGTAAGATGAGTCAGTCTTCTTGTACTTAGGTCGGCATTGTGAATTTTTTATTTAATTCCGATGCAATTTCTGTGTTTCATCGTCAATAAGAAGGTCCAAGGGATACAGTAACCCTAGAGTGAAGCATCGGAAACAATTACTAGAGTCACAGAAATGGTTCAAACATAGACAGTAAGAAGAGTCAGTCTTCTTGTACTTAATTCGGCATTGTGCATTTGTATTTTATTCCGACGCAATTTCTGTGTTTCATCGTCAATAAGAACGTCAGAGGGATACAGTAAATCTGAAGTGAAGCATCGGAATCTATAACTAGTGTCACAGGAATGGTTCAAAACATAATCAGTAAGAGCAGTCAGTCTTCTTGTACTAAAGTCGGCATTGTGCCTTTTGTATTTAATTACGATGCAATTTCTGTGTTTCATCGTCAATAAGAAGGTCCAAGGGATACAGTAAACTGGGAGTGAAGCATCGGAGTCTATAACTAGTGTCACAGAAATGGTTCAAATCATAGTCAGTAAAAAGAGTCAGTCTTCTTGCACTTAAGTCGCCATTGTGCCTTTTTTATTTAATTCCGATGCAATTTCTGTGTTTCATCGTCAATAAGAATGTCCAAGGGATACAGTAAACCTAGAGTGAAGTATCGGAATCTATAACTAGTGCCACAGGAATGAATCAAAACATAGTCAGTAAGA
This sequence comes from Schistocerca piceifrons, assembly GCF_021461385.2. Taxonomy (NCBI): domain Eukaryota; kingdom Metazoa; phylum Arthropoda; class Insecta; order Orthoptera; family Acrididae; genus Schistocerca; species Schistocerca piceifrons. The sequence continues at coordinate 6,184,890 of NC_060146.1, read as the reverse complement.
AGAGTCAGTCTTCTTATACCAAAGTCGGCAATGTGCCTTTTGTATTTAACTCCGATGCAATTTCTGTGTTTCATCGTCATTAAGAGGGTCCAAGAGATACAGTAAACCAAGAGTGAAGCATCGGAATCTATTACTAGTGTCACAGGAATAGTTCCAAACATAGACAGTAAGAAGAGTCAGTCTTCTTGTACATAATTCGGCATTGTGCATTTTGTATTTAATTCCGACACAATTTCTGTGTTTCATCGTCAATAAGAACGTCAGAGGGATACAGTAAATCTGAAGTGAAGCATCGGAATCCATAACTAGTGTCACAGGAATGGTTCAAAGCATAGTCAGTAAGAAGATTCAGTGTTCTTGTACTTAAGTCGGCATTGTGCCCATTGTATTTAATTCCGATGCAATTTCTGTGTTTCATCGTCAATAGAAAGGTCACAGAGATACAGTAAACCTGCAGGGAAGCATCGGAATCTGTAACTAGTGTCACAGGAATGGTTCAAACATAGACAGTAACATGAGTCAGTCTTTTTGTACTTAAGTCGGCATTGTGACTTTTTTATTTAATTCCGATGCAATTTCTGTGTTTCATCGTCAATAAGAAGGTCCAAGGGATACAGTAAACCTAGAGTGAAGCATCGGAATCTATTACTAGTGTCAAAGGAATGGTTCAAAACATAGACAATAAGAAGAGTCAGTCTTCTTGTACTTAATTCGGCATTGTGCATTTTGTATTTAATTCCGACACAATTTCTGTGTTTCATAGTCAATAAGAACGTCAGAAGGATACAGTACATCTATAGTGAAGCATCGGAATCTATAACTAGTGTCCAAGGAATGGTTCAAAACATAGTCAGTAACAACAGTCAGTCTTCTTGTACTAAAGTCGGCATTGTGCCTTTTATATTTAATTCCGATGCAATTTCTGTGTTTCATCGTCGATTAGAAGGTCCAAAGGATACAGTAAACCGGGAGTGAAGCATCGGAATCTATAACTAGTGTCACAGAAATGGTTCAAAACATAGTCAGTAAAAAGAGTCAATCTTCTTGTACTTAAGTCGGCATTATGCCTTTTGTATTTAATTCCGATGCAATTTCTGTGTTTCATTGTCAATAAGATGGTCCAAGGGATACAGTAAACCTGGTGTGAAGCATCGGAATCTATAACAAGTGTCACAGGAATGAATTAAATCATAGTCAGTAAGAAGAGTCAGTCTTCTTGTACCAAAGTCGGCAATGTGCCTTTTGTATTTAATTCCGATGCAATTTCTGAGTTTCATCGTCATTAAGAGGGTCCAAGGGATACAGTAAACCAAGAGTGAAGCATCGGAATCTATTACTAGTGTCACAGGAATGGTTCAAAACATAGACAGTAAGAAGAGTCAGTCTTCTTGTACTTAATTCGGCATTGTGCATTTTGTATTTAATTCCGACGCAATTTCTGTGTTTCATCGTCAATAAGAACGTCAGAGGGATACAGTACTTCTGAAGTGAAGCATCGGAATCCATAACTAGTGTCACAGGAATGGTTCGTAACATAGTCAGTAAGAAGAGTCCGTCTTCTTGTTCTTAAGTCGGCATTGTGCCTTTTGCATTTAATTCCGATGCAATTTCTGTGGTTCATCGTCAATTAGAAGGTTAGGGGGATACGGTAAACCTGAAGTGAAGCATCGAATTCTATAACTAGTATCACAGGAATGGTTCAAAGCATAGACAGAATAAGAGTCAGTCTTCTTGTACTTAAGTCGGCATTGTCCCTTTTGTATTTAATTCCGTTGCAATTTCTGTGTTTCATCGTCAATAAGAAGGTCAGAGGGATACAGTAAACCTGAAGTGAAGCATCGGAATCTATAACTAGTGTCACAGGAATGGTAAAAACATAGAAAGTAGGAAGAGTCAGTCTTCTTGTACTTAAGTCGTCATTGTGCCTTCTCTAATTAATTCCGATGCAATTGCTGTGTTTCATCGTCAATAAGACGGTCCAAGGGATACAGTAAACCTGAAGTGAAGCATCGGAATCTATAACTAGTGTCACAGGAATGGTTAAAAGCATAGTCAGTAAGAAGAGTCAGTGTTCATGTACTTAAGTCGGCATTGTGCCTTTTGTATTTAATTCCGATGCAATTTCTGTGTTTGATCGTCAATAAGATGGTCACAGGGATACAGTGAACCTGCTGTGAAGCATCGGAAACTGTAACTAGTGTCACAGGAATGGTTCAAAACAGAGACAGTAAGATGAGTCAGTCTTCTTGTACTTAAGTCGGCATTGTGCATTTTGTATTTAAATCCAACGCAATTTCTGTGTTTCATCGTCAATAAGAACGTCAGAGGGATACAGTAAATCTGAAGTGAAGCATCGGAATCTATAACTAGTGTCACAGGAATGGTTCAAAACATAGTCAGTAAGAGCAGTCAGTCTTCTTGTACTAAAGTCGGCATTGTGCCTTTTGTATTTAATTACGATGCAATTTCTGTGTTTCATCGTCAATAAGAAGGTCCAAGGGATACAGTAAATTGGGAGTGAAGCATCGGAATCTATAACTAGTGTCACAGAAATGGTTCAAATCATAGTCAGTAAAAAGAGTCAGTCTTCTTGTACTTAAGTTGGCATTGTGGCTTTTGTATTTAATTCCGATGCAATATCTGTGTTTCATCGTCAATAAGAAGGTCCAAGGGATACAGTAAACTTGGTGTGAAGCATCGGAATCTATAACTAGTGTCACAGGAATGGTTCAAAGCATAGTCAGTAAGAGCAGTCAGTCTTCTTGTACTAAAGTCGGCATTGTGAATTTTGTATTTAATTCCGATGCAATTTCTGTGTTTCATCGTCATTAAGCGGGTCCAAGGGATACAGTAAACCAAGAGTGATGCATCGGAATCTATTAGTAGCGTCACATTAATAGGTCAAAACATAGACAGTAAGAAGAGTCAGTCTTCTTGTACTTATTTCGGCACTGTGCCTTTTGTATTTAATTCCGTTGCAATTTCTGTGTTTCATCGTCAATAAGAAGGTCAGAGGGATACAGTAAACCTGAAGTGAAGCATCGGAATCTATGACTAGTGTCACAGGAATGGTAAAAACATGGAAAGTCGGAAGAGTCAGTCTTCTTGAACTTAAGTCGGCATTGTGCCTTCTCTAATTAATTCCCATGCAATTGCTGTCTTTCATCGTCAATAAGAAGGTCCAAGGGATACAGTAAACCTGAAGTGAAGCATCGGAATCTATAACTAGTGTCACAGGAATGGTTCAAAGCATAGTCAGTAAGAAGAGTCAGTGTTTTTGTACTTAAGTCGCCATTGTGCCTTTTTTATTTAATTCCGATGCAATTTCTGTGTTTCATCGTCAATAAGAAGGTCCAAGGGATACAGTAAACCTAGAGTGAAGTATCGGAATCTATAACTAGTGCCACAGGAATGAATCAAAGCATAGTCAGTAAGAAGAGTCAGTCCTCTTATACCTAAGTCGGCAATGTGCCTTTTGTATTTAACTCCGATGCAATTTCTGTGTTTCATCGTCATTAAGAGGGTCCAAGAGATACAGTAAACCAAGAGTGAAGCATCGGAATCTATTACTAGTGTCACAGGAATAGTTCAAAACATAGACAGTAAGAAGAGTCAGTCTTCTTGTACTTAATTCGGCATTGTGCATTTTGTATTTAATTCCGACACAATTTCTGTGTTTCATAGTGAATAAGAACGTCAGAAGGATACAGTACATCTATAGTGAAGCATCGGAATCTATAACTAGTGTCCAAGGAATGGTTCAAAACATAGTCAGTAAGAACAGTCAGTCTTCTTGTACTTAAGTCGGCATTGTGCCTTTTGTATTTAATTCCGATCCAATTTCTGTGTTTCATCGTCAATAAGAAGGTCCAAGGGATACAGTAAACCTGGTGTGAAGCATCGGAATCTATAACTAGTGTCACAGGAATGAATCAAAACATAGTCAGTAAGAAGAGTCAGTCTTCCTGTACCAAAGTCGGCAATGTGCCTTTTGTATTTAATTCCGATGCAATTTCTGTGTTTCATCGTCATTAAGAGGGTCCAAGGGATACAGTAAACCAAGAGTGAAGCATCGGAATCTATTACTAGTGTCACAGGAATGGTTCAAAACATAGACAGTAAGAAGAGTCAGTCTTCTTGTACATAATTCGGCATTGTGCATTTTGTATTTAAATCCGACGCAATTTCTGTGGTTCATCGTCAATAAGAACGTCAGAGGGATACAGTAAATCTGAAGTGAAGCATCGGAATCCATAACTAGTGTCACAGGAATGGTTCAAAACATAGTCAGTAAGAAGAGTCAGTCTTCTTGTACATAAGTCGCCATTGTGCCTTTTGTATTTATTTCCGATGCAATTTCTGTGTTTCATCGTCAATAAGAAGGTTCAAGGGATACAGTAAACTTGGAGTGAAGCATCGGAATCTATAACTAGTGTCACAGGAATGGTTAAAAGCATAGTCAGTAAGAAGAGTCAGTGTTCATGTACTTAAGTCGGCATTGTGCCTTTTGTATTTAATTCCGATGCAATTTCTGTGTTTCATCGTCAATAAGAAGGTCACAGGGATACAGTAAACCTGCTGTGAAGCATCGGAAACTGTAACTAGTGTCACAGGAATGGTTCAAAACAGAGACAGTAAGATGAGTCAGTCTTCTTGTACTTAAGTCGGCATTGTGCCCTTTTTATTTAATTCCGATTCATTTTCTGTGTTTCATCGTCAATAAGAAGGTCCAAGGGATACAGTAAACCTAGAGTGAAGCATCGGAATCTTTTACTAGTGTCACAGGAATGGTTCAAAACATAGACAGTAAGTACAGTCGGTCATCTTGTACTAAAGTCGGCATTGTGCCTTTTGTATTTAATTCCGATGCAATTTCTGTGTATCATCGTCAATAAGAAGGTCCACCTGATACAGTAAACCGGGAGTGAAGCATTGGAATCCATAACTAGTGTCACAGAAATGGTTCAAAACATAGTCAGTAAGAACAGTCAGTCTTCTTGTACTTAAGTCGGCTGTGTCTTTTGTATTTAATTCCGATCCAATTTCTGTGTTTCATCGTCAATAAGAAGGTCCAAGGGATACAGTAAACCTGGTGTGAAGCATCGGAATCTATAACTAGTGTCACAGGAATGAATCAAAACATAGTCAGTAAGAAGAGTCAGTCTTCTTGTACCAAAGTCGGCAATGTGCCTTTTGTATTTAATTCCGATGCAATTTCTGTGTTTCATCGTCATTAAGAGGGTCCAAGGGATACAGTAAACCAAGAGTGAAGCATCGGAATCTATTACTATTGTCACAGGAATGGTTCAAAACATAGACAGTAAGAAGAGTCAGTCTTCTTGTACATAATTCGGCATTGTGCATTTTGTATTTAAATCCGACGCAATTTCTGTGGTTCATCGTCAATAAGAACGTCAGAGGGATACAGTAAATCTGAAGTGAAGCATCGGAATCCATAACTAGTGTCACAGGAATGGTTCAAAACATAGTCAGTAAGAAGAGTCAGTCTTCTTGTACATAAGTCGCCATTGTGCCTTTTGTATTTATTTCCGACGCAATTTCTGTGTTTCATCTTCAATAAGAAGGTTCAAGGGATACAGTAAACCTGGAGTGAAGCATCGGAATCTATAACTAGTGTCACAGGAATGAATCAAAACATAGTCACTAAGAAGAGTCAGTCTTCTTGTACTTATGTCGGCATTGTGCCTTTTGTATTTAAGTCCGATGCAAATTCTGTGTTTCATCGTCAATAAGAAGGTAAGAGGGATACAGTAAACCTAAAGTGAAGCATCGGAATCTATAACTAGTGTCACAGGAATGGTTCAAAACATAGACAGTAGGAAGAGTCAGTCTTCTTGTACTTAAGTCGGCATTGTGCCTTTTGTATTTAATTTCGATGCAATTTCTGTCTTTCATCGTCAATAAGAAGGTCACAGGGATACAGTAAACCTGCAGTGAAGCATCGGAATCTGCAACTAGTGTCACAGGAATGGTTCAAAACATAGACATTAAGATGCGTCAGTCTTCTTGTACTTAAGTCGGCATTGTGCCTATTTTATTTAATTCCGATGCAATTTCTGTGTTTCATCGTCAATAATAGGGTCCAAGGGATACAGTAAACCTAGAGTGAAGCATCGGAATTTAATACTAGTGTCACAGGAATGGTTCAAAACCTAGACAGTAAGTACAGTCAGTCTTCTTGTACATAATTCGGCATTGTGCATTTTGTATTTAAATCCAACGCAATTTCTGTGTTTCATCGTCAATAAGAACGTCAGAGGGATACAGTAAATCTGAAGTGAAGCATCGGAATCCATAACTAGTGTCACAGGAATGGTTCCAACATAGACAGTAAGTAGAGTCAGTCTTCTTGTACTTAAGTCGGCATTGTGCCTTTTGTATTTAATTCCGATGCAATTTTTTTGTGTCATCGTCAATAAGAAGGTCCAAGGGATACTGTAAACCTGGAGTGAAGCATCGGAATCTATTACTAGTGTCACAGAAATGGTTCAAAGCATTGACAGTAAGAAGAGTCAGTTTTCTTGTACTTAAGTGGGCATTGTGTCTTTTGTATTTAACTCCGATGAAATTTCTGTGTTTCATCGTCAATAAGAAGGTCAGAGGGATACAGTAAATCTGAAGTGAAGCATCGGAATCTATAACTAGTGTCACAGGAATGGTTCAAAACATAGTCAGTAAGAAGAGTCAGTCTTCTTGTACTTAAGTCGGCATTGTGCCTTTTGTATTTGATTCCGATGCAATTTCTATGTTTCATCGTCAATAAGAAGGTCCAAGGGATACACTAAACCTGAAGTGAAGCATCAGAATCTATAACTAGTGTCAAAGGAATGGTTCAAAACATAGTCAGTAAGAAGAGTCAGTCTTCTTGTACTTAAGTCGGCATTGTGCCTTTTGTATTTATTTCCGATGCAATTTCTGTGTTTCATCGTCAATAAGAAGGTACGAGGGATACAGTAAACCTGAAGTGAAGCACCGGAATCTATAACTAATGTAACATGAATGGTTCAAAGCATAGTCAGTAAGAAGAGTCAGTCTTCTTGTACTTAAGTCGCCATTGTGCCTTTTGTATTTAATTCCGATGCAATTTCTGTGTTTCATCGTCAATAAGAAGGTCCAAGGGATACAGTAAACCTGGACTGAAGGATCAGAATCTATAACTAGTGTCACAGGAATGGTTCAAAGCATAGTCAGTAAGAAGAGTCAGTCTTCTTGTACTTAAGTCGGCATTGTGTCTTTTGTATTTCATTCCGATGCAATTTCTATGTTTCATCGTCAATAAGAAGGTCCAAGGGATACAGTAAACGTGAAGTGAAGCATCGGAATCTGTAAGTAGTGTCACAAGAATGGTTCAAAACATAGACAGTAAGATGAGTCAGTCTTCTTGTACTTAAGTCGGCATTGTGACTTTTTTATTTAATTCCGATGCAATTTCTGTGAATCATCGTCAATAAGAAGGTCCAAGGGATACAGTAAACCTAGAGTAAAGCATCGGAATCTATTACTAGTGTCACAGGAATGGTTCAAAACATAGACAGTAAGGAGAGTCAGTCTTCTTGTACTTAATTCGGCGTTGTGAATTTTGTATTTAATTCCGACGCAATTTCTGTGTTTCATAGTCAATAAGAAGGTCCAAGGGATACAGTAAACCTGGTGTGAAGCATCGCAATCTATAACAAGTGTCACAGGAATGAATTAAAACATAGTCAGTAAGAAGAGTCAGTCTTCTTGTACCAAAGTCGGCATTGTGCCTTTTGTATTTAATTTCGATGCAATTTCTGTGTTTCATCGTCAATAAGAGGGGTCACAGGGATACAGTAAACCTGCAGTGAAGCATCGGAATCTGTAACTAGTGTCACAGGAATGGTTCATAACATAGACAGTAAGATGAGTCAGTCTTCTTGTACTTAAGTCGGCATTGTGCCTATTTTATTTAATTCCGATGCAATTTCTGTGTTTCATGGTCAATAAGAAGGTCCAAGGGATACAGTAAACCTAGAGTGAAGCATCGGAATCTATTACTAGTGTCACAGAAATGGTTCAAAACATAGTCAGTAATAAGAGTCAGTCTTCTTGTACTTAAGTCGGCATTGTGCCTTTTGTATTTAATTCCGATGCAATTTCTGTGTTTCATCGTCAATAAGAAGGTCCAAGGGATACAGTAAACCTGGTGTGAAGCATCGGAATCTATAACTAGTGTCACAGGAATGAATCAAACATAGTCAGTAAGAGGAGTCAGTCCTCTCGTACCAAAGTCGGCAATGTGCCTTTTGTATTTAATTCCGGTGCAATTTCTGTGTTTCATCGTCATTAAGAGGGTCCAAGGGATACAGTAAACCAAGAGTGAAGCATCGGAATCTATTACTAGTGTCACAGGAATGGTTCAAAACATAGACAGTAAGAAGAGTCAGTCTTCTTGTACATAATTCGGCATTGTGCATTTTGTATTTAAATCCAACGCAATTTCTGTGTTTCACCGTCAATAAGAACGTCAGAGGGATACAGTAAATCTGAAGTGAAGCATCGGAATCCATAACTAGTGTCACAGGAATGGTTCAAAACATAGTCAGTCAGAAGAGTCAGTCTTCTTGTACATAAGTCGCCATTTTGCCTTTTGTATTTAATTCCGATGCAATTTCTGTGTTTCATCGTCAATAAGAAGGTCCAAGAGATACAGTTAACCTGGAGTGAAGCATCGGAATCTATAACTAGTGTCACAGGAATGAATCAAAAATAGTCAGTAAGCAGAGTCAGTGTTCTTGTACTTATGTCGGCATTGTGCCTTTTGTATTTAAGTCCCATGCAAATTCTGTGTTTCATCGTCAATAAGAAGGTTAGAGGGATACAGTAAACCTAAAGTGAAGCATCGGAATCTATAACTAGTGTCACAGGAATGGTTCAAAACATAGACAGTAGGAAGAGTCAGTCTTCTTGTACTTTAGTCGGCCTTGTGCCTTTTCTATTTAATTCCTATGCAATTTCTATGTTTCATCGTCAATAAGAAGGTCCAAGGGATATAGTAAACCTTGAGTGAAGCATCGGAATCTATAACTAATGTAACATGAATGGTTCAAAGCATAGTCAGTAAGAAGAGTCAATCATCTTGTACTTAAGTCGCCAGTGTGCCTTTTGTATTTGATTTCGATGCAATTTCTATGTTTCACCGTCAATAAGAATTCCAAGGGATACAGTAAACCTGAAGTGAAGCATCAGAATCTATAACTAGTGTCACAGGAATGGTTCAAAACATAGTCAGTAAAAAGAGTCAGTCTTCTTGTACTTAAGTCGCCATTGTGCCTTTTTTATTTGATTCCGATGCAATTTCTATGTTTCATCGTCGATACGAAGGTCCAAGGGATACAGTAAACCTGAAGTGAAGCATCAGAATCCATAACTAGTGTCACAGGAATGGTTCAAAACATAGTCAGTAAGAAGAGTCAGTCTTCTTGTACTTAAGTCGGCATTGTGCCTTTTGTATTTATTTCCGATGCAATTTCTGTGTTTCATCGTCAATAAGAAGGTCCGAGGGATACAGTAAACCTGAAGTGAAGCACCGGAATCTATAACTAATGTAACATGAATGGTTCAAAGCATAGTCAGTAAGAAGAGTCAGTCTTCTTGTACTTAAGTCGCCATTGTGCCTTTTGTATTTAATTCCGATGCAATTTCTGTGTTTCATCGTCAATAAGAAGGTCCAAGGGATACAGTAAACCTGGACTGAAGCATCGGAATCTATAACTAGTGTCACAGGAATGGTTCAAAGCATAGTCAGTAAGAAGAGTCAGTCTTCTTGTACTTAAGTCGGCATTGTGTCCTTTGTATTTGATTCCGATGCAATTTCTATGTTTCATCGTCAATAAGAAGGTCCAAGGTATACAGTAAACGTGAAGTGAAGCATCGGAAACAGTAACTAGTGTCACAGGAATGGTTCAAAACTTAGACAGTAAGATGAGTCAGTCTTCTTGTACTTAAGTCGGCATTATGCATTTTTCATTTAATTCCGATGCAATTTCTGTGATTCATCGTCAATAAGAAGGTCCAAGGGATACAGTAAACCTAGAGTGAAGCATCGGAATCTATTACTAGTGTCACAGGAATGGTTCAAAACATAGACAGTAAGAAGAGTCAGTGTTCTTGTACTTAATTCGGCATTGTGCATTTTGTATTTAATTCCGACGAAATTTCTGTGTTTCATAGTCAATAAGAACGTCAGAAGGATACAGTACTTCTATAGTGAAGCATCGGAATCTATAACAAGTGTCACAGGAATGGTTCAAAACATAGTCAGTAAGAACAGTCAGTCTTCTTGTACTAAAGTGGGCATTGTGCCTTTTGTATTTAATTCCGATGCAATTTCTGTGTTTCATCGTCAATAAGAAGGTCCAAGCGATACAGTAAACCGGGAGTGAAGCATCGGAATCTATAACTAGTGTCACAGAAATGGTTCAAAACATAGTCAGTAAGAAGAGTCAATCTTCTTGTACTTAAGTCGGCATTATGCATTTGGTATTTAATTCCGATGCAATTTCTGTGTTTCATCGCCAATAAGAAGGTCCAAGGGATACAGTAAACCTGGTGTGAAGCATCGGAATCTATAACAAGTGTCACAGGAATAAATTAAAGCATTGTCAGTAAGAAGAGTCAGTCTTCTTGTACCAAAGTCGGCAATGTGCCTTTTTTATTTAATTCCGATGCAATTTCTGTGTTTCATCGTCGTTAAGAGTGTCCAAGGGATACATTAAACGAAGAGTGAAGCATCGGAATCTATTACTAGTGTCACAGGAATGGTTCTAAGAAGAGTCAGTCTTCTTGTACTTAATTCGGCATTGTGCATTTTGTATTTAATTCCGACGCAATTTCTGTGTTTCATCGTCAATATGAACGTCAGAGGGATACAGTACATCTGAAGTGAAGCATCGGAATCCATAAGTAGTGTCACAGGAATGGTTCTAAGAAGAGTCAGTCTTCTTGTACTTAATTCGGCATTGTGCATTTTGTATTTAATTCCGACGCAATTTCTGTGTTTCATCGTCAATATGAACGTCAGAGGGATACAGTAAACCTGAAGTGAAGCGTAGGAATCTATAACTAGTGTCACAGGAATGGTAAAAACATAGAAAGTAAGAAGAGTCAGTCTTCTTGTACTTAAGTCGGCATTGTGCCTTCTCTATTAAATTCCGATGCAATTTCTGTGGTTCATCGTAAATAAGAAGGTCCAAGAGATACAGTAAACCTGGAGTGAAGCATCGGAATCTATAACTAGTGTCACAGGAATGGTTCAAATCATAGACAGTAAGAAGAGTCAGTCTTCTTGTACTTATTTCGGCACTGTGCCTCTTGGATTTAATTTTCATGCAATTTCTGTGTTTCATCGTTAACAAGAAGGTCAGAGGGGTACAGTAAACCTGCAGTGAAGCATCGGAATCTGTAACTAGTGTCACAGGAATGGTTCAAAACATAGACAGTAAGATGAGTCAGTCTTCTTGTACTTAGGTCGGCATTGTGAATTTTTTATTTAATTCCGATGCAATTTCTGTGTTTCATCGTCAATAAGAAGGTCCAAGGGATACAGTAACCCTAGAGTGAAGCATCGGAAACAATTACTAGAGTCACAGAAATGGTTCAAACATAGACAGTAATAAGAGTCAGTCTTCTTGTACTTAATTCGGCATTGTGCATTTTGTATTTAATTCCGACGCAATTTCTGTGTTTCATCGTCAATAAGAACGTCAGAGGGATACAGTAAATCTGAAGTGAAGCATCGGAATCTATAACTAGTGTCACAGGAATGGTTCAAAACATAATCAGTAAGAGCAGTCAGTCTTCTTGTACTAAAGTCGGCATTGTGCCTTTTGTATTTAATTACGATGCAATTTCTGTGTTTCATCGTCAATAAGTAGGTCCAAGGGATACAGTAAACTGGGAGTGAAGCATCGGAATCTATAACTAGTGTCACAGAAATGGTTCAAATCATAGTCAGTAAAAAGAGTCAGTCTTCTTGCACTTAAGTCGCCATTGTGCCTTTTTTATTTAATTCCGATGCAATTTCTGTGTTTCATCGTCAATAAGAATGTCCAAGGGATACAGTAAACCTAGAGTGAAGTATCGGAATCTATAACTAGTGCCACAGCAATGAATCAAATCATAGTCAGTAAGAAGAGTCAGTCTTCTTATACCAAAGTCGGCAATGTGCCTTTTGTATTTAACTCCGATGCAATTTCTGTGTTTCATCGTCATTAAGAGGGTCCAAGAGATACAGTAAACCAAGAGTGAAGCATCGGAATCTATTACTAGTGTCACAGGAATAGTTCAAAGCATAGACAGTAAGAAGAGTCAGTCTTCTTGTACATAATTCGGCATTGTGCATTTTGTATTTAATTCCGACGCAATTTCTGTGTTTCATCGTCAATAAGAACGTCAGAGGGATACAGTAAATCTGAAGTGAAGCATCGGAATCCATAACTAGTGTCACAGGAATGGTTCAAAGCATAGTCAGTAAGAAGATTCAGTGTTCTTGTACTTAAGTCGGCATTGTGCCCATTGTATTTAATTCCGATGCAATTTGTGTGTTTCATCGTCAATAGAAAGGTCACAGAGATACAGTAAACCTGCAGGGAAGCATCGGAATCTGTAACTAGTGTCACAGGAATGGTTCAAAACATAGACAGTAACATGAGTCAGTCTTTTTGTACTTAAGTCGGCATTGTGACTTTTTTATTTAATTCCGATGCAATTTCTGTGTTTCATCGTCAATAAGAAGGTCCAAGGGATACAGTAAACCTAGAGTGAAGCATCGGAATCTATTACTAGTGTCAAAGGAATGGTTCAAAACATAGACAATAAGAAGAGTCAGTCTTCTTGTACTTAATTCGGCATTGTGCATTTTGTATTTAATTCCGACACAATTTCTGTGTTTCATAGTCAATAAGAACGTCAGAAGGATACAGTACATCTATAGTGAAGCATCGGAATCTATAACTAGTGTCCAAGGAATGGTTCAAAACATAGTCAGTAACAACAGTCAGTCTTCTTGTACTAAAGTCGGCATTGTGCCTTTTGTATTTAATTCCGATGCAATTTCTGTGTTTCATCGTCGATTAGAAGGTCCAAAGGATACAGTAAACCGGGAGTGAAGCATCGGAATCTATAACTAGTGTCACAGAAATGGTTCAAAACATAGTCAGTAAAAAGAGTCAATCTTCTTGTACTTAAGTCGGCATTATGCCTTTTGTATTTAATTCCGATGCAATTTCTGTGTTTCATTGTCAATAAGATGGTCCAAGGGATACAGTAAACCTGGTGTGAAGCATCGGAATCTATAACAAGTGTCACAGGAATGAATTAAATCATAGTCAGTAAGAAGAGTCAGTCTTCTTGTACCAAAGTCGGCAATGTGCCTTTTGTATTTAATTCCGATGCAATTTCTGAGTTTCATCGTCATTAAGAGGGTCCAAGGGATACAGTAAACCAAGAGTGAAGCATCGGAATCTATTACTAGTGTCGCAGGAATGGTTCAAAACATAGACAGTAAGAAGAGTCAGTCTTCTTGTACTTAATTCGGCATTGTGCATTTTGTATTTAATTCCGACGCAATTTCTGTGTTTCATCGTCAATAAGAACGTCAGAGGGATACAGTACTTCTGAAGTGAAGCATCGGAATCCATAACTAGTGTCACAGGAATGGTTCGTAACATAGTCAGTAAGAAGAGTCCGTCTTCTTGTTCTTAAGTCGGCATTGTGCCTTTTGCATTTAATTCCGATGCAATTTCTGTGGTTCATCGTCAATAAGAAGGTTAGAGGGATACGGTAAACCTGAAGTGAAGCATCGAATTCTATAACTAGTATCACAGGAATGGTTCAAAGCATAGACAGAATAAGAGTCAGTCTTCTTGTACTAAAGTCGGCATTGTCCCTTTTGTATTTAATTCCGTTGCAATTTCTGTGTTTCATCGTCAATAAGAAGGTCAGAGGGATACAGTAAACCTGAAGTGAAGCATCGGAATCTATAACTAGTGTCACAGGAATGGTAAAAACATAGAAAGTAGGTAGAGTCAGTCTTCTTGTACTTAAGTCGTCATTGTGCCTTCTCTAATTAATTCCGATGCAATTGCTGTGTTTCATCGTCAATAAGACGGTCCAAGGGATACAGTAAACCTGAAGTGGAGCATCGGAATCTATAACTAGTGTCACAGGAATGGTTAAAAGCATAGTCAGTAAGAAGAGTCAGTGTTCATGTACTTAAGTCGGCATTGTGCCTTTTGTATTTAATTCCGATGCAATATCTGTGTTTCATCGTCAATAAGAAGATCCAAGGGATACAGTAAATTGGGAGTGAAGCATCGGAATCTATAACTAGTGTCACAGAAATGGTTCAAATCATAGTCAGTAAAAAGAGTCAGTCTTCTTGTACTTAAGTTGGCATTGTGGCTTTTGTATTTAATTCCGATGCAATATCTGTGTTTCATCGTCAATAAGAAGGTCCAAGGGATACAGTAAACTTGGTGTGAAGCATCGGAATCTATAACTAGTGTCACAGGAATGGTTCAAAGCATAGTCAGTAAGAGCAGTCAGTCTTCTTGTACTGAAGTCGGCATTGTGAATTTTGTATTTAATTCCGATGCAATTTCTGTGTTTCATCGTCATTAAGATGGTCCAAGGGATACAGTAAACCAAGAGTGATGCATCGGAATCTATTAGTAGCGTCACATTAATAGTTCAAAACATAGACAGTAAGAAGAGTCAGTCTTCTTGTACTTATTTCGGCACTGTGCCTTTTGTATTTAATTCCGTTGCAATTTCTGTGTTTCATCGTCAATAAGAAGGTCAGAGGGATACAGTAAACCTGAAGTGAAGCATCGGAATCTATGACTAGTGTCATAGGAATGGTAAAAACATAGAAAGTCGGAAGAGTCAGTCTTCTTGAACTTAAGTCGGCATTGTGCCTTCTCTAATTAATTCCCATGCAATTGCTGTCTTTCATCGTCAATAAGAAGGTCCAAGGGATACAGTAAACCTGAAGTGAAGCATCGGAATCTATAACTAGTGTCACAGGAATGGTTCAAAGCATAGTCAGTAAGAAGAGTCAGTGTTTTTGTACTTAAGTCGCCATTGTGCCTTTTTTATTTAATTCCGATGCAATTTCTGTGTTTCATCGTCAATAAGAAGGTCCAAGGGATACAGTAAACCTAGAGTGAAGTATCGGAATCTATAACTAGTGCCACAGGAATGAATCAAAGCATAGTCAGTAAGAAGAGTCAGTCTTCTTATACCTAAGTCGGCAATGTGCCTTTTGTATTTAACTCCGATGCAATTTCTGTGTTTCATCGTCATTAAGAGGTTCCAAGAGATACAGTAAACCAAGAGTGAAGCATCGGAATCTATTACTTGTGTCACAGGAATAGTTCAAAACATAGACAGTAAGAAGAGTCAGTCTTCTTGTACATCATTCGGCATTGTGCATTTTGTATTTAATTCCGACGCAATTTCTGTGTTTCATCGTCAATACGAACGTCAGAGGGATACAGTAAATCTGAAGTGAAGCATCGGAATCCATAACTAGTGTCACAGGAATGGTTCAAAGCATAGTCAGTAAGAAGAGTCAGTGTTCTTGTACTTAAGTCGGCATTATGCCCATTGTATTTAATTCCGATGCAATTTCTGTCTTTCATCGTCAATAGAAAGGTCGCAGGGATACAGTAAACCTGCAGGGAAGCATCGGAATCTGTAACTAGTGTCACAGGAATGGTTCAAAACATAGACAGTAACATGAGTCAGTCTTCTTGTACATAAGTCGGCATTGTGCCTTTTTTATTTAATTCCGATGCAATTTCTGTGTTTCATCGTCAATAAGAAGGTCCAAGGGATACAGTAAACCTAGAGTGAAGCATCGGAATCTATTACTAGTGTCAAAGGAATGGTTCAAAACACAGACAATAAGAAGAGTCAGTCTTCTTGTACTTAATTCGGCATTGTGCATTTTGTATTTAATTCCGACACAATTTCTGTGTTTCATAGTCAATAAGAACGTCAGAAGGATACAGTACATCTATAGTGAAGCAGCGGAATCTATAACTAGTGTCCCAGGAATGGTTCAAAACATTGTCAGTAACAACAGTCAGTCTTCTTGTATAAAAGTCGGCATTGTGCCTTTTGTATTTAATTCCGATGCAATTTCTGTGTTTCATCGTCGATTAGAAGGTCCAAGGGATATAGTAAACCGGGAGTGAAGCAACGGAATCTATAACTAGTGTCACAGAAATGGTTCAAAACATAGTCAGTAAGTAGAGTCAATCTTCTTGTACTTAAGTCGGCATTATGCCTTTTGTATTTAATTCCGATGCAATTTCTGTGTTTCATTGTCAATAAGAAGGTCCAAGGGATACAGTAAACCTGGTGTGAAGCAGCGGAATCTATAACAAGTGTCACAGGAATGAATTAAATCATAGTCAGTAAGAAGAGTCAGTCTTCTTGTACCAAAGTCGGCAATGTGCCTTTTGTATTTAATTCCGATGCAATTTCTGAGTTTCATCGTCATTAAGAGGGTCCAAGGGATACAGTAAACCAAGAGTGAAGCATCGGAATCTATTACTAGTGTCACAGGAATGGTTCAAAACATAGACAGTAAGAAGAGTCAGTCTTCCTGTACTTAATTCGGCATTGTGCATTTTGTATTTAATTCCGACGCAATTTCTGCGTTTCATCGTCAATAAGAAGGTTAGAGGGATACAGTAAACCTGAAGTGAAGCATCGAATTCTATAACTAGTATCACAGGAATGGTTCAAAGCATAGACAGAAGACGAGTCAGTCTTCTTGTACTTAAGTCGGCATTGTCCCTTTTGTATTTAATTCC
The DNA here is from genome assembly GCF_021461385.2 of Schistocerca piceifrons. Taxonomy (NCBI): domain Eukaryota; kingdom Metazoa; phylum Arthropoda; class Insecta; order Orthoptera; family Acrididae; genus Schistocerca; species Schistocerca piceifrons. The sequence goes on along the minus strand of NC_060146.1, from coordinate 6,168,022 downwards.
GTTGCAATTTCTGTGTTTCATCGTCAATAAGAAGGTCAGAGGGATACAGTAAACCTGAAGTGAAGCATCGGAATCTATAACTAGTGTCACAGGAATGGTAAAAACATAGAAAGTAGGAAGAGTCAGTCTTCTTGTACTTAAGTCGTCATTGTGCCTTCTCTAATTAATTCCGATGCAATTGCTGTGTTTCATCGTCAATAAGACGGTCCAAGGGATACAGTAACCCTGAAGTGAAGCATCGGAATCTATAACTAGTGTCACAGGAATGGTTAAAAGCATAGTCAGTAAGAAGAGTCAGTGTTCATGTACTTAAGTCGGCATTGCGCCTTTTGTATTTAATTCCGATGCAATTTCTGTGTTTCATCGTCAATAAGAAGGTCACAGGGATACAGTAAACCTGCTGTGAAGCATCGGAAACTGTAACTAGTGTCACAGGAATGGTTCAAAACAAAGACAGTAAGATGAGTCAGTCTTCTTGTACTTAAGTCGGCATTGTGCCCTTTTTATTTAATTCCGATTCATTTTCTGTGTTTCATCGTCAATAAGAAGGTCCAAGGGATACAGTAAACCTAGAGTGAAGCATCGGAATCTTTTACTAGTGTCACAGGAATGGTTCAAAACATAGACAGTAAGTACAGTCAGTCATCTTGTACTAAAGTCGGCATTGTGCCTTTTGTATTTAATTCCGATGCAATTTCTGTGTATCATCGTCAATAAGAAGGTCCACCTGATACAGTAAACCGGGAGTGAAGCATTGGAATCCATAACTAGTTTCACAGAAATGGTTCAAAACATAGTCAGTAAGAACAGTCAGTCTTCTTGTACTTAAGTCGGCTGTGTCTTTTGTATTTAATTCCGATCCAATTTCTGTGTTTCATCGTCAATAAGAAGGTCCAAGGGATACAGTAAACCTGGTGTGAAGCATCGGAATCTATAACTAGTGTCACAGGAATGAATCAAACATAGTCAGTAAGAAGAGTCAGTCTTCTTGTACCAAAGTCGGCAATGTGCCTTTTGTATTTAATTCCGATGCAATTTCTGTGTTTTATCGTCAATAAGAAGGTCCAAGGGTTACAGTAAACCTGGAGTGAAGCATCGGAATCTATAACTAGTGTCACAGGAATGTTTCAAAACATTGACAGTAGGAAGAGTCAGTCTTCTTGTACTTAAGTCGGCCTTGTATCTTTTCTATTTATTTCCTATGTAATTTCTGTGTTTCATCGTCAATAAGAAGGTCCAAGGGATATAGTAAACCTGGAGTGAAGCTTCGGAATCTATAACTAGTGTCACAGGAATGGTTCCAACATAGACAGTAAGTAGAGTCAGTCTTCTTGTACTTAAGTCGGCATTGTGCCTTTTTTATTTAATTGCGATGCAATTTTTGTGTGTCATCGTCAATAAGAAGGTCCAAGGGATACTGTAAACCTGGAGTGAAGCATCGGAATCTATTACTAGTGTCACAGAAATGGTTCAAAGCATTGACAGTAAGAAGAGTCAGTTTTCTTGTACTTAAGTGGGCATTGTGTCATTTGTATTTAACTCCGATGAAATTTCTGTGTTTCATCGTCAATAAGAAGGTCAGAGGGATACAGTAAATCTGAAGTGAAGCATCGGAATCTATAACTAGTGTCACAGGAATGGTTCAAAACATAGTCAGTAAGAAGAGTCAGTCTTCTTGTACTTAAGTCGGCATTGAGCCTTTTGTATTTGATTCCGATGCAATTTCTATGTTTCATCGTCAATAAGAAGGTCCAAGGGATACACTAAACCTGAAGTGAAGCATCAGAATCTATAACTAGTGTCAAAGGAATGGTTCAAAACATAGTCAGTAAGAAGAGTCAGTCTTCTTGTACTTAAGTCGGCATTGTGCCTTTTGTATTTATTTCCGATGCAATTTCTGTGTTTCATCGTCAATAAGAAGGTCCGAGGGATACAGTAAACCTGAAGTGAAGCACCGGAATCTATAACTAATGTAACATGAATGGTTCAAAGCATAGTCAGTAAGAAGAGTCAGTCTTCTTGTACTTAAGTCGCCATTGTGCCTTTTGTATTTAATTCCGATGCAATTTCTGTGTTTCATCGTCAATAAGAAGGTCCAAGGGATACAGTAAACCTGGACTGAAGGATCAGAATCTATAACTAGTGTCACAGGAATGGTTCAAAGCATAGTCAGTAAGAAGAGTCAGTCTTCTTGTACTTAAGTCGGCATTGTGTCTTTTGTATTTGATTCCGATGCAATTTCTATGTTTCATCGTCAATAAGAAGGTCCAAGGGATACAGTAAACGTGAAGTGAAGCATCGGAATCTGTAAGTAGTGTCACAAGAATGGTTCAAAACATAGACAGTAAGATGAGTCAGTCTTCTTGTACTTAAGTCGGCATTGTGCCTTTTTTATTTAATTCCGATGCAATTTCTGTGATTCATCGTCAATAAGAAGGTCCAAGGGATACAGTAAACCTAGAGTGAAGCATCGGAATCTATTACTAGTGTCACAGGAATGGTTCAAAACATAGACAGTAAGGAGAGTCAGTCTTCTTGTACTTAATTCGGCGTTGTGAATTTTGTATTTAATTCCGACGCAATTTCTGTGTTTCATAGTCAATAAGAAGGTCCAAGGGATACAGTAAACCTGGTGTGAAGCATCGCAATCTATAACAAGTGTCACAGGAATGAATTAAAACATAGTCAGTAAGAAGAGTCAGTCTTCTTGTACCAAAGTCGGCATTGTGCCTTTTGTATTTAATTTCGATGCAATTTCTGTGTTTCATCGTCAATAAGAGGGGTCACAGGGATACTGTAAACCTGCAGTGAAGCATCGGAATCTGTAACTAGTGTCACAGGAATGGTTCATAACATAGACAGTAAGATGAGTCAGTCTTCTTGTACTTAAGTCGGCATTGTGCCTATTTTATTTAATTCCGATGCAATTTCTGTGTTTCATGGTCAATAAGAAGGTCCAAGGGATACAGTAAACCTAGAGTGAAGCATCGGAATCTATTACTAGTGTCACAGAAATGGTTCAAAACATAGTCAGTAATAAGAGTCAGTCTTCTTGTACTTAAGTCAGCATTGTGCCTTTTGTATTTAATTCCGATGCAATTTCTGTGTTTCATCGTCAATAAGAAGGTCCAAGGGATACAGTAAGCCTGGTGTGAAGCATCGGAATCTATAACTAGTGTCACAGGAATGAATCAAACATAGTCAGTAAGAAGAGTCAGTCCTCTCGTACCAAAGTCGGCAATGTGCCTTTTGTATTTAATTCCGGTGCAATTTCTGTGTTTCATCGTCATTAAGAGGGTCCAAGGGATACAGTAAACCAAGAGTGAAGCATCGGAATCTATTACTAGTGTCACAGGAATGAATCAAAAATAGTCAGTAAGCAGAGTCAGTCTTCTTGTACTTATGTCGGCATTGTGCCTTTTGTATTTAAGTCCCATGCAAATTCTGTGTTTCATCGTCAATAAGAAGGTTAAAGGGATACAGTAAACCTAAAGTGAAGCATCGGAATCTATAACTAGTGTCACAGGAATGGTTCAAAACATAGACAGTAGGAAGAGTCAGTCTTCTTGTACTTAAGTCGGCCTTGTGCCTTTTCTATTTAATTCCTATGCAATTTCTGTGTTTCATCGTCAATAAGAAGGTCCAAGGGATATAGTAAACCTTGAGTGAAGCATCGGAATCTATAACTAATGTAACATGAATGGTTCAAAGCATAGTCAGTAAGAAGAGTCAATCTTCTTGTACTTAAGTCGCCAGTGTGCCTTTTGTATTTGATTTCGATGCAATTTCTATGTTTCACCGTCAATAAGAATTCCAAGGGATACAGTAAACCTGAAGTGAAGCATCAGAATCTATAACTAGTGTCACAGGAATGGTTCAAAACATAGTCAGTAAAAAGAGTCAGTCTTCTTGTACTTAAGTCGCCATTGTGCCTTTTTTATTTGATTCCGATGCAATTTCTATGTTTCATCGTCGATACGAAGGTCCAAGGGATACAGTAAACCTGAAGTGAAGCATCAGAATCCATAACTAGTGTCACAGGAATGGTTCAAAACATAGTCAGTAAGAAGAGTCAGTCTTCTTGTACTTAAGTCGGCATTGTGCCTTTTGTATTTATTTCCGATGCAATTTCTGTGTTTCATCGTCAATAAGAAGGTCCGAGGGATACAGTAAACCTGAAGTGAAGCACCGGAATCTATAACTAATGTAACATGAATGGTTCAAAGCATAGTCAGTAAGAAGAGTCAGTCTTCTTGTACTTAAGTCGGCATTGTGTCCTTTGTATTTGATTCCGATGCAATTTCTATGTTTCATCGTCAATAAGAAGGTCCAAGGTATACAGTAAACGTGAAGTGAAGCATCGGAAACTGTAACTAGTGTCACAGGAATGGTTCAAAACTTAGACAGTAAGATGAGTCAGTCTTCTTGTACTTAAGTCGGCATTATGCCTTTTTCATTTGATTCCGATGCAATTTCTGTGATTCATCGTCAATAAGAAGGTCCAAGGGATACAGTAAACCTAGAGTGAAGCATCGGAATCTATTACTAGTGTCACAGGAATGGTTCAAAACATAGACAGTAAGAAGAGTCAGTGTTCTTGTACTTAATTCGGCATTGTGCATTTTGTATTTAATTCCGACGCAATTTCTGTGTTTCATAGTCAATAAGAACGTCAGAAGGATACAGTACTTCTATAGTGAAGCATCGGAATCTATAACTAGTGTCACAGGAATGGTTCAAAACATAGTCAGTAAGAACAGTCAGTCTTCTTGTACTAAAGTCGGCATTGTGCCTTTTGTATTTAATTCCGATGCAATTTCTGTGTTTCATCGTCAATAAGAAGGTCCAAGCGATACAGTAAACCGGGAGTGAAGCATCGGTATCTATAACTAGTGTCACAGAAATCTTTCAAATCATAGTCAGTAAGAAGAGTCAATCTTCTTGTACTTAAGTCGGCATTATGCATTTGGTATTTAATTCCGATGCAATTTCTGTGTTTCATCGCCAATAAGAAGGCCCAAGGGATACAGTAAACCTGGTGTGAAGCATCGGAATCTATAACAAGTGTCACAGGAATAAATTAAAGCATTGTCAGTAAGAAGAGTCAGTCTTCTTGTACCAAAGTCGGCAATGTGCCTTTTTTATTTAATTCCGATGCAATTTCTGTGTTTCATCGTCGTTAAGAGTGTCCAAGGGATACATTAAACCAAGAGTGAAGCATCGGAATCTATTACTAGTGTCACAGGAATGGTTCTAAGAAGAGTCAGTCTTCTTGTACTTAATTCGGCATTGTGCATTTTGTATTTAATTCCGACGCAATTTCTGTGTTTCATCGTCAATATGAACGTCAGAGGGATACAGTACATCTGAAGTGAAGCATCGGAATCCATAACTAGTGTCACAGGAATGGTTCATAACATAGTCAGTAAGAAGAGTCAGTCTTCTTGGCTTAAGTCGGCATTGTGCCTTTTGCATTTAATTCCGATGCAATTTCTGTGGTTCATCCTCAATAAGAACGTTAGAGGGATACAGTAAACCTGAAGTGAAGCATCGAAATCTACAACTAGTGTCACAGGAATGGTTCAAAGCATAGACAGAAGAAGAGTCAGTCTTCTTGTACTTAAGTCGGCATTGTCCCTTTTGTATTTAATTCCGTTGCAATTTCTGTGTTTCATCGTCAATAAGAAGGTCAGAGGGATACAGTAAACCTGAAGTGAAGCATCGGAATCTATAACTAGTGTCACAGGAATGGTAAAAACATAGAAAGTAGGAAGAGTCAGTCTACTTGTACTTAAGTCGGCATTGTGCCTTCTCTAATTAATTCCGATGCAATTGCTGTGTTTCATCGTCAATAAGACGGTCCAACCGATACAGTAAACCTGAAGTGAAGCATCGGAATCTATAACTAGTGTCACAGGAATGGTTAAAAGAATAGTCAGTAAGAAGAGTCAGTGTTCTTGTACTTAAGCCGGCATTGTGCCTTTTGTATTTAATTCCGATGCAATTTCTGTGTTTCATCGTCAATAAGAAGGTCACAGGGATACAGTAAATCTGCAGTGAAGCATCGGAAACTGTTACTAGTGTCACTGGAATGGTTCAAAACATAGACAGTAAGATGAGTCAAACTTCTTGAACTTAAGTCGGCATTGTGCCTTTTTTATTTAATTCCGATGCAATTTCTGTTTTTCACCGTCAATAAGAAGGACCAAGGGATGCAGCAAACCTAGAGTGAAGCATCGGAATCTATTACTAGTGTCACAGGAATAGTTCAAAACATAGACAGTAAGTACAGTCAGTCTTCTTGTACTATAGTCGGCATTGTGCCTTTTGTATTTCATTCCGATGCAATTTCTGTTTTTCACCGTCAATAAGAAGGTCCAAGGGATACAGTAAACCTAGAGTGAAGCATCGGAATATATTACTAGTGTCACAGGAATAGTTCAAAACATAGACAGTAAGTACAGTCAGTCTTCTTGTACTATAGTCGGCATTGTGCCTTTTGTATTTAATTCCGATGCAATTTCTGTGTTTCATCGTCAATAAGAAGGTCCAAGGGATACAGTAAACCGGGAGTGAAGCATCGGAATGCATAACTAGTGTCACAGAAATGGTTCAAACATAGTCAGTAAGAAGAGTCAGTCTTCTTGTACTTAAGTCGGCATTGTGCCTTTTGTATTTAATTCCGATCCAATTTCTGTGTTTCATCGTCAATAAGAAGGTCCAAGGGATACAGTAAACCTGGTGTGAAGCATCGGAATCTATAACTGGTGTCACAGGAATGAATCAAAGCATAGTCGGTAAGAAGAGTCAGTCTTCTTGTACCAAAGTCGGCAATGTGCCTTTTGTATTTAGTTCCGATGCAATTTCTGTGTTTCATCGTCATTAAGAGGGTCCAAGGGATACAGTAAACCAAGAGTGAAGCATCGGAATCTATTACTAGTGTCACAGGAATGGTTCAAAACATAGACAGTAAGAAGAGTCAGTCTTCTTGTACATAATTCGGCATTGTGCATTTTGTATTTAAATCCGACGCAATTTCTGTGGTTCATCGTCAATAAGAACGTCAGAGGGATACAGTAAATTTGAAGTGAAGCATCGGAATCCATAACAAGTGTCACAGGAATGGTTCAAAACATAGTCAGTAAGAAGAGTCAGTCTTCTTGTACATAAGTCGCCATTGTGCCTTTTGTATTTAATTCCGATGCAATTTCTGTGTTTCATCGTCAATAAGAAGGTCCAAGGGATTCAGTAAACCTGGAGTGAAGCATCGGAATCTATAACTAGTGTCACAGGAATGAATCAAAACATAGTCAGTAAGAAGAGTCAGTCTTCTTGTACTTATGTCGGCATTGTGCCTTTTGTATTTAAGTCCGATGCAAATTCTGTGTTTCATCGTCAATAAGAAGGTAAGAGGGATACAGTAAACCTAAAGTGAAGCATCGGAATCTATAACTAGTGTCACAGGAATGGTTCAAAACATAGACAGTAGGAAGAGTCAGTCTTCTTGTACTTAAGTCGGCATTGTGCCTTTTGTATTTAATTCCGATGCAATTTCTGTGTTTCATCGTCAATAAGAAGGTCACAGGGATACAGGAAACCTGCAGTGAAGCATCGGAATCTATAACTAGTGTCACAGGAATGGTTCAAATCATAGACAGTAAGTACAGTCAGTCTTCTTGTACTATAGTCGGCATTGTGCCTTTTGTATTTCATTCCGATGCAATTTCTGTTTTTCACCGTCAATGAGAAGGTCCAAGGGATACAGTAAACCTAGAGTGAAGCATCGGAATCTATTACTAGTGTCACAGGAATAGTTCAAAACATAGACAGTAAGTACAGTCAGTCTTCTTGTACTATAGTCGGCATTGTGCCTTTTGTATTTAATTCCGATGCAATTTCTGTGTTTCATCGTCAATAAGAAGGTCCAAGGGATACAGTAAACCGGGAGTGAAGCATCGGAATGCATAACTAGTGTCACAGAAATGGTTCAAAACATAGTCAGTAAGAAGAGTCAGTCTTCTTGTACTTAAGTCGGCATTGTGCCTTTTGTATTTAATTCCGATCCAATTTCTGTGTTTCATCGTCAATAAGAAGGTCCAAGGGATACAGTAAACCTGGTGTGAAGCATCGGAATCTATAATTAGTGTCACAGGAATGAATCAAAACATAGTCAGTAAGAAGAGTCAGTCTTCTTGTACCAAAGTCGGCAATGTGCCTTTTGTATTTAGTTCCGATGCAATTTCTGTGTTTCATCGTCATTAAAAGGGTCCAAGGGATACAGTAAACCTGGAGTGAAGCATCGGAATCTATAACTAGTGTCACAGGAATGGTTCAAATCATAGACAGTAAGATGAGTCAGTCTTCTTGTACTTAAGTCGGCATTGTGCCTATTTTTTTTAATTCCGATGCAATTTCTGTGTTTCATCGTCATTAAGAAGGTCCAAGGGATACAGTAAACCTAGAGTGAAGCATCGGAATCTATTACTAGTGTCACAGGAATGGTTCAAAGCATAGACAGTAAGTAGAGTGAGTCTTCTTGTACGAAAGTCGGCATTGTGCCTTTTGTATTTAATTCCGATGCAATTTCTGTGTTTCATCGTCAATAAGAAGGTCCAAGGGATACAGTAAACCGGGAGTGAAGCATCGGAATCTATAACTAGTGTCACAGAAATGGTTCAAAACATAGTCAGTAAGAAGAGTCAGTCTTCTTGTACTTAAGTCGGCATTGTGCCTTTTGTATTTAATTCCGTTGCAATTTCTGTGTTTCATCGTCAATAAGAAGGTTCAGGGGATACAGTAAACCTGGTTTGAAGCATCGGAATCTATAACTAGTGTCACAGGAATGAATCAAACGTAGTCACTAAGAAGAGTCAGTCTTCTTGTACCAGAGTCGGCAATGTGCCTTTTGTATTTAATTCTGATGCAATTTCTGTGTTTCATGGTCATTAAGAGGGTCCAAGGGATACAGAAAACCAAGAGTGAAGCATCGGAATCTATTATTAGTGTCACAGGAATGGTTCAAAATATAGACAGTAAGAAGAGTCAGTCTTCTTGCACATGCTTCGGCATTGTGCATTTTGTATTTAAATCCAACGCAATTTCTGTGTTTCATCGTCAATAAGAACGTCAGAGGGATACAGTAAATCTGAAGTGAAGCATCGGAATCCATAACTAGTGTCATAGGAATGGTTCAAAACATAGTCAGTAAGAAGAGTCAGTCTTCTTGTACATAAGTAGCCATTGTGCCTTTTGTATTTAATTCCGATGCAATTTCTGTGTTTCATCGTCAATAAGAAGGTCCAAGGGATACAGTAAACCTGGAGTGAAGCATCGGAATCTATAACTAGTGTCACAGGAATGAATCAAATCATAGTCAGTAAGAAAAGTCAGTCTTCTTGTACTTATGTCGGCATTGTGCCTTTTGTATTTAAGTCCGATGCAAATTCTGTGTTTCATCGTCAATAAGAAGGTAAGAGGGATACAGTAAACCTAAAGTGAAGCATCGGAATCTATAACTAGTGTCACAGGAATGGTTCAAAACATAGACAGTAGGAAGAGTCAGTCTTCTTGTACTTAAGTCGGCCTTGTGCCTTTTCTATTTAATTCCTATGCAATTTCTGGGTTTCATCGTCAATAAGAAGGTCCATGGGATATAGTAAACCTGGAGTGAAGCATCGGAATCTATAACCAGTGTCACAGGAATGGTTCCAACATACACAGTAAGTAGTGTCAGTCTTCTTGTACTTAACTCGGCATTGTGCTTTTTTATTTAATTGCGATGCAATTTTTGTGTTTCATCGTCAATAAGAAGGTCCAAGGGATACAGTAAACCTGAAGTGAAGCATCAGAATCTATAACTAGTGTCACACGAATGGTTCAAAGCATAGTCAGTAAGAAGAGTCAGTCTTCTTGTACTTAAGTCGGCATTGTGCCTTTTATATTAATTTCCGATGCAATTTCTGTGTTTCATCGTCAATAAGAAGGTCCGAGGGATACAGTAAACCTGAAGTGAAGCACCGGAATCTATAACTAATGTCACATGAATGTTTCAAAGCATAGTCAGTAAGAAGAGTCAGTCTTCTTGTACTTAAGTCGCCATTGTGCCTTTTGTATTTAATTACGATGCAATTTCTGTGTTTCATCGTCAATAAGAAGGTCCAAGGGATACAGTAAACCTGGACTGAAGCATCGGAAACTGTAACTAGTGTCACAAGAATGGTTCAAAACATAGACAGTAAGATGAGTCAGTTTTCTTGTACTTAAGTCGCCATTGTGCATTTTTCATTTAATTCCGATGCAATTTCTGTGTTTCATCGTCAATAAAAAGGTCCAAGGGATACAGTAAACGTAGAGTGAAGCATCGGAATCTATTACTAGTGTCACAGGAATGGTCCAAAACATAGACAGTAAGTACAGTGATTCTTCTTGTACTAAAGTCGGCAATGGGCCTTTTGTATTTAATTCCGATGCAATTTCTGTGTTTCATCGTCAATAAGAAGGTCCAAGCGATACAGTAAACCGGGAGTGAAGCATCGGAATGCATAACTAGTGTCACAGAAATGGTTCAAAACATAGTCAGTAAGAAGAGTCAGTCTTCTTGTACTTAAGTCGGCATTGTGCCTTTTGTATTTAATTCCGATCCAATTTCTGTGTTTCATCGTCAATAAGAAGGTCCAAGGGATACAGTAAACCTGGTGTGAAGCATCGGAATCTATAACTAGTGTCACAGGAATGAATCAAAGCATAGTCAGTAAGAAGAGTCAGCCTTCTTGTACCAAAGTCGGCAATGTGCCTTTTGTATTTAGTTCCGATGCAATTTCTGTGTTTCATCGTCATTAAGAGGGTCCAAGGGACACAGTAAACCAAGAGTGAAGCATCGGAATCTATTACTAGTGTCACAGGAGTGGTTCAAAGCATAGACAGTAAGAAGAGTCAGTCTTCTTGTACATAATTCGGCATTGTGCATTTTCTATTTAAATCCGACGGAATTTCTGTGGTTCATCGTCAATAAGAACGTCAGAGGGATACAGTAAATCTGAAGTGAAGCATCGGAATCCATAACTAGTGTCACAGGAATGGTTCAAAACATAGTCAGTAAGAAGAGTCAGTCTTCTTGTACATAAGTCGCCATTGTGCCTTTTGTATTTAATTCCGATGCAATTTCTGTGTTCCATCGTCAATAAGAAGGTTCAAGGGATACAGTAAACCTGGAGTGAAGCATCGGAATCTATTGCTAGTGTCACAGGAATGAATCAAACATAGTCAGTAAGAAGAGTCAGTCTTCTTGTACTTATGTCGGCATTGTGTCTTTAGTATTTAATTCCGATGAAATTTCTGTGTTTAATCGTCAATATGAAGGTCAGAGGGATACAGTAAATCTGAAGTGAAGCATCGGTATCTATAACTAGTGTCACAGGAATGGTTCAAAACATTGTCAGTAAGAAGAGTCAGTCTTCTTGTACTTAAGTCGGCATTGTGCCTTTTGTATTTGATTCCGATGCAATTTCTATGTTTCATCGTCAATAAGAAGGTCCAAGGGATACAGTAAACCTGAAGTGAAGCATCAGAATCTATAACTAGTGTCACACGAATGGTTCAAAGCATAGTCAGTAAGAAGAGTCAGTCTTCTTGTACTTAAGTCGGCATTGTGCCTTTTGTATTTATTTCCGATGCAATTTCTGTGTTTCATCGTCAATAAGAAGGTCCGAGGGATACAGTAAACCTGAAGTGAAGCACCGGAATCTATAACTAATGTCACATGAATGGTTCAAAGCATGGTCAGTAAGAAGAGTCAGTCCTCTTGTACTTAAGTCGCCATTGTGCCTTTTGTATTTAATTCCGACGCAATTTCTGTGTTTCATCGTCAATAAGAAGGTCCAAGGGATACAGTAAACCTGGACTGAAGCATCGGAAACTGTAACTAGTGTCACAGGAATGGTTCAAAACATAGACAGTAAGATGAGTCAGTCTTCTTGTACTTAAGTCGCCATTGTGCTTTTTCATTTAATTCCGATGCAATTTCTGTGTTTCATCGTCAATAAGAAGGTCCAAGGGATACAGTAAACGTAGAGTGAAGCATCGGAATCTATTAGTAGTGTCACAGGAATGGTTCAAAACATAGTCAGTAAGAAGAGTCAGTCTTCTTGTACTTAAGTCGGCATTGTGCCTTTTGTATTTGATTCCGATGCAATTTCTATGTTTCATCGTCAATAAGAAGGTCCAAGGGATACAGTGAACCTGGAGTGAAGCATCGGAATCTATAGCTAGTGTCACAGGAATGAATCAAACATAGTCAGTAAGAAGAGTCAGTCTTCTTGTACCAAAGTCGGCAATGTGCCTTTTGTATTTAATTCCGATGCAATTTCTGTGTTTCATCGTCAATAAGAAGGACAAGGGATACAGTAAACCTGGACTGAAGCATCGGAATCTATAACTAGTGTCACAGGAATGGTTCAAAACATAGTCAGTAAGAAGAGTCAGTCTTCTTGTACTTAAGTCGGCATTGTGCCTTTTGTATTTAATTCCGATCCAATTTCTGTGTTTCATCGTCAATAAGAAGGTCCAAGGGATACAATAAACCTGGTGTGAAGCTTCGGAATCTATAACTAGTGTCACAGGAATGAATCAAAACATAGTCAGTAAGAAGAGTCAGCCTTCTTGTACCAAAGTCGGCAATGTGCCTTTTGTATTTAGTTCCGATGCAATTTCTGTGTTTCATCGTCATTAAGAGGGTCCAAGGGATACAGTAAACCAAGAGTGAAGCATCGGAATCTATTACTAGTGTCACAGGAGTGGTTCAAAGCATAGACAGTAAGAAGAGTCAGTCTTCTTGTACATAATTCGGCATTGTGCATTTTGTATTTAAATCCGACGCAATTTCTGTGGATCATCGTCAATAAGAACGTCAGAGGGATACAGTAAAACTGAAGTGAAGCATCGGAACCCATAACTAGTGTCACAGGAATGGTTCAAAACATAGTCAGTAAGAAAAGTCAGTCTTCTTGAACATAAGTCGCCATTGTGCCTTTTGTATTTAATTCCGATGCAATTTCTGTGTTTTATCGTCAATAAGAAGGTCCAAGGGATACAGTGAACCTGGAGTGAAGCATCGGAATCTATAGCTAGTGTCACAGGAATGAATCAAACATAGTCAGTAAGAAGAGTCAGTCTTCTTGTACTTATGTCGGCATTGTGCCTTTTGTATTTAAGTCCGATGCAAATTCTGTGTTTCATCGTCAATAAGAAGGTAAGAGGGATACAGTAAACCTAAAGTGAAGCATCGGAATCTATAACTAGTGTCACAGGAATATTTCAAAACATAGACAGTAGGAAGAGTGAGTCTTCTTGTACTTAAGTCGGCATTGTGCCTTTTGTATTTAATTCCGATGCAATTTCAGTGTTTCATCGTCAATAAGAAGGTCACAGGGATACAGTAAACCTGCAGTGAACCATCGGAATCTGTAACTAGTGTCACAGGAATGGTTCAAAACATATACAGTAAGATGAGTCAGTCCTCTTGTACTTAAGTCGGCATTGTGCCTATTTTATTTAATTCCGATGCAATTTCTGCGTTTCATCGTCAATAAGATGGTCCAAGGGATAGAGTAAACCTAGAGTGAAGCATCGGAATCTATTTCTAGTGTCACAGGAATGGTTCAAAGCATAGACAGTAAGTACAGTCAGTCTTCTTGTACTAAAGTCGCCATTGTGCCTTTTGTATTTAATTCCGATGCAATTTCTGTGTTTCATCGACAATAAGAAGGTCCAACTGATACAGTAAACCAGGAGTGAAGCATCGGAATCTATAACTAGTGTCATAGAAATGGTTAAAAACATAGTCAGTAAGAAGAGTCAGTCTTCTTGTACTTAAGTCGGCATTGTGCCTATCGTATTTAATTCCGATGCAATTTCTGTGTTTCATCGTCAATAAGAAGGTCCAAGGGATACAGTAAACCTTGTGTGAAGCATCGGACTCTATAACTAGTGTCACAGGAATGAATCAAACATAGTCAGTAAGAAGAGTCAGTCTTCTTGTACCAAAGTCATCAATGTGCCTTTTGTATTTAATTCCGATGCAATTTCTGTGTTTCATCGTCATTAAGAGGGTCCAAGGGATACAGTAAACCAAGAGTGTAGCATCGGAATCTATTACTAGTGTCACAGGAATGGTTCAAAACATAGACAGTAAGAAGAGTCAGTCTTCTTGTACATAATTCGGCATTGTGCATTTTGTATTTAAATCCGACGCAATTTCTGTGTTTCATCGTCAATAAGAACGTCAGAGGGATACAGTAAATCTGAAGTGAAGCATTGGAATCCATAACTAGTGTCACAGGATGGTTCAAAACATAGTCAGTAAGAAGAGTCAGTCTTCTTGTACATAAGTCGCCATTGTGCCTTTTGTATTTAATTCCGATGCAATTTCTGTGTTTCATCGTCAATAAGAAGGTCCAAGGGATACAGTAAACCTGGAGTGAAGCATCGGAATCTATTACTAGTGTCACAGGAATGAATCAAAACATAGTCAGTAAGAAGAGTCAGTCTTCTTGTACTTATGTCGGCATTGTGCCTTTTGTATTTATGTCCGATGGGAATTCTGTGTTTCATCGTCAATAAGAAGGTAAGAGGGATACAGTAAACTTAAAGTGAAGCATCGGAATCTATAACTAGTGTCACAGGAATGGTTCAAAACATAGACAGCGGGAAGAGTCAGTCTTCTTGTACTTAAGTCGGCCTTGTGCCTTTTCTATATAATTCCTATGCAATTTCTGTGTTTCATCGTCAATAAGAAGGTCCATGGGATATAGTAAACCTGGAGAGAAGCATCGCAATCTATAACTAGTGTCACAGGAATGGTTCCAACATAGACAGTAAGTAGAGTCAGTCTTCTTGTACTTAAGTCGGCATTGTGCCTTTTTTATTTAATTGCGATGCAAATTTTTGTGTTTCATCGTCAATAAGAAGGTCCAAGGGATACTGTAAACCTGGAGTGAAGCATCGGAATCTATAACTAGTGTCACAGGAATGGTTAAAAACATTGACGGTAAGAAGAGTCAGTTTTCTTGGACTTAAGTGGGCATTGTGTCTTTTGTATTTAATTCCGATGAAATTTCTGTGTTTCATCGTCAATAAGAAGGTCAGAGGGATACAGTAAATCTGAAGTGAAGCATCGGTATCTATAACTAGTGTCACAGGAATGGTTCAAAACATAGTCAGTAAGAAGAGTCAGTCTTCTTGTACTTAAGTCGGCATTGTGCCTTTTGTATTTGATTCCGATGCAATTTCTATGTTTCATCGTCAATAAGAAGGTCCAAGGGATACAGTAAACCTGAAGTGAAGCATCAGAATCTACAACTAGTGCCACAGGAATGGTTCAAAACATAGTCAGTAAGAAGAGTCAGTCTTCTTGTACTTAAGTCGGCATTGTGCCTTTTGTATTTATTTCCGATGCAATTTCTGTGTTTCATCGTCAATAAGAAGGTCCGAGGGATACAGTAAACCTGAAGTGAAGCACCGGAATCTATAACTAATGTCACATGAATGGTTCAAAGCATAGTCAGTAAGAAGAGTCAGTCTTCTTGTACTTAAGGCGCCATTGTGCCTTTTGTATTTAATTCCGATGCAATTTCTGTGTTTCATCGTCAATAAGAAGGTCCAAGGGATACAGTAAACCTGGACTGAAGCATCGGAATCTATAACTAGTGTCACAGGAATGGTTCAAAACATAGTCAGTAAGAAGAGTCAGTCTTCTTGTACTTAAGTCGGCATTGTGTCTTTTGTATTTGATTCCGATGCAATTTCTATGTTTCATCGTCAATAAGAAGGTCCAAGGGATACAGTAAATGTGAAGTGAAGCATCAGAATCTATAACAAGTGTCACACGAATGGTTCAAAACATAGTCAGTAAGAAGAGTCAGTCTTCTTGTACTTAAGTCGGCATTGTGCCTTTTGTATTTATTTCCGATGCAATTTCTGTGTTTCATCGTCAATATGAAGGTCCAAGGGATACAGTAAACCTGAAGTGAAGCACCGGAATCTATAACTAATGACACTTGAATGGTTCAAAGCATTGTCAGTAAGAAGAGTCAGTCTTCTTGTACTTAAGTCGCCATTGTGCCTTTTGTATTTAATTCCGATGCAATTTCTGTGTTTCATCGTCAATAAGAAGGTCCAAGGTATACAGTAAACCTGGACTGAAGCATCGGAATCTATAACTAGTGTCCCATGAATGGTTCAAAAGATAGACAGTAAGAAGGGTCAGTCTCCTTGTCCTTAATTCGGCATTGTGCCTTTTCCATTTAATTCCTATGCAATTTCTGTGTTTCATCGTCAATAAGAAAGGTCCAAGGGATATAGTAAACCTGGAGTGATGCATCGGAATCAATAACTAGTGTCACAGGAATGGTTCAAACATAGACAGTAAGTAGAGTCAGTCTTCTTGTACTTAAGTAGGCATTGTGCCTTTTTTATTTAATTCCGATGCAATTTTTGTGTTTCATCGTCAATAAGAAGGTCCGAGGGATACAGTAAACCTGAAGTGAAGCACGGGAATCTATAACTAACGTCACATGAATGGTTCAAAGCATAGTCAGTAAGAAGAGTCAGTCTTCTTGTACTTAAGTCGCCATTGTGCCTTTTGCATTTAATTCCGATGCAATTTCTGTGTTTCATCGTCAATAAGAAGGTCCAAGGGATACAGTAAACCTGGACTGAAGCATCGGAATCTATAAGTAGTGTCACAGGAATGGTTCAAAACATAGTCAGTAAGGAGAGTCAGTCTTCTTGTACTTAAGTCGGCATTGTGTCTTTTGTATTTGATTCCGATGCAATTTCTATGTTTCATCGTCAATAAGAAGGTCCAAGGGATACAGTAAACGTGAAGTGAAGCATCAGAATCTATAACTAGTGTCACAGGAATGGTTCAAAACATAGTCAGTAAGAAGAGTCAGTCTTCTTGTACTTAAGTCGGCATTGTGCCTTTTGTATTTATTTCCGATGCAATTTCTGTGTTTCATCGTCAATATGGAGGTCCAAGGAATACTGTAAACCTGAAGTGAAGCACGGGAATCTATAACTAACGTCACATGAATGGTTCAAAAGATAGACAGTAAGAAGGGTCAGTCTTCTTGTCCTTATTTCGGCATTGTGCCTTTTCTATTTAATTCCCATGCAATTTCTGTGTTTCATCGTCAATAAGAAGGTCCAAAGGATATAGTAAACCTGGAGTTATACATCGGAATCTATAACTAGTGTCACAGGAATGGTTCAAACATAGACAGTAAGTAGAGTCAGTCTTCTTGTACTTAAGTCGCCATTGTGCTTTTTGTATTTAATACCGAGGCAATTTCTGTGTTTCATCCTCAATAAGAAGGTCAGAGGGATACAGTAAACCAGAAGTGAAGCATCGGAATCTATAACTAATGTCACATGAATGGTTCAAAGCATAGTCAGTAAGAAGAGTCAGTCTTCTTGTACTTAATCCGGCATTGTGCCTTTTGTATTTAATTCCGATGCAATTTCTGTGTTTCATCGTCAATAAGAAGGTCAGAGGGATACAGTAAACCTGAAGTGAAGCATCGGAATCTATAACTAGTGTCACAGGAATTTTTCAAAACATAGACAGTAGGAAGAGTCAGTCTTCTTGTACTTAAGTCTGCATTGTGCCTTTTGTATTTAATTCCAATCAATTTCTGTGTTTCATCGTCAATAAGAAGGTCAGAGGTATACAGTAAACCTGAAGTGAAGCATCGAAATCTATAACTATTTTCACAGGAATGGTTCAAAGCATAGACAGTAGGAAGAGCCAGTCTTCTTGTACTTAAGTCGGCATTGTGCCTTTTGCATTTAATTCCGATGCAATTTCTGTGATTCATCGTCAATAACATGTCCAAGAGATACAGTTAACCTGGAGTGAAGCATCGGAATTTATAACTAGTGAAACAGGGATGGTTTAAAACATAGACAGTAAGAAGAGTCAGTATTCTTGTACTTAAGTCGGCATTGTGCCTTTTGTATTTAATTCCGATGCAATTTGTGTGCTTCATCGTCAATAAGAAGGTCCAGGGGATACAGTAAACCTGAGGTGAAGCATCAGAGTCTATAACTAGTGTCACAGGAATGGTTCAAAACACAGTCAGTAAGAAGAGTCAGTCTTCTTGTACTTAAGTCGGCATTGTGCTTTTTGTATTTAATTCGGATGCCATTTCTGTGTTTCATCTTCATTAAGAAGTTCCAAGGGATGCAGTAAACCTGACGTGAAGCATCAGAGTCTATAACTAGTGTCACAGGAATGGTTCAAACATAGTCAGTAAGAAGAATCAGTCTTCTTGTACTTAAGTCGGCATTGTGCCTTTTCTATTTAATTCCTATGCAATTTCTGTGTTTCATCGTCAATAAGAAGGTCCAAGAGATATAGTAAACATGGAGTGATGCATCGGAATCTATAACTAGTGTCACAGGAATGGTTCCAACATAGACAGTAAGTAGAGTCAGTCTTCTTGTACTTAAGTCGGCATTGTGCTTTTTTATTTAATTCCGATGCAATTTTTGTGGTTCGTCGTCAATAAGAGGGTCCAAGGGATACTGTAAACCTTGAGTGAAGCATTGGAATCTATAACTAGTGTCACTGGAATGGTTCAAAACATAGACAGTAAGAAGAGTCAGTTTTCTTGTACTTAAGTGGGCATTGTGTCTTTTGTATTTAATTCCGATGCAATTTCTGTGTTTCATCGTCAATAAGAAGGTCAGAGGGATACAGTAAATCTGAAGTGAAGCATCGGAATCTATAACTAGTGTCACAGGAATGGTTCAAAACAGTCAGTA
This sequence comes from Schistocerca piceifrons, assembly GCF_021461385.2. Taxonomy (NCBI): domain Eukaryota; kingdom Metazoa; phylum Arthropoda; class Insecta; order Orthoptera; family Acrididae; genus Schistocerca; species Schistocerca piceifrons. The sequence goes on along the minus strand of NC_060146.1, from coordinate 6,149,200 downwards.
AGAAGAGTCAGTCTTCTTGTACTTAAGTCGGCATTGTGCCTTTTGTATTTGATTCCGATGCATATTCAATGTTTCATCGTCAATAAGAAGGTCCAAGGGATACAGTAAACCTGAAGTGAAGCATCAGAATCTATAATTAGTGTCACAGGAATGGTTCAAAACATAGTCAGTAAGAAGAGTCAGTCTTCTTGTACCTAAGTCGGCATTGTGCCTTTTGTATTTTTTTCCGATGCAATTTCTGTGTTTCATCGTCAATAAGAAGGTCCAAATGATACAGTAAACTTGAAGTGAAGCACCGGAATCTATAACTAATGTCCCATGAATGGTTCAAAGCATAATCAATAAGAAGAGTCAGTCTTCTTGTACTTAAGTCGCCATTGTGCCTTTTGTATTTAATTCCGATGCAATTTCTGTGTTTCATCGTCAATAAGAAGGTCCAAGGGATACAGTAAACCTGGACTGAAGCATCGGAATCTAAAACTAGTGTCACATGAATGGTTCAAAACATAGACAGTAAGAAGGGTCAGTCTTCTTGTCCTTAATTCGGCATTGTGCCTTTTCTATTTAATTCCTATGCAATTTCTGTGTTTCATCGTCAATAAGGAGGTCCAAGGGATATAGTAAACCTGTGCATCGGAATCTATAACTAGTGTCACAGGAATGGTTCAAACATAGACAGTAAGTAGAGTCAGTCTTCTTGTACTTATGTCGGCTTTGTGCCTTTTTTATTTAATCCCGATGCAATGTTTGTGTTTCATCGTCAATAAGAAGGTCCAAGGGATACTGTATACCTGGAGTGAAGCATCGGAATCTATTACTAGTGTCACAGGAATGGTTCAAAGCATAGACAGTAAGAAGAGTCAGTTTTTTCTTGTACTTAAGTGGGGCATTGCGTCTTTTGTATTTAATTCCGATTGAATATCTGCGTTTCATCGTCAATAAGAAGGTCAGAGGGATACAGTAAATCTGAAGTGAAGCATCGGAATCTATAACTAGTGTCACAGGAATGGTTCAAAACATAGTCAGTAAGAACAGTCAGACTTCTTGTACTTAAGTCGCCATTGTGCCTTTTGTATTTAATTCCGATGCAATTTCTGTGTTTGATCGTCAATAAGAAGGTCCAAGGGATACAGTAAACCTGGACTGAAACATAGGAATCTATAACTAGTGTCACATGAATGGTTCAAAACATAGACAGTAAAAGGGTCACTCTTCTTGTCCTTAATTCGGCATTGTGCCTTTTCTATTTAATTCCTATGCAATTTCTGTGTTTCATCGTCAATAAGAAGGTCCGAGGTATATAGTAAACCTGGAGTGATGCATCGGAATCTATAACTAGTGTCACAGGAATGGTTCAAACATAGACAGCAAGTAAAGTCAGTCTTCTTTTACTTAAGTCGGCATTGTGCCTTTTTTATTTAATTCCGGATGCAATTTTTGTGTTTCATCGTCAATAAGAAGATCCAAGGGATACTGTAAACCTGGAGTGAAGCATCGGAATCTATAACTAGTGTCACAGGAATGGTTCAAAGCATAGCCAGTAAGAAGCGTCAGTTTTCTTGTACTTAAATGGACATTGTGTCTTTTGTATTTAATTCCGATTGAATTTCTGTGTTTCATCGTCAATAAGAAGGTCAGAGGGATACAGTAAATCTGAAGTGAAGCATCGGAATCTTTAACTTGTGTCACAGGAATGGTTCAAACATAGTCAGTAAGAAGAGTCATTCTTCTTGTACTTAAGTCGGCATTGTGTCTTTTGTATTGGATTTCCGATGCAATTTCTATGTTTCATCGTCAATAAGAAGGTCCATGGGATACAGTTAACCTGAAGTGAAGCATCAGAATCTATAACTAGTGTCACAGGAATGGTTCAAAACATAGTCAGTACGAAGAGTCAGTCTTCTTGTACTTAAGGCGGCTTTGTGCCTTTTTCATTTACTTCCGATGCAATTTCTGTGTATCATCGTCCATAAGAAGGTCCAAGGGATACAATAAACCCGGAGTGAAGCATCGGAATCTATAACTAGTGTCACAGGAATGGTTCAAACGTAGTCAGTAAGAAGAGTCAGTCTTCTTGTACTTAAGTCTGCATTGTGCCTTTTGTATTTAATTCGGATCAATTTCTGTGTTTCATTGTCAATAAGAAGGTCAGAGGGATACAGTAAACCTGAAGTGAATCATCGAAATCTATAACTATTGTCACAGGAATGGTTCAAAGCATAGACAGTAGGAAGAGCCAGTCTTCTTGTACTTAAGTCGGCATTGTGGCCTTTTGCATTTAATTCCGATGCAATTTCTGTGATTCATCGTCAAATAACAAGGTCCAAGGGATACAGTTAACCTGGAGTGAAGCATCGGAATTTATAACTAGTGAAACAGGGATGGTTTAAAACATAGACAGTAAGAAGAGTCAGTATTCTTGTACTTAAGTCGGCATTGTGCCTTTTGTATTTAATTCCGATGCAATTTCTGTGCTTCATCGTCAATAAGAAGGTCCAGGGGATACAGTAAACCTGAGGGGAAGCATCAGAGTCTATAACTAGTGTCACAGGAATGGTTCAAAACACAGTCAGTAAGAAGAGTCAGTCTTCTTGTACTTAAGTCGGCATTGTGCTTTTTGTATTTAATTCCGATGCCATTTCTGTGTTTCATCTTCATTAAGAAGTTCCAAGGGATGCAGTAAACCTGAAGTGAAGCATCAGAGTCTATAACTAGTGTCACAGGAATGGTTCAAACATAGTCAGTAAGAAGAATCAGTCTTCTTGTACTTAAGTCGGCATTGTGCATTTTGTATTTAATTCCGATGCAAATTCTGTGTTTCATCGTCAATAAGAAGGTCAGAGAGATACAGTAAACCTGAAGTGAAGCATCGGAATCTATAACTAGTGTCACTGGAATGGTTCAAAACGTAGACAGTAGGAAGAGTCAGTCTTCTTGTACTGAAGTCGGCATTGTGCCTTTTCTATTTAATTCCTATGCAATTTCTGTGTTTCATCGTCAATAAGAAGGTCCAAGGGATATAGTAAACCTGGAGTGATGCATCGGAATCTATAACTAGTGTCACAGGAATGGTTCCAACATAGACAGTAAGTAGAGTCAGTCTTCTTGTACTTAAGTCGGCATTGTGCCTTTTTTATTTAATTCCGATGCAATTTTTGTGGTTCATCGTCAATAAGAGGGTCCAAGGGATACTGTAAACCTTGAGTGAAGCATTGGAATCTTTAACTAGTGTCACAGGAATGGTTCAAAGCATAGACAGTAAGAAGAGTCAGTTTTCTTGTACTTAAGTGGGCATTGTGTCTTTTGTATTTAATTCCGATGCAATTTCTGTGTTTCATCGTCAATAAGAAGGTCAGAGGGATACAGTAAATCTGTAGTGAAGCATCGGAATCTATAACTAGTGTCACAGGAATGGTTCAAAACACAGTCAGTAAGAAGAGTCAGTCTTCTTGTACTTAAATCGGCATTGTGCCTTTTGTATTTGATTCCGATGCAAATTCAATGCTTCATCGTCAATAAGAAGGTCCAAGGGATACAGTAAACCTGAAGTGAAGCATCAGAATCTATAATTAGTGTCACAGGAATGGTTCAAAGCATAGTCAGTAAGAAGAGTCAGTCTTCTTGTACCTAAGTCGGCATTGTGCCGTTTGTATTTTTTTCCGATGCAATTTCTGTGTTTCATCGTCAATAAGAAGGTCCAAGGGATACTGTATACCTGGAGTGAAGCATCGGAATCTATAACTAGTGTCACAGGAATGGTTCAAAGCATAGACAGTAAGAAGAGTCAGTTTTCTTGTACTTAAGTGGGCATTGTGTCTTTTGTATTTAATTCCGATTGAATATCTGCGTTTCATCGTCAATTACAAGGTCAGAGGGATACAGTAAATCTGAAGTGAAGCATCGGAATCTATAACTAGTGTCACAGGAATGGTTCAAAACATAGTCAGTAAGAACAGTCAGACTTCTTGTACTTAAGCCGCCATTGTGCCTTTTGTATTTAATTCCGATGCAATTTCTGTGTTTCATCGTCAATAAGAAGGTCCAAGGGATACAGTAAAGCTGGACTGAAACATAGGAATCTATAACTAGTGTCACATGAATGGTTCAAAACATAGACAGTAAAAGGGTCACTCTTCTTGTCCTTAATTCGGCATTGTGCCTTTTCTATTTAATTCCTATGCAATTTCTGTGTTTCATCGTCAATAAGAAGGTCCGAGGGATATAGTAAACCTGGAGTGATGCATCGGAATCTATAACTAGTGTCACAGGAATGGTTCAAACATAGACAGCAAGTAGAGTCAGTCTTCTTGTACTTAAGTCGGCATTGTGCCTTTTTTATTTAATTCCGATGCAATTTTTGTGTTTCATCGTCAATAAGAAGATCCAAGGGATACTGTAAACCTGGAGTGAAGCATCCGAATCTATAACTAGTGTCACAGGAATGGTTCAAAGCATAGACAGTAAGAAGAGTCAGTTTTCTTGTACTTAAGTGGGCATTGTGTCTTTTGTATTTAATTCCGATGAAATTTCTGTGTTTCATCGTCAATAAGTAGGTCAGAGGGATACAGTAAATCTGAAGTGAAGCATCGGAATCTATAACTAGTGTCACAGGAATGGTTCAAACCGTAGTCAGTAAGAAGAGTCAGTCTTCTTGTACTTAAGTCTGCATTTTGCCTTTTGTATTTAATTCGGATCAATTTCTGTGTTTCATTGTCAATAAGAAGGTCAGAGGGATACAGTAAACCTGAAGTGAATCATCGAAATCTATAACTATTGTCACAGGAATGGTTCAAAGCATAGACAGTAGGAAGAGCCAGTCTTCTTGTACTTAAGTCGGCATTGTGCCTTTTGCATTTAATTCCGATGCAATTTCTGTGATTCATCGTCAATAACAAGGTCCAAGGGATACAGTTAACCTGGAGTGAAGCATCGGAATTTATAACTAGTGAAACAGGGATGGTTTAAAACATAGACAGTAAGAAGAGTCAGTATTCTTGTACTTAAGTCGGCATTGTGCTTTTTGTATTTAATTCCGATGCCATTTCTGTGTTTCATCTTCATTAAGAAGTTCCAAGGGATGCAGTAAACCTGAAGTGAAGCATCAGAGTCTATAACTAGTGTCACAGGAATGGTTCAAACATAGTCAGTAAGAAGAATCAGTCTTCTTGTACATAAGTCGGCATTGTGCCTTTTGTATTTAATACCGATGCAATTTCTGTGTTTCATCGTCAATGAGAAGGTCCAAGTGATGCAGTAAACCTGAAGTGAAGCATCGGAATCTATAACTAGTGTCACAGGAATGGTTCAAATCATAGACAGTAGGAAGAGTCAGTCTTCTTTTACGTAAGTCGGCATTGTGCCTTTTTTATTTAATTGCGATGCAAATTTTTGTGTTTCATCGTCAATAAGAAGGTCCAAGGGATACTGTAAACCTGGAGTGAAGCATCGGAATCTATAACTAGTGTCACAGGAATGGTTAAAAACATTGACGGTAAGAAGAGTCAGTTTTCTTGGACTTAAGTGGGCATTGTGTCTTTTGTATTTAATTCCGATGAAATTTCTGTGTTTCATCGTCAATAAGAAGGTCAGAGGGATACAGTAAATCTGAAGTGAAGCATCGGTATCTATAACTAGTGTCACAGGAATGGTTCAAAACATAGTCAGTAAGAAGAGTCAGTCTTCTTGTACTTAAGTCGGCATTGTGCCTTTTGTATTTGATTCCGATGCAATTTCTATGTTTCATCGTCAATAAGAAGGTCCAAGGGATACAGTAAACCTGAAGTGATGCATCGGAATCTACAACTAGTACCACAGGAATGGTTCAAAACATAGTCAGTAAGAAGAGTCAGTCTTCTTGTACTTAAGTCGGCATTGTGCCTTTTGTATTTATTTCCGAATCAATTTCTGTGTTTCATCGTCAATAAAAAGGTCCGAGGGATACAGTAAACCTGAAGTGAAGCACCGGAATCTATAACTAATGTCACATGAATGGTTCAAAGCATAGTCAGTAAGAAGAGTCAGTCTTCTTGTACTTAAGGCGCCATTGTGCCTTTTGTATTTAATTCCGATGCAATTTCTGTGTTTCATCGTCGATAAGAAGGTCCAAGGGATACAGTAAATCTGGACTGAAGCATCGGAATCTATAACTAGTGTCACAGGAATGGTTCAAAACATAGTCAGTAAGAAGAGTCAGTCTTCTTGTACTTAAGTCGGCATTGTGTCTTTTGTATTTGATTCCGATGCAATTTCTATGTTTCATCGTCAATAAGAAGGTCCAAGGGATACAGTAAATGTGAAGTGAAGCATCAGAATCTATAACAAGTGTCACACGAATGGTTCAAAACATAGTCAGTAAGAAGAGCCAGTCTTCTTGTACTTAAGTCGGCATTGTGCCTTTTGTATTTATTTCCGATGCAATTTCTGTGTTTCATCGTCAATATGAAGGTCCAAGGGATACAGTAAACCTGAAGTGAAGCACCGGAATCTATAACTAATGACACTTGAATGGTTCAAAGCATTGTCAGTAAGAAGAGTCAGTCTTCTTGTACTTAAGTCGCCATTGTGCCTTTTGTATTTAATTCCGATGCAATTTCTGTGTTTCATCGTCAATAAGAAGGTCCAAGGTATACAGTAAACCTGGACTGAAGCATCGGAATCTATAACTAGTGTCCCATGAATGGTTCAAAAGATAGACAGTAAGAAGGGTCAGTCTCCTTGTCCTTAATTCAGCATTGTGCCTTTTCCATTTAATTCCTATGCAATTTCTGTGTTTCATCGTCAATAAGAAGGTCCAAGGGATATAGTAAACCTGGAGTGATGCATCGGAATCAATAACTAGTGTCACAGGAATGGTTCAATCATAGACAGTAAGTAGAGTCAGTCTTCTTGTACTTAAGTAGGCATTGTGCCTTTTTTATTTAATTCCGATGCAATTTTTGTGTTTCACCGTCAATAAGAAGGTCCGAGGGATACAGTAAACCTGAAGTGAAGCACCGGAATCTATAACTAACGTCACATGAATGGTTCAAAGCATAGTCAGTAAGAAGAGTCAGTCTTCTTGTACTTAAGTCGCCATTGTGCCTTTTGTATTTAATTCCGATGCAATTTCTGTGTTTCATCGTCAATAAGAAGGTCCAAGGGATACAGCAAACCTGGACTGAAGCATCGGAATCTATAAGTAGTGTCACATGAATGGTTCAAAACATAGTCAGTAAGAAGAGTCAGTTTTCTTGTACTGAAGTCGCCATTGTGCCTTTTGTATTTAATTCCGATGCAATTTCTGTGTTTCATCGTCAATAAGAAGGTCCAAGGGATACAGTAAACCTGGACTGAAGCATCGGAATCTATAACTAGTGTCACATGAATGGTTCAAAAGATAGACAGTAAGAAGGGTCAGTCTTCTTGTCCTTATTTCGGCATTGTGCCTTTTCTATTTAATTCCCATGCAATTTCTGTGTTTCATCGTCAATAAGAAGGTCCAAAGGATATAGTAAACCTGGAGTTATTCTTCGGAATCTATAACTAGTGTCACAGGAATGGTTCAAACATAGACAGTAAGTAGAGTCAGTCTTCTTGTACTTAAGTCGCCATTGTGCCTTTTGTATTTAATTCCGATGCAATTTCTATGTTTCATCGTCAATAAGAAGGTCCAAGGGATACAGTAAATCCGGACTGAAGCATCGGAATCTAAAACTGGTGTCACATGAATGGTTCAAAACATAGACATTAAGAAGAGTCAGTCTTCTTGTACTTAATCCGGCATTGTGCCTTTTGTATTTAATTCCGATGCAATTTCTGTGTTTCATCGTCAATAAGAAGGTCAGAGGGATACAGTAAACCTGAAGTGAAGCATCGGAATCTATAACTAGTGTCACAGGAATTTTTCAAAACATAGACACTAGGAAGAGTCAGTCTTCTTGTACTTAAGTCTGCATTGTGCCTTTTGTATTTAATTCCAATCAATTTCTGTGTTTCATCGTCAATAAGAAGGTCAGAGGTATACAGTAAACCTGAAGTGAAGCATCGAAATCTATAACTATTTTCACAGGAATGGTTCAAAGCATAGACAGTAGGAAGAGCCAGTCTTCTTGTACTTAAGTCGGCATTGTGCCTTTTGCATTTAATTCCGATGCAATTTCTGTGATTCATCGTCAATAACATGTCCAAGGGATACAGTTAACCTGGAGTGAAGCATCGGAATTTATAACTAGTGAAACAGGGATGGTTTAAAACATAGACAGTAAGAAGAGTCAGTATTCTTGTACTTAAGTCGGCATTGTGCCTTTTGTATTTAATTCCGATGCAATTTCTGTGCTTCATCGTCAATAAGAAGGTCCAGGGGATACAGTAAACCTGAGGTGAAGCATCAGAGTCTATAACTAGTGTCACAGGAATGGTTCAAAACACAGTCAGTAAGAAGAGTCAGTCTTCTTGTACTTAAGTCGGCATTGTGCTTTTTGTATTTAATTCGGATGCCATTTCTGTGTTTCATCTTCATTAAGAAGTTCCAAGGGATGCAGTAAACCTGAAGTGAAGCATCAGAGTCTATAACTAGTGTCACAGGAATGGTTCAAACATAGTCAGTAAGAAGAATCAGTCTTCTTGTACTTAAGTCGGCATTGTGCCTTTTCTATTTAATTCCTATGCAATTTCTGTGTTTCATCGTCAATAAGTAGGTCCAAGAGATATAGTAAACATGGAGTGATGCATCGGAATCTATAACTAGTGTCACAGGAATGGTTCCAACATAGACAGTAAGTAGAGTCAGTCTTCTTGTACTTAAGTCGGCATTGTGCCTTTTTTATTTAATTCCGATGCAATTTTTGTGGTTCGTCGTCAATAAGAGGGTCCAAGGGATACTGTAAACCTTGAGTGAAGCATTGGAATCTATAACTAGTGTCACTGGAATGGTTCAAAACATAGACAGTAAGAAGAGTCAGTTTTCTTGTACTTAAGTGGGCATTGTGTCTTTTGTATTTAATTCCGATGCAATTTCTGTGTTTCATCGTCAATAAGAAGGTCAGAGGGATACAGTAAATCTGAAGTGAAGCATCGGAATCTATAACTAGTGTCACAGGAATGGTTCAAAACACAGTCAGTAAGAAGAGTCAGTCTTCTTGTACTTAAGTCGGCATTGTGCCTTTTGTATTTGATTCCGATGCATATTCAATGTTTCATCGTCAATAAGAAGGTCCAAGGGATACAGTAAACCTGAAGTGAAGCATCAGAATCTATAATTAGTGTCACAGGAATGGTTCAAAACATAGTCAGTAAGAAGAGTCAGTCTTCTTGTACCTAAGTCGGCATTGTGCCTTTTGTATATTTTTCCGATGCAATTTCTGTGTTTCATCGTCAATAAGAAGGTCCAAGGGATACAGTAAACTTGAAGTGAAGCACCGGAATCTATAACTAATGTCCCATGAATGGTTCAAAGCATAGTCAATAAGAAGAGTCAGTCTTCTTGTACTTAAGTCGCCATTGTGCCTTTTGTATTTAATTCCGATGCAATTTCTGTGTTTCATCGTCAATAAGAAGGTCCAAGGGATACAGTAAACCTGGACTGAAGCATCGGAATCTAAAACTAGTGTCACATGAATGGTTCAAAACATAGACAGTAAGAAGGGTCAGTCTTCTTGTCCTTAAGTCGGCATTGTGCCTTTTCTATTTAATTCCTATGCAATTTCTGTGTTTCATCGTCAATAAGGAGGTCCAAGGGATATAGTAAACCTGGAGTGATGCATCGGAATCTATAACTAGTGTCACAGGAATGGTTCAAACATAGACAGTAAGTAGAGTCAGTCTTCTTGTACTTATGTCGGCTTTGTGCCTTTTTTATTTAATCCCGATGCAATGTTTGTGTTTCATCGTCAATAAGAAGGTCCAAGGGATACTGTATACCTGGAGTGAAGCATCGGAATCTATAACTAGTGTCACAGGAATGGTTCAAAGCATAGACAGTAAGAAGAGTCAGTTTTCTCGTACTTAAGTGGGCATTGTGTCTTTTGTATTTAATTCCGATTGAATATCTGCGTTTCATCGTCAATAACAAGGTCAGAGGGATACAGTAAATCTGAAGTGAAGCATCGGAATCTATAACTAGTGTCACAGGAATGGTTCAAAACATAGTCAGTAAGAACAGTCAGACTTCTTGTACTTAAGTCGCCATTGTGCCTTTTGTATTTAATTCCGATGCAATTGCTGTGTTTCATCGTCAATAAGAAGGTCCAAGGGATACAGTAAACCTGGACTGAAACATAGGAATCTATAACTAGTGTCACATGAATGGTTCAAAACATAGACAGTAAAAGGGTCACTCTTCTTGTCCTTAATTCGGCATTGTGCCTTTTCTATTTAATTCCTATGCAATTTCTGTGTTTCATCGTCAATAAGAAGGTCCGAGGTATATAGTAAACCTGGAGTGATGCATCGGAATCTATAACTAGTGTCACAGGAATGGTTCAAACATAGACAGCAAGTAGAGTCAGTCTTCTTGTACTTAAGTCGGCATTGTGCCTTTTTTATTTAATTCCGATGCAATTTTTGTGTTTCATCGTCAATAAGAAGATCCAAGGGATACTGTAAACCTGGAGTGAAGCATCGGAATCTATAACTAGTGTCACAGGAATGGTTCAAAGCATAGCCAGTAAGAAGAGTCAGTTTTCTTGTACTTAAATGGACATTGTGTCTTTTGTATTTAATTCCGATTGAATTTCTGTGTTTCATCGTCAATAAGAAGGTCAGAGGGATACAGTAAATCTGAAGTGAAGCATCGGAATCTATAACTAGTGTCACAGGAATGGTTCAAACATAGTCAGTAAGAAGAGTCATTCTTCTTGTACTTAAGTCGGCATTGTGCCTTTTGTATTGGATTCCGATGCAATTTCTATGTTTCATCGTCAATAAGAAGGTCCATGGGATACAGTAAACCTGAAGTGAAGCATCAGAATCTATAACTAGTGTCACAGGAATGGTTCAAAACATAGTCAGTACGAAGAGTCAGTCTTCTTGTACTTAAGGCGGCTTTGTGCCTTTTTCATTTACTTCCGATGCAATTTCTGTGTATCATCGTCCATAAGAAGGTCCAAGGGATACAATAAACCCGGAGTGAAGCATCGGAATCTATAACTAGTGTCACAGGAATGGTTCAAAGCATAGACAGTAAGAAGAGTCAGTTTTCTTGTACTTAAGTGGGCATTGTGTCTTTTGTATTTAATTCCGATGAAATTTCTGTGTTTCATCGTCAATAAGTAGGTCAGAGGGATACAGTAAATCTGAAGTGAAGCATCGGAATCTATAACTAGTGTCACAGGAATGGTTCAAACCGTAGTCAGTAAGAAGAGTCAGTCTTCTTGTACATAAGTCTGCATTGTGCCTTTTGTATTTAATTCGGATCAATTTCTGTGTTTCATTGTCAATAAGAAGGTCAGAGGGATACAGTAAACCTGAAGTGAATCATCGAAATCTATAACTATTGTCACAGGAATGGTTCAAAGCATAGACAGTAGGAAGAGCCAGTCTTCTTGTACTTAAGTCGGCATTGTGCCTTTTGCATATAATTCCGATGCAATTTCTGTGATTCATCGTCAATAACAAGGTCCAAGGGATACAGTTAACCTGGAGTGAAGCATCGGAATTTATAACTAGTGAAACAGGGATGGTTTAAAACATAGACAGTAAGAAGAGTCAGTATTCTTGTACTTAAGTCGGCATTGTGCCTTTTGTATTTAATTCCGATGCAATTTCTGTGCTTCATCGTCAATAAGAAGGTCCAGGGGATACAGTAAACCTGAGGGGAAGCATCAGAGTCTATAACTAGTGTCACAGGAATGGTTCAAAACACAGTCAGTAAGAAGAGTCAGTCTTCTTGTACTTAAGTCGGCATTGTGCTTTTTGTATTTAATTCCGATGCCATTTCTGTGTTTCATCTTCATTAAGAAGTTCCAAGGGATGCAGTAAACCTGAAGTGAAGCATCAGAGTCTATAACTAGTGTCACAGGAATGGTTCAAACATAGTCAGTAAGAAGAATCAGTCTTCTTGTACATAAGTCGGCATTGTGCCTTTTGTATTTAATACCGATGCAATTTCTGTGTTTCATCGTCAATGAGAAGGTCCAAGTGATGCAGTAAACCTGAAGTGAAGCATCGGAATCTATAACTAGTGTCACAGGAATGGTTCAAATCATAGACAGTAGGAAGAGTCAGTCTTCTTTTACGTAAGTCGGCATTGTGCATTTTGTATTTAATTCCGATGCAAATTCTGTGTTTCATCGTCAATAAGAAGGTCAGAGAGATACATTAAACCTGAAGTGAAGCATCGGAATCTATAACTAGTGTCACAGGAATGGTTCAAAACGTAGACAGTAGGAAGAGTCAGTCTTCTTGTACTTAAGTCGGCATTGTGCCTTTTCTATTTAATTCCTATGCAATTTCTGTGTTTCATCGTCAATAAGAAGGTCCAAGGGATATAGTAAACCTGGAGTGATGCATCGGAATCTATAACTAGTGTCACAGGAATGGTTCCAACATAGACAGTAAGTAGAGTCAGTCTTCTTGTACTTAAGTCGGCATTGTGCCTTTTTTATTTAATTCCGATGCAATTATTGTGGTTCATCGTCAATAAGAGGGTCCAAGGGATACTGTAAACCTTGAGTGAAGCATTGGAATCTATAACTAGTGTCACAGGAATGGTTCAAAGCATAGACAGTAAGAAGAGTCAGTATTCTTGTACTTAAGTGGGCATTGTGTCTTTTGTATTTAATTCCGATTGAATATCTGCGTTTCATCGTCAATTACAAGGTCAGAGGGATACAGTAAATCTGAAGTGAAGCATCGGAATCTATAACTAGTGTCACAGGAATGGTTCAAAACATAGTCAGTAAGAATAGTCAGACTTCTTGTACTTAAGCCGCCATTGTGCCTTTTGTATTTAATTCCGATGCAATTTCTGTGTTTCATCGTCAATAAGAAGGTCCAAGGGATACAGTAAAGCTGGACTGAAACATAGGAATCTATAACTAGTGTCACATGAATGGTTCAAAACATAGACAGTAAAAGGGTCACTCTTCTTGTCCTTAATTCGGCATTGTGCCTTTTCTTTTTAATTCCTATGCAATTTCTGTGTTTCATCGTCAATAAGAAGGTCCGAGGGATATAGTAAACCTGGAGTGATGCATCGGAATCTATAACTAGTGTCACAGGAATGGTTCAAACATAGACAGCAAGTAGAGTCAGTCTTCTTGTACTTAAGTCGGCATTGTGCCTTTTTTATTTAATTCCGATGCAATTTTTGTGTTTCATCGTCAATAAGAAGATCCAAGGTATACTGTAAACCTGGAGTGAAGCATCCGAATCTATAACTAGTGTCACAGGAATGGTTCAAAGCATAGACAGTAAGAAGAGTCAGTTTTCTTGTACTTAAATGGACATTGTGTCTTTTGTATTTAATTCCGATTGAATTTCTGTGTTTCATCGTCAATAAGAAGGTCAGAGGGATACAGTAAATCTGAAGTGAAGCATCGGAATCTATAACTAGTGTCACAGGAATGGTTCAAACATATTCAGTAAGAAGAGTCAGTCTTCTTGTACTTAAGTCGGCATTGTGCCTTTTGTATTGGATTCCGATGCAATTTCTATGTTTCATCGTCAATAAGAAGGTCCATGGGATACAGTAAACCTGAAGTGAAGCGTCAGAATCTATAACTAGTGTCACAGGAATGGTTCAAAACATAGTCAGTACGAAGAGTCTGTCTTCTTGTACTTAAGGCGGCTTTGTGCCTTTTTCATTTACTTCCGATGCAATTTCTGTGTATCATCGTCAATAAGAAGGTCTAAGGGATACAATAAACCCGGAGTGAAGCATCGGAATCTATAACTAGTGTCCCAGGAATGGTTCAAAGCATAGACAGTAAGAGAGTCAGTTTTCTTGTACTTAAGTGGGCATTGTGTCTTTTGTATTTAATTCCGATGAAATTTCTGTGTTTTCATCGTCAATAAGTAGGTCAGAGGGATACAGTAAATCTGAAGTGATGCATCGGAATCTATAACTAGTGTCACAGGAATGGTTCAAAACGTAGTCAGTAAGAAGAGTCCAGTCTTCTTGTACTTAAGTGGGCATTGTGCCTTTTGTATTTATTTCCGATGCAATTTCTGTGTTTTATGCGTCAATAAGAAGGTCCAAGGGATACAGTAAACCTGAAGTGAAGCACCAGAATCTAAAACTAATGTCACATGAATGGTTCAAAGCATAGTCAGTAAGAAGAGTCCAGTCTTCTTGTACTTAAGTCGCCATTGTGCCTTTTGTATTTAATTCCGATGCAATTTCTGTGTTTCATCGTCAATAAGAAGGTCCAAGGGATACAGTAAACCTGGGCTGAAGCAACGGAATTTAAAACTAGTGTCACATGAATCTTTCAAAGCATAGATATCAAGAAGAGTCAGTCTTCTTGTACTTAATTCGGCATTGTGCTTTTGTATTTAATTCCGATGCAATTTCTGTGTTTCATCGTCAATAAGAAGGTCCAAGGGATACAGTAAACCAGAAGTGAAGCATCGGAATCTATAACTAGTGTCACAGGAATGGTTCAAAACATAGTCAGTACGAAGAGTCAGGTCTTCTTGTACTTAAGTCGGCATTGTGCCTTTTGTATTTAATTCCGATGCAATTTCTGTGTTTCATCGTCAATAAGAAGGTCAGAGGGATACAGTAAACCAGAAGTGAAGCATCGGAATCTATAACTAGTGTCACAGGAATGGTTCAAAACATAGACTGTAGGAAGAGTCAGTCTTCTTGTACTTAAGTCTGCATTGTGCCTTTTGTATTAATTCCGATCAATTTCTGTGTTTCATCGTCAATAAGAAGGTCAGAGGGATACAGTAAATCTGTAGTGAAGCATCGGAATCTATAACTAGTGTCACAGGAACGGTTCAAAACACAGTCAGTAAGAAGAGTCAGTCTTCTTGTACTTAAATCGGCATTGTGCCTTTTTGTATTTGATTCCGATGCAAATTCAATGTTTCATCGTCAATAAGAAGGTCCAAGGGATACAGTAAACCTGACGTGAAGCATCAGAATCTATAATTAGTGTCACAGGAATGGTTCAAAACATAGTCAGTAAGAAGAGTCAGTCTTCTTGTACCTAAGTCGGCATTGTGCCGTTTGTATTTTTTTCCGATGCAATTTCTGTGTTTCATCGTCAATAAGAAGGTCCAAGGGATACTGTATACCTGGAGTGAAGCATCGGAATCTATAACTAGTGTCACAGGAATGGTTCAAAGCATAGACAGTAAGAAGAGTCAGTTTTCTTGTACTTAAGTGGGCATTGTGTCTTTTGTATTTAATTCCGATTGAATATCTGCGTTTCATCGTCAATAACAAGGTCAGAGGGATACAGTAAATCTGAAGTGAAGCATCGGAATCTATAACTAGTGTCACAGGAATGGTTCAAAACATAGTCAGTAAGAATAGTCAGACTTCTTGTACTTAAGCCGCCATTGTGCCTTTTGTATTTAATTCCGATGCAATTTCTGTGTTTCATCGTCAATAAGAAGGTCCAAGGGATACAGTAAAGCTGGACTGAAACATAGGAATCTATAACTAGTGTCACATGAATGGTTCAAAACATAGACAGTAAAAGGGTCACTCTTCTTGTCCTTAATTCGGCATTGTGCCTTTTCTATTTAATTCCTATGCAATTTCTGTGTTTCATCGTCAATAAGAAGGTCCGAGGGATATAGTAAACCTGGAGTGATGCATCGGAATCTATAACTACTGTCACAGGAATGGTTCAAACATAGACAGCAAGTAGAGTCAGTCTTCTCGTACTTAAGTCGGCATTGTGCCTTTTTTATTTAATTCCGATGCAATTTTTGTGTTTCATCGTCAATAAGAAGATCCAAGGGATACTGTAAACCTGGAGTGAAGCATCCGAATCTATAACTAGTGTCACAGGAATGGTTCAAAGCATAGACAGTAAGAAGAGTCAGTTTTCTTGTACTTAAATGGACATTGTGTCTTTTGTATTTAATTCCGATTGAATTTCTGTGTTTCATCGTCAATAAGAAGGTCAGAGGGATACAGTAAATCTGAAGTGAAGCATCGGAATCTATAACTAGTGTCACAGGAATGGTTCAAACATATTCAGTAAGAAGAGTCAGTCTTCTTGTACTTAAGTCGGCATTGTGCCTTTTGTATTGGATTCCGATGCAATTTCTATGTTTCATCGTCAATAAGAAGGTCCATGGGATACAGTAAACCTGAAGTGAAGCATCAGAATCTATAACTAGTGTCACAGGAATGGTTCAAAACATGGTCAGTACGAAGAGTCAGTCTTCTTGTACTTAAGGCGGCTTTGTGCCTTTTTCATTTACCTCCGATGCAATTTCTGTGTATCATCGTCAATAAGAATGTCTAAGGGATACAATAAACCCGGAGTGAAGCATCGGAATCTATAACTAGTGTCACAGGAATGGTTCAAAGCATAGACGGTAAGAAGAGTCAGTTTTCTTGTACTTAAGTGGGCATTGTGTCTTTTGTATTTAATTCCGATGAAATTTCTGTGTTTCATCGTCAATAAGTAGGTCAGAGGGATACTGTAAATCTGAAGTGAAGCATCGGAATCTATAACTAGTGTCACAGGAATGGTTCAAAACGTAGTCAGTAAGAAGAGTCAGTCTTCTTGTACTTAAGTCGGCATTGTGCCTTTTGTATTTGATTCCGACGCAATTTCTATGTTTCATCGTTAATAAGAAGGTCCAAGGGATACAGTAAACCTGAAGTGAAGCATCAGAAACTATAACTAGTGTCACAGGAATGGTTCAAAAGCATAGTCAGTAAGAAGAGTCAGTCTTCTTGTACTTAAGGTGGCATTGTGCCTTTTGTATTTATTTCCGATGCAATTTCTGTGTTTCAGCGTCATTAAGAAGGTCCAAGGGATACAGTAAACCTGAAGTGAAGCACCAGAATCTAAAACTAATGTCACATGAATGGTTCAAAGCATAGTCAGTAAGAAGAGTCACTCTTCTTGTACTTAAGTCGCCATTGTGCCTTTTGTATTCAATTCCGATGCAATTTCTGTGTTTCATCGTCAATAACAAGGTCCAAGGGATACAGTAAACCTGGGCTGAAGCAACGGAATTTAAAACTAGTGTCACATGAATCTTTCAAAGCATAGATATCAAGAAGAGTCAGTCTTCTTGTACTTAATTCGGCATTGTGCCTTTTGTATTTAATTCCGATGCAATTTCTGTGTTTCATCGTCAATAAGAAGGTCCAAGGGATACAGTAAACCAGAAGTGAAGCATCGGAATCTATAACTAGTGTCACAGGAATGGTTCAAAACATAGTCAGTACGAAGAGTCAGTCTTCTTGTACTTAAGTCGGCATTGTGCCTTTTGTATTTAATTCCGATGCAATTTCTGTGTTTCATCGTCAATAAGAAGGTCAGAGGGATACAGTAAACCAGACGTGAAGCATCGGAATCTATAACTAGTGTCACAGGAATGGTTCAAAACATAGACTGTAGGAAGAGTCAGTCTTCTTGTACTTAAGTCTGCATTGTGCCTTTTGTATTTAATTCCGATCAATTTCTGTGTTTCATCGTCAATAAGAAGGTCAGAGGGATACAGTAAACCTGAAGTGAAGCATCGAAATCTATAACTATTGTCACAGGAATGGTTCATGGCATAGACAGTAGGAAGAGTCAGTCTTCTTCAACTTAAGTCGGCATTGTGCCTTTTGCATTTAATTCCGATGCAATTTCTGTGATTCATCGTCAATAACAAGGTCCAAGGGATAGAGTTAACCTGGAGTGAAGCATCGGAATCTATAACTAGTGACACAGGGATGGTTCAAAACATAGACAGTAAGAAGAGTCAGTATTCTTGTACTTAAGTCGGCATTGTGCCTTTTGTATTTAATTCCGATGCAATTTCTGTGCTTAATCGTCAATAAGAAGGTCCAGGGGATACAGTAAACCTAAAGTGAAGCACCGGATTCTATAACAAGTGTTACAGGAATGGTCAAAACATCGTCAGTAAGAAGAGTCAGTCTTCTTGTACTTAAGTCAGCATTGTGCCTTTTGTATTTAATTCCGATGTAATTTCTGTGTTTCATCTTCATTAAGAAGTTCCAAGGGATGCAGTAAACCTGGAGTGAAGCATCAGAGTCTATAACTAGTGTCACAGGAATGGTTCAAAAGCATAGTCAGTAAGAAGAATCAGTCTTCTTGTACATAAGTAGGCATTGTGCCTTTTGTATTTAATACCGATGCAATTTCTGTGTTTCATCGTCAGTGAGAAGGTCCAGCGGATACAGTAAACCTGAAGTGAAGCACCGGAATCTATAACTAGTGTCACAGGAATGGTTCAAAGCATAGACAGTATGAAGAGTCAGTCTTCTTGTACGTAAGTCGGCATTGTGACTTTTGTATTTAATTCCGATGCAAATTCTGTGTTTCATCGTCAATAAGTAGGTCACAGAGATACAGTAAACCTGAAGTGAAGCATCGGAATCTATAACTAGTGTCACAGGAATGGTTGAAAAACGTAGACAGTAGGAAGAGTCAGTCTTCTTGTACTTAAGTCGGCATTGTGACTTTTCTATGTAATTCATATGCAATTTCTGTGTTTCATCGGCAATAAGAAGGTCCAAGGGATACTGTAAACCTGTAGTGAAGCATTGGAATCTATAACTAGTGTCACAGGAATGGTTCAAAACACAGTCAGTAAGAAGAGTCAGTCTTCTTGTACTTAATTCGGCATTGTGCCTTTAGTATTTAATTCCAATACAATTTCTGTGTTTGATCGTCAATAGGAAGGTCAGAGGGATACATTAAATCTGAAGTGAAGCATCGGAATCTATAACTAGTGTCACAGGAATGGTTCAAAACATAGTCAGTAATAAGCGTCAGTCTTCTTGTACTTAAGACGGCATTGTGACTTTTCTATTTAATTCCGATGCAATTTCCGTGTTTCATCGTCAATAAGAAGGTCAGAGGGATACAGTAATCCTCAAGTGAAGCATCAGAATCTATAACTAGTGTTACAGGAAAGGTTCAAAACTTAGTCAGTTACAAGAGTCAGTCTTCTTGTACTTAAGACGGCATTGTGACTTTTCTATTTAATTCCGATGCAATTTCAGTGTTTCATCGTCAATAAGAAGGTCCAAGGGATACAGTAAACCTGGAGTGAAGCGTCGGAATTTATAACTAGTGTCACAGGGATGGTTCAAAACATAGACAGTAAGATGAGTCAGTATTCTTGTACTTAAGTCGGCATTGTCCCTTTTGTAAATAATTCCGTTGCAATTTTTGTGTTTCATCGTCAATAAGAAGGTCCAAGGGATACAGTAAACCTAGAGTGAAGCATCGGAATTTATAACTAGTGTCACAGGGATGGTTCAAAGCATAGACAGTAAGAAGAGTCAGTATTCTTGTACTTAAGTCGGCATTGTGCCTTTTGTATTTAATTCCGATGCAATTGCTGTGTTTCATCGTCAACAAGAAGCTCCAAGGGATACAGTAAAACTGAAGTGAAGCACCGGAATCTATAACTAGTATCACAGGAATGGTTCAAAACATAGTCAGTAAGAACGGTCAGTCCTCTTGTACTTAAGTCGGCATTGTACCTTTTGTATTTAATTCCGATGCAATTTTGTGTTTCATCGTCAAGAAGAAGGTCCAAGGGATACAGTAAACCTGAAGTGAAGCGTCGGAATCTATAACAAGTGTCACAGGAATGGTTCAAAACATAGACAGTAGGAAGAGTCAGTCTTGTTGTACTTATGTCAGCATTGTGCCTTTTTATTTAATTCCGATGCAATTTTTGTGTTTCATCGTCAATAAGAAGGTCAGAGGGATACGGTAAACCTGTAGTGAAGCATCGGAACCTGTAACTAGTGTCACAGGAATGGTTCAAAACATAGACAGTAGGAACAGTCAGTCTTCTTGTACTTAAGTAGGCATTGTGCCTTTTCTAGTTAATTCCGATGCAATTTCTGTGCTTCATCGACAATAAGAAAGTCCAAGGGATACAGTAAACCTGAAGTGAAGCATCGGAAGCTATAACTAGTGTCACAGGAATGGTTCAAAACATGGTCAGTAAGAAGGGTCAGTCTTCTTGTACTTAAGTCGGAATTGTGCCTTTTCTATTTAATTCCTATGCAATTTCTGTGTTTCATCGTCAATAAGAAGGTCAGAGGGATACAGTAAACCTGAAGTGAAGTATCAGAATCTATAACTTGTGTCACAGGAATGGTTTAAAACATAGTCAGTAAGATGAGTCGGTCTTCTTGTACTTAAGTCGGCATTGTGCCTTTTGTATTTAATTCCGATGCAATTTCTGTGTTTCATCGTCAATAAGAAGGTCCAAGGGATACAGTAAACCTGAAGTGAAGCATCGAAATCTATAACTGGTGTCACAGGAATGGTTCAAAACATAGACAGAAGAAAAGTCAGTCTTCTTGTAGTTAAGTCGGCATTGTCCTTTTTGTATTTAATTCCGTTGCAATTTCTGTATTTCATCGTCAATAAGAGGGTCAGAGGGATACAGTAAACCTGAAGTTAAGCATCGTGTCACAGGAATGGGATAAACATAGAAAGTAGGAAGAGTCAGTCTTCTTGTACTTAAGTCGGCATTGTGCCTTCTCTATTTAATTCCGATGCAATTGCTGTGTTTCATCGTCAATAAGAAGGTCCAAGGGATACAGTAAACCTGAAGTGAAGCATCGTAATCTATAACTAGTGTCACAGGAATGCTTCAAATCATAGCTAGTATGAAGAGTCAGTGTTCTTGTACTTAAGTCGGCATTGTTCCTTTTCTATTTAATTCCGATGCAATTTCAGTGTTTCATCGTCAATAAGAAGGTCCAAGGGATACAGTAAACCTGCAGTGAAGCATCGGAATCTGTAACTAGTGTCACAGGAATGGTTCAAATCATAAACCGTAAGATGAGTCAGTCTTCTTGTACTTAAGTCGGCATTGTGCCTTTTTTATTTAATTCCGATGCAATTTCTGAGTTTCATCATCAATAAGAAGGCGCAAGGGATACAGTAAACCTAGAGTGAAGATCGGAATCTATTACTAGTGCACAGGAATGGTTCAAAACATAGACAGTAAGAAGAGTCAGTCTTCTTGTACTTAAGTCGGCATTGTGCCTTTTGTATTTAATTCCGACGCAATTTCTGTGTTTCATCGTCAATAAAAGGTCCAAGGGATACAGTAAACCTGAAGTTAAGCATCGGAATCTACAACTACTGTCACAGGAATGGTTCAAAACATAGTCAGTAAGAAGAGTCAGTCTTCTTGTACTTAAGTCGGCATTGTGCCTTTTGTATTTAATTCCGATGCAATTTCTGTGTTTTATCGTCAATAAGAAGGTCCAAGGGTTACAGTAAACCTGAAGTGAAGCATCGGAATCTATAACTAGTGTCACAGGAGTGGTTCAATCATAGTAAGTAAGAGGAGTCAGTGTTCTTTTACTTAAGTCCACATTGTGCCTTTTCTATTTACTTCCGATGCAATTTCTGTGTTTCATCGTCAATAATGAGGTCCAAGGGATACAGTAAACCTGCAGTGAAGCATCGGAATCTGTAACTAGTGTCACAGGAATGGTTCAATCATAGACCGTAAGATGAGTGAGTCTTCTTGTACTTAAGTGGGCATTGTGCCTTCTCTATTTAATTCCGATGCATTTGCTGTGTTTCATCGTCAATAAGAAAGTCCAAGGGATACAGTGAACCTGAAGTGAAGCATCGGAATCAGTAACTAGTGTCACAGGAATGGTTCAAAACATAGACAGTAACAAGAGTCTGTTACCATGTCCTTAAGTCGGAATTGTGCCCTTTCTATTTAATTCCGATGAAATTTCTGTGATTCATCGTCAATACGAAGGTGAGAGGGATACAGTAAACCTGAAGTGAAGCATCGGAATCTATAACTAGTGTCACAGGAATGGTTCAAAACATAGACAGTAAGAAGAGTCAGTTTTCTTGTACTTAAGTCGGCATTGTGCCTTTTGTATTTAATTCCGATGCAATTTCTGTGTTTCCTCGTCAATAAGAAGGACAGAGGGATACAGTAAACCTGAAGTGAAGCATCGGAATCTATAACTAGTGTCACAGGAATGGTTAAAACATAGACAGTAAGAAGAGTCAGTTTTTCCTTGTACTTAAGTCGGCATTGTGCCTTTTGTATTTAATTCCGATGCAATTTCTGTGATTCATCGTCAATAAGAAGGTCAGAGGGATACAGTAAACCTGAAGTGAAGCATCGGAATCTATAACTAGTGTCACATGAATGGTTCAACTCTTAGACAGTAAGAAGAGTCAGTTATCTTGTACTTAAGTCGGCATTGTGCCCTTTGTATTTCATTCCGATGCTATTTCTGTGTTTCATCGTCAATAAGAAGGTCAGTGGGATACAGTAAACCGGAAGTGAAGCATCGGAATCTATAACTAGTGTCACAGGAATGGTTCAAACATAGACAGTAAGAAGAGTCAGTTTTCTTGTACTTAAGTCGGCATTGTGCCTTTTGTATTTAATTCCGATGCAATTTCTGTGTTTCATCGTCAATAAGAAGGTCACAGGGATACAGTAAACCTGAAGTGAAGCATCGGAATCTATAACTAGCGTCACAGGAATGGTTCAAAACAATGACAGTAAGAAGAGTCTGTTTTCTTGTACTTAAGTCGGCATCGTGCCTTTGGTATATATATCCGATGTAATATCTGTGTCTCATCGTCAATAAGAAGGTCAGAGGGATACAGTAAACCTGAAGTGAAGCATGGGAATCTATAACTAGCGACACAGGAATTGTTCAAAACATAGACAGTACGAAGTGTCAATTTTCGTGTACTTAAGGCCGCATTGTGCGTTGTCTATTTAATTCCGATGCAATTTCTGTGTTTCATCGTCAATAAGAAGGTCGGAGGGATACGGTAAACCTGAAGTGAAGCATTGGAATCTATAACTAGTGTCACAGGAATGTTTCAAAACATAGACAGTAACAAGAGTCAGTTATCTTGTACATAAGTCGGAATTGTGCATTTTGTATCTAATTCCGATGAAATTTCTGTGTTTCATCGTCAATAAGAAGGGCAGAGGGATACAGTAAACCTGAAATGAAGCATCGGAATCTATTACTAGTGTCACAGGAATGGTTCAAAACATAGACAGTAAGAAGGGTCAGTTTTCTTGTACTTAAGTCGGCATTGTGCCTTTTGTATTTAATTCCGATTCCATTTCTGTGTTTCCTCGTCAATAAGAAGGACAGAGCGATACAGCAAACCTAAAGTGAAGCATCGGAAACTATAACTAGTGTCACAGGAATGGTTAAAACATAGACAGTAAGAAGAGTCAGTTTTTCCTTGTATTTTAGTCGGCATTGTGCCTTTTGTATTTAATTCCGATGCAATTTCTGTGATTCATCGTCAATAAGAAGGTCAGAGGGATACAGTAAACCTGAAGTGAAGCATCGGAATCTATAACTAGTGTCACATGAATGGTTCAACACATAGACAGTAAGAAGAGTCAGTTATCTTGTACTTAAGTGGGCATTGTGCCTTTTGTATTTAATTCCGATGCTATTTCTGTGTTTCATCGTCAATAAGAAGGTCAGAGGGATACAGTAAACCGGAAGTGAAGCATCGGTATCTATAAGTAGTGTCACAGGAATGGTTAAAAACATACACAGTAAGAAGAGTCGGTTTTCTTGTACATAAGTCGGCATTGTGCCTTTTGAATTTAATTCCGATGATATTTCTGTGTTTCATCGCCAATAAGAAGGTCAGAGGGAGGCAGTGAACCTGAAGTCGAGCAACCGAATCCATAACTAGTGTCACAGGAAAGGTTCAAAACATAGACAGTAAGAAGAGCCAGTCTTCTTGTACTTGAGTCGGCATTGTGCCTTTTGTATTTAATTCCGATGCAATTTCTGTGTTCAATCGTCAATAAGAAGGTCAGAGGGATACAGTAAACCTGAAGTGAAGCATCGGAATCTATAGCCAGTGTCACAGGAATGGTTCAAAACTTAGACAGTAAGAAGAGTCAGTTTTCTTGTACTTAACTCGGCATTGTGCTTTTTGTATTTAATTCCGATGGAATATCTGTGTTTCATCGTCAATAAGAAGGTCAGAGGGATACTGTAACCGGAAGTGAAGCATCGGAATCCATAACTAGCGTCACATGAATGGTTCAACACATAGACAGTAAGAAGAGTCAGTTATCTTGTACTTAAGTCGGCATTGTGCCTTTTGTATTTAATTCCGACGCAATTTCTGTGTTTCGTCGTCAATACGAAGGACAGAGGGATACAGTAAACCTTAAGTGGAGAATCGGAATCTATAACTAGTGTCTCAGGAATGGTTCAAACATAGACAGTAAGAAGAGTCAGTCATCTTGTATTTAAGTTGGCATTGTGCCTTTTCTATTTAATTCCGATGCAATTTCAGTGTTTCATCGTCAATAAGAAGGTCCAAGGGATACAGTAAACCTGCAGTGATGCATCGGAATCTGTAACTAGTGTCACAGGAATGGTTCAAATCATAAACCGTAAGATGAGTCAGTCTTCTTGTACTTAAGTCGGCATTGTGCCTTTTTTATTTAATTCCGATGCAATTTCTGAGTTTCATCATCAATAAGAAGGCGCAAGGGATACAGTAAACCTAGAGTGAAGATCGGAATCTATTACTAGTGCACAGGAATGGTTCAAAACATAGACAGTAAGAAGAGTCAGTCTTCTTGTACTTAAGTCGGCATTGTGCCTTTTGTATTTAATTCCGACGCAATTTCTGTGTTTCATCGTCAATAAAAGGTCCAAGGGATACAGTAAACCAGAAGTTAAGCATCGGAATCTACAACTACTGTCACAGGAATGGTTCAAAACATAGTCAGTAAGAAGAGTCAGTCTTCTTGTACTTAAGTCGGCATTGTGCCTTTTGTATTTAATTCCGATGCAATTTCTGTGTTTTATCGTCAATAAGAAGGTCCAAGGGTTACAGTAAACCTGAAGTGAAGCATCGGAATCTATAACTAGTGTCACAGGAGTGGTTCAAAGCATAGTAAGTAAGAAGAGTCAGTGTTCTTTTACTTAAGTCCACATTGTGCCTTTTCTATTTACTTCCGATGCAATTTCTGTGTTTCATCGTCAATAATGAGGTCCAAGGGATACAGTAAACCTGCAGTGAAGCATCGGAATCTGTAACTAGTGTCACAGGAATGGTTCAATCATAGACCGTAAGATGAGTGAGTCTTCTTGTACTTAAGTCGGCATTGTGCCTTCTCTATTTAATTCCGATGCATTTGCTGTGTTTCATCGTCAATAAGAAAGTCCAAGGGATACAGTGAACCTGAAGTGAAGCATCGGAATCAGTAACTAGTGTCACAGGAATGGTTCAAAACATAGACAGTAACAAGAGTCTGTTACCATGCCCTTAAGTCGGAATTGTGCCCTTTCTATTTAATTCCGATGAAAATTCTGTGTTTCATCGTCAATACGAAGGTGAGAGGGATACAGTAAACCTGAAGTGAAGCATCGGAATCTATAACTAGTGTCACAGGAATGGTTCAAAACATAGACAGTAAGAAGAGTCAGTTTTCTTGTACTTAAGTCGGCATTGTGCCTTTTGTATTTAATTCCGATGCAATTTCTGTGTTTCCTCGTCAATAAGAAGGACAGAGGGATACAGTAAACCTGAAGTGAAGCATCGGAATCTATAACTAGTGTCACAGGAATGGTTAAAACATAGACAGTAAGAAGAGTCAGTTTTTCCTTGTACTTAAGTCGGCATTGTGCCTTTTGTATTTAATTCCGATGCAATTTCTGTGATTCATCGTTAATAAGAAGGTCAGAGGGATACAGTAAACCTGAAGTGAAGCATCGGAATCTATAACTAGTGTCACATGAATGGTTCAACTCTTAGACAGTAAGAAGAGTCAGTTATCTTGTACTTAAGTCGGCATTGTGCCCTTTGTATTTCATTCCGATGCAATTTCTGTGTTTCATCGTCAATAAGAAGGTCAGTGGGATACAGTAAACCGGAAGTGAAGCATCGGAATCTATAACTAGTGT
The DNA here is from genome assembly GCF_021461385.2 of Schistocerca piceifrons. Classification (NCBI taxonomy): domain Eukaryota; kingdom Metazoa; phylum Arthropoda; class Insecta; order Orthoptera; family Acrididae; genus Schistocerca; species Schistocerca piceifrons. The sequence goes on along the minus strand of NC_060146.1, from coordinate 6,123,138 downwards.
CACAGGAATGGTTCAAACATAGACAGTAAGAAGAGTCAGTTTTCTTGTACTTAAGTCGGCATTGTGCCTTTTGTATTTAATTCCGATGCAATTTCTGTGTTTCATCGTCAATAAGAAGGTCACAGGGATACAGTAAACCTGAAGTGAAGCATCGGAATCTATAACTAGCGTCACAGGAATGGTTCAAAACAAAGACAGTAAGAAGAGTCTGTTTTCTTGTACTTAAGTCGGCATCGTGCCTTTGGTATATATATCCGATGTAATATCTGTGTCTCATCGTCAATAAGAAGGTCAGAGGGATACAGTAAACCTGAAGTGAAGCATGGGAATCTATAACTAGCGACACAGGAATTATTCAAAACATAGACAGTACGAAGAGTCAATTTTCGTGTACTTAAGGCCGCATTGTGCGTTGTCTATTTAATTCCGATGCAATTTCTGTGTTTCATCGTCAATAAGAAGGTCGGAGGGATACGGTAAACCTGAAGTGAAGCATGGGAATCTATAACTAGTGTCACAGGAATGTTTCAAAACATAGACAGTAACAAGAGTCAGTTATCTTGTACATAAGTCGGAATTGTGCATTTTGTATCTAATTCCGATGAAATTTCTGTGTTTCATCGTCAATAAGAAGGGCAGAGGGATACAGTAAACCTGAAATGAAGCATCGGAATCTATTACTAGTGTCACAGGAATGGTTCAAAACATAGACAGTAAGAAGAGTCAGTTTTCTTGTACTTAAGTCGGCATTGTGCCTTTTGTATTTAATTCCGATTCCATTTCTGTGTTTCCTCGTCAATAAGAAGGACAGAGCGATACAGCAAACCTAAAGTGAAGCATCGGAAACTATAACTAGTGTCACAGGAATGGTTAAAACATAGACAGTAAGAAGAGTCAGTTTTTCCTTGTATTTTAGTCGGCATTGTGCCTTTTGTATTTAATTCCGATGCAATTTCTGTGATTCATCGTCAATAAGAAGCTCAGAGGGATACAGTAAACCTGAAGTGAAGCATCGGAATCTATAACTAGTGTCACATGAATGGTTCAACTCATAGACAGTAAGAAGGGTCAGTTATTTTGTACTTAAGTGGGCATTGTGCCTTTTGTATTTAATTCCGATGCTATTTCTGTGTTTCATCGTCAATAAGAAGGTCAGAGGGATACAGTAAACCGGAAGTGAAGCATCGGTATCTATAACTAGTGTCACAGGAATGGTTAAAATCATACACAGTAAGAAGAGTCGGTTTTCTTGTACATAAGTCGGCATTGTGCCGTTTGAATTTAATTCCGATGATATTTCTGTGTTTCATCGCCAATAAGAAGGTCAGAGGGAGGCAGTGAACCTGAAGTCGAGCAACCGAATCCATAACTAGTGTCACAGGAAAGGTTCAAAACATAGACAGTAAGAAGAGCCAGTCTTCTTGTACTTGAGTCGGCATTGTGCCTTTTGTATTTAACTCCGATGCAATTTCTGTGTTCAATCGTCAATAAGAAAGTCAGAGGGATACAGTAAACCTGAAGTGAAGCATCGGAATCTATAACCAGTGTCACAGGAATGGTTCAAAACTTAGACAGTAAGAAGAGTCAGTTTTCTTGTACTTAACTCGGCATTGTGCTTTTTGTATTTAATTCCGATGGAATATCTGTGTTTCATCGTCAATAAGAAGGTCAGAGGGATACTGTAACCGGAAGTGAAGCATCGGAATCCATAACTAGCGTCACATGAATGGTTCAACACATAGACAGTAAGAAGAGTCAGTTATCTTGTACTTAAGTCGGCATTGTGCCTTTTGTATTTAATTCCGACGCAATTTCTGTGTTTCGTCGTCAATACGAAGGACAGAGGGATACAGTAAACCTTAAGTGGAGAATCGGAATCTATAACTAGTGTCTCAGGAATGGTTCAAACATAGACAGTAAGAAGAGTCAGTCATCTTGTATTTAAGTCGGCATTGTGCCTTTTCTATTTAATTCCGATGCAATTTCTGTGTTTCATCGTCAATAAGAAGGTCACAGGGATACAGTAAAGCTGAAGTGAAGCATCGGAATCTACAAGTAGTGTCATAGGAATGGTTCAAAACATAGGGAGTAAGATGAGACAGTCTTCTTGTACCTAAGTCGGCATTGAGCCTTTTGTATTAAATTCCGATGCAATTTCTGTGCCTCATCATCAATATAAGGTCAGAGGGATACAGTAAACCTGAAGTGAAGCATCGGATTCTATAACTAGTGTCACAGGAATGGTTCAAAACATAGACAGTAAGAAGAGTCAGTTTTTTTGTACTTAAGTCGGCATTGTGCTTTTTGTATTTAATTCCGATGGAATATCTGTGTTTCATCGTCAATAAGAAGGTCAGAGGGATACAGTAACCGGAAGTGAAGCATCGGAATCCATAACTAGCGTCACATGAATGGTTCAACACATAGACAGTAAGAAGAGTCAGTTATCTTGTACTTAAGTCGGCATTGTGCCTTTTGTATCTAATTCCGACGCAATTTCTGTGTTACGTCGTCAATACGAAGGACAGAGGGATACAGTAAACCTTAAGTGGAGAATCGGAATCTATAACTAGTGTCTCAGGAATGGTTGAAACATAGACAGTAGGAAGAGTCAGTCTTCTTGTATTTAAGTCGGCATTGTGCCTTTTCTATTTAATTCCGATGCAATTTCTGTGTTTCATCGTCAATAAGAAGGTCACAGGGATACAGTAAACCTGAAGTGAAGCATCGGAATCTATAACTAGCGTCACAGGAATGGTTCAAAAGATAGACAGTACGAAGAGTCAATTTTCGTGTACTTAAGTCGGCATTGTGCGTTGTCTATTTAATTCCGATGCAATTTCTGTGTTTCATCGTCAATAAGAAGGTCAGAGGGATACGGTAAACCTGAAGTGAAGCATGGGAATCTATAACTAGTGTCACAGGAATGGTTCAAAGCATAGACAGTAACAAGAGTCAGTTATCTTGTACATAAGTCGGAATTGTGCATTTTGTATCTAATTCCGATGAAATTTCTGTGTTTCATCGTCAATAAGAAGGTCAGAGGGATACAGTAAACCTGAAATGAAGCATCGGAATCTATTACTAGTGTCACAGGAATGGTTCAAAACATAGACAGTAAGAAGAGTCAGTTTTCTTGTACTTAAGTCGGCATTGTGCCTTTTGTATTTAATTCCGATTCAATTTCTGTGTTTCCTCGTCAATAAGAAGGACAGAGCGATAAAGCAAACCTGAAGTGAAGCATCCGAAACTATAACTAGTGTCACAGGAATGGTTAAAACATAGACAGTAAGAAGAGTCAGTTTTTTCCTTGTATTTTAGTCGGCATTGTGCCTTTTGAATTTAATTCCGATGCAATTTCTGTGATTCATCGTCAATATGAAGGTCAGACGGATACAGTAAACCTGAAGTGAAGCATCGGAATCTATAACTAGAGTCACATGAATGGTTCAACTCATAGACAGTAAGAAGAGTCCGTTATCTTGTACTTAAGTGGGCATTGTGCCTTTTGTATTTAATTCCGATGCTATTTCTGTGTTTCATCGTCAATAAGAAGGTCAGAGGGATACAGTAAACCGGAAGTGAAGCATCGGAATCTATAACTAGTGTCACAGGAATGGTTAAAAACATACACAGTAAGAATAGTCGGTTTTCTTGTACTTAAGTCGGCATTGTGCCTTTTGTATTTAATTCCGATGCTATTTCTGTGTTTCACCGCCAATAAGGTCAGAGGGAGGCAGTGAACCTGAAGTCGAGCATCCGAATCCATAACTAGTGTCACAGGAAAGGATCAAAACATAGACAGTAAGAAGAGCCAGTCTTCTTGTACTTGAGTCGGCATTGTGCCTTTTGTATTTAATTCCGATGCAATTTCTGTGTTTCATCGACAATAAGGAGGTCAGAGGGATACAGTAAACCTGAAGTAAAGCATCGGAATCTATAACTAGTGTCACAGGAATGGTTCAAAACATAGACAGTAAGAAGAGCCAGTCTTCTTGTACTTGAGTCGGAATTGTGCCTTTTGTATTAAATTCCGATGCAATTTCTGTGTTTCATCGTCAATAAGAAGGTCACAGGGATACAGTAAAGCTGAAGTGAAGCATCGGAATCTATAACTAGTGTCATAGGAATGGTTCAAAACATACAGAGTAAGATGAGACAGTCTTCTTGTACCTAAGTCGGCATTGAGCCTTTTGTATTAAATTAGGATGCAATTTCTGTGTTTCATCGTCAATAAGAATGTCCAAGGGATACAGTAAACCTGAAATGAAGCATCGACATCTATAATTGGTGTCACAGGAATGGTTCATAACATAGACAGAAGAAGAGTCAGTCTTCTTGTACTTAAGTCGGCATTGTCCGTTTTTTTGTATTTAGTTCCATTGCAATTTCTGTGTTTCATCGTCTATAAGGGGGTCAGAGGGATACAGTAAATTTGAGGTGAAGCATCGGAATCTATAACTAGTGTCACAGGAATGCTAAAAAACATAGAAAGTAGGAAGAGTCCGTCTTCTTGTACTTAAGTCGGCATTGTGAATTCTCTATTTGATTCCGAAGCATTTGCTGTGTTTCATCGTTAATAAGATAGTCCAAGGGATACAGTAAAACTGAAGTTAAGCATCGGAATCTATAACTAGTGTCACAGGAATGGTTCAAAGCATAGTCAGTAATAAGAGTCAGTGTTCTTGTACTTAAGTCGGCATTGTGCCATTTGTATTTAATTCCGATGCAATTTCTGTGTTTCATCGTCAATAAGAAGGTCAGAGGGATACGGTAAACCTGAAGTGAAGCATGGGAATCTATAACTAGAGTCACAGGAATGGTTCAAAACATAGACAGTAACAAGAGTCAGTTATCTTGTACATAAGTCGGAATTGTGCATTTTGTATCTAATTCCGATGAAATTTCTGTGTTTCATCGTCAATAAGAAGGTCAGAGGGATACAGTAAACCTGAAATGAAGCATCGGAATCTATTACTAGTGTCACAGGAATGGTTCAAAACATAGACAGTAAGAAGAGTCAGTTTTCTTGTACTTAAGTCGGCATTGTGCCTTTTGTATTTAATTCCGATTCAATTTCTGTGTTTCCTCGTCAATAAGAAGGACAGAGCGATAAAGCAAACCTGAAGTGAAGCATCCGAAACTATAACTAGTGTCACAGGAAAGGTTAAAACGTAAACAGTAAGAAGAGTCAGTTTTTCCTTGTATTTTAGTCGGCATTGTGCCTTTTGTATTTAATTCCGATGCAATTTCTGTGATTCATCGTCAATAAGAAGTTCAGACGGATACAGTAAACCTGAAGTGAAGCATCGGAATCTATAACTAGTGTCACATGAATGGTTCAACTCATAGACAGTAAGAAGAGTCAGTTATCTTGTACTTAAGTGGGCATTGTGCCTTTTGTATTTAATTCCGATGCTATTTCTGTGTTTCATCGTCAATAAGAAGGTCAGAGGGATACAGTAAACCTGAAGTAAAGCATCGGAATCTATAACTAGTGTCACAGGAATGGTTCAAAACATAGACAGTAAGAAGAGCCAGTCTTCTTGTACTTAAGTCGGCATTGTCCGTTTTTTTTGTATTTAGTTCCATTGCAATTTCTGTGTTTCATCGTCTATAAGAGGGTCAGAGGGATACAGTAAACCTGAGGTGAAGCATCGGAATCTATAACTAGTGTCACAGGAATGCTATAAACATAGAAAGTAGGAAGAGTTCGACTTCTTGTACTTAAGTCGGCATTTTGAATTCTCTATTTAATTCCGATGCATTGCTGTGTTTCATCGTTAATAAGATAGTCCAAGGGATACAGTAAAACTGAAGTGAAGCATCGGAATCTATAACTAGTGTCACAGGAATGGTTCAAAGCATAGTCAGTAATAAGAGTCAGTGTTCTTGTACTTAAGTCGGCATTGTGCCATTTGTATTTAATTCCGATGCAATTTCTGTGTTTCATCGTCAATAAGAAGGTCCAAACGATACATAAACCTTCAGTGAAGGATCGGAATCTGTAACTAGTGTCTCAGGAATGGTTCAAAACATAGACAGTAAGATGAGTCAGTCTTCTTGTACTTAAGTCGGCATTGTGCCTTTTTTATTTAATTCCGATGCAATTTCTGTGTTTCATCGTCAATAAGAAGGTCCAAGGGATACAGTAATCCTAGAGTGAAGATCGGAATCTATACTAGTGTCACAGGAATGGTTCAAAACATAGACAGTAAGAAGAGTCAGTCTTCTTGTACTTAATTCGGCATTGTGCATTTTGTATTTAATTCCGACGCTATTTCTGTGTTTCATCGTCAATAAGAAGGTCCAAGGGATACAGTAAACCTGCAGTGAAGGTTCGTAATCTGTAACTAGTGTCTCAGGAATGGTTCAAAACATAGACAGTAAGATGAGTCAGACTTTTTGTACTTAAGTCGGCATTGTGCCTTTTTTATTTAATTCCGATGCAATTTCTGTGTTTCATCGTCAATAAGAAGGTCCAAGGGATACAGTAATCCTAGAGTGAAGCATCGGAATCTATAACTAGTGCCACAGGAATGGTTCAAAACATAGTCAGTAAGATGAGTCAGTCATCTTGTACTAAAGTCGGCATTCTGCATTTTGTATGTAATTCCGATGCAATTTATGTATTTCATCGTCAACAAGAAGGTCCAAGAGATACAGTAACCTGAAGTGAAGCATCGGAATCTATAACTAGTGTCACAGGAATGGTTCAAAACATAGACAGTGGGAAGAGTCAGTCTTTGTGTACTTAAGTCGGCATTGTGCCTTTTGTATTTAATTCCGACGCAATTTCTGTGTTTCATCGTCAATACGAAGGTCCAAGGGATACGGTAAACCTGAAGTGAAGCATCGGAATCTATAACTAGTGTCACAGGTATGGTTCAAAGCATAGACAGTAACAAGAGTCAGTTCTCTTGTACTTAAGTCGGAATTGTGCTCTTTGTATTTAATTCCGATGAAATTTCTGAGTTTCATCGTCAATACGAAGGTCTGAGGGATACGGTAAACCTGAAGTGTAGCATCGGAATCTATAACTAGTGTCACAGGAACGGTTCAAAACATAGACAGTAAGAAGAGTCAGTTACCTTGTACTTAAGTCGGCATTGTGCCTTTTGTATTTAATTCCGATGCTATTTCTGTGTTTCATCGTCAATAAGAATGTCAGAGGGATACAGTAAACCGGAAGTGAAGCATCGGAATCAATAACTAGTGTCACAGGAATGGTTCAATACATAGACAGTAAGAAGAGTCAGTTTTCTTGTACTTAAGTCGGCATTGTGCCTTTTGTATTTAATTCCGATGCAATTTCTGTGTTTCATCGTCAATAAGAAGGTCAGAGGGATACAGTAAACCTGAAGTGAAGCATCGGAATCTATAACTAGCGTCACTGGAATGGTTCAAACATAGACAGTAAGAAGAGTCAGTTTTCTTGTACTTAAGTCGGCATCGTGCCTTTTGTATATATATATCCGATGCAATATCTGTGTTTCATCGTCAATAAGAAGGACAGAGGGATACAGTAAACCTGAAGTGAAGCATCGGAATCTATAACTAGTGTCACAGGAATGGTTAAAACATAGACAATAAGAAGAGTCAGTTTTTCCTTGTACTTAAGTCGGCATTGTGAATTTTTTAATTAATTCCGATGCAATTTCTGTGATTCATCGTCAATAAGAAGGTCAGAGGGATACAGTAAACCTGAAGTGAAGCTTCGGAGTCTATTACTAGTGTCACATGAATGGTTCAACTCATAGACAGTAAGAAGTGTCAGTTATCTTATACTTAAGTCGGCATTGTGCCTTTTGTATTTAATCCGATGCTATTTCTGTGTTTCATCGTCAATAAGAAGGTCAGAGGGATACAGAAAACCGGAAGTGAAGCATCGGAGTCTATTACTAGTGTCACAGGAATGGTTCAAAGCATAGACAGTAAGAAGAGTCAGTTTTCTTGTACTTAAGTCGGCATTGTACATTTTGAATTTAATTCCGATGCAATTTCTGTGTTTCATCACCAATAAGAAGGTCTGAGGGAGGCAGTGAACCTGAAGTCGAGCATCCGAATCCATAACTAGTGTCACAGGAAAGGATCAAAACATAGACAGTATGAAGAGCCAGTCTTCTTGTACTTGAGTCCTCATTGTGCCTTTTGTATTTAATTCCGATGCAATTTCTGTGTTTCATCGACAATAAGGAGATAAGAGGGATACAGTAAACCTGAAGTAAAGCATCGGAATCTATAAGTAGTGTTACAGGAATGGTTCAAAACATAGACAGTAAGAAGAGCCAGTCTTCTTGTACTTGAGTCGGAATTGTGCCTTTTGTATTTAATTCCGATGCAACTTCTGTGTTTCATCGTCAATAAGAAGGTCACAGGGATACAGTAAAGCTGAAGTGAAGCATCGGAATCTATAACTAGTGTCACAGGAATGGTTCAAAACATAGAGAGTAAGATGAGACAGTCTTCTTGACCCTTAATCGGCATTGAGACTTTTGTATTCAATTCCGATGCAATTTCTGTGTTTCATCGTCAATATAAGGTCAGAGGGATACAGTAAACCTGAAGTGAAGCACCGGAATCTATAGCCAGTGTCACAGGAATGGTTCAAAGCATAGACAGTACGAAGAGTCAGTTTTCTTGTACTTATGTCGGCATTGTGCCTTTTGTATTTAATTGCGATGTAATTTCTGTGTATCCTCGTCAATAAGAAGGTCCAAGGGATACTGTAAACCTGAAGTGAAGCATCGAAATCTATAACTAGTGTCACAGGAATTGTCCAAAACATAGACAGTAAGAAGAGACCGTTTTCTTGTACTTAAGCCGGCATTGTGCCTTTTGTGTTTAATTCCGATGCAATTTCTGTGTTTCATCGTCAATAAGAAGGTCAGAGGGATACAGTAAAGCTGAAGTGAAGCATCGGAATCTATATCTAGTGTCACAGGAATGGTTCAAAACTTAGACAGTAAGAAGAGTCAATTTTCTTGTACTTAAGTCGGCATTGTGCTTTTTGTATTTAATTCCGATGGAATATCTGTGTTTCATCGTCAATAAGAAGGTCAGAGGGATACAGTAAACCGGAAGTGAAGCATCGGAATCCATAACTAGTGTCACATGAATGGTTCAACACATAGACAGTAAGAAGGGTCAGTTATCTTGTACTTAAGTCGGCATTGTGCCTTTTGTATTTAATTCCGATGCTATTTCTGTGTTTCATCGTCAATAAGAAGGTCAGAGGGATACAGTAAACCGGAAGTGAAGCATCGGAATCTATAACTAGTGTCACAGGACTAGTTCAAAACATAGACAGTAAGAAGAGTCAGTTTTCTTGTACTTAAGTCGGCATTATGCCTTTTGTATTTAATTCCGATGCAATTTCTGTGTTTCGTCGTCAATAAGAAGGACAGAGGGATACAGTAAACCTTAAGTGAAGAATCGGAATCTATAACTAGTGTCACAGGAAAGGATAAAACATAGACAGTAAGAAGAGTCAGTATTGTTGTACTTAAGTCGGCATTGTACATTTTATATTTAATTCCGATGCAATTTCTGTGATTCATCGTCAATAAGAAGGTCAGAGGGATACAGTAAAAATGAACTGAAGCATCGGAATCTATAACTAGTGTCACGTGAATGGTTCAACACACAGACAGTAAGAAGAGTCAGTTATCTTGTACTTAAGTCGGCATTGTGCCTTTTGTATATAATTCCGATGATATTTCTGTAGTTCATCATCAATAACAAGGTCAGAGGGATACAGTAAACCGGAAGTGAAGCATTGGAATCCATAACTAGTGTCACAGCAATGGTTCAAAACATAGACACTAACAAGAGTCAGTTTTCTTGTACTTAAGTCGGGATTGAGATTTAAGTATTTAATTCCGATGATATTTCTGTGTTTCAACGTCAATAAGAAGGTCAGAGGGATACAGTAAACCTGAAGTGAAGCATCGGAGTCTATAAATAGTGTCACTGGAATGCTTCAAAACATAGACAGTAAGAAGAGTGAGTTTTCTTGTACTTAAGTCGGCATTGTGCCTTTTGTATTTAATTCCGTGCAATTTCTGTGTTTCCTCGTCAATAAGAAGGACAGAGGGATACAGTAAACCTGAAGTGAAAAATCGGAATCTATAACTAGTGTGACAGGAATGGTTAAAACATAGACAGTAAGAAGAGTCAGTTTTCTTGTACTTAAGTCGGCATTGTGCCTTTTGTATTTAATTTCGATGCAATTTCTGTGATTCATCGTCCATAAGAAGGTCAGACGGATACAGTAAAAATGTAGTGAAGCATCGGAATCTATAACTAGTGTCACATGAATAGTTCATAATAGAGACAGTAAGAAGAGTCAGTTTTCTTGTACTTAAGTCGGCATTGTGCCTTTTGTATTTAATTCCGATGCAATTTCTGTGTTTCATCGTCAATAAGAAGGTCAGAGGGATACAGTAAACCTGAAGTGAATCATCGGAATCTATAACTAGTGTCACAGGAATGGTTCAAAACGTAGACAATAAGAAGAGTCAGTTTTCTTAAACTTAAGTCGGCATTGTGCCTTTTGCATTTAATTCCGTTGCAATTTCTGTGTTTCATCGTCAATAAGAAGGTCAGAGGGATACAGTAAACCTGAAGAGAAGCATCGGAATCACTATTTAGTGTCACAGGAATGGTTCAAACATAGACAGTAAAAAGAGTCAGTTTTCTTGTACTTAATTCGGCATTGTGCCTTTTCTATTTAATTACGATGCAATTTCTATGTTTCATCTTCAATGAGAAGGTCAGGGGGATACAGTAAACCTGAAGTGAAGCATCGGAATCCACAACTAGTGTCACAGGAGTGGATGAAATCATAAACAGTAAAAACAGTCAGTTTTCTTGTACTTAAGTCGGCGTTGTGCCTTTTGTATTTAATTCCTTAGCAATTTCTGTGTTTCATCAACAATAAGAAGGTCAGAGGTATGCAGTAAACCTGAAGTGAAGAATCGGCAACTATAACTAGTGTCACAGGAATGGTTCAAAACATAGACAGTAAGAAGAGTCAGTTTTCTTGTACTTAAGTCGGCATTGTGCATTTTGTATTTAATTCCGATGCAATTTCTGTGTTTCATCGTCAATTAAAAGGTCAGAGGGATACATTAAAAATGAAGTGAAGCATCTGAATCTATAACTGGTGTCACATGAATGGTTCAACACATAGACAGTAAGAAGAGTCAGTTATCTTGTACTCCAGTCGGCATTGTGCCTTTTGTATTTAATTCCGATGCTATTTCTGTGTTTCTTCGTCAATAAGAAGGTCAGAGGGATTCAGCAAACCGGAAGTGAAGCATCGGAATCTATAACTAGTGTCACAGGAATGGTTCAAAACATAGACAGTAACAAGAGTCAGTTTTCTTGTACTTAAGTCGGAATTGTGCCTTATGTATTTATTTCCGATGAAATTTCTATGTTTCAACGTCGATAAGAAGGTCAGAGGGATACAGGGATACAGTAAACCTGAAGTGAAGCATCGGAATCTATAACTAGTGTCACTGGAATGGTTCAAAACATAGACAGTAAGAAGAGTCAGTTTTCTTGTACTTAAGTCGGCATTGTGCCTTTTGTGTTTAATTTCGATGCAATTTCTGTGATTCATCGTCAATAAGAAGGTCAGAGGGATACAGTAAAAATGTAGTGAAGCATCGGAATCTATAACTAGTGTCACAGGAATGGTTAAAACATAGACAGTAAGAAGAGTCAGTTTTCTTGTACTTAAGTCGGCATTGTGCCTTTTGTATTTAATTTCGATGCAATTTCTGTGATTCATCGTCAATAAGAAGGTCAGAGGGATACAGTAAAAATGTAGTGAAGCATCGGAATCCATAACTAGTGTCACATGAATGGTTCAGCACATAGACAGTAAGAAGGGTCAGTTATCTTGTACTTAAGTCGGCATTGTGCCTTTTGTATTTAATTCCGAAGTTATTTCTGTGATTCATCGTCAATAAGAAGGTCAGAGGGATACAGTAAACCGGATGCGAAGCATCGGAATCTATAACTAGTGTCACAGGAATGTTCGAAACATAGACAGTAAGAAGAGTCAGTTTTCTTGTACTTATGTTGGCATTGAGCCTCTTGTATTTAATTCCGATTCAATTTCTGTGTTTCATCGTCAATAAGAAGGTCAGAGGGATACAGTAAACCTGAAGTGAATCTTCGGAATCTATTACCAGTGTCACATGAATAGTTCAAATATAGACAGTAAGAAGAGTCAGTTTTCTTGTACTTAAATCGGCAATGTGCCTTTTGTATTTAATTCCGATGCAATTTCTGATTTTCATCGTCAATTAGAAGGTCAGAGGGATACAGTAAACCTGAAGTGAAGCATCGGAATCACTATTTAGTGTCACAGGAATGGTTCAAACATAGACAGTAAGAAGAGTCAGTTTTCTTGTACTTAATTCGGCATTGTGCCTTTTCTATTTAATTCCGATGCAATTTCTGTGTTTCATCGTCAATAAGAAGGTCAGAGGGATACAGTAAACCTGAAGTGAAGCATCGGCATCTATAACTAGTGTCACAGGAATGGTTCAAAGCATAGACTGTAAGAAGAGTCAGTTTCTTGTACTTAAGTGGGCATTGTTCTTTTTGTATTTAACTCTAATGCAATTTCTGTCTTTCATCGTCAATATGACGGTCAGAGGGATACAGTAAAAATGAAGTGAAGCATCGGAATTTATAACTAGTGTCACATGAATGGTTCAACTCATTGACAGTAAGAAGAGTCAGTTATCTTGTACTTAAGTCGGTATTGTTCCTTTTGTATTTAATTCCGAAGCTATTTCTGTGTTTCATCGTCAATAAGAAGGTCACAGGGACACAGTAAACCGGAGGTGAAGCATCGGAATCTATAACTAGTGTCACAGGAATGGTTAAAAACATACACAGTAAGAATAGTCGGTTTTCTTGTACTTAAGTCGGCATTGTGCCTTTTGTATTTAATTCCGATGCTATTTCTGTGTTTCATCGCCAATAAGGTCAGAGGGAGGCAGTGAACCTGAAGTCGAGCATCCGAATCCATAACTAGTGTCACAGGAAAGGATCAAAACATAGAAAGTAAGAAGAGCCAGTCTTCTTGTACTTGAGTCGGCATTGTGCCATTTGTATTTAATTCCGATGCAATTTCTGTGTTTCATCGTCAATAAGAAGGCCAGAGGGATACGGTAAACCTGAAGTGAAGCATGGGAATCTATAACTAGTGTCACAGGAATGGTTCAAAACATAGACAGTAACAAGAGTCAGTTATCTTGTACTTAAGTCGGCATAGTCCCTTTTGTATTTAGTTCCATTGCAATTTCTGTGTTTCATCTTCAATAAGTAGGTCGGAGGGATACAGTAAACCTGAGGTGAAGCATCGGAATCTATAACTAGTGTCACAGGAATGCTATAAACATAGAAAGTAGCAAGAGTTCGTCTTCTTGTACTTAAGTCGGCATTGTGAATTCTCTATTTAATTCCGATGCATTGCTGTGTTTCATCGTTAATAAGATAGTCCAAGGGATACAGTAAAACTGAAGTGAAGCATCGGAATCTATAACTAGTGTCTCAGGAATGGTTCAAAACATAGACAGTAAGATGAGTCAGTCTTCTTGTACTTAAGTCGGCATTGTGCCTTTTTTATTTAATTCCGATGCAATTTCTGTGTTTCATCGTCAATAAGAAGGTCCAAGGGATACAGTAATCCTAGAGTGAAGATCGGAATCTATTACTAGTGTCACAGGAATGGTTCAAAACATAGACAGTAAGAAGAGTCAGTCTCCTTGTACTTAATTCGGCATTGTGCATTTTGTATTTAATTCCGACGCAATTTCTGTGTTTCATCGTCAATAAGAAGGTCCAAGGGATACAGTAAACCTGCAGTGAAGGATCGTAATCTGTAACTAGTGTCTCAGGAATGGTTCAAAACATAGACAGTAAGATGAGTCAGTCTTTTTGTACTTAAGTCGGCATTGTGCCTTTTTTATTTAATTCCGATGCAATTTCTGTGTTTCATCGTCAATAAGAAGGTATAAGGGATACAGTAATCCTAGAGTGAAGCATCGGAATCTATAACTAGTGCCACAGGAATGGTTCAAAACATAGTCAGTAAGATGAGTCAGTCATCTTGTACTAAGTCGGCATTGTGCCTTTTGTATTTAATTCCGATGCAATTTATGTATTTCATCGTCAACAAGAAGGTCCAAGAGATACAGTAACCTGAAGTGAAGCATCGGAATCTATAACTAGTGTCACTGAAATGGTTCAAAACATAGACAGTGGGAAGAGTCAGTCTTCGTGTACTTAAGTCGGCATTGTGCCTTTTGTATTTAATTCCGACGCAATTTCTGTGTTTCATCGTCAATACGAAGGTCCAAGGGATACGGTAAACCTGAAGTGAAGCATCGGAATCTATAACTAGTGTCACAGGTATCGTTCAAAGCATAGACAGTAACAAGAGTCAGTTATCTTGTACTTAAGTCGGAATTGTGCTCTTTGTATTTAATTCCGATGAAATTTCTGTGTTTCATCGTCAATACGAAGGTCTGAGGGATACGGTAAACCTGAAGTGTAGCATCGGAATCTATAACTAGTGTCACAGGAACGGTTCAAAACATAGACAGTAAGAAGAGTCAGTTACCTTGTACTTAAGTCGGCATTGTGCCTTTTGTATTTAATTCCGATGCTATTTCTGTGTTTCATCGTCAATAAGAATGTCAGAGGGATACAGTAAACCGGAAGTGAAGCATCGGAATCAATAACTAGTGTCACAGGAATGGTTCAATACATAGACAGTAAGAAGAGTCAGTTTTCTTGTACTTAAGTCGGCATTGTGCCTTTTGTATTTAATTCCGATGCAATTTCTGTGTTTCATCGTCAATAAGAAGGTCAGAGGGATACAGTAAACCTGAAGTGAAGCATCGGAATCTATAACTAGCGTCACTGGAATGGTTCAAACATAGACAGTAAGAAGTGTCAGTTTTCTTGTACTTAAGTCGGCATCGTGCCTTTTGTATATATATCCGATGCAATATCTGTGTTTCATCGTCAATAAGAAGGACAGAGGGATACAGTAAACCTGAAGTGAAGCATCGGAATCTATAACTAGTGTCACAGGAATGGTTAAAACATAGACAATAAGAAGAGTCAGTTTTTCCTTGTACTTAAGTCGGCATTGTGCCTTTTGTAATTAATTCCGATGCAATTTCTGTGATTCATCGTCAATAAGAAGGTCAGAGGGATACAGTAAACCTGAAGTGAAGCTTCGGAGTCTATAACTAGTGTCACATGAATGGTTCAACTCATAGACAGTAAGAAGTGTCAGTTATCTTATACTTAAGTCGGCATTGTGCCTTTTGTATTTAATCCGATGCTATTTCTGTGTTTCATCGTCAATAAGAAGGTCAGAGGGATACAGAAAACCGGAAGTGAAGCATCGGAGTCTATTACTAGTGTCACAGGAATGGTTCAAAGCATAGACAGTAAGAAGAGTCAGTGTTCTTGTACTTAAGTCGGCATTGTACATTTTGTATTTAATTCCGATGCAATTTCTGTGTTTCATCACCAATAAGAAGGTCTGAGGGAGGCAGTGAACCTGAAGTCGAGCATCCGAATCCATAACTAGTGTCACAGGAAAGGTTCAAAACATAGACAGTATGAAGAGCCAGTCTTCTTGTACTTGAGTCGGCATTGTGCCTTTTGTATTTAATTCCGATGCAATTTCTGTGTTTCATCGACAATAAGGAGATAAGAGGGATACAGTGAACCTGAAGTAAAGCATCGGAATCTATAACTAGTGTCACAGGAATGGTTCAAAACATAGACAGTAAGAAGAGCCAGTCTTCTTGTACTTGAGTCGGAATTGTGCCTTTTGTATTTCATTCCGATGCAACTTCTGTGTTTCATCGTCAATAAGAAGGTCACAGGGATACAGTAAAGCTGAAGTGAAGCATCGGAATCTATAACTAGTGTCACAGGAATGGTTCAAAACATAGAGAGTAAGATGAGACAGTCTTCTTGTACCTTAATCGGCATTGAGACTTTTGTATTCAATTCCGATGCAATTTCTGTGTTTCATCGTCAATATAAGGTCAGAGGGATACAGTAAACCTGAAGTGAAGCACCGGAATCTATAGCCAGTGTCACAGGAATGGTTCAAAGCATAGACAGTACGAAGAGTCAGTTTTCTTGTACTTAAGTCGGCATTGTGCCTTTTGTATTTAATTGCGATGTAATTTCTGTGTATCCTCGTCAATAAGAAGGTCCAAGGGATACTGTAAACCTGAAGTGAAGCATCGGAATCTATATCTAGTGTCACAGGAATGGTTCAAAACTTAGACAGTAAGAAGAGTCAATTTTCTTGTACTTAAGTCGGCATTGTGCTTTTTGTATTTAATTCCGATGGAATATCTGTGTTTCATCGTCAATAAGAAGGTCAGAGGGATACAGTAAACCGGAAGTGAAGCATCGGAATCCATAACTAGTGTCACATGAATGGTTCAACACATAGACAGTAAGAAGGGTCAGTTATCTTGTACTTAAGTCGGCATTGTGCCTTTTGTATTTAATTCCGATGCTATTTCTGTGTTTCATCGTCAATAAGAAGGTCAGAGGGATACAGTAAACCGGAAGTGAAGCATCGGAATCTATAACTAGTGTCACAGGACTAGTTCAAAACATAGACAGTAAGAAGAGTCAGTTTTCTTGTACTTAAGTCGGCATTATGCCTTTTGTATTTAATTCCGATGCTATTTCTGTGTTTCGTCGTCAATAAGAAGGACAGAGGGATACAGTAAACCTTAAGTGAAGAATCGGAATCTATAACTAGTGTCACAGGAAAGGATAAAACATAGACAGTAAGAAGAGTCAGTATTCTTGTACTTAAGTCGGCATTGTACATTTTATATTTAATTCCGATGCAATTTCTGTGATTCATCGTCAATAAGAAGGTCAGAGGGATACAGTAAAAATGAACTGAAGCATCGGAATCTATAACTAGTGTCACGTGAATGGTTCAACACACAGACAGTAAGAAGAGTCAGTTATCTTGTACTTAAGTCGGCTTTGTGCCTTTTGTATATAATTCCGATGATATTTCTGTAGTTCATCATCAATAACAAGGTCAGAGGGATACAGTAAACCGGAAGTGAAGCATTGGAATCCATAACTAGTGTCACAGGAATGGTTCAAAACATAGACACTAACAAGAGTCAGTTTTCTTGTACTTAAGTCGGTATTGAGATTTAAGTATTTAATTCCGATGATATTTCTGTGTTTCAACGTCAATAAGAAGGTCAGAGGAATACAGTAAACCTGAAGTGAAGCATCGGAGTCTATAAATAGTGTCACTGGAATGCTTCAAAACATAGACAGTAAGAAGAGTGAGTTTTCTTGTACTTAAGTCGGCATTGTGCCTTTTGTATTTAATTCCGTGCAATTTCTGTGTTTCCTCGTCAATAAGAAGGACAGAGGGATACAGTAAACCTGAAGTGAAAAATCGGAATCTATAACTAGTGTGACAGGAATGGTTAAAACATAGACAGTAAGAAGAGTCAGTTTTCTTTTACTTAAGTCGGCATTGTGCCTTTTGTATTTAATTTCGATGCAATTTCTGTGATTCATCGTCCATAAGAAGGTCAGACGGATACAGTAAAAATGTAGTGAAGCATCGGAATCTATAACTAGTGTCACATGAATAGTTCATAATAGAGACAGTAAGAAGAGTCAGTTTTCTTGTACTTAAGTCGGCATTGTGCCTTTTGTATTTAATTCCGATGCAATTTCTGTGTTTCATCGTCAATAAGAAGGTCAGAGGGATACAGTAAACCTGAAGTGAATCATCGGAATCTATAACTAGTGTCACAGGAATGGTTCAAAACGTAGACAATAAGAAGAGTCAGTTTTCTTAAACTTAAGTCGGCATTGTGCCTTTTGCATTTAATTCCGTTGCAATTTCTGTGTTTCATCGTCAATAAGAAGGTCAGAGGGATACAGTAAACCTGAAGAGAAGCATCGGAATCACTATTTAGTGTCACAGGAATGGTTCAAACATAGACAGTAAAAAGAGTCAGTTTTCTTGTACCTAATTCGGCATTGTGCCTTTTCTATTTAATTACGATGCAATTTCTATGTTTCATCTTCAATAAGAAGGTCACAGGGATACAGTAAACCTGAAGTGAAGCATCGGAATCCACAACTAGTGTCACAGGAGTGGATGAAATCATAAACAGTAAGAACAGTCAGTTTTCTTGTACTTAAGTCGGCGTTGTGCCTTTTGTATTTCATTCCGTAGCAATTTCTGTGTTTCATCAACAATAAGAAGGTCAGAGGTATGCAGTAAACCTGAAGTGAAGAATCGGCAACTATAACTAGTGTCACAGGAATGGTTCAAAACATAAACAGTAAGAAGAGTCAGTTTTCTTGTACTTAAGTCGGCATTGTGCATTTTGTATTTAATTCCGATGCAATTTCTGTGTTTCATCGTCAATTAAAAGGTCAGAGGGATACATTAAAAATGAAGTGAAGCATCTGAATCTATAACTGGTGTCACATGAATGGTTAAACACATAGACAGTAAGAAGAGTCAGTTATCTTGTACTCCAGTCGGCATTGTGCCTTTTGTATTTAATTCCGATGCTATTTCTGTGTTTCTTCGTCAATAAGAAGGTCAGAGGGATTCAGCAAACCGTAAGTGAAGCATCGGAATCTATAACTAGTGTCACAGGAATGGTTCAAAACATAGACAGTAACAAGAGTCAGTTTTCTTGTACTTAAGTCGGAATTGTGCCTTATGTATTTATTTCCGATAAAATTTCTATGTTTCAACGTCGATAAGAAGGTCAGAGGGATACAGGGATACAGTAAACCTGAAGTGAAGCATCGGAATCTATAACTAGTGTCACTGGAATGGTTCAAAACATAGACAGTAAGAAGAGTCAGTTTTCTTGTACTTAAGTCGGCATTGTGCCTTTTGTATTTAATTTCGATGCAATTTCTGTGATTCATCGTCAATAAGAAGGTCAGAGGGATACAGTAAAAATGTAGTGAAGCATCGGAATCTATAACTAGTGTCACAGGAATGGTTAAAACATAGACAGTAAGAAGAGTCAGTTTTCTTGTACTTAAGTCGGCATTGTGCCTTTTGTATTTAATTTCGATGCAATTTCTGTGATTCATCGTCAATACGAAGGTCAGAGGGATACAGTAAAAATG
This sequence comes from Schistocerca piceifrons, assembly GCF_021461385.2. Classification (NCBI taxonomy): domain Eukaryota; kingdom Metazoa; phylum Arthropoda; class Insecta; order Orthoptera; family Acrididae; genus Schistocerca; species Schistocerca piceifrons. The sequence goes on along the minus strand of NC_060146.1, from coordinate 6,103,917 downwards.
TAGTGAAGCATCGGAATCCATAACTAGTGTCACATGAATGGTTCAGCACATAGACAGTAAGAAGGGTCAGTTATCTTGTACTTAAGTCGGCATTGTGCCTTTTGTATTTAATTCCGAAGTTATTTCTGTGTTTCATCGTCAATAAGAAGGTCAGAGGGATACAGTAAACCGGATGCGAAGCATCGGAATCTATAACTAGTGTCACAGGAATGTTCGAAACATAGACAGTAAGAAGAGTCAGTTTTCTTGTACTTATGTTGGCATTGTGCCTCTTGTATTTAATTCCGATGCAATTTCTGTGTTTCATCGTCAATAAGAAGGTCAGAGGGATACAGTAAACCTGAAGTGAATCTTCGGAATCTATTACTAGTGTCACATGAATAGTTCAAAATATAGACAGTAAGAAGAGTCAGTTTTCTTGTACTTAAGTCGGCAATGTGCCTTTTGTATTTAATTCCGATGCAATTTCTGATTTTCATCGTCAATAAGAAGGTCAGAGGGATACAGTAAACCTGAAGTGAAGCATCGGAATCACTATTTAGTGTCACAGGAATGGTTCAAACATAGACAGTAAGAAGAGTCAGTTTTCTTGTACTTAATTCGGCATTGTGCCTTTTCTATTTAATTCCGATGCAATTTCTGTGTTTCATCGTCAATAAGAAGGTCAGAGGGATACAGTAAACCTGAAGTGAAGCATCGGCATCTATAACTAGTGTCACAGGAATGGTTCAAAGCATAGACTGTAAGAAGAGTCAGTTTCTTGTACTTAAGTCGGCATTGTTCTTTTTGTATTTAACTCCAATGCAATTTCTGTCTTTCATCGTCAATATGACGGTCAGAGGGATACAGTAAAAATGAAGTGAAGCATCGGATTCTATAACTAGTGTCACATGAATGGTTCAACACATAGACAGTAAGAAGAGTCAGTTATCTTGTACTTAAGTCGGCATTGTACCTTTTGTATTTAATTCCGATGTTATTTCTGTGTTTCATCGTCAATAAGAAGGTCAGAGGGATACAGCAAACCGGAAGGGAAGCATCAGAATCTATAAGTAGTGTCACAGGAATGGTTCAAATCATAGACAGTAACTAGAGTCAGTCTTCTTGTACTTAAGTCGGAATTGTGCCTTATGTATTTAACTCCGAAGAAATTTCTGTGTTTCATCGTCAATAAGAAGGTCAGAGGGATACAGTAAACCTGAAGTGAAGCATCGGAATCTATAACTAGTGTCACTGGAATGGCTCAAAACATAGACAGTAAGAAGAGTCAGTTTTCTTGTTCTTACGTCGGCATTGTGCCTTTTGTATTTAATTCCGATGCACAATCTGTGTTTCTTTGTCAATAAGAAGGACAGAGGGATACAGTAAACCTGAAGCGAAGAATCGGAATCTGTAACTAGTGTCACAGGAGTGGTTCAAACATAGACAGTAAGAAGAGTCAGTTTTCTTGTACTTCAGTCGGCATTGTGCCTTTTGTATTTAATTCCGATGCAATTTCTGTGATTCACGTCAATAAGAAGGTAGGAGGGATACAGTAAATATGAAGTGAAACATCGGAATTTATAACTAGTGTCACATGAATGGTTCAACTCATTGACAGTAAGAAGAGTCAGTTATCTTGTACTTAAGTCGGTATTGTTCCTTTTGTATTAAATTCCGAAGCTATTTCTGTGTTTCATCGTCAATAAGAAGGTCACAGGGACACAGTAAACCGGAGGTGAAGCATCGGAATCTATAACTAGTGTCACAGGAATGGTTCACAGCATAGACAGTAAGAAGAGTCAGTTTTCTAGTACTTAAGTCGTCATTGTGCCTTTTGTATTTAATTCCGATGCAATTTCTATGTTTCATCGTCAATAAGAAGGTCAGAGGGATACAGTAAAAATGTAGTGAAGCATCGGAATCTATAACTAGTGTCACAGGAATGGTTAAAACATAGACAGTAAGAAGAGTCAGTTTTCTTGTACTTAAGTCGGCATTGTGCCTTTTGTATTTAATTTCGATGCAATTTCTGTGATTCATCGTCAATAAGAAGGTCAGAGGGATACAGTAAAAATGTAGTGAAGCATCGGAATCCATAACTAGTGTGACATGAATGGTTCAGCACATAGACAGTAAGAAGGGTCAGTTATCTTGTACTTAAGTCGGCATTGTGCCTTTTGTATTTAATTCCGAAGTTATTTCTGTGTTTCATCGTCAATAAGAAGGTCAGAGGGATACAGTAAACCGGATGCGAAGCATCGGAATCTATAACTAGTGTCACAGGAATGTTCGAAACATAGACAGTAAGAAGAGTCAGTTTTCTTGTACTTATGTTGGCATTGTGCCTCTTGTATTTAATTCCGATGCAATTTCTGTGTTTCATCGTCAATAAGAAGGTCAGAGGGATACAGTAAACCTGAAGTGAATCTTCGGAATCTATTACTAGTGTCACATGAATAGTTCAAAATATAGACAGTAAGAAGAGTCAGTTTTCTTGTACTTAAGTCGGCAATGTGCCTTTTGTATTTAATTCCGATGCAATTTCTGATTTTCATCGTCAATAAGAAGGTCAGAGGGATACAGTAAACCTGAAGTGAAGCATCGGAATCACTATTTAGTGTCACAGGAATGGTTCAAACATAGACAGTAAGAAGAGTCAGTTTTCTTGTACTTAATTCGGCATTGTGCCTTTTCTATTTAATTCCGATGCAATTTCTGTGTTTCATCGTCAATAAGAAGGTCAGAGGGATACAGTAAACCTGAAGTGAAGCATCGGCATCTATAACTAGTGTCACAGGAATGGTTCAAAGCATAGACTGTAAGAAGAGTCAGTTTCTTGTACTTAAGTCGGCATTGTTCTTTTTGTATTTAACTCCAATGCAATTTCTGTCTTTCATCGTCAATATGACGGTCAGAGGGATACAGTAAAAATGAAGTGAAGCATCGGATTCTATAACTAGTGTCACATGAATGGTTCAACACATAGACAGTAAGAAGAGTCAGTTATCTTGTACTTAAGTCGGCATTGTACCTTTTGTATTTAATTCCGATGTTATTTCTGTGTTTCATCGTCAATAAGAAGGTCAGAGGGATACAGCAAACCGGAAGGGAAGCATCAGAATCTATAAGTAGTGTCACAGGAATGGTTCAAAACATAGACAGTAAGAAGAGTCAGTTTTCTTGAACTTAAGTCGGCATTGTGCCTTTTGTATATAATTCCGGTGCAATTTTTGTGTTTCATCGTCAATAAGTTGGTCAGAGGGATACAGTAAACCTGAGGTGAAGCATCGGAAACTATAACTAGTGTCACAGGAATGGTTCAAAACATAGACAGTAAGAAGAGTCAGTTTTCTTGTACATAAGTCGGCATTGTGCCTTTTGTATTTAACTCCGATGAAATTTCTGTGTTTCATCGTCAATAAGAAGGTCAGAGGGATACAGTAAACCTCAAATGAAGAATCGGCAACTATAACTAGTGTCACAGGAATGGTTCAATACATAGACAGTAAGAAGAGTCAGTTTCCTTGTACTTAAGTCGGCATTGTGCCTTTTGTATTTAACTCCGATGCAATTTATGTGTATCATCGTCAATAAGAAGGTCAGAGGGATACAGTAAACCTGAAGTGAAGCATCGGAATCTATAACTAGTGTCACAGGAATGGTTCAAAACATAGACAGTAAGAAGAGTCAGTTTTCTTGAACTTAAGTCGGCATTGTGCCTTTTGTATATAATTCCGTTGCAATTTTTGTGTTTCATCGTCAATAAGTTGGTCAGAGGGATACAGTAAACCTGAGGTGAAGCATCGGAAACTATAACTATTTTCACAGGAATGGTTCAAAACATAGACAGTAAAGAAGTGTCAGTTTTCTTGTACTTACGTCGGCATTGTGCATTTTGTATTAAATTCCGATACAATTTCTGTGTTTCATCGTCAATAAGAAGGTCAGAGGGATACAGTAAACCTGAAGTGAAGCATCGGAATCTATAACTAGCGTCACATGAATGGTTCAAACATAGACAGTAAGAAGAGTCAGTTTTCTTGTACATAAGTCGGCATTGTGCCTCTTGTATTTAATTCCGATGCAAGTTCTGTGTATCATCTTCAATAAGAAGGTCACAAAAATACAGTAAACCTGAAGTGAAGCATCGGAATTCTTTAATTTGTGTCACATGAATGGTTCAAAACATAGAGAGTAAGAAGAGTCAGTTTTCTTGTACTAAAGTCGGCATTGTGCCTTTTGTATTTAAATCCGATGCAATTTCTGTATTTCATCGTCAATAAGAAGGTCAGAGGGATACAGCAAAACCTGAAGTGAAGCATCGGAATCTATAACTAGCGTTACATGAATGGTTCAAACATAGACATTAAGAAGAGTCAGTTTTCTTGTACTTAAGTCGGCATTGTTCCTTTTCTATTTAATTCCGATGCAATTTCTATGTTTCAACGTCATTAAGAAGGTCAGAGGGATACAGTAAACCTGAAGTGAAGCATCGGAATCTATAACTGGTGTCACAGGAATGGTTCAAAACATAGACATTAAGAAGAGTCAGTTTTCTTGTACTTAAGTCGGCATTGTTCCTTTTCTATTTAATTCCGTTGCAATTTCTATGTTTCATTGTCAATAAGAAGGTCAGAGGGATACAGTACATCTGAAGTGAAGCATCGGAATATATAACTAGTGTCACAGGAATGGATCCAAACAGATACAGTAAGAAGGGTCAGTTTTCTTGTACTTAAGACGGCATTGTGCCTTTTGTATTTAATTCCGAGGCAATTTCTGTGTTTCATCGTCAATAAGAAGGTCAGAGGGATACAGAAAACCTGAAGTGAAGCATCGGAATCTATAACTAGTGTCACAGGAATGGTTCAAACAATAAACAGTAAGAAGAGTCAGTTTTCTTGTTCTTAAGTCGGCATTGTGCCTTTTGTATTTAATTCCGGTGCAATTTCTGTGTTTCATCGTCAATAAGAAGGTCAGAGGGATACAGTAAACCTGAAGTGAAGCATCGGAATCTATAACTAGCGTCACATGAATGGTTCAAACATAGACAGTTAGAAGAGTCAGCTTTCTTGTACTTAAGTCGGCAATGTGCTTTTTGTATTTATTTCCGATGCAATTTCTGTGTTTCATCGTCAATAAGAATGTCAGGGCGATACAGTTAACCTGAAGTGAAACATCGGAATCTATATTTAGTGTCACAGGAATTGTTCAAAACATAGTCAGTAAGAAGAGTAAGTTTTCTTGTACTTAAGTCGGCATTGTGCCTTTTCTATTTAATTCCGATGCAATTTCTGTGTTTCATCGTCAATAAGAAGGTCAGAGGGATACAGTAAACGTGAAGTGAAGCATCGGAATCTATAACTAGTGTCATTGGAATGGTTCAAAACATAGAGCGTAAGAAGAGTCAGTTTTCTTGTACTTAAGTCGGCGTTGTGCCTTCTGTATGTAATTCCGATTCAATTTCTGTGTTTTATCGTCAATAAGGAAGTCAGACGGATACAGTATACCTGAAGTGAAGCATCGGAATCTATAACTAGTGTTACATGAATGGTTCAAACATAGACAGTAAGAAGAGTCAGTTTTCTTGTACATAAGTCAGCATTGTGCCTTTTGTATTTAATTCCGATGCAATTTCAGTGTTTCATCGTCAATAAGGAAGTCAGAGGGATACAGTATACCTGAAGTGAAGCATCGGAATCTATAACTAGTGTTACATGAATGGTTCAAACATAGACAGTAAGAAGAGTCAGTTTTCTTGTACACAAGTCGGCATTGTGCCTTTTGTATTTAATTCCGATGCAAGTTCTGTGTATCTTCTTCAATAAGAAGGTCACAAAAATACAGTAAACCTGAAGTGAAGCATCGGAATTCTTTAATTTGTGTCACATGAATGGTTCAAAACATAGAGAGTAAGAAGAGACAGTTTTCTTGTCCTTAAGTCGGCATTGTTCCTTTTTTATTTAACTCCGATGAAATTTCTGTGTTTCATCGTCAATATGAAGGTCAGAGGGATACAGTAAACCTGAAGTGAAGCATCGGAATATATAACTAGTTTCACAGGAATGGTTCAAACATAGACAGTAAGAAGAGTCAGTTTTCTTGTACTTAAGTCGTCATTGTGCCATTTGTATTTAATTCCGATGCAATTTCTGTGTTTCATCGTCAATAAGAAGGTCAGAGGGATACAGTAAACCTGAAGTGAAGCATCGGAATCTATAACTAGTGTCACAGGAATGGTTCAAACATAGACAGTAAGAAGAGTCAGTTTTCTTGTACTTAATTCGGCATTGTGCCTTTTCTATTTAATTCCGATGCAATTTCTGTGTTTCATCGTCAATAAGAAGGTCAGAGGGATACAGTAAACCTGAAGTGAAGCATCGGCATCTATAACTAGTGTCACAGGAATGGTTCAAAGCATAGACTGTAAGAAGAGTCAGTTTCTTGTACTTAAGTCGGCATTGTTCTTTTTGTATTTAACTCCAATGCAATTTCTGTGTTTCATCGTCAATATGAAGGTCAGAGGGATACAGTAAAAATGAAGTGAAGCATCGGATTCTATAACTAGTGTCACATGAATGGTTCAACACATAGACAGTAAGAAGAGACAGTTATCTTGTACTTAAGTCGCCATTGTGCCTTTTGTATTTAATTCCGATGTTATTTCTGTGTTTCATCGTCAATAAGAAGGTCAGAGGGATACAGCAAACCGGAAGGGAAGCATCAGAATCTATAAGTAGTGTCACAGGAATGGTTCAAATCATAGACAGTAACTGGAGTCAGTCTTCTTGTACTTAAGTCGGAATTGTGCCTTATGTATTTAACTCCGAAGAAATTTCTGTGTTTCATCGTCAATAAGAAGGTCAGAGGGATACAGTAAACCTGAAGTGAAGCATCGGAATCTATAACTAGTGTCACTGGAATGGTTCAAATCATAGACAGTAAGAAGAGTCAGTTTTCTTGTTCATTACGTCGGCATTGTGCCTTTTGTATTTAATTCCGATGCACAATCTGTGTTTCTTTGTCAATAAGAAGGACAGAGGGATACAGTAAACCTGAAGCGAAGAATCGGAATCTGTAACTAATGTCACAGGAGTGGTTCAAACATAGACAGTAAGAAGAGTCAGTTTTCTTGTACTTCAGTCGGCATTGTGCCTTTTGTATTTAATTCCGATGCAATTTCTGTGATTCACGTCAATAAGAAGGTAGGAGGGATACAGTAAAAATGAAGTGAAGCATCGGAAATTATAACTAGTGTCACATGAATGGTTCAACTCATTGACAGTAAGAAGAGTCAGTTATCTTGTACTTAAAACGGCATTGTGCCTTTTGTATTTAATTCCGAGGCTATTTCTGTGTTTCATCGTCAATAAGAAGGTCACAGGGACACAGTAAACCGGAGGTGAAGCATCGGAATCTATAACTAGTGTCACAGGAATGGTTCAAAGCATAGACAGTAAGAAGAGTCAGTTTTCTAGTACTTAAGTCGTCATTGTGCCTTTTGTATTTAATACCGATGCAATTTCTATGTTTCATCGTCAATAAGAAGGTCAGAGGGATACTGTAAACCTGAAGTGAAGCATCGGAATCTATTACTAGTGTCACAGGAATGGTTCAAAACATAGACAGTAAGAAGAGTCAGTTTTCTTGAACTTAAGTCGGCATTGTGCCTTTTGTATATAATTCCGTTGCAATTTTTGTGTTTCATCGTCAATAAGATGGTCAGAGGGATACAGTAAACCTGAGGTGAAGCATCGGAAACTATAACTAGTGTCACAGGAATGGTTCAAAACATAGACAGTAAGAAGAGTCAGTTTTCTTGTACAGAAGTCGGCATTGTGCCTTTTGTATTTAACTCCGATGAAATTTCTGTGTTTCATCGTCAATAAGAAGGTGAGAGGGATACAGTAAACCTGAAATGAAGAATCGGCAACTATAACTAGTGTCACAGGAATGGTTCAAAACATAGACAGTAAGAATAGTCAGTTTCCTTGTACTTAAGTCGGCATTGTGCCTTTTGTATTTAACTCCGATGCAATTTGTGTGTATCATCGTCAATAAGAAGGTCAGAGGGATACAGTAAACCTGAAGTGAAGCATCGGAATCTATAACTAGTGTCACAGGAATGGTTCAAAACATAGACAGGAAGAAGAGTCAGTTTTCTTGTACTTAAGTCGGCATTGTGCCTTTTGTATTTAATTCCGATGCAATTTCTGTGTTTCATCGTCACTAAGAAGGTCAGAGGAATACGGTGAACCTGAAGTGAAGCATCGGAATCTATAACTAGTGTCACACGAATGGTTCAAAACATAGACATTAAGAAGAGTCAGTTTTCTTGTTCTTAAGTCGGCATTGTTCCTTTTGTATTTAACTCCGATGAAATTTCTGTGTTTCATCGTCAATATGAAGGTCAGAGGGTTCAGTAAACCTGAAGTGAAGCATCCGAATATATAACTAGTTTCACAGGAATGGTTCAAAACATAGACAGTAAAGAAGTGTCAGTTTTCTTGTACTTAAGTCGGCATTGTGCATTTTGTATTTAATTCCGATGCAATTTCTGTGTTTCATCGTCAATAAGAAGGTCAGAGGGATACAGTAAACCTGAAGTGAAGCATCAGAATCTATAACTAGTGTCACAGGAATGGTTCAAACATAGACAGTAAGAAGAGTCAGTTTTCTTGTACATAAGTCGGCATTGTGCCTCTTGTATTTAATTCCGATGCAAGTTCTGTGTATCATCTTCAATAAGAAGGTCACAAAAATACAGTAAACTTGAAGTGAAGCATCGGAATTCGTTAATTTGTGTCACATGAATGGTTCAAAACATAGAGAGTTAGAAGAGTCAGTTTTCTTGTACTAAAGTCGGCATTGTGCCTTTTGTATTTAATTCCGATGCAATTTCTGTATTTCATCGTCAATAAGAAGGTCAGAGGGATACAGCAAAACCTGAAGTGTAGCATCGGAATCTATAACTAGCGTTACATGAATGGTTCAAACATAGACATTAAGAAGAGTCAGTTTTCTTGTACTTAAGTCGGCATTGTTCCTTTTCTATTTAATTCCGATGCAATTTATATGTTTCAACGTCATTAAGAAGGTCAGAGGGATACAGTAAACCTGAAGTGAAGCATCGGAATCTATAACTGGTGTCACAGGAATGGTTCAAAACACAGACATTAAGAAGAGTCAGTTTTCTTGTACTTAAGTCGGCATTGTTCCTTTTCTATTTAATTCCGTTGCAATTTCTATGTTTCATTGTCAATAAGAAGGTCAGAGGGATACAGTACACCTGAAGCGAAGCATCGGAATCTATAACTAGTGTCACAGGAATGGATCCAAACAGATACAGTAAGAAGGGTCAGTTTTCTTGTACTTAAGACGGCATTGTGCCTTTTGTATTTAATTCCGAGGCAATTTCTGTGTTTCATCGTCAATAAGAAGGTCAGAGGGATACAGAAAACCTGAAGTGAAGCATCGGAATCTATAACTAGTGTCACAGGAATGGTTCAAACAATAAACAGTAAAAAGAGTCAGTTTTCTTCTACTTAAGTCGGCATTGTGCCTTTTGTATTTAATTCCGATGCAATTTCTGTGTTTCATCGTCAATAAGAAGGTCAGAGGGATACAGTAAACCTGAAGTGAAGCATCGGAATCTATAACTAGCGTCACATGAATGGTTCAAAACATAGACAGTTAGAAGAGTCAGCTTTCTTGTACTTAAGTCGGCAATGTGCTTTTTGTATTTAATTCCGATGCAATTTCTGTGTTTCATCGTCAATAAGAATGTCAGGGGGATACAGTAAACCTGAAGTGAAACATCGGAATCTATATTTAGTGTCACAGGAATGGTTCAAACATAGACAGTAAGAAGAGTCAGTTTTCTTGTACATAAGTCGGCATTGTGCCTTTTGTATTTAATTCCGATGCATGTTCTGTGTCTCATCTTCAATAAGAAGGTCACAAAAATACAGTAAACCTGAAGTGAAGCATCGGAATTCTTTAATTTGTGTCACATGAATGGTTCAAAACATAGAGAGTAAGAAGAGTCAGTTTTCTTGTACTAAAGTCGGCATTGTGCCTTTTGTATTTAATTCCGATGCAATTTCTATATTTCATGGTCAATAAGAAGGTCAGAGGGATACAGTAAACCTGAAGTGAAGCATCGGAATCTATTACTAGCGTTACATGAATGGTTCAAACATAGACATTAAGAAGAGTCAGTTTTCTTGTACTTAAGTCGGCATTGTTCCTTTTCTATTTAATTCCGATGCAATTTCTATGTTTCATCGTCAATAAGAAGGTCAGAGGGATAAAGTAAACCTGAAAAGAAGCATCGGAATCTATATCTAGCGTTACATGAATGGTTCAAACATAGACATTAAGAAGAGTCAGTTTTCTTGTACTTAAGTCGGCATTGTTCCTTTTCTATTTAATTCCGTTGCAATTTCTATGTTTCATCGTCAATAAGAAGGTCAGAGGGATACAGTACACCTGAAGTGAAGCATCGGAATCTATAACTAGTGTCACAGGAATGGATCCAAACATAGACAGTAAGAAGGGTCAGTTTTCTTGTACTTAAGACGGCATTGTGCCTTTTGTATTTAATTCCGATGCAATTTCTGTGTTTCATCGTCAATAAGAATGTCAGGGGGATACAGTAAACCTAAAGTGAAACCTCGGAATCTATATTTAGTGTCACAGGAATTGTTCAAAACATAGACAGTAAGAAGAGTCAGTTTTCTTGTACTTAAGTCGGCATTGTGCCTTTTCTATTTAATTCCGATGCAATTTCTGTGTTTCATCGTCAATAAGAAGGTCAGAGGGATACAGTAAACGTGAAGTGAATCATCGGAATCTATAACTAGTGTCATTGGAATGGTTCAAAACATAGAGAGTAAGAAGAGTCAGTTTTCTTGTACTTAAGTCGGCACTGATCTTTTTCTATTTAATTCCGATGCAATTTCTATGTTTCATCATCAATAAGAAGGTCAGAGGGATACAGTAAACCTGAAGTGAAGCATCAGAATCAATAACTAGTGTCACAGGAATGGATCAAAACATAGACAGTAAGAAGAGTCAGTTTTCTTGTACTTAAGTCGGCGTTGTGCCTTCTGTATGTAATTCCGATTCAATTTCTGTTTTTCATCGTCAATAAGGTCAAAGGGATACAGTAAACCTGAAGTGAAGCATCGGAATCTAAAACTAGTGTCACAGGAATGGTTCAAACAATAAACAGTAAGAAGAGTCAGTTTTCTTGTACTTAAGTCGGCATTGTGCCTTTTGTATTTAATTCCAATGCAATTTCTGTGTTTCATCGTCAATAAGAAGGTCAGCTGGATACAGTAAACATGAAGTGAAGCATCGGAATCTATAATCAGTGTCACAGGAATGGTTCAGAACATAGACAGTAAGAAGAGTCAGTTTTCATGTACTTAAGTCGGCATTGTGCCTTTTGTATTTAAATCCGATGCAATTTCTGTGGTTCATCGTCAATAAGAAGGTCAGAGGGTTACAGTAAACCTGAAGCGATGCATCGGAATCAATAACTAGTGTCACAGGAATGGTTCAAACATTGAGAGTAAGAAGAACAGTTCTTCTGTACTTATGTCGGCATTGTGCCTTTAGTATTTAATTCCGATGCTATTTCTGTGTTTCATCGTCAATAAGAAGGTCAGAGGGATACAGTAAAACTGAAGTGAAGCATCGGAATCGATAACTAGTGTCACAGGAATGGTTCAAACCATAGACAGTAAGAAGAGTCAGTTTTCTTGTACTTAAGTCGGCATTGTGCCTTTTGTATTTAATTCCGATGCAATTACTGTGTTTCATCGTCAATAAGAAGGTCAGAGGGATACAGTAAACCTGAAGAGAAGCATCGGAATCTATAATTAGTGTCACATGAATGGTTCAAAACATAGAGACTAAGAAGAGTCAGTTTTCTTGTACTTAAGTCGGCTATGTGCCGTTTGTATTTAATTTGGATGCAATTTCTGTGTTTCATCGTCAATAAGAAGGTCAGAGGGATACAGTAAACCTAAAGTGAAGCACCGGAAACTATAACTAGTGTCACAGGAATGGTTCAAACCGTAGACAGTAAGAAGAGTCAGAATTCTTGTACTTAAGTCGGCATTGTGCCTCTTGTATTTAATTCCGATGCAATTTCTGTGTTTCATCGTCAATAATAAGGTCAGAGGGATACAGTAAACCTGAAGTGAAGCATCGGAATCTATAACTAGTGTCACAGGAATGGTTCAAACCATAGACAGTAAGTAGAGTCAGTTTTCTTGTACTTAAGTCGGCATTGTGCCTTTTCTATTTAATTCCGATGCAAATACTGTGTTGCATCGTCAATACGAAGGTCAGAGGGATACAGTAAACCTGAAGAGAAGCATCGGAATCTATAACTAGTGTCACATGAATGGTTCAAAACATAGACAGTTAGAAGAGTCAGCTTTCTTGTACTTAAGTCGGCAATGTGCTTTTTGTATTTAATTCCGATGCAATTTCTGTGTTTCATCGTCAATAAGAAGGTCAGGGGGATACAGTAAACCTGAAGTGAAGCATCGGAATCTATATTTAGCGTCACAGGAATTGTTCAAAAGATAGACAGTAAGAAGAGTCAGTTTTCTTGTACAATAGTCGGCATTGTGCCTTTTGTATTTAATTCCGATGCAAGTTCTGTTTATCATGGTCAATAACAAGGTCACAAAAATACAGTGAACCTGAAGTGAAGCATCGGAATCTATAATTTGTGTCACATGAATGGATCAAAACATAGAGAGTTAGAAGAGTCAGTTTTCTTGTACTTAAGTCGGCATTGTGCCTTTCCTATTTAATTCCGATGCAATTTCTGTGTTTCATCGTCAATAAGATTGTCAGAGTGATACAGTAAACGTGAAGTGAAGCATCGGAATCTATAACTAGTGTCATAGGAATCGTTCATAACACAGACAGTAAGAAGAGTCAGTTTTCTTGTACTTAAGTCGGCACTGTTCCTTTTCTATTTAATTCCAATGCAATTTCTATGTTTCATCGACAATGCGATGGTCTGAGGGATACAGTAAACCTGTAGTGAAGCGTCGGAATCTGTAACTAGTGTCACAGGAATGGATCAAAACATAGACAGTAAGAAGAGTCAGTTTTCTTGGACTTAAGTCGGCATTGTGCCTTTTGTATATAACTCCGATGCAATTTCTGTGTTTCATCGTCAATAAGAAGGTCAGGGGGATACAGTAAACCTGAAGTGAAGCATCGGAATCTATATTTAGTGTCACATGAATTGTTCAAAACATAGACAGTAAGAAGAGTCAGTTTTCTTGTACTTAAGTCGGCATTGTGCCTTTTCTATTTAATTCCGATGCAATTTCTGTGTTTCATCGTCAATAAGATTGTCAGAGTGATACAGTAAACGTGAAGTGAAGCATCGGAATCTATAACTAGTGTCATAGGAATCGTTCATAACATAGACAGTAAGAAGAGTCAGTTTTCTTGTACTTAAGTCGGCACTGTTCCTTTTCTATTTAATTCCGATGCAATTTCTATGTTTCATCGTCAATACGATGGTCAGAGGGATACAGTAAACCTGTAGTGAAGCATCGGAATCTATAACTAGTGTCACAGGAATGGATCAAAACATAGACAGTAAGAAGAGTCAGTTTTCTTGGACCTAAGTCGGCATTGTGCCTTTTCTATTTAATTCCGATGCAATTTCTGTGTTTCTTCG